>NC_137785.1:50690999-51290999 GCF_963455305.1 Plecotus auritus
GTTTTAAAATCTCAGTGTTAAGGCTGCACTCCAATTTCTAGTGGTAGAACCCAGCTATTTATACTTACTGAACTCAGCTGATTTTTCATGTGCAGAGAAGGTGAAGAAAAATCAGAGAGAAGGAGCGGAAGAAGAGAAGGAGAGAGAGAAGGAAAGGGAGAGGGAGAGGGAGAGTCTTTCTATAGTAAGAATCCTAGGAGCACATCTACCCTTGCCTAAATATCAGAATATTCATTATAATACTGTATGTAGTAGCACAAGACATGTAGCAACTTGAATACTTCAACATCCATCATAGGGTCGTGATTAAATAAATTGTGATGCATCTGTAAAATGGATGTCATATGACTTCAATAAAACAGAGAAGCTCTTTATGTACTAACTAGAGGGTCAGAGCACAAATTCGTGCACGAGTGGGGTCCCTCAGCTTGGCCGTGATCAAGGCCTATGGGGGGGTGCGCGGCTGGCTGGAGGGAGGGGCTGCGGGAGGTTAGCCAGCTGGGGAGAGGGGCTGAAGGAGGTTGGCTGTGGGAGTTCACTGACTACCAGGGGTCAGCTCCTGTGTTGAGTGTCTGCCCCCTGGTGGTCAGTGCACATCATAGCCAATAGTCGACCAGTCTTTCTCGTTGTTTGGTCATAATGGTCGCTTAGGCTTTTATATATATAGATATATATAGATATAGGAAGATCCTAAGGATCTGTTGTTAAGTGAAAAAAAAGCAAAGTGAAGAACAGTGTATATAGCATGATATACTTTGTATTTTTAAAATAGTACTTATTTATATGTTTAGAACTCTCTGGAAGTATATATGAAAAACTACTGACAGTGGTACCTGGTTTTATTTTGGGGGAGAGATGCATACATATGGCAGAGGGACCAGGGTTGGAGCTTGATTTCACTATATGTTTTTGTGGGTGTTGTTTTTTGTTGTTGTTGGTGGTGGTGGTTTGTTGGTTTGTTTTTGGTTTTTGAACAATTTGACTAAATTATTTAATATATTAATTTAATGCAATAACTTTGCAAATGATTACAAAAAATTCACAGACATGAATTTGCAATACCAGCTATTAAAACAACCCTTGTGGTCCTGGGAAATCAACTTATATGAGCCTTAGTTTTCTCATCTTTAAATGAAAATTGTGGAGATGATTTATAAAATATGCATGAAAACCTTTAGCTCACACATAACAGATACCCAGTAAGTACCCATGTCCATTCCTTTACCATTCCTTAGAATTTGGGGTAATGTCCACTGTAAAAGTCCAGAGGGAAAAAGATACATGAGTTTCATTGTCTAAATATACTCTTTCTCTATTCTCTGGCTGGCTCCTTTTTGGGAAACATATTAAGGGGTGAGGACAGCAAAGGGTGATAAAACCAGCACCACATGGGGGACGAGAACATTTCAGAAACCTTATCATAACAAGGACTGAGCTCTAAGTCAGGATAATTCTATTGGAATAATGATAATTACATGTCAAGTCGCATTACTGTTATTGCATTCTCTCAAGAGTATTTGATAATTAAGTTGTCACTATCAAGTCTATAATGAAAGTCACTTGTATTGAAAACTTTTCCTGGAAAAGAATCCCAAGTGGAGTTCTCATTGGCCTTCCATGTGAATGTCCAAGAGTTGTCTGAGCTGGACTTTCATTTCTCCAGCTTCAGACAGGCAAGAGACTCTTTAAACAGGGCACAGGTATGTTTCCAAATTCCTCTTCAACAGAATGCCCCTGGAAGATGAGGTCAGTCTCCACAGGTAGTATTTGGATTATTCTTTATTTCTAACTGAAGTAACTTGAAGAGGACATACAGGTGAGCCTATATGCTCCCTGGTGACTGACTCAGTGGACTTGAGGACATTTACTCCAAGGGAAGAGTGGGAGAAGATGGTCTATATTGTTTGACCTTCAGTGAGCTGTGAGGAAACTAATGCCAAGGCAGCCAAAAATAGATCCTTCACAAAACCATTCTTTGTTGACACCATAGGGGATATTTAATCCTGAAAATAAATCCTAAGTTTTGCTTTCTAGGATTTCCTAAACAAGACAAATTTCATTGTATATATACATACATAATAAAATACATAAATATTTTTTTCTTTCAGGTATGAATAAATAATAATAAAAAGAAAAGGCATGTGTGTGGAGATTTATACTTAAATACATCTGGAAATGCAGTGTTAAATAAAATCAACATTTTTCTCTCTAAAGAAGGCCCCAGGAATTTTAAACTTTTAAAGTTGATTGTGATTTTTTTTCCAAAGGTGGGCTTAAGAGAATCAACATCACTGAAATATATTTGTTAGGGTATATTTTGGTCATAAAGTATTTCATGTGATCACTGTTATGTGGAATTCAGTTTTGCAACTGCTATATAAAACATTCTTACTGATTAATCTTACCACTTTTTAATTAAAAAAAGATAACTGGGAAGCTGTTACAAAGAGATTAGATTGAGAAATTGCTAGATAGATGATAGATAGCTAGATGATAGATAACGTTAGAAAGAAACAGGTAACCCAAAGCATCAGAGTATGTCTGAGACAGAGAAATGATCAGGAAGATGTATTAGCAGGTGAAAATTTTAGACTGAGATCATCCATGCTGAGATATGTTATACTTCCCCGAGTTGTAAGTGAGGCTGGGTTTTGGGGTTATGAATGGATTGAGACCTACTGAGACAGATATCTTCAGTGTCACTAAGCAGAAAACAACTCCCCATTGCTTTCTAGGTCTGAAGATAGTACTTCCTTCCAAGATCTGTTTTTGTTCCCTTATCTGTGAGTTGGAAAGATAGAGTTCCCTTTCTTAATAGGCAACTGTGACAAAGATGTGATGTTTGAAACTTAACACAGATCTCTGCCCTTAGTAAGGGCTTAATTTATACCATTTGTAATGATAGCACCAACTTGTTGAAACTCGACCAATCTCCTGGTATAAAATCTCAGAGCCAGTCCTTGGCCTGAAGTCATAATATGAGTTGTGGATGTGGACATGGAGCATCTAATGGGAGATTCTATTTCTGGCTCATCAAATCAAAGCCTCTTTGAGCAGAGCACTTACTACCTATCATGAATTGCCCTTTATGCAATGTTGTTAGTAACTATCTCCCCTACAACTCCCAGGTTTCCTGCATTTGTGTGAAGGGTTTGCAGCCTCTAGGACTAGAATGAAGATTCATGTTCTCAGTGACTGTGACATGCACACATATTCACGTGTCAAAATGCATGTGAAAATGGATTGATAAATGACAAGCACCAAGTGAAAATAGGGCTGTCAATAGATGCAATTTGTTAAGAGAAAATTAAGCTATAATGGTTTTACCCATCACGCATATGATTACAAAATTAATTAAGACGTCTTTATGTGGGAAATAAGTACTTTTAAGAGATGATTATGAGTGTGTTTAACTTTAGGCTGAGATAAACACTTTAACAAATTCATTCAAACATTGCTATTTGGAAAGTGGAAAAAAAACTATAAAGAGCATGGAAATGTAAACATTTTTCACTCTCTGGGAATACTAGCAGACTACGGGATATTGGAGGTCCCTTTCTTTTTTATGCCTGGTTCAGAAATGTACTTTGGCCCAATAGTTTGTGTAAGTTTCTCTTTATTTAGTTGGTTTAGTGGACAACGTCATTAAATTGCACTTATTGGTGTGCATCAGTTAATGGGGAACAATGCTTGCTCAAGCATCAGAAACTGTGTCTAAGTGAAAAAGGTACTTTCCTGTTGAAAACACTCAACAAAACTCTGAATACTTTGGCTAGAAATCAATGACGACAATTTTTTAAGGGCCTGGGAGTTCACAGATTGAGAACACAGCAAGGCAAAAACCTAGAAGTGTTCCAACGAAAAAAGAAAAATTGAAAGTTCTTACAGTTAAAAGTACATTCTTAAGAATTGGCAGTCTTGCATTCTTAGTCCCAGGATTGGTCCAGCATGATTATCAGTCAGATGTCAGGCAGTTAGGGTGATGGGTGCCAGGAGGTCTGGTCATATCCAGTGGTCTGATGTCAAGTGGATGTGTATTTGAGTCCTTCAGGGATTAACTGGGAGGTCTGGATCTGTGAATTCATAGTCAGAGGGTTAGCTAGTGGTCCAGATGGACATGCAGGCAAGAGGCAGGACTAGAAAGTTCAAAAAAGTTTAAGCTCCCAAACAAAATGGAGTATTTCTTCGTGCCTCAACCTCCATAACATTAATCATTTTAGTAGATTGGTTTAATGCAGTTCATTTTATATTTTCCCTGTATTAACTCTTGGCTCACTCCCTAATCCTGCTTCTTTCTTCTATTGCCTTCTGCTCCTCTGACAAACTACCACTGTGCTCTCTCCATTGGGATCCTCCCCGCAAAAACCCAGGTTCACCCAGACATCCCCTCTCACTGCCTCTGGGGAAAAGCATAGGGAATATGATAAAGTCATGCAGGAAAACTCATTATTTAAAATTTAAAATTATATTGGAAAAATTTAATTGCATTGCAGTATATGCCTTTTTAAATGGAAGAATCATAGAAAAAAATACTCCAAATATGAGATGTAACCAATATGGGATTTATAATAAAACTCAAATGTTTAAGTGATATTATTACCAAGCAAAAAAGAACACAAATAGGTTGTGTTATGCCACACAGTTATACTCAAAGACAGAGTCAAGACATTATTCTGTACTATGGGATGGCAAAAATACAGAGGAAAATAAGGACTTAGTACAACTAAGTCAGAAAGTAGTGGAAAACAAATACAGGTATTGAAAATAATAAAATTGTTACACTTTAAGGAAATAATCATCAATAAGCTAAAAAATGTTCTAGTAAAGATGTCAAAGATATGTGTAGTTTATAAAGATACAATAAGAAATACAAATATCCTATATAATAAAAGGTTAATATGCAAATTTCCCCCTCTACCAGGAGTTTGACCAGAAGACCAGGAGTTCAACCAGGGGTCGGGGCCGGCTGCCCAACCACGGGTGACCCCTCTCCCCCCGCATCTGCCCTGCCTCTGATTGTCCCCCCCCCACCACCACCCTAATTGGGACTGGGGCTAACCAACAGCCCATGGCCCCTCCCCCCGGCAGGCCCGACCAGATCAGCCCTGATCAGGGTGGGCCAGCCAGACCCCACCTGTGCACAAATTCATGTACCAGGCCTTTAGTAGATATATGACATTTAAAAACTTAAAAAAAAAACACACCACAGTACATATATACTTATTTATAATTTTTAAAAATTATAACATCTCAAATTTATTCTGGACATTTAGGGAAGTGTAAGCCATCAAGCTTATATCTGAAAAATTAACACACACACACACACACACACACACACACACACACACACACAAATATGTGGAACTAAGAAAACAAAAAAAGTACTTAAAATATATCCCTGCCACTCAACCCATGTCTATCCACCATACATCCTCAGAAAAGAATTATTACTTACTTATCTACATCAATCATCTGGTACAGGGAATTTATCAGGGATTCTTTTAAGGAATAAATAATTCAGATGATCTGCTTAGAGCACTCCCTATATAAGAGCCTTGAATAGACTTTCATTGTACTTAGAATAAAACCTAACATCTTACAATGAACTGTAAGTCCTTGAATATTTATTATCTCCTGGCATCCTCTCTGTCCTCTTCCCAAACTCAGTGTGCTCTTTTTCACCAAGCTCTAGCCACATTGACACCTTTCTTAGGTCCAGTCACCACTTCTGTCTTTTAAACACAGGATCCTCATTATTCCTTTCAGAATATTTAATAACATTTTTATTTCATTGGTGTGAGTCCTTGTTATATAATGAGAATGGTCATATAGAACACAGGCATTTGGACATGTTAGATTATTAGAAACTATTTTTTTCATCTTTATTGTTGAAAGTATTACATATGTCCCCTTTCCCCCTCTTCTATCCCACCCCCACCCCCACCCTCATCCCAGGCCTTCACCATCCTATTGTCTGTGTCCATAGGTTATGCATATATGCCTACAAGTTCTTCCGTTGATCTCTTCCCACCCACCCATCTTCTCCCACCCACCCACCCTCTCCCACCTTCCCTCTGAGATTTGACAGTCTATTCCATGCTTCTATGTCTCTGTGTCTATTTTGTTCATTAGTTTATTTTGTTCCTTATATTCCACATATGCGTGAGAGCATGTGATACTTGTCTTCTGTAGAAACACACTAGATGTCTTTTGTTTGCTCATCTTAGCTATTCTCCTCCCACTCTGGGCCCTGGAAAGCAGGCCCTCACAGAAGGCATCAGTGGCCTTCCTGCTCTCTGGCTTCAGATTGAATGGGGATAAGAAAGTGGGAGGCAGGGAAGAAACTGAGGCAGGAGGGTTTACTCCACTGACTCCCTTCATGCAATATCACTGTTGGTTACATGCATCTCTCTAATAGGAATCACATCTCCTGCCCAGCAATCTTCTTTGTGAAGCTACCTTCTTTCCTCCCCTCTTGCCCATTCAAACCTAGACCACAACCAGCTCTAGTTCCAGGGTACTTGTGCTACCTCTTGTTCTTCTCCTTAAACCAGGCCACAGTTTGTAAATAGTATCTTTTTTTAAACTCTCCCCAACTGTCCAGTTTGATCCTATAACTGACTTATAAAACGAACAAATAAAATATCGATGGTGAATTCAATGATAATTTAGTATTAGGACACAAATTGTTATAACTCATCAATAGAATGAGTAAATAAAAATAAATCATATGAATGGACATAATAAAGTAGTGATTATTGAAGTTGTCCTTAACACAGTAATAATGGATATTAGAAAAAAATGTAAAATAGCATTATTAGTAATGGTGAAACACTAGTTTAAAATTATTCTTGTTAATGCTAAAAATAATTTTGAGAGTGGATAATAGCATCATTACTTTTGATTTGAATTTTTAAAGTGATCTTCAACATCAGAAAAAAATAACAAAACAATAGGTATTTTTTTTAAGTTAAGAGTATAATGTTGAACAAATAATGCATTGTACAGATGATGTATTATCGAATTTTTCACTTGAAAACCTATGTTATTTTATTACCCAATGTTACTCCAATAAATTTAATAAAATTTGAAAATAAAGACTATAGTTTTTACTATTTGCCAATTATAAGATGTTTTACCTGGAAAACCCAAACAGAAGCGGCTTAAAAACAAAAACAGGCAAAAATAATTAGTGAGCCCAATAACAGAGTTGGTAACAAAATTAGCATAAAATCAACAATGTATACTCTCAAATGACAGTTTACCAAGTGTAACATATGCCCACTTGCCATAGCAATAACTAAAAATAATAGCATTTAGTTCCTGGTATAGAACCTTAAATACTTACCAATAAACTCTTGAGAAAATGCATTAAACTGTTTAAGACGGTGGAGTGAAGCAGGAAGAGTAAGTCCCAGACATTAGGTGATACTAATAAAAAACAGAGATGGAGTGACCCTGTGAACAGTAAAGCTCTATAAAGATTTGCTTCTCAGAGTTCTCTCTATGAGATCACATGTCTTTAAAATTAGAGGCTACTTTTCATATCATTCCCAGATTCTAACATCTACTCTATGATACTTCATTTTATATTTGTTGTATGAGTGATATATGTAAAATAGGAATTGAAAGAATGAGTGCAAAATGAAAGAGTGTCTGATGCAGCAAATGTTCAATTTCCAGTTCAAACTGCCTTTCCCTGAAAATAGACCTTGCATATAAGACCATTAGTGACCAAACACCTGAGATTGTACAACTCTACAGAAAATAGAAAGGATCTACGATGGTTGTTTTACTACCACCAAAGTCAGTGCATAGCAATAAATGGAACGTGGATGCTTTATATCTAGGAGGACTTTGAGAAAACTCATGACTCATTCAAATCCTGTCTTCACTTCCAATTTCCCTGCAGGGCCCCTTGGGAGACCAGAGGCAGCTGGAAGCCACTGTAGATGTCAGAGGGAGACAGCCATGTGAACTGAAGGATACTAAAAATAGAGTGAACGGTGGGGCCATGGGAAGGATTAGCCATAAAGGACTCAGGCTTTCCTCTGACTTGCAGTTATCTCTGAAAAGCTGTTTGAACCAATACTGTGAGTGGGAAGAAATTGTGACAACACATCAGAAGGGATTTTCATAGAGAGATTAACTGTATTGGTTTGTGAAACTCAGATATGGCCAGTGAGTATAGAAAGGGTTAGAGATTGTAAGTTTTCTTGAAAACAAAACTATTTAAAATATCAGACCCAAGTTTGGGAAAAAGTAAGACTTAAAAACCAATGTTGAATGATCTGTTATTAAGTCAAGGGGAGTGGTGAGGCTTACTCTACACCCTAGCAAAGATTATACGTTTTAAAACCAGAAGACCAGGTATCCTATCTAATAAAAGAGTAATATGCAAATTAACCATCACTCTGCTACACCCACAAGCCACGCCCACAAGCCAATCAGGGGCGAATATGCAAATAAACCCAACCAAGATGGCTACGGCCACAGAGAGCAGGAGGGAGGCTTGGGTTTCCCCGGCAATGGAGGAAGCCAAGCTTTCTGGCTGCCCTTGCGGGCCTAGGCCTCCACTCAAGGCTACAAAGTTTCAATGATAGAAGATACATAAACCCAAACAGAAATGGTGGCAGCCACGGAGCTGGAAAGAGCAGGAAGCTAGAAAGAGCAGGTTGCCCCGGTGATGGAGGAAGCCAAGCTTTCTGCACACCCTGGCCAGCCCAGGCCTCGCTTAAGGGTACAAAGTTTCAATTATAGAAGATACATAAATCCCCCCAAAAATGGCTGCCGCCACAGAGCAAACAGAAGGCTTGGCTCCGCTCCAGGCTACAAAGTTTCAATTGTAGAAGATAAATAAACCCCAGATACCAGGGCCTCCGCTTGGGTCACCAGGGGGCGTGGCCAGCCTGCAAACCACCACAGGCCCCTCACCCAGGCCGCCCCACGCCCCAAGGGAACCCCCACCCTGATCCGGGACACCCTTCAGGGCAAACCAGCTGACCCCCACCCGTGCACCAGGCCTCTATCCTATCTAATAAAAGAGTAATATGCAGATTGACCATCACTCCAACACACAAGATGGCTGCCCCCATGTGGTCAAAGATCCTGCCCCCATGTGGACACATGAAGGCCACCACAAGATGGTCAGCAGGGCAGGGCAATTGGGAGGGACCAGACCTGCAAGGGAGGGCAGTTGTGAGTGATCAGGCCTGCAGGGGAGAGCACCAGGCCTGCAGGGGAGGGCAGTTAGGGGTGACCAGGCCTGCTGGGGAGGGCAGTTGGGGGGGACCCAGGCCTGCAGTGGAGAGCAGTTGGGGGGAACCAGGCCTGCAGGGGAGGGCAGTTAGGGGCAATCAGGCTGACAGTGGAGCAGTTAGGCATCAATCAGGCTGGCAGGGGAGTGGTTAGGGGGTGATCAGGCTGGCAGGCAGAAGCGGTTAGGGGCAATCAGGAAGGCAGGCAGGCGAGCAGTTGGGAGCCAGCAGTCCTGGATTGTGAAAGGGATGTCCGACTGCCCGTTTAGGCCCGATCCTCAGGCCTAAATGGACAGTCGGACATCCCTCGAGGGGTCTCAGATTGGAGAGAGTGCAGGCTGGGCTGAGGGACACACACCCACGTGCACGAATTTCGTGCACTGAGCCTCTAGTAAAGTATAACAGGGAGCTGTGTGGCCTTCGGTAATTCATATAACTATCCCAAGGGTCCCCTTTCTTATCTAAATGATAAGAATAATTATACCACATCAGTAATTGTCGAGCAGATCCTTTGGGCATCTGTAAAACACACACATACACACACACACACACACACACACACACACACACACACACACCAGATTGTAAATGTTCTCTTTAGGAAAGAATGTCTCTGCATGGATTTTTGCATTGCATTACATTGAACATAATGGGATTTAAAAGAACTATAGATATCAACTTCTGCCCACCAACATGTTAATTACAGTTTAGAAAATTGGAAAGACACAGGACATGCTGGGAGAGAGAGAGAGAGAGAGAGAGAGAGAGAGAGAGAGAGAGAGAGAGACAGAGAGAGAGAGAGAGAGAGAGAGAGAGAGAAACATCAGTTGGTTTCTTTCCATATGCTCCTGAACTGGAGACCAAACCCATAACGCAGGTATATGCCCTGACCAGGAATAGAACCTACAACCTTTCGGTCCATAGGAAAGAACCACGTTCAACCAACTGAGCCACTCCAGCTGGCAGGTAACACACATTTCTTTCACATTTCCATTCTCCACTTGCTCCCTATCTTCTTTCTTTTCCAACTCCCACTCACATGTCAACTCAGTACCAGTGCCATACGAGATCCTAAGCAAGATGAACAAGGTATCCCCACATCCACTTCCAAAGCTCTCATTCACTCTCATAGCTTGGGAATCTAGTTCATCACAGTGCAATTCTAGCATTTCCTCAAGAAGTTGATAGCAATTCTTGCATTCCCCCACTCTCTTTCAGACTTCTATCTTAAATCCTAAATCCTTATAATGTGTACATGTATCTCATCCTTATTTCTAAATATAGTTGTATGTGTGTGCTAAAGAAAGTGAATAAAGTAATTGTGTAATAGGTTAGCAACAAGGGTAACATTGTATTTTCATATACAGACATTTTATTTATGCTTCAATGGTTGGAAAGGTGGCAGATTTTACAGACTAGACTTATATAAAGTGATCAGTGTCTGAATCCCAATGCTCTCATTAGCAGCTGTGTGACCTTGGGCAATTTATTTAGCTCCTCTATTCTGTCTTAGATCTCTTAAAGAAAAAAAATGGGCAGAGTAAGGGTACCTAAATGTAGAGTCTGTTGTTAAAGTTAATGAAGTAATATATGTAAAGAGCAAACAATACTGTTGGGCACATATTAAAAATGGTGAGTATATAATTACATTATAGTTATATGGTTGTTATATATTAATTTTAATATAGGCATACATTATATATGCATATATATGTGTATTATATTATATATGCATGCACATGTGTGTGTGTGTGTATATATACATATATATATAAAATTAAAGCCATTAACTACTTTATAAATTGTGTTTGTACTTTGTAGTTTCTGTACAATGAGAAAGCACAGAGAGTGGGTAGAAAGGTATACAGTGAATCAGCCAAATGCAGAGAATACCCTTTTACAAGGAAATGTCGCTAGCTATTTTTTTTTTTTCATTTTCCAGGATACATCATTTTGCTACATAATGAATAGTTTTACATGATAACTGAGATTAGGTACTAATGTTTTTAGCTCCCTAGAAATAAAATTATCAATGTGAAGTCTATGGAAAGCACTTTAGAAGAAACAGCCTAGAGATGGTATAGTGCTTACCAAAGCTAATCTGGGCATAGAATTTGGTACCATTAAAAATGCATAATGATTCCTAAAATCCTACCATGCTCCCCACATTGCCATGGCATGCATAAAGCTTTGTCAGTAATGTGCATTAGCTAAGTCTGTAAAACCCTCTTAGGAGAAATACTGCGTTTTAGTACATTTCTCAAATTGGCTAATTTGGGGATTAATTGAAAAGTTTTGAAATCATTAAGACTACAATTAATGCAGAATCTGCATCACAATTACTACTTTCAATTTTTTGTCTATCTTAAAATTAGCTTTTAGCTATTTTATTTGTAAGTGTAAATAAAAACAAAATAATCATTTTTTTCTTCTTTTGGAGCCTTGCTTTACAAGGAGTTAAATCATGGTTATTTATTAGCAACTCCATTTTCTATTTGTAGGAAATAGAATGGAATATTTATTGTAAGATGCATATTCATAAAATATAGATCTACTACTACAGCTTGACTACATTTTTTAATGCATTTTCTGTCTTCTAAGGGTATGTACAAAAAATCAAGTATTGCTTTCTTTATAAAGCTGTTTTCTTTGATCACAGCCCTATGTTTTATTCTTTGATCAAGTTGTTTCATTTTTTATTTTCTCCTATATGCTCCATTTGTCTAACATCCGGTTGTTTGCTTCACTCTCATTAAATGTGGCTGGTTCCCAGAATAAAATCACTTTTCTTGGCTTTGGTTTATTACGATCTCAAGCTTGTTTTTTCTTTTTTTCTTGTCTCTCCTCCCCCTTGCCACCATTCTCTCTTCATATACGGGAATTCTATTTTGTGGAATAAACAAAATGAAATGAAAGAGACTTTCCAGAGAGGCTCCACACTTATAAATAAGACATATACTAGTAAGTTAGTGTCCCTTCAATTTAATGGAAAACAAACTTGTCTATCTCCTAATTTCAAGCAGAACATGTAGGGCAAGTTCTATTCTCTCACCTTTTGTGTGACAGTTTAGCAAAAGGAAAGACAATTCAGTGCACTACATAGAGAACATCTTCACAACACATACACAAAGATTCAAAGTCTTGCACTGCATCAACAGTTCTTTTTTTTAAAAATATTTTTTAATATATTTTATTGATATTTCACAGAGAGGAAGGGAGAGGGATAGAGAGCTAGAAACATCGATGAGAGAGAAACATTGATCAGCTGCCTCCTGCACACCTCCCACTGGGGATGTGCCCGCAACCAAGGTACATGCCCTTGACCGGAATCGAACCCGGGACCCTTCAGTCTGCAGGCCGACGCTCTATCCACTGAGCCAAACCGGTTTTGGCAACAGTTCTTATTAAGATGTCAGAAATGATAAGGGCCCATTGTTTTCACCCTTATTATGGGGCAAGTCTAATAAGCAAGCTACAAAAATCAACCTCTATCTTGCTTTAGTAGTTAGCTGTTATGTAAATTATTTCTTTAACTGTTATATTAAACAGCTTCATTGAGATGTAACTCATATTATATAGTTCTCACATTTAAAGTATATAATTCAATATTCTCAATAATCAAACAAGGCCTAAGAGTCCACTTAAAACTGATTTCTTGGAAGTATAGAGGTTAACACTGTAATGGGTGAGAATAAGACACACATACATGTCTAAGACATACATATGTGATATTTCTTGCCTTATAGATTGTCAGACCTTTAAACACATAATTATACATGATGCACATAGATTCAGAAAGTATTACTTTTACTTAATTATAACACTTCCAGTCCTTACTGTTTCTTTAAATGGATCACTGTGTAAAAATCATATCATTGCATGAGTTTTTGGCAACAGACGTATTCATCCAGAAGATAAAATAAGCTAATTTATGCTCGACTGAAACATCCATGGATATATTATAAGAATAACTTGTAAATAACTTTATAACTTCAAAAAAATCTACTGTTAAAATGTGTCTTCCTCTTTCCTTCCAAATAAGTCTTTAAAAATGAAAGCATGTGCTGGAATAAGCCAGAAACTTGGATAGCGTGCAGGGATTCCTGGTAGCAGCTACCTCTTTAATCAATTATTCCAGAACAGTAGGTAATGCGTAACGTAGAAATATCTCACACAAGTATTATTTCAGTGACAGACTAGCCTCACATGGGCCAAAAACGTATCACTTGGAATTAATGTTAAAGAAGACAACTGTCAGGAAACAATTTGAGAAATTTGTGCTATTCACTTTTATTTAAAGTGATGTTTCAACTTTTGCTCACCTTGATAATGGAAGTATACACTAAAATTATAACAACAATCATAGGAAAACAGCATATTCTCATGATTATGAAGCAATGCCGAATCCACACATTGGGGTCAGACATTGTTACAAACCAACTGGGTTATATCAGGCCAGTTGGTAAAATGATCTGTATCTATGCCCTTGTTTTTCAGAACGGCAGTTTGTTTGATTTTTTTTTTAAAGGATATCTTTTTTTTTTAATATATTTTATTGATATTTTATAGAGAGGAAGGGAGAGGGATAGAGAGCTAGAAACATCGACGAGAGAGAAACATCGATCAGCTGCCTCCTGCACACCTCCCGCTGGGGATGTGCCCACAACCAATGTACGTGCCCTTGACCGGAATCGAACCCGGGACCCTTCAGTCCGCAGGCCGACGCTCTATCCACTGAGCCAAACCGGTTTCGGCAGTTTGTTTGATTTTTTAAGGGAGGAGAGCATAAGAATTGGTGTCCATTGAACATTGATATGCCATATATATTTTCTTATTTTTTTCATACCTATTGTCATCATTTTGTGTGCTGTTCTTGTTATTATTTAATTTCTATTTTAAAATAATTTTAGACTTGCTGAAAAGTTGCACAAAATAATGCCACATTCTCCTATTCCCTTCACCCAGTTTTCCATAATTATAATGACTTACATGACCATAGTACATTTATCAAAACCCAAAATTAACACTGGTACAGTATCATTAGCTAAATTACAGATTTCATGCAAAGTTCGCCAGCTTTTCCACTGATATCCCTTTTTCTTTCCCATGGTCCAAACCATGATCCCGTTTTGCATTTAGTCATGTGTTCTTAGGCACTTGTAGTCATTGAAGGGAGGAACTCGAGGGAAAGGAAAGGCCGGGTAAATGCTAAGGACAAATGTGGAGAATGACCGCCACAAAGATACCGTTAGGACTGATAACTGTTGGAGTCTATTCCAGTAACCGCTACAGTATAACAAATTAGCCCAAAATATAGTGCCTTAAAACCACAATAATCACTTCATTGTCCCTCACTATTTAGAACTGGGCTTGGCAGAGAGAGCTTGTTTATCCTCCACAATGTCGGGCCTTACCAGAACATTCAAAGGCCAGGGGCTGGAATCACCTGGAAGCGTCTTCATTCACACGTTTGGTTATTGATACCGGCTACTGGCTAGGACCTTAGCTGAGCTATCAGCCAGAGAACCTCCACATGGCATCTCCTGTGGCTGCTGGGTTTTCTTACAGCATGGTCGCTGGATTCCAAGAGTGACAATCTCAAAAAGACTAGGTGGAAGCTGTATTCAATGAGAAGGAACATAAACCCCATCTCTTCTAATTTCATTTTTCAATTACACTTTATATTCAACATTATTTTGTATTCGTTTCGGGTGTACAGCATAGTGGCCAGACAACCATACAGTTGACACAGTGATCCCCCAGTATTTCCAGTACCCACCCAACACCATACATAGTTATTACAATATTATTGACTATGATGTACTTTATATATATTTTAAAAAATATCTTATGTGACATTTCCATCTTTTCTATTCACAGTCAGTGTGTTGCATGCTCCTTATGAGTCAGGGGCAGCACATTACTTTGATGGTTGTGTGTCTGCATTAATAGCAGTGAGTATCTAGACTTCAAAGCTATAGTTTATCCTTAAGTCTCTAGTTTAAAAAGAGAAAAAGGAAGAAAAAGAGAGGGAAAGATGGGGGGAGGAAGAAAGAGAAGAGAGAGAAGTCTATAGAGTTAATAAACCAACATTGAAAATGAGCAAAAGGTTAAGAGTAAGTTTGGTGCGTACTGAAACTAAAACAATCCGGTAGTGGCTAAGAAGATTTACATTAGACACAGCCCTCCACAAACACCAGAGCCTAGGGAAGATGCTCCTTCTATGTTCTCCTCAGCATTGGTGCGCCCTTCCCTTTGTTTGACTTGAACAAGCACCAGGCTGGGCACCAGGCTGTGAGACAGAGGCTGGGTCTCCATCTGACTTGTCCACATCTCCCGCTTGCCGCACGGACTGCTTCAGATGTAGCAGAGATGCGTTGAATCATGACTAGTGAATAAATACTTCATGTAAGATGGGTGCAGCGGTCGGTGCATTGGAACACGGGGCATATTAACATTTTTGGCATGGAAGATATCCAACTAGAGGAGGTTAAGTATATGTGTAAGAAGGCACTTCTAATTGGACCTAATGTTAGGCTTGCAAAGTAGCAAAATAAACAATAGAAATGCCATTCAAATCAATGAGTCTTGAGATGTCACTTCTTCAATCCCACCCTCTCTAGCTGCTTGAATATTAGTTTTCTGACATCCCACCTTTAAGCTCCCAGCTCTCCCAGGTTCTGATTTTGGCAGAAAGCCCACCATTCGAAGGAACTTACAATTGAAGCACATAACCTTAGGTCTGGTGCCCGTCTGTTACTGACATGGCATATAATAATAAACAAATTCCTAAAATATTTGCAATGGATTGGGCGGGGGGAGAGTCCCTTTTAATAAAGAAAGCGTTGTTATATAATACATTTTCAAGTAATTGACATTAAATATTAATTGATTATATACATGTAATAATGTGCATGCATAATATGCATACATGATAAATTGATATATACAAGCAAAACATTGTTGTGAATGCAATTTGAAGAAACTACCATACATTACAGATAAGGTTGCTATTTGTAAATCCTAGATAATCTGTGATAGTGATATTAGGTAAGAAGAGGTATGTAATTTGCAATGGTTTCTCAACATATCTCCTCAAATGCTGCCTACTAAAGAATGATAGTGTTTATTTCACTCATGCCCAAATCCAATATTCCTAATTTTTATCCTCCCTAAGTTACCTATGAAATGAGATCATCTGTGATCATGGGAACTGGTTTTAAAAATTTGCTTGAGGGAAGTCATTGTCCAGGGATTGATAGATGTGACTCCTATTCTCTTCATAAAGGTTTGCTGCTGTGCCGAATATAATTAAACTACGCTCTGCCTTGCATGGTGAAACCTCCACGCCCCTACTGGGAATGTTCTAATTTACTTTATTTCTCCTCCCAGAATCAGACCACTAAGACTGTCTTTAACATTCCAACTTGCAAGTGCAAAACATATTATAGTTAAATAAAGTTGCCCATAAAATATTACAGCTTTTAAGATTAATTGATGAATATGCTTGAACATGTTTGAATATTTGCATTGGATGGGTACACAAATGGCGAGGGTTTTAAAATAATTCTGTTGGAGAGATCCATTTCTTTTTGCAAGCTTCATTTTTGTTGCCTGTTTACAGAGAATAATCAGTCAACATTATCCGCTAAAAGAAAAATATTTCTGTGAGAGTTACTTCTCACATTCATCCGATATATTCTCATGGTTAAAATATTTCCTGTTTAAATGGTCATCATCTCATTTAGGAAACATTTTCCAAATATAGTGTCTGTTATAGACTCTGTGTGGAATCATGCCTTGCATACTATTCTTGTTTAGAATTGCTGAAGGCCTGAAGTTTTTAACAGTAACTTAAAGTTTATTCCAGCTATAATGCAGGTTATTCTGACTTCAAGGTAGCCTCACAAGGCATACTTCTGAGTCCATTCCCAAGATATTCTGTTGTACTTATCTCTGCCTGTTTTATAGACCCAGGCAATCTCTGTTACTCCATCTACATTTGGATCACATTTCAATAAACAAATGGATAAGATAATTTTAGAAATAGTTAGTGCAGGAGATCAGTGTGATCTTAGAATATTGAGTTAAATGCTGCCACTACTGTTAATATTTGGGTGATAAATTCTTGTTGTAAATACAACCTTAAATGGTTCAAAGGGATAGTTTAGGAAAATGAATTGTCAAAAAGAATACAGTGCTTTGATATGGCCAGTCATTATGTCCCTTAATTGTGGCTTGCCAAGGAAATATATCATCCCCAACTGGACCTGCAGAACATTGTGCTGGAGGGTCATGGGCCAAATATAGTGTCTATGTTATAGACCCTGTGTTGAATCATGCCTTGCGAACAATTCTTGGGCAATGCATAGCATCCTTGCCTGAGTACATTCTTCTCTTGCAATATATAAATTAATTAAAAATGCAGATTTAGACGCCGATCATGCTGACAATCATAATTACTATTTAAATAATTGAATATCCAGGAAGACAGAAGCAAGACTTCTTTAAAGTTTGAAATCATGCATATACACATGATTCACAATCATAAATACACAAAGACATACACACGTTGATATATGTCATACACATATATTCTTACATATTCTAATTTCTAAGAATAATAAATATTCTTATAGTCAAGAGTTTATTAAACTTCTACTTTAGTTCAAGTAGTAAGTACAACCAACACTATTTAATGAAAATGGCACTATCGGGACAAATGTGCTCGGTTAATCGGCTGTTTACTAAATTTTAGTTCTTAGAGAACTTCGTTTAGCTAGCGTTGGTGCTTTAGTGTTCCTTCTATGTGAAGCTGGGGTAATAAGCCCTCCCTCAAAGGGTTTTCCTAAGGATCAAATGAAATGTTACCTATGAAATACTTGACATAGTGAGTGGAGCATTAGAAGAATTCAGTGAATGTAAGTTTACTCCACTCATGAGTTATGAGGAAGTCAATAGTATATATACAACGTGGCTTCTGGCTCAAAGAAATATACTATCTATTGATACAGAAGTCTGGGAAGAATCATAGGAGACACTGAAGAACCATCCAGAGGCAGGCAATGTTCTTATTTTATTGTCACCTAAGTAATAAACCTTCCCTCTCTCGTAGAAATTAAAGGAAAGGAGAAACAGTTCCAGAATAGGTTGAGGCAGCCCCACTGGAGAAGAGGTTCTGTAAAAGGAAAGGCTTTGGTTGGGTAAAAATAAGTAACAACTGAAGTTATTCGTAGGACAGTTAGGCCTCCATTTTAAATCATAGCCATAACCTTCTAATCACTTCAACCTATTGAAAAGTAAAAGCCAAAACTTTTCTTCAAAATAGGCCTGAAGGAGTTTGTTTCTCTCGAATGTTCGTATTTGAGATATCTTTGCCACATATTACACTAATGGCTATGCTGCCAAGGAAAAAAGGCCCGGTAAGGAAAGGCCAGTGGAGGCCACATGGTGATGCCATCACCCTCCTCATAATCTGTTTAGCCCTGGTAACTCACTGATCCTCCCTCAGCCACACCTATTTCATGATGTTACACTAGGTTCTCCCTCTCCTTAAGACTTTGCTTTATCTGTAGAATGAGTTGGTTGCACTTCAGAGTTTATGAATCCCTTCCTGTTTTAGGACACTTTTAGTGCAAACCCAACTCTTCTACTGCCAGAAACTCTTGGGTATCCAGTGAGGTGTGAAAACAAAATTAGAAACTGGAACATAGGTGACAGGGTGAGATAATTAGATGAAAAGCACAACAGGGAAGAGTTAATAGGAAACACCATGAGTCAGAGAACTGGTGCTTAAAATCATGGAATTGCTTCTAAATGAACAAAAAAATAGATTAGAAAATATTTTCATAATGGCTTTTAGGAGAGTGAGAAAAATTTGATTCCTCTCTGCTAGTGGTCAGCACTGAACAAGAAACCATCAAACAAGATGAATGGGTTTCTAAGTTCATTATTAAGACACATGCTCATCTTGTTTCCATGCTTCCTTTTCTTTCCCCTCTCTCTTGGACATTTTCTCCTAGTTGATGCATCAGTTGGACTTGATTTAATGTATTTGGCCTCTGGAGATGATTTAGAAGTTGCTAATAATGTGAAAGGAAGGATTTCCTGATCTTCTTCCCCATTTTCCACCTTCTAGGAGCAGCCTGAAGACTATTTATTACCCAAACCACTCAAAATTCTAGTGAAGTTTACTCAGTAACCACAGGTAATCATCCCCCAGCGGGGGGAATGGCTTAATTTTATGGGCTATTCAAATGTTATCTCTTAACTCCTCCTTTAAGTATCCTATAAAACTTACAAATTGCAATTGTTTTGCCCACACAGTGCATATAACTAGGTGCAGAAAAAAATGGTAAGATTCCATTAATGATCAATAGTTTTGTTAAGGTTTTAGTGGTAGCATGGTGGTTCTGCATTTGTCATTAGATGGATGTATAGCTCATCATTATGCTTTCTTTTTTATTTCAATATTCATAGATATTGGTGTTTATATCAAGACCAAGATGTAACCCTCCTGTCGTTTTCCCTCATAGAAATAACTTTATTGGCCTTTCACTTTTGTAATAAACCCCTCAACTTTTGTGGGGCTATTTGGATAAAAAATATTTCTTATTCTCATTCTGTTAATTGGGTTGTCTATTTTATATTTTGTTTTTAGGTTACAGACACTAAAAATTGAAATTTATCATCCTTCATCTTCATGTTATCTACTATAGGGATTCATGCTTGATGTGTGCTCCACCTGCTTTTTTCAGGAAGTGGGGAGGGAGGAGGGAGGTTGAGACTCAGCAATACAGCACCTTAAAGAACATAGGAAATAATTGTCTCTCCCATGTAATTGTTCTGAGTTAAACAGACCAGGACAGTGGGTGATATGTACTCCAACAGTCATTTAACTGTCTGGCTTTTTTTTTTTTTTTTTTTTGTGTGTGTGTTATTGATGAGCTACACACAGGCCAAGCATCATCTTCATTATTTAAGCTGAGTCCCAACCACGTTTGGGTTCCACCAGGTGGGCCATGGAAAGAACTCATGGAAAAGTAGACCAATTAACTTGATACAGAAGTCAAGAGCTGGCGCACATTGCTTTCTATCAAATCCTTTTGGAGAGGTCCTTGGGATAACCCAGGCTTGTGTGGGGCAATGTGGATGGACTGTTGGATATTGAGAGAACACATGAACAGGGACAACACAGAGACTGTGACTCTGACGACTGCAAATAGCATCCAGACATATGAGTAAACTCAATTTGGACCATCAGTCCAAATGGAATCTCCAGATAATTGCAGCCACAGCACTGACCTCAGGTGGTACCATCAGAACCACCATCCAACAAAAGATCAGCCTAAATTTCAGAAAGGAGTCTAAGGAATAAGGTGCATATGCCTAGCTAAAGTTTTTGACCCATGAAAGATGTGCTTTTTTTAGGCAATGAGAAGTCTCTATTATATCTTCTATAGTTAGTAATAAGGATAGTTCTGGCATTAGGCTATAAGGAAAGAGATGGCAGAATATTTTCTGATTTCCCAGGCTCCTTATTCTGAGTTATAGCTTCCAGAGAATATTCTAGTTCATTAAATCAATTGGTCAGGATTCATGACTAAATCATTTAGGGGAAATTTTACATAAGTTGGTTAATATGTACACAGATGGAATTTAGATACAAGAAAGAAAGGAGATGCACAGGAGAATGTAGGTTTCAGGAAAATATGAATGGTCATAAGTGAAAATTCTCTGCCATAGGATACTTTTTCAGGAATAGGAACCACAGTTTGTTGGTCCAGATCTTGCAGAGCTTGGCAGGGTACACAGACAAGAGTGGGGATGATTTGGTCTTCATTTAAGAGCTTAGAATATGGATTACTTATGGGCAGAGTGAGCAGATGGCTTATGAAAAGGAAGGAGGGCTTTTCATTACATTGTGAGTGTTGGAATTGTCCTCTGGCAATATCATAGGGTAGAACTTGTCATGTTGGTACCATGTTGGTCATCAGGGTAATTTTCACTTGACTGAAGTATGTGTGTGTTCATATGTGTGCATTTGTGTGAATGGCTAGTCTAGTGGATCTCATAAAGTGAAT
This sequence comes from Plecotus auritus, assembly GCF_963455305.1. Taxonomy (NCBI): domain Eukaryota; kingdom Metazoa; phylum Chordata; class Mammalia; order Chiroptera; family Vespertilionidae; genus Plecotus; species Plecotus auritus. Next base: position 50,712,340 of record NC_137785.1, read on the forward strand.
CCTTTCTCATAGGCACAGAAGGAAAGAAAGGGCAAATGGAACTTCTAATTTCATTAAAGATCTACACTGGCCTTGGCACCATGTTCAATTATTATTATTATTTAAAAATACGTTTTTATTGATTTCAGAGAGAGGGGAGGGAGAGGAAAAGAGAGATAGAGACCTCAATGATGAGAAATAATCATTTATCAGCTGCCTCCTACACACCCTCTATGGGGGATCGAGCCTGCAACTCGGGCATGTGCTATGGCCAGGAACAGAACTCTGACCTCCTGGTTCATAGGTCAATGCTCGATCACTGAGCAACAGTGGCCAGGCTCAATGATATTTATACCAGTTTCACTTAATTGATACAAGTAAAAAAGTAATATGTTTCTTTTTTTCACATATGAAAAAATTAAAGTTCATTCAACTTCATAAAGTTGAATTACGTGCCCAAGGTCACTTAGAAGTCAACCAATTATGACCCTCTGGTGCCAAATCTAATGCACTTTCAATCCCGGCACATGGTCCCATGCTTATACTATTCAGTCCAAGAACTGAACCTGCAAACAGAGACATCTAGATACACTGATATGAGAGTTCAAACAGAGAGCTGAAAACAAAAGCAAAGAACTATATTTAAAAACAAACAGCACACCTCTTAATCTCTTCAGCATTATGAATTTTGGTTCTAACTCAATATACTTAATATACTTCCACCTAAAATGTATTTTAAAGACAGTCAACATCTCAAGGTATTCTTATAATGTTATTCTACAAATGAGTATTATCATTTATTTTGCATAATCTTGTTTCTCTTCTCAATATTTCAGAAACATTTGGAATAATGATAACATAAAATGAGTGGTGGAGGATGGTGAGAAATCTGGCGTGTTCACTATTTCTGAGTTCAGATTTCAGAGATATTATATCACACACATATTTTTCTTTTAAAAAATTAACATAGTTTTGTAATTATATGAGGATAGTACTGTGGTATTAGAGGATATCTTAGTAGCCAATCTGTTACAGATTGATCTCTGTATTTGACAATTCCAACATCTTACCCCATGTTCCTACTCTGGGGCAATATTTTACTCAGCACCCCAGTGAAGATTCTCTGAACTGGTTGATTCACTACCCCCTTATCAGTGAGTAACATGATCTAAATCAGATGAAAATACACATTTTCACTAAAGTATACATAAAGCAGAAGTCTACTGAAATAGTTCATCTGCTATAATGCTAAGGAAACCAGAAAATTGAAAAATAGCATTATCAGGCCAAACCTTATAAAACACATACATGAGATGAACTCTGAAGAGACTTTGGGGCAAGTTTGATTTATCTGAGCATATAAGTAAAATAGAGACAACACTATATATGTGTGTGTGTGTGTGTGTGTGTGTGTGTGTGTGTATGTATATATACATGTATGTATACACACACATACGCACACATATACTCTCATGAGGGAAAAAAAAATACATATATATATATTTATTTATGTACTAGAGGCCTGGTGCATGAAAATTCATGCACTGGGGGGCAGGGTCCCTCAGTCCAGCCTGTGCCCTCTCACAGTCTGGGACCCCTCGGGGGATGTCCACCTGCCGGCTTAGGCCCACTCCCCATGCTCAGAGCTCACCCTGTGGGAGCACACTAACCACCAGGGGGCAGCTCCTGCATTGAGAATCTGCCCCCTGGTGGTCAGTACACGTCATAGCAACCAGTCATCCCAGTCATTCTGTTAGGGTCAATTTGCATATTGCCCTTTTATTATATAGGATATTGCTCAAGAAAAAAATAAATAAACCTAATCTTTACTTAAATATTTCTAGTAGTAGGGAATAATATAATACTGGAAAACATGAACTCAAGTCCCACTGCCTGACTTCATATTCTGGTGCTTCTTTTCCCTGCTCTTTGACTTTGAGCAAGGACATTGTCACTCTCCACCTCATTTTACCATGCATAAAATGGGACAATAATCACCTTTGTCATGTACAGTTGTTATGACAAGTCAATGAGCATAAAGCTTGTAAAACTGTGCCAGTCACACATTAAGATATGTAACATTTTTGTTACTGAAATGAAGGGGTTCATTTGCCTGTGCACATCAAAGCCCATTAACAAGGCTAACAGGAGTTTGCAGCAAAGAAAAAAAGTTTATTTAAGGAAATGGCTCCATCCTGGAGATACAAGTGAGCTGATGCTCTAAAGCCTGGCTCCTATGGTCCTCCAGGGGGTAGAGTATAGAGGGGAAATCATTAGTCATGGAGACTAGAGACCTGGGCTCTCTTGATTGATTGGGACCAGGGTAGGGAGTAGCTGGTCAATGTGTCAGGTCCTGATATCAGCCATGGCCTTATCCTGTCTGGTTTCCTGAGGGTGTGGTTGGTGGGGTCCTTCTGCTTTGGTGACTCTGGAGCTGAAACACAACTGAGATCAGATATTATCCTTAGTTTGTCCAAAACTTTGTTTTTATGGTCAATAAAGCTGATAACTTTGTGTTAAAGATGGGTTGATGCTGACCAGAACCTATTGTCCTGAGGGCTTAATGATTAAGGGAGTGGAAATGCAGTTTGTGCCAAGGTGGAGGGATGTGGAAAGGAGGCAGGTGAGTTGTACTATTAGACTGGACAAGGCTAGCCTGAAGTAAAGAAATGAAGTTCCTGGGTGGTTACATATTTGTATAATATACTTTTGTTTCTGTGTTAGATTAAAGTTAAGGGTAACAATCCTGGGTGCACGTTTAATCATGTGAAATATATTTCTAAATTACTGATGCCTTGCCTCTACCCTAGAACAGTTGTCGGCAAACTCATTAGTCAACAGAGCCAAATATCAACAGTACAACGATTGAAATTTCTTTTGAGAGCCAATTTTTTTAAACTTAAACTTCTTCTAATGCCACTTCTTCAAAATAGACTCACCCAGGCTGTGGTATTTTGTGGAAGAGCCACACTCAAGGGGCCAAAGAGCCACATGTGGCTCGCGAGCCACGGTTTGCTGACCACTGCCCTAGAGCACTGCTATATAATAAAAATATTGCAAGTCAAATATGTAATTTTAAATTGTGTCATGGCCACCTCAGAAAAAAGGTAAAAAGAAACAGGTTATATTCATTTTGTATTAATATATACATATATTTTTAAATATTTCAATATGCAATTCATATTTAAATTATTGACATATTTTATATTATTTTATATTGTTAAAGATATATTATTCACTGGGTAGTTGGTATGACAAGACAAATACTCATCAAGACTATTGCAATAGGGGAGAGAGATTGAGTTCCACTCTGAACACAAGGAAGACAACCAGGAATTTATAGCCAAGGAGAATGGGTCAGAGGATGGAAAATTACCAAGAGGAGCCATCAAGGCTAGGGGGTTCTTGCTAAATTGGTCTAACAGGATTCTTGTCAATGGTGCAGATGAGGAACTTAATCAGTCATCAAGGTTGGAGGTAATTATAGCAAAACTAACTTAGCAGGATTTTAACTGAAACTGGGAATCGCAGGCCAAAGAAGGGGCCGAGTATTATGACCCTCCTCCCTTCCACTATCTCTTAAAAAAAAGAAAAGAAAATCAATGGATAAAAATATCCTTGGGTAAGGATTAACAAAAAAAGAGAGAGAGAATCTTTGTCAGTATGATTGTTGGCTCTACAGTAGATATTTGAAATTAGATGTGTACTTTGCACTCAGCATATCTTAATTCCACTAGCCACCTTTTCAAGTGTTTAGGAGCATCGTATGGCTAGTGGCTACTGTATTGGATAGTGCAGCCCAGGAGACTCCGATTTCATTTATCTAGGCTGGTCCCAGGCATCTCTATTGTTTTTTGTTTTTTTATTTAAACTATTGAAATGATACAAGTGTGCAGCCAGATTTGAGAACAAGGATTGAAGGGCTTGTTTGCACCATTGTGGATCCTTCATTGAGACTTTTATGAGCTTCTGGGTTTTCCTAAACGCCCAAGTGACTCCAAAAGAAACATCACTAAGAATTTTTAGCACATTATTGGCTTCCTGTCATCTTTCTGGATCATTAATGACATGTGCATTATATAAAAATATCTATTACGAGGGCATGATAAAGGTCATCTTAGGAAATCAGCATCCCTTGAACTTTTTGAACTCTTTTATAAATCCTGTTGATATTTAAAACCAGGCATATTTTTCAGAAAATAAAGTAAAAATGTGGCTTTGAGAGAAAATAAAAATATAACTTTGAATAAATCCACTGTTAGATATCAAAGACCAAACTCAGAACTATGTTTTAGATATTTAAAATGCTCTTTTAAATAAATCTTCATAGAAATCTGATTCTCAACTCAAGACCTATGATACACATTCATGAAATTCAGTTTCCATATTTTTGTTGTTTGGACTTGCAAAGCTTTCCTAATCATTACAGTGTAAATTGCATTATGTAGGGAGAACCTATGGAAAGCTGCCTGTTTGCCTCAATGCTGGGGTTGTGTTTCCCAGTCACCAGCACAAAGGCTGTTTTATCCACAGGCTGCTCCTGGACTTTTAAAAAAAGTCACATGAAAATGGAACTGTACACAAAAGCCATTAGTATTCCACGGGGAAGATTTGTGTTTTGTGTTTCAGGCAGCTCCCATTAAATTCAAGGTCTTAACACTCCTTTGAGGCCTCCCGAGGCCCCTTGGTAACTCTTGAAAAGGCTTTTATTTCTTCAACATATGTAAATTTCCAGGGGTGCAGTCAGTGTGATTTAAAGCTAACTTCTCCTTAAGAGCTCAGAGGAAACAAAGGTTTTCTTAAATGATATGGTAGAGGAAATTGAAGTTCCAGCATTTCAATATAATGTGATCATGAAGATGGGAAATAATATTTAGTGAAATTAAACGTTCTGGCTCAGAAGGTACATCACTCTTAATCTGCATCTGTTCCTTTTATTTAATTTATCTGACATGCTTTGTACCTTTCAAGGGAACTCTCAAACAAGGTCTATTGGATAAAGAATTATGAGTGAAATGGCCGTGAGGGTCACTTTTAAAACATGTTAATCAGACTTAGATGGAGGTAAATTTTAACAGAGATATAAGGAAAGTCTTATCTAATGCACATGTACTTTCACCAAAGCTTTACATTGTCATTTGGCATAATGTAATCATGTATAATGATAGTCCTCATTTTATTTTTATAAATTTCCTCAAATAGAAGAATAAGTTTTCTCCATAAAGATTTAAGCTACAAGATGGACAGATAGATAGATAAGATAGAAGACAAATATAGATAGAGAGGTAGATAGATATAGACAGATAGTAGGTAGGTGGATAGATAGATAAAAGATAGATAGGTAGATAGATAGATAGATAGATAGATAGATAGATAGATAGATAGATGATAGATACAGATCCCAGCTGCAAATTACTGTCATTAGAAGAAGCCATTGTATTTAACATTCAGTGAGAAGATGGCTAGGATAAAATGTATTTTCTTAAACTTAATGAGATGCTAGTGTTGATGTATCACCTGGACTGAGCGCCTGCTGTCACAAGCTGCACTGACCTATATCGTTAACCAGGATCTTAACCTAGCAGCAGCGTGCTGGAGTTACTGTGTTGTGTGTTAAAGAATGACAGAAGCCCTTTCTTTTATTTCCAGTGGAAGAAAACAAATAAATAAAAAATAGATCTGCTTGTGTAGACATGCCCTCCTGACTCAAATGTATTACACAAAACTGTGAACATTCCATGAAGAGGCAGGTACAGAGTAGAGTCCTCAGTGATGTGTTTGGGAGACTAGCATTTTTATAAGCACATCTGGCTCAACACAATGCTATAATGTTTAAACCACATCTATTACATGTGGCAATGATAAACTGATTTCAGCACTGCCTATGTATTTGGTTTTTTATTCTTTTAAAAAGTATTTCATGTACACCTACTATGAGTCAGTGTCAGGGCTGAGTTCAGGAAATTGAACTCAAAGGCCCACCTGATCAATTTCCTGTGTCCCTGGAGCTTACAGCCTGGAGGAGGAAAGCACATAAATAAATATGTAGATCTCACTCATCTAGGGGAAATAATGAACAACATAAACTGATGAACAAAAACAGACCCTGAGACAGGGAAGCATCGATCAGACTGTCAAACCTCAAAGGGAAGGTAGGGGAGGGTGGGGGTAAGGGGGAGAGATCAACCAAAGGACTTGTATGCATGCATATAAGCCTAACCAGTGGTCACGGACAACAGGGGGCGGTGGGGGCATGTGTGGGGAGGGGTTTGGGATGGGAATGGGGGGATGAGGACAAATATGTGATACCTTAATCAATAAGGAAATTAAAATAAATAAATAAATATGTAATTGTGCCGAAACCGGTTTGGCTCAGTGGATAGAGCATCGGCCTGCGGACTGAAAGGTCCCAGGTTCGATTCCGGTCAAGGGCATGTACCTTGGTTGCGGGCACATCCCCAGTAGGGGGTGTGCAGGAGGCAGCTGATCGATGTTTCTCTCTCATCGATGTTTCTAGCTCTCTATCCCTCTCCTCTCTCTTCCTCTCTGTAAAAAATTAATAAAATATATTTAAAAATAAATAAATAAATAAATAAATAAATAAATAAATAAATATGTAATTGCAAAGTACTAAATAAAAGGAAGGCATCGGGGACTGTAAGTATATATGATAAAATGGCCCAGCTCACCGTGGGGAAATCAGGGGAGTCTTCCTTGAGACAGGGACTTTTAAGATGAACACAGAGGCTCAGTAGAAGCTTTCAGATACTTATTTATGAAGAAGCATCTTTTAAGGCCTGAAATTCAAAGCTGAGTAAGAATTGAAAACCTACTGGAGGAACAGATGTTTGCACAAATGATTGCATGGAAGAAAAGGAATATTATACTTGAGGCAGGAAATAGTATGCAGTGGAGATGATGTTTGATTTTATTACAAAAATCTTTAAAAAATCCTAGCATTCCTTCAAACACATAATGTTGAAAGTCCTCCCTAAAAATATTGTGTAAGAGCTATATCCATCCTGAGCCATCTAGTTGAAATTGTGCCCCTTGCCCAGGCCTCCCTAAAACTTAATAATATCTAATTCACATTCTATCCACATTCACATACAACAGCGATTTTCAACCAGTGTGCTGCAAGAATTTTTAAAACATGCAATACGTGACTATTTAGTCAGGGATACTGACCTCTTTTCCCTTAGATTGTCAAATAAAAAATGACAATAGTTAACATAACAATAGCTGTTCAGTGTGAATGAATCAGCTATACTTATTTTTTTGTCAGATCGGCAAAAAAATATATTTTGTGTGAGTTATAGAATTTTAGTGATTATTTTCTATGTTCCATGAGATGAAAAAGGTTGAAAATCGCTGACACAGAAATCTTTCTCTTTTCAAGGTCATTGATAACTTGACCAACTTGGACCTCTGAAAGCTTGTGATGGAGATTAAATGGTGCATAGAGCATGTAAATTATTATTTACTAACATATGCATTATGTTTTCCTCAAAAAATGTTTATTAAAATGCCACCATCTATCAGTCAATTTTTAAAAGGACCATTAGAAAATCCTATCTAATAAAGAGTGAATATGCTAATTGACCATCACTCCATCACAAAGATGGCTGCACCCACAGCTGAGGCCAAGTTCCCATAAGGAGCCTTAACGAGCAATCAGCAGGGACCTGAGGCTACGCCCTATCCCACCTCCTCCGTGGGGCTTAACAGGGGATCTCAGGCCATGCCCCCCAATCCGGCAGGGCTTGGCAGGGGACCTCAAGGTGCACTTCCCATCCTGGTGCTGGGCTAGGGGACCTCAGGCTGCTCCCCCCGCCTCAGCACCAGGCTGGGGGACCTCAGGCTGTGCCCCCAACCAGGTGGGGCTTGACAGGGGACTTCAGTCCGTGCCCTCAACCCCAGCACCAGGCTGGGGGACCTCAGACCGCACCCCCCACCCGGTGGGGTTTGACAGGGGACCTAAGGCTGTACCCCTCACCCCAGCACCAGGCCAGGGGACCTGAGGCTGTGTCCCCCTGCCTGGCTGGGTTTAAAAGGGGACCTCAGGCCGTGCCCCCCACCCAGCGGGGCTTGATGGGTAACCTCAAGGTGCACCCCCAGTGCTGGGTTGGGGGAACTCAGGCCAAGCCCCCACCCAGCGGGACTTGACGAGGAACCTGAGGCTACGACCCCCTCCCGGTGCTGGTCCTGGGGACCTGAGGCTGTGCTCCCCCCGACCTGGCACCAGGCCAGGGGACCTGAGGCTATGCCCCCTGCCCGGCAGGGCTTGACAAGGGTGGGACTGGCCAGGTCTGGATCTAGCCCAATGGAGAGGGGGGCGGCTGGGTCTCTGTCTCACGTGATTTTGAGGAGCATGTGGGTGGGCGGGGACTTGACTCTGGGTCCTGTGGTGAGCCCTAGACTCTGACAGGAGGAAGGTTTTCTTATACATTTTACTAATTTTCTTTCATCTCTGACACTTCTATTATAGAGAAAGGGCAAATAGCAATATTAAATTATTTCCTCTAATTAATCCCCTTTTAATGTGCATGAATTTCGTGCACCGGGCCACTAGTATTAAATAAACTGACACACAGAACTTGAAATCCCTGAGCCAAGTCAGCTAAATATTAGGTACTAAAATCCATGTGTAAAAGATATAGCCAAAGGACTCATTCTTCAGCCTAAATATTTAGTTTCAATAACATTGTTCATGAAATATTTCACTGCTATTGAGAATGAAGGCCCCCAGTTCTGTAAATGGTGAACATCTGTATTATGACATATTAAAAAATAATGTGCCAAAATATTGACATTTTAAATGTTTACAAAAATAATCTTATGGCTTCCACTGGTATATCATAAAATAGATATGACTATGGAGAACTGTATATTTTATTTAAAATAAAAAAGTAATAGACTTTATTTTTTAATAATATATTTATTGTTCTAGAACAGAGTGTCTTTTAGAGATTATTTGTTATAAACTCCAGTCTTGTCTTTTTGGTCAGTGCATAATAGAGAACTGAGATCTATCCTATCCTCTTCATACAAATCTGATTTTTTAATCCTGAGCTTTACGGTAAAATTTCATGGCCCTCAGTTGATGCCTGAAATTAAATGACTGGTTATGTAGCATAGATCTGTGTAAGATATTTGAGTAATGCTGGATGGAAAAATAACACAGAATGACTGTGATACAGGGTTCTTCAGGTTGTAGACATTTTCTCAGGTTGAAACCATTAAAAGGGACACTCTTTGGACCCTATCCTGACTCAGAAGAGGTAACCTGGGCTCACTTTATCTGTAAAGGGAAGGGACATACATAAAATCCCATGTAAAAAGAAATTCCTTTTTTTTTTCTTACAAAACCACTTTTTCTCATGATTAATATGAGGGATCAAAATTGGAGTGAAGCCTCTGAACTCAAGGGGACTGCAGGGCGGGTGGCATAAAAATATAAAGTACCCATTGAACACCTCTCAACCAAAGCACTGAAGTATTGTTCCATTTTGGTTTGTTTTTATTTTGTCTTGTTTCGTTTATTGGCAACAGAAACTGTGGCTAATTCAAGGGAAAGAACGAAGAGAGAAGCATAAAAAGAAAAATAAAGTGAAATAAAGTTAATATGAGTTTATGGGACAGTTCAAAAAGTCCTAGGAAAGCTGAAGAATCAGATTTGTAAGGGCAGGGGTCAAGTGTCTGGGCAGTTTGGAGGTTTGGGATGGGGACGTCAGGGGAGTCTTATCCTGGACCACCTGGGATAAAGCAGCTCCAAGGCATGTGGTCTTTGCTTTCTCTGCTCCAGGTGCACATGCCTGTGAAGGAGAATCAGATTTTCCAGCCATGCCTCATATACACAAGTATAATAAAAAAAAAAAAAATCTAGGCATTTCCATTGCCTTTCTCACCAAGACCCTAAAGCACGTGGGGGGAGGCAATTCTCCAAGGCAGAACAGAGCTGTTGACAGGAGAAGATAAATGTATGGTAGGCCAGACAGATGAACAAAACAGCGCAATGGTGTTCACACGGGAGTCTGTACATTCGGGGGGTTCCATCAGCTTCAATAATTCTACTGAAGGAGTCAGTGAAATATTACACTGGCAAGGCTACACAGTCTATCCACAGTTATCATTTGAGGGTGGAGGCAAAAATAGGTGCCCAGTCAAACAGTGACCTTGTAGCAAATTTATTCACGTCATCTTATTATCTTCACAATTCATATATTAATTTAGGTTGTAGTATTAACCTCCAATGAACAAGGAATAGACACAAACTTTCTTCAATATTTATGATGTTGAGCTGTTTGGAATGTCAGCATTGGCCTCACAACAATTGTGCATCGGCTTGTATCTGCTGAAGGACCCGTCCTCCGACCCCCGCTCCCCTACCCACCACCCACCACACACATTCTCATTATTTCAGGTTTAGATGATATATTCCTTCTTTGATGACTTAAGCAATTTGCACACCAAGAGCCGATCATTGCACTGACTTAATACTTAGAGATTTATAGTGGTGGGTGGGAGGGAAATCAGAACATTCGTCCTCAGTTTAACATGCTTCATCATGAGTCATAAAATGACCCTGTATTTCATTTTCATGTTTTATCAAGGTATATGGAGTTGAATTATATGCCATTTACCTTATTAAGGTTTGTTTGGGGATTTTATTTACATAGTTTATTTTTCTTCTCTAGAATAGTTGTGAGTCCACTATGTGTATAAAATCGGGACGGGAGGTGGCGGAAACGGTGATACTTAACATTTTCTAGCATAGTGCCATAACACCACTGGGTAGAATAGTAGGGAATAATTATCTAGAGACACAGACTATGAGATAGAACAGTGACTTTTCTTACACACACACACACACAGTCTAGGAAATTGGAGCAGATAGAACTTTAGGTTTGTATTTTCAAACACACTAATTCATAGATTCTAGCCATGCAAATTTAAACTTCATGACTGAGATGTTATATCTCCTATGTGTAAAGTCAGCATAATGAAATCTTCCCAGACTTCATTAAGGTAATGGCTGAGGATTTAATGATCTCACTTACAAAAAAAGAGGCATATACACTGTAAAGTTCTAGATGTATATTATGAGTTTTATCACTAATGAGCTTTTGGCATTTTGTAAATGAACTTCTCTAGCCAAAGGGGATAGAATTTTACTTGAATATATTGTTCAGGTTTCAAATGCAAAAGCTTCATTTGGGAATGCCTTTTCCATGAATGCACTATTCCATTCCTCTCTCCAATCCAATTCCTACTCAATCCTCAGTGTTTGACAAAAATCCAACTCATTGTATGAAGTCTCCCCTAACTCCTGCATCTTAAACTGATGACAGTTTTATAACAGTGCAGCTGAGGACTAAGGTATTCTATGATTTCAACAATGTGAACATGGAGAAATTCAAGACCAGAAACAATGGAAATCCAGGAAAAAAATAACCTTGTTTTAGAGACTAGACCACCTTCTGTCAACCAGGGAGGGAGTGTCCAAAATGTAAATGCAAGTGGAATATTGTTCTAGGAAATGATGGTGTTGAGAATACTCAAATAGCATTTCCTAGCGATAGCCAAGTCATCAGGATTTGCCAGAACAGTGCCCATAGTTCCAAAGTATGTGCCCTTATCGCAGGCAAGTGGATAGATAAGCAGGAACATAGGTACTAAATTAAACACCACCAGGTTAAAATCTACTCCCTCTTCTTGTGAAGTTATGAATAGCTTAACTTCTCTAAGCATTATTAACTTTATAAAATGAGAATAATGCCTGCTCAATATAACTTACAGTTCAATGGAATAATGAATGAGTTGATACCACACACACACACACACACAGAATTATAATAACATTGATTCTATCTCTTCTCTGTGTACTACAGAGACAGAGTGCTGGGTGGCAACTGAGGCTGCAACTCTAGGCATGGAAGTCAAAATGTGGGGCACAAATGGAGCGCCAGAGCCCCAGATTAAATGCTCCATTACTAGGACTGCTATTACATTTTTACTTTAATTAGCTGCCGATATTTAGGTCTTGTCTCCTCATGATCGTCAACTCAGACCTCTGTCTAAAACCATCTCTCCCCCTTTTTCTCTTTTTTCTTTAATGAGTTGCTGTTTATATAGGGAGTGTGTATTTGGGATCCACCTACAATTTGCCAAATATTATACTGTGTTCCTGGAAGTTCAAACATAGAAATATAATCTTCTCTAGCAACTTTTACTCTTGCTATAAAGAAAAGAACAATGAACATCAACTAATGGAACAATAGTAAAACAAAAGTTATAAATGTTTTCTTTAACCTGAATGCTAATGCATTTTTAATGAATTTCTAACACAAGCTAGGTAAGTCATATCAAAACAAGCGAATACAAATGTAATGGATGACATTATAAATAGGTTGAGCCCTTGAAATAGTGAATAGAGGTAAATAATGATTAATGACTAATTATTATTTAAATAAATTAGTATATACATAAACCCCTTGCAAATAATTGTGATGGTTATTTCAAGAAAAACTTAAACAATTTATATATTTAAATCAACGATAGACAAAAAAGGGGACCTATAAACACACACACACACACACAAAACATAGTTTTATTTATCATATAACATTTATTAAAGTTAAATACCCGTCAGTGGTTACATCATCATATATTCACTGGTTAGATCGTTATCCAGATGTTAACATGATGATACTACGTTTGAAGCAACTGGGAAATACTATATATGATAAAATTTTCATCTCATAGTTTTTTCTTTGAACTAGCTTTTCATTTATTATAATAAACTAGAGACCCGGTGCATGGATTTGTGCATGGGGTGGAGGGATGCCTCAGCCTGGCCTGCGCCCTGTCGCAATCTGGGGCCCCTCGGCGGATGTAGCAGTGCGCCAAGTGGCAGGCGGCCAAGGAGGAGCCTGAGCCAGCGCTGTGCCACTCGCACTCATCCCGGCCTGCTGCGCCTGCCGCCACTGCTTGGTAGCCCTGCTGCGGAGTTAGGAGAGGCTCCCGCTGCCGCAGCTGTGCTCACCAACCATGAGCCTGGCTTTTGGCTGAGCAACACTCCCCCTGTGGGTGCACACTGACCACCAGGGGACAGCTCCTGTATTGAGCATCTGCCCCCTGCTGGTCAGTGTGCGTCACAGTGACTGGTTAATCGGCTGTTCCAGTTGTTCTGGTCATTTGGTCGTAATGGTCACTTAGGCTAGATATACATTCTATGCACTCTGTTAGAGCATATAAATTATAGGTATTTTTATTGATGATTAAGCAGGCAATATTTTTTTCATCAGCTCTGTACCAGTTGCTTAAGGTTATATCCTACATGTGATATAGTTAAAAATCAGAGAGAAATTAAGTCATTCTGTAAAGATCCCCAGCAGAGCCCAGCCTTTTGTCTACAACCAAACTCTCCCAATGCAGACACTCCAGCCTCTATTTTCACCTCAAATGGCAATTTGGTGCAGAGAACTAAAAAGCAGAATTTTGTTTGTGGTGGGAAATGTGGGTTTTGTGTAAGATATACCATCCAAATCATGAAAGGGAACTATAAGTTTAGTAAGTGATTAGCATTCTAAAGTATTCGACACTTTCTTCTGAAGATGTCTCACGCAATGTTGCAATAGAAGAAGTTCACATGTTTATTAATAATGATGAAATGAATAACCCCTTCCAGGAATGCTGTGCTTTACAGATTACAAGGCGCTCTCACGTCTTTGATTCTATTTAAATCTCTCAAACACCTTGTAAAGGAGGTGGGATGAATTAATTTATCCCTATCTTATCTGGAAGCAAATTAAGTTCAGTGAGGTTAAGCTGCTGCTGAAACTAGAGGGGTACACACTTCAGCTAGGAGTCTGAGTTTCAGAACAGTAATTCTTTTTCTAGTACAATAATATTTCTCAAACTGTGAACCTTTAGCAAAGCCAAAAAGAAATCATGGTTGATCATTATTTCCATGTGATTAATATAATTAAGCTTTTAGCTTGAATAAATTCCAAAAGCAAAAATCACACATAAAATACTAAAAGTAACCAAAAAGATCCCCATGTATACAGTAGAATTCAACATTAAAAAAATCTATATACAGGCAGTCCTCGGGTTACGTCAGACTCAACGTACATCGTTTCGTGGTTACATCACCATCTCCCATTTATTTATTAAAAAACAAAAGTTCTGTCATTTCGACATATGTACATATGTTCTTTATGTTTTTTATTATTTATTTACCACAAGTAAAGGTCAGGAATTGATACCTTTCTTTTAAATTTTTGTTACTGTTTCACTTCATTGTGTATGTGCGCCATGTGAGTGATGTAGGTGCTTATGTAGGTGGGTTCCCACTTATGGCAAAAATCGCATTACGTTGTGCCATAGGAACAGATCTCTGATGTAACCCAAGGACCTACTGTATATAAAAGCCTAAGCAACCCAACGACCGAACAACCGAATGACCAAATGATCAAACAACCGATCGACGGGTCACTGTGATGCACACTGACCATCAGGGGGCAGACGCTCAACGTAGGAGCTGCCCCCTGATGGTCAGTGCACTCCCACAGCCAACCTCCTGCAGTCTTCCCCGCAGCCGGCTGACACCGATCAGCCTCAGTCGGGACTGGGTGAGACGGCTCTGATCAGTCCCAATTTCTGGCCAGGCCGAGGGACCCCACCCATGCCCGATCTCGTGCACCAGGCCTTTAGTATATATATATATATATATATATATATATATATATATATATATATATATATATATATATAGCTCTGGATGATTTTCTCTGTGGTTAGAACATCAACCATGGAAGGTCTGTGGGTTCAATTCCTGGTTAAGGGCATGTACCTCTCTTATGGGTTCTATCTCCATCTCTGGCCCCATTTGGGTCACATGTGGGAGGCAATTAATATGTTTCTCTCATGTTAATGTTTCTCTCTCTCCTTGCCCCCACTTCTCTTCCTTCCACTCTGTCTGAAAATCAATGGAAAAATATATCCTCAGGTGAGGAATATATATATATATATATATATATATATATATATATATATATATATATATATAAATTATAATTTTTCAGAATTAATTATTCCTCAGAATGTGGACAAAGCACCCAATGGTAAGAATAATGTTCTTTTAAATTTGCATAGTATATATTACGGTGTGTATCATCTTAAGACTTAAGTGTTTCTTGAAATTCTACTTTTTGCATCGCTGAAGAAATTCCTTCAGTTCAGCTTGCTATATGCTGGTTCTGGTTTTACCTGGCATGATGGCATAACCTATCCATTATGTTCACTTTTGCTCTTTGTGCATTAACCAAATATTACTGTTTGATATGAATCTGATCTGACCACAAATGCAAATACAAAAATTGACACTGAATTCTGGAGAGAGCAGTCAGTGCCATGATGGTCATTCACAGGTTCCAGTATATGTTTATAGAGTTTATCTGATCTCAATAAAGTTACATAAAACAAACAAAAACAACATGCAGCAAACCTGTGCACCTTGGAGAAAATTTCAGAAATTAATGTAGTTAGGAATTTTATATTTTATATATAGCATTTGTGGCAGAGAGCAAATATTCACTAACTTTTCCTCCTATCAGTTTAGCTTGAATAAATTACAAAAGCAACAATCTATAATAATAAAAGCATAATATGCTAATTAGACTGGATGTCCTTCCGGACGACCTTCCAGACAAAGGCAGGGCTGCAAGGGCTGAGGCAGAGGTGGCCGCCGCCGCAGCGTGGGCTGAGTCCCTTGCACAAATTTCATGCATCGGGCCTCTAGTCACATATAAAATTCTCAGAACACCTCAGTAGAGTAGGTATTATCTGAACTTGACTAGTAGAAAGAATGAAGTTGGGAGAAGGTAACTTCTTCAAGGTTTCTAGAAAAAAAAACAAATGTCATAAGCAGGGGTTTCTAGAAAAAAAAAATGTTAGAAGCAGGAGTTACCCAAATTTTCACCCACACTGCTCTAAATCTGGGAATGATCTATTCCATTGACCAAGAACAATCCTGACGTTAGCCAACATCCAACAAAACATTCTTAACATACATGGGGAAACAAAACCAAAAAACCTACAAATATTGATTTCTTGTTTGTGTAGCACTACTTTGGTAAATTACAGAATTTACACCTCAAGGCAATGGAGTAAGAGACATAGGTTTCAAGGAAAGTCAAGATCAGTATTTATTAATGTTTGCAGCCTACGTTTCTTTGAAACAAATAATATGTCTTGGTTTTACTTGCCAACATGTTTGTTTCAAGCTTGAAGAAGAAAGTGATGTCATAAAAATGTTGAAAAAGTGTGTCTTATAGGTTTGCCAGAAATCTATAGGTGTTAATAACATAGAACTTGCAAATGCAATGGAATTGATATGCCAACACATGTATACACATGGACATATTGAGAGATAAGTAGAAAAACACACAGGGTGACAATGCCTCCATCCAGGATATCTATATCTATCTATGTCATCTATGTTCAAAAAGAGTGAGAGTTACAGTGAGGGCTAGTGAGAGACAGAAAGAAAGACAGACAGAAAGAGACAGAGAGAGATTAAGATTTTGTATCATTAAAGTTTTCTTCTCTTATACTTTAGCCTGTTGGAGAATTGGAAACATTAGAGTGTTAGTAGCAGAGAAACCTTATTGTTCATCTTCTCTTTTTGTGACGTGCCTCCATTCCAATTGCACAAATTTGTAGCCTTCATTAAATAATGTCTCTGAGATATTGTTGCTCATAATTAAATTGTAAAAGAAGGCTTTGGAGACTAATTTTATGTATATGTATATAAAGTAAAGTACCCCCAGTGTATATCTCCTATGTCATTGCCTGAACCAAACTGGATATGAAGTAGGTGATAATTAAATTATCTAATAATAGAGGCCCAGTTCATGAATTTGTGCACTGGTGCAGTCCGGCTGACCCCGGCCCTAATCAGGGTGGATCAGGGCTGGGCCTGTCGGGAGGAGGAGATGGTGGGAGGTTGGTGGGCTGGCCCTGCCCCTGATCAGAGTGGGGTGGGGGAGCTGATTGGGGTGGGAGAGGCTGATCAGGGGCGGGGCCAGCTGGGGGGAGAGGCCACACACACACATATATACACACACACATACTAAAGGCCTGGTGCACAAGATTTGTGCACTGGGGGTGGGGGAGCGGTTCCTCAGCCCGGCCTGTACCCTCTACCAGTCCAGGACCCCTCAGGAGATGTCTGTCTGCCGGCTTAGGCCCGATCCCCGGGGGGGCAGATGCTCAATGATTTAATTATCATCCCCGGGAATCAGGCCTAAGCTGGCAGACAGACATCCCTCTCGCAGTCCAGGGCTCTCGCAGTCCGGGATCCCTCGCTCCTTACCACCTGCCTGCAGTGGAGGCAAGAAAGGCTCCAGCCACGGCTGTGCTCGCCACCCATGAGCCTGGCTTCTGGCTGAGCAGCGCTCCCCCTGTGGCGATAATTAAATTATTGAGCATCTGCCCCCTGGTGGCCAGTGCACGTCATAGCAACCAGTCGTTCTGCCGTTCGATCGATTTTCATATTAGCCTTTTATTATATAGGATATGCCACTGCATATATGAATGATAGCTACTACTTTTAGGATTGGTGTTAATTTTCTCTGCAATACAAAGAAGTATATCAGAGGAAAAATATTGGATGGAGGGTGCCCTCAGGGAGGGGGTGTTGTCTTGGTCAAGCCTGCTCATTCCAACGGATATCACATCCCCAAAGAATTAGCTGCGATTTGTCAGCCCATCAGCACTCTCCTCTTGGGAATGGATTCTTCAGGTCCACTGGAGATGGATCATGGAATCTGACCAATAAGCGTTCATGTAAGGCTTCTCATGTGGGCAATTCTGTAGAGTCGTGCACGCTGAGATGCATGAATGATTAAGTCTTTCATTTTTTTCTTTGTGTGTTTATTTTTAAATATAAAATCAACATTTGGAAGTTGTACTGCCTCCATGACCTTCAATTGGCTTGATATTGCAGTTGAGGACTTCCTTGCCCAGTATAGATAATCATCAGGAAATCCGTTTGACTTTTTAATTAATTCTATCATAGAGTAAACACCAGTTTCTACCTTGTGACTTTAAAAAAGTAGGCTGAATACTATGCTGTGGTAAAAAAGAAGGAATTCTTGCCATTTGCAACAGCATGACTGGAATTGGAAAGCACTATGCTAAGCAAAATAAGCCAGTCAGAGAAAGATAAATATCACATGATCTCACTCATTGGTAGAATATAATTATCAACATAAACTGATGAACAAAAACAGATCCAGAGACAGAGAAGCATCGATCAGACCATCAAACCTCAGAGGGAAGGTAGGGGAGGGTGGGGGTAAGGCGGAGAGATCAACCAAAGGACTTGTATGCATGCATGTAAGCCTAACCAATGGACACAGACACCAGGGGGGAGAGGGCATGAGTAGGGGTTTGGGGATAATAGGGGGGTCAGGGCACATATGTAACACCTTAATCAATAAAAAGAGGGAAAAAAGTAGTCTGAGCCTGGTTTCCTTAATGAACCTCTATCTTCAATTCCTCACTCTAAGTGCTGACACAGATCACTATCCCTCCCTTCAACCATCTCGTTAGGATAATACATCTCATGTTCCCTTTGAGAAAACAATTAATATTTAATTGGAAAAACTCTTAAAGTGTTAGGAAAATATTAAACCAAGCACTGAATAATGCCCAAGAGAGGAGGCAGCTTGATTTGTGCAATGAAGTTCAGTTGTTCATTTGCATTTTTTTCTAATAACTGGGACCTACTAAGTGGATCTTTTTCATGTCCCTTTTCGGAAGGAAAGTTGCATTGAGTAAGAAAATAAGTCACAAGAGGGGATGCCAGTGTATGTTTCTGTTACAAAGATCTCTTTGAAACAGTGCCTATTTGAACACATTACATTTGTTCCAAAAGTATTCAGGTCATGCATAATTAAAAATGTAGCTTTTAGCAATTTTAGTTCTTCCAAGATATGTTGTATACTACATAATTCGTATTTTTCAGTGAATATTACCATTTCATTCTTCCAGATTTCTATGTAATTTGCTATTCAAAGGTTAATGTTATGCAAGTATTGAAGGTCAAGATTTGCTGGAATTTTAAATGATAAAAAATGTATGCGTTTCAACACATACATTAGTGAAAAATGTTTGGCAATAAAAATACATTCAGAGAATGGTTCAAGTTTAATAAGGATTAAGGGCTATTTTAACATATGAAATTAAACATTTTATTGGTGATTCTGAATAATTTATATTATCTAGGTTATAAGTGAGAAGAAAGGATAAATTGGGAGGCCAGTCCATGCCCATGAACAGATATTTTCACATCCACACACAGTTACCTCCATGTTTCATCAGGATATTTTTTGTGTATGGTGATTTTTTTTTTTTACTCATAAAAATCCCAGAATATGATATGCAATACAAAGTATCTTCCTACATTAGTAATAAAAGCAAAAATAGCTAAACTATTTGTGTCTATCAGGCAGTATTTATACTATGTTCACACATCCTTTCATCCTTACAAAATGTACCTGATTTTCATTTTACCATCATTTCCTAGGTAAAGAATCTTGGGCATAGACAGATTTCATAAGTTGCTTTCATGTGCCTAGTTAGAGCTATTGTAGGGTTTTTAAGCCAGAAACATAGGCTTCAAAAACTGGCATCATAACAAATAAGATATATTCCATCTTAAAATAGGGATTTACATATTTTATATGTACATTTTATTTCTTACAAAGAATGATCCTTTGTTTAGGACATCATGCTAATTTATAGCCCTCTGCCCCCAAACATAGCAGAGCAGACTTATTATTTTATGACCTTCCTCTCATCTCATCTGGATTGTCAGTAGAGGCCCATGGGATCTTGGGAAGCAGAGTGGGTATTGATGAATTGAAACAAGGTAAGGTATTCCTGGAGGATAATGCCACATGATTTGCTCTTTTTTAAAAAAATATATATTTTATTGATTTTTTACAGAGAGGAAGGGAGAGGGATAGAGAGTTAGAAACATGGCTGAGAGGGAAGCATTGATCAGCTACCTCCTGCACACCCCCTCCTGGGGATGTGCCTGCAACCAAGGTACATGCCCTTGACTGGAATTGAACCTGGGACCCTTCAGTCCACAGGCTGACGCTCTATCCACTGAGCCAAACTGGTTAGGGCATGATTTGCTCTTTTAATGTTCATTTTTACATGGTGAGGAAATGATTTTTAAAAGTATCTTCAAAAAATGGATAGTGTTGATGTAAATAACATCACTCTCAAGATTCTTTTTATTGCTTAATTTAGGATATCACAGAATTACACTGAGAGTTACTGAGGGAGAAAGAAGATAATGTAAGGATAGGCCAAGTTCTGATATATGAGTGATATTCACTCATCTGCCAACTACCCAATTACACAGGCTTACACCAATGGGAGCGCCCATGAAATCAAGTGGCACAGGTAATGCCAACAACCATATTAAAAAAAATAAAGTTTAGCAATCTCGTGTACATACACACACATACACACATGCACACTCACTCACCAATGTGTGTTTTATACAGTAGGAAAATGCATCATTGCATGAACCCATGATCAGATAGAAAGGGTCCTCATGCTTCCAACGACATTGGAAACAATATTGTGTTACTTCTGAAAGCTCGGAAACATCACAATCAGATAAAATCAAAAGGTATTGTCAGCCTGGACAAGATATGGATTTCTTATAAAAGAATTCAGAGGAAATTCACAATATCCAATAAAGGCAACCTCATTAGCTCTTGACTTTCAACCCCTGTTTGAGAATCTAATCAATCACAGATCAGGGTAGCCAATGATGTGAAACTCACACTCAACAGCATGCGATCACCTGTTGAAGAAATGTGACCTCAGGACCAAATCACTGGGGTTGATTGGACCTAAGTTATTCAATGCAATGTGTTCACTCTGTACTTTCTACCTAGCTAATGTTTCCTATGGCTAAAGCGCACACTTCCTTGTTTCAGGGATTTTATCTTTCACAATCTGATCTATGGCACCAGTTACTTGAATTATTATTATTCCTCTTTTATAACTATTTTTTTAAAAATATTTTGCATTGTGACACTAATTGAAACAACAGCATAAGTCATAATTCAGAAAGTGTTAAAAAAAAGTTTAGATTTTGCTTGGATTGGGGTGGAAATGTCTAATTTGTTGCATCTTCTCCCTATTCTTACCTCATTTCACTGCCTTTCCTTTCGTAGCCATATGGCTCTAGAACTCTTACTTGCTTATATTAGTGGAAATGGAGACAAGTGAATATGGATAAAACAGTCAATAAACGACTTCCAAAAATAAGCTAATATGTATTTACAGGGAGAGAATGGAAAGGGGTATATCTAGGAAGTGTGGGAAAGGGTAGACAGGTGTGCACACGCTAAGTTTTTAGGGAGATGTGATTCCGCAGAAGCAGGAAGAGATGAGGTGTGGCAGCTGGGGATAACTGGATGAAGGACAGCTATCTTGGTCCATGAATTAGGTTTGCAGAAATAGATGAATGGAGATGATTTAGAAGATGTTTATTTTGCCTTATATAGGGAATGTCTTATTTGCATTTTCTGAAGGGTCATATTCAATATTAATTCCTTGTTAGCTCCCCCAGAATAGTCAGAAAATATGCTTATTTGGATGCCTCCTGGAGTTTGTGGAGTTACAAGCCAATCACTACCAGATGTTTATCTGGTTTATCATCTTTGGGCACTAGAGTCTTAGATGCCATAGTCAACTAGAATATATTACATCTAGATTTCTATCTATTTCAGTATTTTCTTACTTAGGCTCCTAAAATGTGTTCCAGATGTCGTTTCTATGTTACTAAATATTTATGATCAGGAGGTGGGAAGTATAAAAAAGAGAAAGAAAAACAACTGTTCTTGATGCAAGAGTTCTCAGAGTTTATCGTATGTTCTTCAACATTGCAAAGCTCTGAGGAAAATAAAATATGCTGCATTACTCAAAAACAGATAGCAACTGATCACATCACTGAGAGTGTGTGTGATGTCACACATGGCACTGGCAGTATGAGAGACATACTTGGAAAACTGGGCATTACTAGTGTTTAACTCAGGATGTCCTAAATCAGCAAGCACTCCTCCTGCACCCCCTGTATTTTGAGAAAGACTGAATTCGCAACTCAAATACAAACTACATTTGGTTAACTAAACAGTAAGCTTGAAAAGCTTGTGTGTGTGTGTGGGTGTGGGTGTGTGTGTGTGTGTGTGTGTGTGTGCGCGCACAGACACATCCACAAGAATTGACTGAAATAATGTATCCTATAGTTCCGGTGTCGGCTTTCCACTACGGACTAAATAGTTCCATACAATTCTTAGCAAGCCTGGCTGACTCAAACAGTGCTGCATCGTCTGGATTACTTTCTTTAGTTATTGAAGTCAATGGTATGCACAGATCCCATTAGATGTTCCAAAGCCAGTCTCTAGAGCAGTGGTTCTCAACCTCTCTAAAGCCACGACCCTTTAATACAGTTCCTCATGTTGTGGTGACCCCCAACCATAAAATTATTTTTGTTGCTACTTCATAACTGTAATTTTGCTACTCTTATGAATCGTAATGTAAATATCTGTGTTTTCTGATGGTCGCGACCCACAGGTTGAGAACTGCTGCTGTAGAGCCTAAGACCATTGGAAAACACAGATGTTTACATTTCGATTCATTAACAGTAGCAAAATTACAGTTATGAAGTAGCAACGAAAATAATTTTATGGTTGGGGGTCACCACAACATGAGAAACTGTATGGAAGGCTTGCAGCATTAGAGAGGTTGAGAACCACTGCAGAGGAAATGAATATTACATGTATGATTTCCTTTATTCACTCGAATCTGTTTTTATTGCCAAGCATAGAAGCCTGTCATTCTTTCCCCTCATTTCTAAATGTCAGACTTTAAAAGCAAAGGTTGTGTCTACTGAGTCATTAGTGTTGCCTTTGTTTGAACTTACAAAGATCTGTCCAATGGTGTCCCATCCAATGAAACCTGAAGCCTTTCTTCTGTACCTTCCATCTAGGAACATGTCCCTGTCTCCTGTTTTGTAAAACGTGGACTGCTGGCTTCATCTCCATTCTGAAGAAACTATGTTTCTCTAAACCTGGCCGTTTGAAAGGAGTGAATCCTGCTCTAGATTTTGTCCACAGATCAGCTTCCTAGTGAGAGTACAGTCAGTCATAGAAGTTCCTTCATCGCACAACAGTGGACTGCATGCGATTATGCTGTGTCTCCTCTTAGTTAGTTTAGGCATTTCTTAAAGAGCACACAGCTATGTCTTGACTCATTAAGTTAAATATCTACAATTAAGTTAGACGGTTATCAAATTTGGAAACCCTATGTTTTAATGGTTTCTAAATTGGTGGTCAGTGGAGAGGTAGGGGGTGGTTGCAAAAAGGTCATGGAAAATGAAAATCCTTTAGGTGCTTAAACAAAACCTAAATGTAATGCAATCTAAACGTTACAATAATTCAGAAAGCAAGGATAGATCCAAGTTTGAAGTACAAAGGAACTTCTCTCTCTCACCCCCCCTCCTCTCTCTCTCTTATATCATAACATAAAAATTCTTATTATGGCCCTGGCTATTGTGCCTCAGTTGGTTGAATGTCATCCCATCCCATATACCAAGTCCTGGTCAGGGCACATGCCTGGGTTGCTGGCTCCATCCCCAGTAGGGGGCATGTAGGAGGCAGCTGGTTGATGTCTCTCTCTCCCTCCTATGTCTGTCTGTCTGTCTCTCTCTCTCTTTCTCTCTCTCTCCTCCCCCCTATCTCTCCCTCTCTCTCTTCCTCTCTCTCTTCCTCTCAAATAAATAAAAACATTAAAAACAAGAAGACAGTGAAGTAAAGTGATGTACTAAGTTCACAAAATATAGGGTTGGGCAAAAGTAGGTTTACAGATGTTCATATGGAAAATAATGCAATGATTAAAATAATACAAGAATAAATTGTTTTGTATACTCACAACTGTAAACCCACTTTTGCCCCACCCTGTGTAGTTCTCTAATTGCCAATTGAATTTGCAATTAACATAATAATTCATGCTAATATGGTAACATAAAAGCATTTGCTTATGTGATTACATTTTCACTTATTTCTTGCAATTATTGATAGACGAGAAGATGGATATTAACTTTTCTTCTTTTGTTTCATGAATAACTCATTAATTTTGAATAAATTAATGTAAAATATATTAAATCAAATTAAAATGAAAATGGCTTCTTTCTAGTCTTGTACCTGTGAAACAGTCTCTGATTAATTTTCTTTGATGATGTGCCAATTCACCAGTTTTTAATAAGCATATTTTTAAATACTTTCTTTGTGCTTAACTTTAGTCTTTATTTAGATCATTCATTTAAGGGTTGTTACTGTAAAAAGGGAGTGATCTCAAATATACCAATCAAATATACCCATATGCAACTTTCTAAAAAATAAAAAAAATGTATATATTTAAGGTGTAGAACATGATTTGATATTCAAATATATAGTGAAATGATTGTAATTAAACCAATTAACTTTGCATCTCCTCACATCATTACCATTTTTGAGCGTTTTAATGGAGAGCACCCAAAAGCTACTCTCAGTACATTTCTGGTATTCAATATGGAATTATTAACTGCAATCAAATGTTATATAGTTTTACATCTTTAGACTTATTTATCTTACATAATTGCAACTTAGGTTGTTTCCATATCTTTATTAATGTGAATAATACATTTGAATGCTGATACCTTTTTGAGGTACTGAATTCTTTTTCTTATGGTAGATAAACAGAATAAGATTTTTGGATCATATGTTAGTTCTATTTTTAATTTATTGAGGAAACTCCCTACCATTTTCCATAATGGTAATTTAAATTCACACCAACAGTGTAGTAGGGTTCGTTAGGGTTCATTTTACTCCACATCCTTGCCAAAACTTCTCTCTCTCTCTCTCTCTCTCTCTCTCTCTCTCTCTCTCTCTCTTCTCTCTCTCTCTCTCTCCATCTCTCTCACTTCCTCTCTCTCTCTCTCTCTCTCTCTCTCTCTCTCTCTCTCCATCTCTCTCACTTCCTCTCTCTCTCTCTCTCTCTCTCTCTCTTTCTCTCTCTCTCACTTTCTCTCTCTCTCTCTCTCTCTCTCTCTCTCTCTCTCTCTCTCTCTCTCTCAATAATAACCATCCTAACAGGCATGGGATATCTTATTTTGGTTTGGATTTATGGTTTCCTGATGATTAGTGATGTTGAACACCTTTTCATATATCTGTTGGTCATTTGCATGTCTTCTTGGGAAAAATTTATATTCAGGTCATTTGCCCATTTTTAAATCAGGTTGGTTGCTTTTTTTGCTATTGAATTACAGGAGGTCCTTATATATTTTTATATTAACCCCTTATTAGATTAATTCATGGTTTACAAATATTTTTCTCAGTTCATTGGTTGTTTTTCCATTTTGCTGATGGTCTACTTTCCTGTGCAGAAGCTTTTTACTTTGATGTGGTCCCACTTATTTTTTGTTTTGTTTTCTGAGCTTTTGGTGTCCCATACAAAAAAAATATTGCCAAGGACAATGTCAAGGAGCCTTTTACCTATTTCTTCTCTAAGAGTTTTATGGTTTCAGATCTTACATTTAAGTCTTTAATCCATTTTAGTTGATTTCTTTTGTAGGGTGTAAAATACGGGGCACACTCAACTCCTGTTTCCTCAAATTAGGCATGACTGCTGACATAAACTGCTGCCCTTTCTTTATCTACTTGCAGTCTAACCATCACCACCATTCGGTATGCACAAAGACTTGAGGTTTTGTTTATCAAATGGAACTATAGGAGCAAAGAATTAACTTTCAGACCCTAAAAACACACTAGTATATAGATAAACACCCATTTCCACCCAAGTGACCAGGTGATCTGCCTTCCTCATCCTGGATTAGGGAAAATGTTGGCAGGTCTGTAAGGGAAACAGCTTTTTGGTCCTTCCACTCTTTTATTCTATGTATTTGAGTGTCACCTTTGAAACTTGAAAGGAATGAACATAATGCATAGAAACCAATCATTTTGATCAGCCTCTAAATAAGTCTCTTTCTCCTTGTTGTGCTTAGGAAAAAACACATCCTCACAATACCATTTTTTACCACATATCTTGAGAAATTAAAGGACACTTCTCTATGTGGTTTAAACAAGTGTTCTCAAATGTCAGCATGCATCTGAAACACCTGAAGGTCTTAGTAAGTGACAAATTCCTGCCCTTCCTCCCCCAAACTTCCTTTCTAACAAGTTCCCAGAGGATGCTGTATCGCCTAGGGATCGAGCTTTGAGAAATGTGGCTTAACACTAATTGCCCTGTAGATCACATGAAGTCATTATATTTTTTTAAAAGAAAATGTTAAAAGATTAGTGAATTTTGAGATTATAGAACACGTTTATTTCTTATGTTGAGTTACCCTAACATAACCATCACTGCATAATGTAGACAGTATATAGATTGAATGTATAATATATTTATATTTTAGTTGATATTTGAATCCATATACATTTGATAACACTGTGATTAAATACTTTCCATTGGTAATTTTTTCTAATTTTAAATACATGATTTTAAACAATCTATAAGGTATTTTTTTCTTTCCCTTTATTCTCCTTTCCTCCTTCCCTTTCTTCCTTCCTTTTCCTACCCTCCTCTCATCTTCTTACCTTTTTCCCTTTTCTCTCTTCCTTTCCTTATCCCTTTGTTCCCACAAAAATTAAATATAGGCTTTCATGTTCAGACGAAGGTGAATCTGATTTCCAAGTGTAATATACAGGAATAGAACTTTGGGGGGCTTGGAGGTGGACATTATTACAATGTACACTCATGCCCTCACTTGTGGAATTTAACATCTTAACAATACAGGCTAATAGGGAAAGCATTAAGCAACTAAATCAGTTACATACACATAAAAACTGGCCACAGTTTTATTTGCCCAGCAATGTTGAAAATATCATAAACAGTGCTTCCAAGTTGACTTAAAAAAAACCCTGTATAATCTCTATATATAAAAGCCTAATATGCAAAGTGTCCCCTCAGGAGTTCGACCCACTGGGAGTTCGAACACTTGCTATGATATGCGCTGACCACCAGGGGGTGGCGCAGAATGAAGGAAGGCCCCGGCTGGCAGCCAGCAGCTGGGGAAGGGAGGCCCCAGCCAGCAGCCACAGCCACAGCCACTAGGAAACCTACCCATGAACGAATTTCATGCACTGGGCCTCTAGTCTTCTATAAAAACCTTTCTTGTTAATTCCCTCTGATTGTGACCTCAAGGTAGGATAGTCCAGATGCTGAGGAGGTAAGGGAAGTAGAGGTATTTCTCCCACGCCCTTTTGACTCTATCCTGTGAGTCTATAATTTAAGTTTACTTCCTTTGGATCAATGAGAGGAAGGGCTGGTGAGGTTTGCAAGCAACTTACTTTTTGTTTATCACATTCTTGTGAAAGTTCACAAGAAATAATTTATAGCTTAAGTCTCCCTCCTCCCTCTTGGAAAAGGCCTAGAAAAATACCAAAGGAAGTT
The DNA here is from genome assembly GCF_963455305.1 of Plecotus auritus. NCBI lineage: Eukaryota > Metazoa > Chordata > Mammalia > Chiroptera > Vespertilionidae > Plecotus > Plecotus auritus. The sequence continues at coordinate 50,739,907 of NC_137785.1, forward strand.
TTATTTTTTGAAATATGTTTTTATTGATTTCAGAGAGGAAGGGAGAGGGAGAGAGTCAGAAATATCAATGATGAAAGGGAATCACTGATTGGCTGTCTCTTGTACACCCCTTACTGGGGATTGATCCTGAAACCCAGGCATGTGCCCTGACCAGGAATTGAACAGTGACCTCCTGGTTTATAGGTCGATGATCAACCACTGAGCCACCATGGCCAAGCTAAAAAGAAAAAGTTTTGACGTTGTTTTTACAATAACACACACTTTCTTGTGACACTGAATGCAGCTTTATCATCTGTAAAAAGGGAACAGATTCTTCTAGTATCTTGCATAAAATATTTTAATACCTTTATCTTTTAGACATAATGATGGTAAATAAGATATTGAAATCCCATTTAATCAACATCTTGAGGAGCTCACTAAACAAGTCTGCACCTTTTTTCCCCAATTACAGGGGTGCTTCCTCACATGGGTCCTTGTTTGGCCATCCTTCATGATGCCTGTCTGATAAATAAATCCTTATGATTTTTTTTCCCTCAAGACTGACTTGCATTTATATTCTCCCCCTAAACATTTGTGCATAGTGTGTTATTGCTGTTGCACAATAATGTACAAATATTTGAAATAATTGAGAGTGCAGCTTTTGAATTCTGCCACATTATGCTCTCATCTTTGGGCAAGGATCCTGCATTCTTGGTACTCCTGAATTCAGTTAAGCCTTGGCTAGAACACTTTCAATTTCACTATATTTTCCATTGATAACCCACAATTACAAAAAAAGAAAACACATATCAAAACTAAAATACTAATATGATATGTGAAAAAATTCATGAGTTTGACCACTGGTACTTAATTAGGGTTCTTTTATATGTGTTTCTGATATTTATTAAAATATATTCCTATTAGCATCTGATTCTTGCATGTTGAGGCACTGATTTATTTCCTATTATTTTTATGCTGTTTAAAAATGTGCCACTTTCTTCTGCTTCCAACTTCACAAATCCCTGATGAGGTCGGTACTTTATGAGTAGAAGGCAATTTTATCTGCTCTAAGTGAACAATTAGCATAAATTCATCTTTCTTCCATAGGATGAATTCTCCATTTAGAGCACCATGGTTTATTTTACCATCTTCTTTACACTTCAATTGCTTAAAGAATTCTGCATGCTATTATCCCAAAATGATTCTTGGCTTTCAAATTGCTCATCCTAATAAGATGGGCTTTCTTCATCTCCTGCATTACCATATCATACCTAATGAAATCAGGCTCAACCAATCAAATTCCTGGATGACTGACCTTTATTAACTGGTAATTCAGAAACATGATTTCCAAAAGCCTGTCTTATAATGGGAAAAAAAAAAGTTACATATGTACAATGGCTTTTCATTGGCCAGGGAAGAAAAAGGTTCTCTGGAGGCCAGTTAAAATTAAGTTTAAAAATATGATAGAAGGATAGAGAAACAATGCGTGCTCTTCCAGAAGATGACATTCACTCAGCTGGTTTAATTATGTGGCTTTATGTCTATTGTGTCTGCTTTATTATCCTTGGACAATACACATGTATGCTTGAAAAATGGGATGTGATATCTATTTTATTGATTCTATTAAGTCTTCTGTAAGGAAATACATTTTTCTTTAAAGATGTTTCTTTCAGGAAACAATATACCATACAATTATTCTTTCATCAAGCATTTTTTAATTCATTACGTAAAAGTCACTATGTGGGCATAGAGGGAATATATCCAAACCCTTTCACCAGTTACTTTCTCTTTGTGAGGGATTAATCTAGGCATTGTGTATATACAGACCAGAGACCAAGTTTATGCTTTCACAGGTGAGAAATGAATTGTTATAATATGCTTTAAATGGTAAGACAGACCAGCCAGTGTGGCTCAGTGATTGAACATCAACCTATGAACCAGGAGGTCATGGTTTGATTCCTGGTGAGCGTACATGGCTGGGCTGCAGGCTCGATCATCAGTGTGGCGTGTAGGAGACAGCCAATCAGTGATTCTTTCTCATCATGGATGTTTCTATCTCTCTCTCCCTCTCCCTTCCTTTCTGAAATCAATAAAAAACAAAGGTAAGACAGAGGTAATAATTGCTTACAATCAGAGATAATTCCCAAGCTCAGTATGCTTCCATTTCCTCTTTTTCCCAGTCATCATAACACTGTTGTACACCACTCTTCTCCACTCACATTCTAAGTTGGAGAGTACTTCAGGCCAGGAGTGGAAGGCCTGGCTTTGCCTCTGCAAGGAACAAAACAAAAACAAAAACACCCTGACAGTTCCCCACCCAAGTGGAGCCTCATATAAATGTAACAAGGAGGGAGTGTATGAAATATGGTGAAGGGAGTGAGAGGCCAGAGGCATTAAGACACTAAAGTGTCAAAGAACCAAGGAACAATAGTTTTGATGAGCAGCATGGTTAACTGTCTAAGTTTCTAATAAGGGACTAAGAAAATGACCATTGAATGTACTGATGAAAAGATTATTGATGATCTACCCGGAGGCAATGTAGTTAGAAGTTATATGAGATTATATGAGAATCAATGAAATGTAATACTGCTAAAGAAATACACATTAATGTTTGTATGTTTGCTGTGTAATTAGTGAGGATGATGATGATGACAATGACAGTAATGACATCTATATGGACAGACAAGTGTTAATTTATTCTCATAGCCTATACGGATCTTCTGATCTTTTTGTTCATATCCTTATTTTGGTAACTGAAGGAGGTAAAGAGTGCCATTTTAAAGAGTATACCCTGAAAATTGGGATACATCACAAATGAATATAGATTTTTCTCTTTTTATGTATTTATTTGTCTTTAAAAGTTATTGACTGTGTTTTACTCATGAAGGACTTCTGTCCTACCATGTAAGCAAATGAAACTTAGAGGTGTGTTTCATACCCTTACTAGTGGCCTGGTGCACAAAATTCGTGCAAGGGGGGGTGGTGTTCCTCAGCCCGGCCTGCACCCTCTCCAATCTGGGACCCCTCGAAGGATGTCCTACTGCCATTTTATAGGGATCGGGCCTAAACCGGCAGTCGGACACCCCTCTCACAATCTGGGACTGCTGGCTCCAGTCGTTCGCCTGCCTGCCTGATTGCCCCTAACCACTCTGCCTGCCGACCTGCTCACCCCCAACTGCCCCCCACCACCGGCCTGCTTGCCCCCAAATGACCCCCACCAGCCTGATCACCCCCATCTGCCCCCCTGCTGGCCTGCTCACCCCCAACTTCCCTCCCCCCTTGCTGGCCTGCTCGCCCCCTCCTTTCCTACCCACTGGCCTGCTCACCCTCAACTGCCCCCCTGCTGGCCTACTCACTCCAAACTGACCCCCGCCCCCGCTGTCCTGATAACCTCCAACTGACCCCCACTGACGGCCTGCTCACCCCCAACTGGACCCCTGCTGGTCTGCTTACCCTCAGCAGTCCCTGCTGTCCCATCGTGGCCTGATCACCCCCTGGCGACCCAAGGTCCCAGCCCCTCCTTTTTTTCTTTTTCTTTTTTTTTTATTCAGCGCCTCCTTGAGTGGAGGCCAGGACTGGCTGGAAGCAAGTATCTGGGATTTATTTATCTTCTATAATTGAAACTTTGTAGCCTTGAGCGGAGGTCAGGGCCAGCCAGGGAGCTTGGCTTCCTCCATCACAGGGGGCAACCCAACCCTCCTGCTTGCTCCAGCTCCATGGCCGGCCGCCATCTTGGTTAGGTTAATTTGCATACTTGCTCCTGATTGGCTGGTGGGCATGGCTTGGCGTAGTGGAGTGATGATTAATTTGCATGTTTCTCTTTTATTAGTGTAGATACTCGAGTTTCATTTTGGAAAATAGTATTTATATTTGGAGGAGACATTGGATATTTCAAGAACTTTTAGCTGTTAGTGCATGTATGTGGACATTTTGGGTAAAAGGGTATTCAACAAAAAAAGAAAGGAATCAAGTTGGGTACATTCACAATTATGTGGAAGTCTGGTGGGTTGAAAACATAATCCATGTTACTATTTTAAATATCTATACTACCTATCAATTTTATTCATTCACGTATTCAACCACTCACTAAATCCACATGCATGATGGACAACCACTCCTCTGGTCTTTAAGGGATAAGCTCCTCTACTGAGCTTATATAGTTGTGAGGGAGAAATACCTTAAGTGTACGTCCCATGCCATGATAAACACTATGAAGATATAGTGAAGGAAGGAAGGAATGATCTAAACAGCCCTTTAGAGAAGACTTCATTTACTGGTTATCTGATTGGAGGGAGGGACACATTAAAAGATATCAGGGTCATGTCCACAAAGACCCTGACGTGGGCATGGCCTTCATAAGTTCAGAAGCAGAAATACAATGAGCATGGCTAGAGGTGAGTGGGAGATCAGGGTAGTTCCAGGGTATATGGTCAGAATGGTATCTAGGAACTATATTATACTTGATTTGGTAGGCTGTGTAGAGAATGTAAATTTTATTTTAAGTGAGATGAAAAGCCATTGAAGTTTTCTGGGCAGGTAAGGAACATGATCAGATTCATATTCAGAGGTGCTCACCCTGGCTGCTGAATGAAGCATATGGTATAGGATGGTAAAGGTGGAACCAGGGAAACCAATTAGGATGTGAAATATTCCAGGCAACAGACTAGGGTATGTTGCACCGGAATGTAGCCATGAAGGTGGCGAAAAGGTAACCTCTTCTGTACCTGGTATGAAACATGATCCAGATTTTCTGACTGATTAGATATTGGTGTGAGGAATAGATAGCAGTTATACTTAGATTTTAGGCCTGAACAATATAAAGAAAGGCAATGCCCATAGTTAGCCACTCCCCTCAAAGGCACATTTTTATTGTGGTGCTACATTTGGTGGCCATTCCCGCTGAAAATCAAAATCATGCTGTGATTGTGAAAGAATGAAGTTTATTTTCCAGAGTTCCTACATTGCACAGAAGGCAATCATATATATATGATTGGGAGTCAAATTTGTCAATTGAAGTTTCATTTTTATACCCCTTTGAAGTTTAGTTTGATGTTTAAGTCAGACACTTAAGAGACCCTATTTTAGATTCAGTAGTGCAAGAGTTCATGGTAGTATTTTAAGATCTTAAAACTATTTAAAAAAGAAGTTCTAAACTCTATTCTCTTCTTATACCACCTAATAATTATGACTATGTCTCATACAAATCATCCTTTCAAGTATCTTGTCATAAAGGACAAGTCACAGAGTGTCTTAACAAGAAGTTAGTAAAGATAATAAATGCACAATACTGCAGCTTTCATTTGGCTTAAGCCTACAACCCTCCAAATTTATCACTAAAGTTAATTTCTGATAAGATGTCCGAAAACTACTCTTTCTAATTCATCTTCACCTTGTAGTTCATACTAAATTCTGAAAACCCTTTTATGATGCGTATAAAATGGTTATGAATCTATGGTAATTCTATCCCTGGTTTTCATTAAAAAAATCAGAAAGGTGGGATGGGGTGATTTACATATGGCCACATAATTATCCTGGCACAGAGCTTCAGAAGAGACAGAAACTGAAAGGAATGGCACACCCTGTAGCTTTAATAATCATATCATCATCAATTAGTGTCATGAATAAATTACCCTCTTAAGTGAGAAATTACAGACAGTCGACCAAATCTGGCAGTAGATAGCTCCTGCAAATAAAGTCGAAATACTGTATTGTCTTAGCTTTAATTTTAGAGACTTCATAAAAATAGATTTTTTTTAAAATGACAGTTGAGCATAAAAACATCCATATGGCATGTATATGGCCACACATACCAAGGCACCTGCTGTTAGTCCTATGGGAAATACCTTAAGCAATTATTAACATCTAGAATGATCATTTTTCTTATTAAACTTGGTTGCACAGAAGCATGGCAAATTAGAAAATATAAAGCACCCTCATTTTTCTTAGATTATATCTTGATGGCCCATCCTGATTACCTCTCATTTTTTACCTTTGCAAAATGGGGATACTCAGAGGAATAATTGAATATTAGACATTTAGAATAAACTAGTTATTTCCTTAATGTCACATTTATAAGTATGCACGGCTTTGAATGCCAATCAATGTATACAACTCATCGCCATTAAAAGCTACAAACTTAGCTAGAATCTTCTTGGTTCCACCATGCCTCTCTTCTAGGAACGACTCGAAGCCAGGCTGTGCAATAGTGGTCTATCCATGTAACCGTGTTGGATAGGCTCTTAATGATCTCACTGCACATCCTCCCTTTGATGCTTTGAATCTCCTTAATGGTGTCCCTGCAAGTCATCACTGTGACCTACCTGAGTACTTTTACAGGAGAACCAGTTCTTTCCATGCTGGTGCTGGGAAAAGAGCATGGATCCAGAGAGAGAGGGGTTCTTATACTTAGGATCCTAAAGTAGCCCTTTGACCACTCAAAATTCATTCTTCACAAAGCATGCTTATCTGTAGAAATTCCATCAAACTATTCCTTGAACCCTAAGATTCTGATATTTTCATTTCATATTTTATCTTCTGTTGTCCAGAGATCTTCATACATACATGCTCAATAGCAGAAAAGTGGCTCAAAATGGTGAATACAAATCCATGTGGAAGTCGCAGATTATAATATTAAATAAGACATGCCATTGCATGTACCATAATACAACTATTTTTAAAGAACATACACCTGCCCATGGGAGAAATCAGAAGAGAGTATACAAATATAAACATGTATATTGAAGATAAGAAATGTGGATACCATTTCCCCATATTTAAAATAATATTCCTATTATATATCGTATAGCTTTTTTAGTAGTACAAGGAAATAAAGACACATCTTTAATTTCTATTTATTTATTGAATTTGAGAGAGAGAGAGAGAGAGAGAGAGAGAGAGAGAGAGAGAGAGAGAGAGAGCGCAACATCAATTTGTTGTTTCACTTATTTATGCATTCATTGGTCAATTCCCGTGAAACTGAACCTGCAACTTTGGTGCATGGAAAAGCTGCTCTCACCAACTGAGCTACCTGGCCAGGGCAAGCCACGATTTCTGTTGAGACAAAACAATCATATTACAGCTTTCAAGAGCCCCACTCTTCACTCCTTCCCCCCACAGAGAATCTAGTTATTCTTTCAAGTCAGTCTTCCAGTAACTTGAAGCTAAATTTTATACTGGGCTATGTTTTTTAAATCAATCTAAGTCAAATACTCTGTATTTTTTGCTTATTTCTTCTAGCACATGAGCTTTTAACCTGGGCCATTTCATTTTGTTTAATATCTTTTTAAAGTATTATCTTTATTGTTGAGAGTATTACAGATGTCCCCATTTTTTCCCTTTTGCCCCCCTCTACCTGGCTCCCACGCCACCCCAGGCCATCATCCCACTATTGTCTGTGTCCATGGGCTATGCAAATATGCATATACATTATTTGGTTAATCTCTCCCCACCCCACCCACGCCCTCTTTATGCCACCTGTCAGTCTGTGCCATGCTTCCATGTATCTGGAGCCTCCCAAGGTAGTTTTGAAACAGGTGATCCAGGAACCTACTATTAAAAACTCTAACTTAAGAGAACGTCAGTTTTCTGAGCTGTATTCAGACACCAAATTCACCAGTTCCTTAGATAGCTGTTAGTTTTAAGACCCTGCCAAACAGATATTGTAGAAGAGCCTTCTAAGTCATAGACTCTGGGATGACTCTGGCTCACTCAGTTTCCACTGCGTACCTGAGCACAGCAAGGTCTGAAAGGGTGGATTCCACCAAGGGCTAAGGCTCTGTTGCCAGTCTGCATGGGTGTACACACCTACCAGTTTGTTCATTTGTGTTTGTTTGTTCATCTAACACACATTTATTCATTGAACATGTGTTTTGTGTCAGATACTATGCTGAGTTATAATATAGAATGTCCTCTTCACATTAATAAACAAAGAAAAAGCAACAAAACCACCAACCAAACAAAACCACAGGTAGCCACCAGGCATGCGTAGACTTCATCCTATCATGGGCATAACAGTGCCCCTCTGACTGCTCTTTGAGGTGGCTCCACATTCTGAGTGTACTCCAGCTATCCCAATCCGGTCCTATCTATTATTTCCCTGCTGGCTCTTTCCTAGTTTCTTCTATCCAAATCTGTTGCCCAGGGCTCAGACTATTATTATTCAGCGTCTCTAATATAATTGAACAATGATGTATTCAGCGAGATACACCACCTTCTCCCCGCTTTACAGATGCAGAAACTTGGATGAAAAGAAGGTAGATATACCTTGACCAAAATACCGGTGATAATAAGTAGAAGAGAGGGGTTATGATGTGTGTCTCTCACTTGCCTCTCAGTTTATTTCCATTTGCCCATGCTGTTTTCAGATTGGCATGGTGCCTGGCACATTTTCACCTGACAGATGCTCTTGTGAAAAGAATGCATATAGATATGCTCCTGACAATACTAGGCAGTTTCATACTAGGACTTAATCCAAACAAATATTGATGGCTAAATTCAATATGAAATGCTTTCTTTTTGAGACCCACAGAAGGAAATGTGGGTGATTAGAATCCAGAAAACTCAGGGTCATTTAAACAGAAGTAAATAAGTGTATTATGCCTCTATGTGATCGACCCCTGATTTACCCTCAAAACTAACCCTCCATGCTCAGTGACTTCCAGCCATAATAGCTTTCCTCCTGTTCTGAGAGCCTGTTATTTTTCAATTGACTATTTTGAGGCTCTGTCACTCTCTTTCTGAAACACTCTCGACCCAGTTCATCAGATGGCTCCTTCCTGTCATTCATGCCCCTACACCAATGTCACCTTCTCACTAGCATCTTCTCTGACTACTTTATCTAAATGACACCTCTCTCCCAATTGCCTGGTATTGATTCACCCTTGGCCAGCTTCTTCACAGAACTTTTGAACACCTAAAGCAGTGATTTTCAACCTTTTTCATCTCATGGAACACATATACTAATTACTAACATTCTGGGGCACACCAAAAAATACATTATAACTTTTGCTGATCTGACAAAAAAAATAGGTATAATTTTGATTCATCACACTGGACAGCTATTGTTTTGTTAGCTGTTGTCATTTTTATTTGATAATCTAAGGGAAAAGAGGTCAGTGCCCCTGATAAAATAGTCAGGTATTGCATGTTTTCAAAAATTCTCGTGGGACATCAGTTGAAAATTGCTGATCTACAGTAATTTTTATTATTTATTTGTTTATTATTGTTTCCCTCACTAGATTCAGCAGGGACAGTTTTTAAAACTTGCTTGCAAGTATAACCCTACAATAAAAACAGAAGTTGTCATACAATAAGTACTCAGTAACTATGTAGATGAATGCAGTCGTGAATGTTAAGGTGATATATGGAAAAACAAACTCAGTGTGATCAGAGACAGAGTAAGGTAACAAGGATCACTCTGCATTTTGGGAAGTTGTATGCATGCTTCATTGAGGAAGTTCTGAGGTCTTCTTAAGATAAATAAGAGTTGCATAATAAATTTCAAATCCCCCTTTGGCTTAATTTTAGAATTACCTGTTTTCCTATATTCTAAAATTAAACTGACTAATTTAACTTGAAAGGTTTTGCAAGAATATTCCTCCAACTTGTTTCTAATGGACTTTTCATACACATTAAAATGTGTCCATTGTTAAGCTAACACTTTTATTATTAAATCTTTTAAATCTGATTCTGAAAGTCATTATCAGTTGTTATCATCTCCTCTGAGAGCTATTTATTATTGATTCCTTCATCACTCCCAATCATCTATAGCAGCTACAAATGATACATGATAGAGGGAGATCTAGCCACATTTTCTCTTCAATTTCATGAGAGTCAAGAAGAAAAGTCAGACTCTTTAACACAAAATTTCACTTTTCCTTTTTTCTTTTATTTTTCTTCCTTTTTTTGTACATTATCACTGAAATTATTTTTATTATCGATAGCATCAAGATTTCTGTAGCTCTTCCTTTGCAAAGTCTTGGCTTGAGCTTTGGGGTATTTTTAAGCTTCCAAAGGTGATTCATTGTAGAGCACAGTGTATAAAACTAGTTAATGATATTAGGGCTTGCTTATTCAATACTTAATTTAGTTTTCTCACTTTATAACCAGGAAATATCTGTTTTAGAAACATTTGCCTTTCAATAGTGAGATATACCTCTCCATTTGGGTTTTTCTACATATAGTCTGGTAGCAGCTCTTTCTAAATTTAGAAAATCAATGCATTATTCTTTGGAAAATTCTCCATAGAGCTCTAGGGCTTTTGTTGAATTGATTGGATTAATGTCAGAGAAAGAGAATATGAAAGTCTATACATGGGGTAGAGATGATTGGAAACAATACAGATTTTCCTTTTTTATAATCCTCCTTTCAATTTTAAATTTAATCACCCATTTGACATGTTACCTGGGGTTCTTTCTTAATCTCTCTAAACCACCATTCCTTCATCTCATACTGTGAAAATACTTCACAGGATTATTGGGAGAATGAAATGGGACAAGTAAACATTACATGTGCTAAGAACATTTGTTTTTTCTTTTTGGAAAGGATGATGTTGATGGTGAGGTTTTCATTAAAAGAAATGCATACATATATAAATACCCCATAATACACACACACACACACACACACACACACACACAAATACACTCACACTTGCATAAGTGCACACACAAAACAATTGTAATTTGGATAACAATAAGATTTTTTTAAAATTTTATTGGCATGACATTGGTTAATAAAATTATATAGGTTTCGAGTCTACAATTTTATAATGCATCATCTGCATATTATATTGTATGTTCCCCACCCACCCCAAGTCAAGACTCCTTCCATCACCATTTATCTTCCCTTTGCTCTCTTCTACCTCTCTTTCCCCCTTTCCCTTAGGTAAGCACCATACTATTGCCTGTGTCGATGAGTTTGTTGTTTTTGCTGAATCCCTTCATCTTTTTCACCCAGCCCAAATCCCCACCCCTCTGACAGCTGTCAGTCTGTACTCTGTATCTATGAGTCTGTTTCTATTTTGTTTGTTTATTTTGTTCATTAGATCCCACATAGAAATGAAATCATTTGGTATTTGTCTTTCTCTGACTGGCTTATTACACTTAACATAATACTCTCTAGGTCCTTCTATGCTATCACAGAAGATAAGGTTTTCTTCTTTTTTACAGCCGAGTAATATTCCTTGGTGTAAATGTTCCACAGCTTTTTTTATCCACTTATCTACTGATGAACAATTGGGCTGCTTCCAAATATTGGCTACTATAAATAATACTTCAGTGAACATGGAGTTGGATATATTCTTCTGAATTAGTGTTTCATGTTACCTCAGATATATTCCCAAACGTAGAATTGCTGGATCATAAGGCAGTTCTGTTTTCCATACTGTTTAGGAAACTCCATACTGTTTTCCACAGTGGCTGAACCAATCTGCATTCCCACTAACAGTGAACAGGGATTCTGAACCTTTTCTCCACATCCTCATCAACACTTGTGGTTTGTGGATTTATTGATGTTAGCCATTCTGACAGCTGTGGGGTGATATCTCATTGTAGTTTTAATTTGAATTTCTCTGATAATTAGTGATGTTGATTATCTTTTCTTATGTCTATTGACCACTGTATGTCCTCTTTGGAGATGTGTCTATTCTGGTCATTTGCCCATTTTTTTAAATTGAATTGTTTCCAATTATTTCTTAACTGTATTGATTAGACTTTCATCAGTCTTTCTCTTTTTAATGATTTAATCTTATCATGTAACATTCAGGGGTCAGGCACTTCTATTTTTCAAGGAGAGGTGGTCAACATTATAGTATTGTTAAACTAGAGGCCCAGTGCATGAAATTTGTGCATCAGGGGTTGGGGGGTTGTCCCTCAGCCCAGCCTGCACCCTCTCCAATCTGGGACCCCTCGAGGGATGTCTGACTGCCCTACCAGGATCCGGCCTAAACGGGCAGTCGGACATCCCTCTCACAGTCCAGGACTGCTGGCTCCCAACTGCTCGCCTGCCTGCCTTCCTGATTGCCCCTAACTGCTTCTGCCTGCCAGCCTGATCACCCCCTAACCACTCCCCTGCCATCCTGATTGATGCCTAACTGCTCCCCTGCCAACCTGTTTTTCCCTAACTGCCCTCCCCTGCAGGCCTGGTTACCCTTAACTGCCCTCCCCTACTGGCCTGGTCACCCCTAACTGCCCTCCCTGAAGGCCTGGGTCTCCCCCAACTGCCCTTTCCTGCAGGTCCAGTCGCCCCAACTTCCCTCCTCTGCCAGCCTGGTCCCTGCCAACTGCCCTCCCCTGCAGGCTTGATCACCCACAACTGCCCTTCCTTGCAGGCCTGGTCCCTCCCAACTGCCCTCCCCTGCTGGCCTGGTCACCCACAACTGCCCTCCCTTGCAGGCCTGGTCCCTCCCAGCTGCCCTCCCCTGCTGGCCATCTTGTTGCAGCCATCTTGTGTCCACATGGGTGCAGCCAAATTTGCATATTACTCTTTTATTAGATAGGATAGAGGCCTGGTGCACTAGTGGGGGTGGGGGCCAGCAGGTTTGCCCTGAAGGGTGTCCTGGATCAGGGTGGGGGTTCTCTTTGGGTGTGGGACATGGGGCAGCCTGGGCGAGGGGCCTGTGGTGGTTTGCAGGCTGGCCACACCCCCTGGAGACCCAAGTGGAGGCCCTGGTATCTGGGATTTATTTATCTTCTATAATTGAAACTTTGTAGAGGAGGCCAAGGCAGGCCAGGGCTGCGAAAGCTTGGCTTCCTCCATTGCTGTGGGCAACCCAAGCCTCCTGCTCTCTCCAGCTCTGTGGTTCCAGCCATTTTTGGGGGATTTATTTATCTTCTATCATTGAAACTTTGTAGCCTTGAGTGGAGGCCTGGGCTGGCCAGGGTGTGCAGAAAACTTGGCTTCCTCCATTGCCGGGGAAACCCAAGCCTCCTGCTCGCTCCGTGGCTGTAGCCATCTTGGTTTGGTTACTTTGCATACTCGCTCCTGATTGGCTGGTGGGCATGGCTTGTGGGTGTAGCAGAGTGATTGTTAATTTGCATATTACTCTTTTGATAGGATGTTTGGAGTATGTTGTTTAAGTGAATGTATTACCTGTAGAGACCTATGGGGCCATGCCGCACACCACTGTAAGTGGCGAGCAGTATTCTTCTGCAGAGACCTGAGAGAGAAAGAACTAAATATGGGTTTCAAGAGGATGGTTTCAAAGTCAAGGAGGAGTTGTTTGCTTTAGGAAAAGACTATGGTTGTAAGCAGAGACTAGAATTAGAAGAGAACATGTATTTGAGTAAACAATGTTGGAATTTGAAAATACTCATTTTTACCTTGTCTTTAAAAGTGCTTCTGGTCTGAGGCCTGAGATGTCAAAGTCATGCAAAGTGAAATTATTAAGCAGATGAAATGATTTCAAGTAGATTTTCATCAGCAGCTGACATTGTTCTCTGGATATAATATTCTGAAAGTGAAGGTTAACACATAATATCTTATGACCATGATCTGCAAGGCATAAGGCTGCTGTCTTGTGCATGAAAGGCTGGATAGAAAAGGACATATTGTGATTCCTATCTGATAGCTAGGGAAATGAGAATGATAAAATGGACATTCTCATTAGAAGGAAAACATAGGTTTGACTTAGAGGTGTTCATTGTTCTCTGCAAACCCAAAGAAGAGAGATAAAGACATAGGAGAAGGAGAACAGTTAGTCTGATTGACCATTAGGCTCACTTGAGATCACCTTACAAAGATACAAACCATATTGGAGCTTGGGTTTACCTCATCTATGCAATTTAGCTGTTACACTGGCCATTTGCATAGGTCCCTGTGTTTATTTTCATTGTATTTCACATATCCATCATTATAAATCTAGTGCAATATTATAAGTTGAGTGTCTTTTATTATTTAATGACACATACTATAATGCATTAAAACATTGATTTTATTTAACCATCACTAAATACTTTTATGAAAATTATTATTTTAATAATTTAAACATAAATTACCTGTGTAGCATTTCTAGGTTCACAAATCTTGTAAAGTGGTCAAACTTTTCAGCATTAATCAAATGAAGGTGGAAACATAGCAATAAGATGCTGAAGAAAAGTCTTTGATGTAAAATATGATGTTGATATCCTCAATTTAATATTCATTAATTCAAAATATTTTGTTTTAATCTATCTGGGTATAGAGTTTATGATTTATAAGGGAATATGAACTTTCAATAGAATTTGAAAATATAATTATCAAATTTTTATTTGAGGAGTGCAAAACATCAGTATAGGTGATATTAGAAAACTAGTGTCCTAGTGCACGGATTTGTGCACATTGAAAGGAAATTAATTAGAATAAATATTTTAATATCACTATTCGCCCATTCTCCATAATAGAAGTGTCAACCAAATTCATGATCAACAATGATAGATCAAAATGCACACATACAATTGGTACCAGCCAGAGCTTTATATGTATCGCGCATGCGCAAGTTAACTTAGCCTTTTATATATGTGTAGATAAACTTGGTTAATTAGACCTGCTTACTGATTTAGCTAAACTTTTTCCAGCCCAATGAAGCACCCCAACTTCTCTTTCATGTAATTATCAGCAACACAGCAGTAAATGTCAACACGAAGCAGATTATTATTGTAAATCATGCAGGGAGAACAAAGGGTAAAATATTTAACTGCAGCAGTGTTTGACTATATTCTGTGCAGTGAGAAAACCTGAAGTCATTTTCAAGGTCCACCATTTCTTAGTTCTTTTCAGTGGGGTCAAGTTTCTAAGCTTTCTAAATCTAATGAAAAGAAAATAGGATTCTACTGAGTCTCCTATCTATCTACTCCAGGACTTCTGTGAGGATCAAATGAGATGAGGCATGGGAAAATGCTTCACAAACATTTGGTTGAACTGTAAAATGTTTGCACCTGACTATAAAGCAAGTCATGTTCTTTGGCTGAAGAAACTGCAAGGTGGCTAGTCGCTAGGGAGAGGAAGCCGGGCATTGCTATATGACGTCATTACCCGGCACCCACAGTGACCATTTCTGGGCTGTGCTTGGCTGTGGGTCGCATTTTATGCCATGGAGTCTTGCAGCATTGGCTGTGATTTGATGGGCTGTCGCTCCGGGGTGGTGGTGGGACCTGTGTCCCGCTTGGGGGAAGCCGAGTGTTGGTTTGTCGGCACCAGGTCTGAGGTGTTGTTTCTTTTTAAATGGCCAGTGCATGTCATGGCAGCTCCTACGTTGAGCGTCTGCCCACTGGTGGTCATTGCACATCATAGCTACTGGTCGGAGGGAATAATGGACACTTAGCCTTTTATATATATAGAAAACCCAGGCAAGTGATCTTATTTGACCTGGGAAGGGCACTTAGGGTCAACTCTGAAATATAAATAGGTATTTTCAAGAACTATGTGTGTAGGAGAGGAGAAATAGGGAAATGAGTTGAGTCAGAATTACTAAGGTTTCAAACCTTAGTCTAGGAAAATTAATTGTTGCTGTAGCAGGCTACCTAAAATAATACTAAAATAGCTGTTTCACAAAAAAATAATACAGAAAAGAATCTCAAAGAGTCCCATAAGTCATGGTGAGGAGTTTATATCTCATTTGAAGTTCAATAAAAAATCAATGAATAATATTAGAGAGGAGAGTGATATAATCAGAACTGAATTCAATAAATTCTATTCATGATCAATTGGCAGTCATTTCCTCTCTCTGTTTCCATTTCCTCATCTGTGAAATGAGAACATATGGTCATTTTTAATGGTTGCATTTTTTATAGTCTATTATGATATAGACTCTTCCGTGGCCACACACAATAAATCAGTCTATCATGAAACTGTGCATTTTATGAGTCATGAAGGAGATATGACATTTAAATTTTATTCAGACCTGGCCATTAACACGAAGTAGTGGAAAAAGGACAGAGCAGGAGTTGCAGTTTCCCATTCACTGGCTTGTGGGGAGCTTGGAAGTTATTCAACTTGCAAAGTCTAAATTTTTTTCATTTGTTAAGTGGAAGGATAATACCTCATTGGTAAATTTCTTCATTTAGGAAGTGGTCTCTCTTAATGGCTTTTAACTCATTCCCTTCTCTGAGACAAGTGAAAATATGATTTAATGCCCATAGGAATTTTTCTCCTTTAATCCATCTTTCTATAAATGACCATTATTTGTCTTGAGAGATTTCTGGTCACATCTTGACATAGGATCATATAAGAAAATAGGATTGAGTATTGTAAAGTTGTGAATGTAACTATTTGGGAATTAAAGATTAATCATGTAATTTATGTAAAAATATTTATTCAGCGCAATAAATATGCTACACATTGTATTAAGCACTGAGGATAAAAAGATTTATAAGGATTTTTAGTTCCTAAACTTCAGTAGCTCAACAGTCTGGAGTAAGAGCTTCACTTGAAAAAGATCCATAGAACAATTTAAAAATATTGAGCAGGGGGGCACAAGTAGACATGGAAGATGAGTAAACAAGGACTACTCCTAGCTAATGGTCAAGGGTAGGATGCTTGATCTAAGTAAAATCATTGAGATAGGTGGAAGCTCATAAGGAATTGAAAGGGGTACATAAGGAATTTAAGACTCAGGGAAAACTGATCAATAGAGAAAGGACTTTACTTCCTTTGGGTCACTGAGGATAAGTGCCAATGATTTTACTCTATATCCATCATTTCTAGAAAGGATAAAGCCATGTGATCTCAGATATGCTGTGTCAAGTCTCTGATTCTTTATCTATTAGATGGGATGCTAATATATAACTCTCACATTACTTCTGGAGGAATAAAATGAAACAGTTATATAAGTACTTACATAGCAACTCTGGATGAATCAAATCCAATATGGTGGGGGTGGTGAGGTTATGCTGCATTCATGGAGGATGGGGCACAGTTGGGGAGGGGGGGCATACAATCCCAGAGGTGTCCACAAAAATGTCAGTTTTACTTTCTAAAGTTTTGCTACATACAATTTAAAATGGAGGAATACTCTTATTAATACCATGTCATAACTTTGAACTACAGTAGTGATCTGTAAGTATTTTTATTCTCAAGCTAAGCTACAATTACCTATTTCAGTCTGAGAAATATCTAGCCATCATTTCCCTCCCTTGGAAACTGCTAAGATTAGTGTGATATGATAGGTACAGTATTTTTCATCCAGCCAAAAAGCCTTTGGTTCCATATATAGCTTAGTCATTAATTTGGCAGTTTTATTATATACACATCATTGACCTTATCTGAGCCTACAGTTTTCATACCAATAAAGTAGGTATAATAATACCAAATTTGCAAGGATGCTAGGATAATTAGAGTTAGCAAGGCAGTTGACACAAAATAGACTTCATATAAATTAAAAGTCTAACATTGCCAATAAAACAAAACAAAAATAATTGACTTGATTAAAAGTAATGTCCATAAATGCAGTTACCTGTTCATCTTAGTTATCACTATATTTTCAGTGCCTTACACATAGTCATGGCTCAATAAAAATTTGGAAAACAGATATCAATTTAATTAAATTATAAAAGTAAGAGTCAAGAAATTGATTTATTGAGGAAATTAAAAATACTTAATAATCAGAATATCTACATTTCTCTACTGTAGGCAAATCTATGGAAATGATGTCAAATCACATCAAATGAGTTAAATTAAAACTTTTTTTTTTCAAATTTTTATTAAGGTATTATATGTGTACATATCTTACCATTGCCCCCCACCCCCACCCCACTCCCATACATGCCCTCACCCCCCCATGTTTTGCATCCGTTGGTTACTCTTATATGCATGCATACAATTCCTTCAGTTGATCTCTTTTTTCCCCCACCTCTCTCTAACCTTACCGCTGTAATTTGACAGTCTGTTTGATGCTTTACTGCCTCTGTAACTATCTTTTTGTTCATCAGTTTATAATGTTTTTCATTATCCCCAAATGAGTGGGATCATGTGGTATTTTTCTTTCATTGACAAACTTTAAACAGATTTAGGGAACAGTTGGTAGTGCTAAAGTACTAATATATTGAATATTGGTAACAGCTAGAGATCTTTAGATTTAAAAATATTTTAAAAATCAAAGTTTTATGTTTTCTTTGCAATTGCAGGGAACTAAATTATATAAAACTAGTGAGAAATCAAAAGGGATCCACCCACCAACAAAAGAGTATTGAATCTTGATGACCTCTGGCTAACACAAAAGCACTACACCTCCTGTTGACAAAACATTGTCACTTAATCAGGACTTTATTGAAATACAGGCAAAGCTGCCATTCAGAAGAAGGAAAAATAATGTGAAAAGTTTTACACTGTTTACCCAATGTCATTCTGTCTGCCTATCAATCTCCTTCCAATCATTTTAGCAAACGCAAAAAAATACCTTATACTACTTTTTTTAGAGTTAAGGAGTATATCATCAAACTCAATAAATATTGTTGAAATCATAATTAATAGAATAGTTATTTAATTGTCATTTTTCCTAGTAGCATTGGCATTGATAACAGATACCATAATACAGTAATGATCTCTTTTGTCCTTTTACCATAGTTCACGTTACTTATTTATTGAGTCTTAGCTTCCTAGTTTCCCATATACAATGTCCTTTCCCTTTTCTGATTGTCCCTTGGCGGTTTATCTTTATGGTATACTTTGTTTGGAAGCTATATACTGTTAGACCACGTACCTAAGTCAGCACACCTCCTTTTTGAACAATCCATCTTCACAGTCATGTCAGGGAATGTGCTATTTCCTGCCTCTAAGTCCTGCTGGAGCAGTTCTAACCAAGAGTGATTTGTGCTGTGAAAGCCCACAGAGAAGATTTATAGGACCTCCTTCACCAGTGAACTGTGTCAGGGCTAGTGATGTGCACTGAACCCTGAGTACTGGGAAGAATGTCATTCAGGAGTCACTGCGCCCACTCTCACTCCTGGTCTCACCCATAGGTAGCTGTGGGCTAGTCCCGCCACCTGTACTCATTAGGGATCACTTAATGAATTTTCAGGGCTCAAGAATTCATTAAATGTGCCTCAAAGGTCAATAGGTAGGGTGTCTCAGATACTTAAACATAGAGTTATGGGTCCACATGCCTGCCTAAACTGAACCATTTTGATTTTTCTGAACTTTATACACTTGTAATTGACATAGAATTTTATTTGAACAAAGAATTGATCAACTTTAATATTCTCAGACCTAAAATAGGGCAGAAAATCCCAGGTTCCTAGATCCCACAGTGCTCTTAGATATAATTTAACAACTGAGTGCAAATTATGATGTACTGTGGGTTCAAAGCTTTCATCTTGCTGCTGATTTTAGGGAGTGCTATGTTGAAGATATCGAGTTATTGTGTGACAAGTCATTCATGGAACCTCGATAGGAGGGGGGCGTTATATTTGCTGATACTACTATTAGATCAGCATTCCCATTTTTATTTTTGTTTGTTCATTTTAGATCACAAGTGTGAATCTCTAAGCAAGAAATCATTTTTTCCAATAACTAATAATGACTAGATAAGATTAGGGATAATTTTGAGAATCATAATACAATAATTTTACTTCCCTAGACGATTATAAATAATTGATATTTTATGATATTAACAGCAAACACAGACTCCTTATTTATGCACTACTTAAGAAAAACTCGAAATGCTTTCATTCACATTATTATTAGATTTTCAAGAGGGGCAAAATGAACAAATTAGGAGAGAAAGAAGGGACGTTCCTTGTTTCATCTTCCAAACAATGTACAGGGTCAACACACATTGTGCACTGAATGAAAACAGAAAACTCATGGAGAACAGGATTTTTGCAGCTCATTCGTAAGCACTAACCACATTCTCTCACCAACTCCTCACCAGTGACTGATGGGAGTAAGAGGATAAAGCCCGGCTTTCTTGCTCTTTTGGTGGGATAATTCTGAGGCCCAGTCTCTACTATTTTTCAGGGTTTTCCAACAGGCTTGAGCCCTATTTGCTCATAATAGCAACCATAAGCACATTTAATCCATTTACTTCCCTTTTCTTCATCATTCCCCTACTTCTTACTGATGTTCTCTGTGTTCCCTTCCCAATTAACTACTTGCACGTTAATACTGACCCCAGAGTCTTGTTTCTAAAGCACTCCGAATTTAAGATGTCCAGTTGCTAAATGATGCACTTGCCTTTCCCGTCCTGTTTCCTTTAACTCTCAAGCCCATGGTTGGTCAACTGTGCAAGCTGTGGTCCCTATATGGAGACTACAGATAGTCTTTGATTGTATTTACATCTTTTTAGACAAGGTGAAATTTTCCTGACGTTGTGGTTTTAATTTTAAATTTATTTTTACAAATTAACACTCTTTTACAAAGTGTTAGGATGAAAACACACATGGGCTTATTTAAAAAATTGGATGTGGCAGCATTCACAAGTGGGCTCTGCACTACTGCCTCTTGCATTAATTAAGAGAAAGGGGAGGTCTCTGTGACCATCCGGAGTATCCTGTCTGTTATCACACCGCAGGCCTAATTTCCATTTTTGGAGCCTGATTGTGAGGGCCTTCTCAAAGAACTGGGTCTTGCAGGGAGAATGAGTTACTTTGTGAGGAAACTTACAATAGAAAACCCAGGGAATTTGTAATTGGCCAACTAGCATGTGTAGTGAGCCCTGTCCTTAAAGAGTGAGATTTGAAGTAAACTGGGCTCACGGGAGGCTTGGTTTGAACCAAGAGCAGCTATAGATGTAAAATTTAAGGGATGAATTAAGTTACAATAATTACAAACCGCACTAATACATAGAAATATTTTCCTAACCCAAAGAACCTCCTTAACCATGTGGGATTAAGTGAAGATAATTATTTTTCCATATTAAACATTATATAACAATACTGAAAAGTTTTAGAAGTCTAAAAAACATATAACACATGATTCCATTACTCATTTGTATAAAATAAGAGAAAATAATATAAAATACTAGTACCAGACTTTAGGTTTATTTGTGGGTCAGTTAAAATTGACACCCAAACAGTTCATATTATATGCTATGTATCAGGTGTCCTCAAACTTTTTAAACAGGGGACCAGTTCACTGTCCCTCAGACCATTGGGGAGCCGGAATATAGTTTTAAAAAAAAAAAACTATGAACAAATTCCTATGCACACTGCGGGCCCAGGACAAGTCAGCTGCTAAGCAGGACAGGAAGCGGCACCCGGCGGGCCGGATAAATGTCCTCGGCGGGCCGCATGTGGCCCGCGGGCCGTAGTTTGAGGACACCTGCTATGAATTGTAATCTATTTATTTTTAATTAACATTAATTTTATGGGTTTTTAAAAATATATCTTTATTGATTTCAGAGAGGAAGGAAGAGGGAGAGGGAGATAGAAAAATCAATGATGGGAGAGAATCATTGTTTGGCTGCCTCCTGCACACCCCTCACTGGGGATCAAGCCCACAATCTGGGCATGTGCCCTGATCAGGAATCGAACCATGACCTCCTGGTTCATAGGTCAACGCTCAACCACTGAGCCACACTCTCTGGGCTAATTTTGTGGTTTTCATTGTTGATACTTAATGTTAGAATGCTATGAAAATTTTATATGGACCCCTGACACATAGGTGAAAAACATGTCTTAGGTAACTGAGGAAAGGCTAAACAAACAAACAAAAAAATGTAATCCTTGCATCTTAGTCCTCCTTTCCTGTTATCTATCTGTGAATCATCAGGCTCCTGATAGCTTAGAATTCAAATGTGGGGCCCATTCATGTCTCACAGGTTAATGGTGGATAGTGTCTAAAATAGCCTGTAGTCCACATGCAGTGTCAAAGGAATGTGTGCAATAATTAGACCAATCTCAGGTTTTCTGTTCCTATTGCTCTTCCCTTAGTTCAGTTCTCCTTAGAGCTCCTTCTTCCTTCACTGTCAATAGCACAGTCTTCTCTTTTTCATCTTCAGCACATAACCCAGAGAAAGTAGAAAATGTAAATGATTTTTTAGCAGAAAGTAAAGCATTACATAGTTTTTGAGTCCAATGAGCCCATGCAGGATTAATGCCTAGCTCTGTTTGTCTCAGCTATATGAAATTGAGAAGTAGCTTAACTACCCATGCCTTCAGTTTTTGTCCCTATAAAATGGGGACGCTCATACCTAATTGGCAAGGCTTTCTCAGGATTCATGATGACATTCATTACATTCCTAGCAGAGAGCTTCTGAGAGAATATTCTGACTGATGGAGTCCTCCCTTCTTTTGCGGGCAAGTTGGCATTTAATTGAGGGCAAACATTTTTATGGTAATAATTCCCAAACTAATTCAAAGGTCTGTCTGACTTGTCTATCTCGGGCAAGAGAGAACAGCAGGCTGTACAGTCACTTCCTAGAACAAACCTATGATCCCTGCTTTTGCAGATGCAGAACTGGGGACTAACTTTGTCTGTGTCATAACTGCAGATTAAAAAATGGCCATGCTAGAAAGGTAAAAACTGTCCAAAATAACACATTCTGGAGAATTTTTATAGCAAGAAAAAGTGAAGTCTTTTATTAAATCCATTGTATTAATTATCATAAAAATGTCTAAATACAACCCATTTGATTCCTGAAGCTCTGAGAAGTGATGTTTTTCTTCTCTGATTTCAAGTCTTCTGTCATTCTTATATGAAATCAGATGAATCACAGCATCTGAAAAGATGAAGTGGCTGTGACTTTCTCTGAGGAAGACTGATGATAAAAATTGTCCCGGACAAAAATACCAGTTATAATCACTAGCCAACTGGTAAGGGGGAGGAAGTGCTATTCATCTCTAATTCCAACTGTTAATTACCTAAAAATATATACATTTCTTACTTATATTTTTGGCATATTATGATTTAATCAAAACATGGTCTGTCGTACGTTTAAGAAAAGCTTATTCAATTTGTAGGGGATTTTTTAACAGTGCAATGTGCCTGAAGATTTAGTGCAGTCCCTGGAGTTTCTCCCCTCTGCTCTCTTTTAGGGCTGAGGTTTGCAGGGAGAAAAAACCCACAAACTACTCCCACCCTCAGGGGGAGAAGAGAGAGCAGTCATGTTACCTGCATTGCACAGTACATAATCCTGTCTGCCAGCTGCTTCCAGGGTTCTGTTCTAGGATCATATGCATCAGAGCTCTCCCTCACCAAGGGCCCATCATGCCCACCTGTGGTGTACAGCTGTCCCTGAGGACCCCAGCCCCTGAAAGGCAGAGCACAGTGTCCCAGCTCCAGGCAGACTGTAGTGGCCAGACACCAGGAAGCCTGGCATCCAGTCCTGAACAGCCGTCACCAGCAGGGGATGTGGTGAGTGCTGTTTTTGTTCCCTTGGACCTCCGTGTCCCCATCGGGAAAACAAATATAAAGATACCCTGTCGCCTCATATGATTGTCAACATGTAAACAGCAAAATAAAAAAGAATACTTTAAAAAATAGAAAAGAGTAACAGGGGAATACAACATTTAGGGTTGTTACTATGCTGATATCCTAAGTGAGGAGCCGGGTGACAGAATGCTATTCATATTTCCAACCTGTTTTACAATTTACGTGATGACATCTGTGCTTTCCAGAGACATTCTGTTAGGTTGGGCAGAGGAGGCAATTACAGGTGTGTGGAGGTAATATCCAGCATCCTCCAAGGTGCTCTGGCTTGCCAGTGGAGTGTATTCTTTCACACTTCATGCCCTAGCTCAGTAGCAACTTCACCTGGAAGGCTTTGCCACACGCAGTTTCAGTCAGATAGTAGAAATCCCACATCATTTCCTAGCTAGCAGAACCATGTTTAGATTTCAACTGAGCCAAGGTCAGGTATAAGCATCATAACCTTGTGAGAACTACTGAAATTCTCTATGATTCAGGTTATTTGTCTGTGAAATGGGAATAATAAAACTTTTTTGGTAATGTGAACCTAT
Source organism: Plecotus auritus (assembly GCF_963455305.1). Lineage (NCBI taxonomy): Eukaryota > Metazoa > Chordata > Mammalia > Chiroptera > Vespertilionidae > Plecotus > Plecotus auritus. Next base: position 50,763,756 of record NC_137785.1, read on the forward strand.
TTAGTTAAAATAATCATGCAATATTTGGGAATCTATTTTCCCCCAGATATTTTTAATAAGCACAAAGACATACATCCCACCCCTCCCAAAATGTTCAAATAATGACTGTTTTTCATTCTTTGGTCAATGTGACAAATGTTTATTGAATGCTTATGATATGTCAAGCATGCTTCTAGGTACTGAGGTGTCACTTTTAAAGAAACACACAGGTCCTCACTCTCTTGAAGCTTATTGTTTAGTGGTTGAGAGAGATAGCAAATGAGAACATACACAAGTAAGGTGTTAGAGGAATCTATTATTATTTGACTAGAGGCCTGATGCATGAAGATTCTTACAAGAACGGGCCTTCCTTCCCCTGGCTGCCGGCACCACCTTTGCTCTGGCCAGAGCCGCCTTTTCGCTCTGGCCCGGAGCCACCTTTCTGCCTTCCCACGCTGCCCAGAGGCCTGGAGCGGCTGGAGCTGTGCGGAACACCTGCGTTGTCAAACACCTGCGTCATCGCCATGGCGACGATGCAAACATCCCACCCTGCCACTCAGCACTTGTGTATGCAAATTAACCTGCCATCTTTGTTAAGTTAATTTGCATACTCCTGATTAGCTGGTGGGCGTCGGGAAGGTACAGTCAATTTGTATCATACTCTTTTATTAGTGTAGCTTAGCTGGTTTCTAATTATTTTTAATTTTAGAAGAGGGTTGTATTGAGGCAAAGTGACAGTCCTGGTTGCATGTGCATGTGTCTGCTCCTCCCATCCATGCCAGATTCCTTCACAAACGCAGTCCTGACTTTGACGCTTGTGTTATATCTCACAACTTCAGGGGCTCTCCAACAGGCCACTATGATTTGACTCTTGTGAACAGCTGTTGATGGAGAGAGGAAGCACCACGCTGAATCATAAGTGGAGAGAAAACAATCTTCTTGTTACAACAGACAGTTGCTCTGTAGTTCCAAAAACAAAGTGTACATATAATTATGAGAAATATATATATATTTTGCATAATAATCTGACCACTCAGTATATATCCTATATAATAAAAGGCTAATATACAAATTGTCCCCTCGACCAGGAGTTTGACCAGCAGGCAGGCCGGACAACCGCCCATGTCCCCTCCCCCTGGCCAGGCTTGCTGGACCCCATCCATGCACAAATTCATGCACTGGGTCTCATATATATATATATATATATATATATATATATATATATATATATACACACACACACATACACATATACACACACACTGAGTGACCAGATTATTATGCGTTCAGAGATCATAATAATCTGGCCACTCGGTGTATATATTTCTCATAATTATATTTTTGTTATTTAGAAACCACCATATTATTTAATCAAGAATTCTCTTCAACAATAAATGCTAAGACTGAAGATCAGAGGCACTATAACAAGCCACTTTGAGACAGTCAGCCCCTCATCTACCACACTTAGTGCAATGTAAACAATGACTGGTGTCTGTTCTCTTCTTACCTTTTATGTCTCATGTGTCCATTCTTTGCTCTCTGTTGCAGTGAGCTCCCATGACTCAGTTATTGGGGTTGGATTGGAATTAGGGAGCCCTGGTCGGAGATCTGAGGCAGAAAAGAAACGGAGGCACGTGCATTTAGGTCACTGGCTTCCTTTTTGCAGGGTCATCTTTGGCCTGCTGTGTCCTTCAGTAAAGGTCATTGTTTTCCTCAACATGGCCTTTTACATACAACTCCGTATTTCAGTCACTGTGTGCTACCCTTGTTCCTTTAGGTGCAGGGATAGTAACAGCTCTTCTATTATGAGCCCAGGGCTTTGCGACATTCATTGTGGTTACCCTACAAGTCCTACTTTAATAGAGAGTCCCTTTTTAGAAAAACTTTCCTCAAGTTATCCTAATTTAAGCATGCCATCTGTTTCCTGTTGAGCTGCTGACTGTTCCACCGATCACCAGTAACAGCATCCATTCAAACCCATTAAGTGAGTTGGAGTGGGGGTAGCAGAAAGCATATCAGAATTGGACGTTTGGAATTCAGATCATGGCTACCGTTTTAGTACATTTGTGCCTGAGGCCAGTTGCTTGGGCACTATGAGTTTTAAGTCTCACGTCTGAAATGGAGAAAATTGTATAATGAAAGTAGGAGCCAAAGTTATTGTATGTAAAAAAAAAAAAAAAAAAAAAAAAAAAAAAGCTCTGCATGAGACCTGAATAACAAGCAGTATCCCCAGTAATGTTCATATTAATAGCAGTTATATGAGGAGTCCTTATATGGCATTCACCCTTGATTTCAGCAGCTTCATAACATTAAACATTCTTAATTTGCATTTCATCCCAATGATTCCAATTTGGAGTGTGGGTTGATATTTCTAAGAATAAGGAGTTATGCCAATGCCTAATGCCATGCAGCAACCACTTATGCACATCTTCTGCTACTTAGAAACCCTTGACATACTTTTTTCTGAAAGTGTAAATTAATTAACACATATAACATGTTTAAATGCCCGTCACTGAAAGCTGAAAAGAAATGCTAGTGTTAAAAGTCATCCACTGCTGGCTCACTAATTGCCCCGGAAGACAACTATCACCGGGAGGAAAGTGTCTGTCTATCTCGTGAAATATTACAAAGCCAAGACCTCCTGTTACAATCTATGTTCAGATGTTATGGGTCTCTAAACTTTGTTAGGGAAAAGCCTGATCTTTTTTAGAAAACGAATTTAGAAATCAGAGCAACAAAGTGGTTCACTGATGGCCATTCTGTGGCTGAGCTCAACACTGCCAGCTGTTTCCAAAGAAACACTGTGTTTGCAGGGAAGGAGTCCAGCTGAGGGATTTATCTCCCAGAGAAATTCAGACCAATGTTCTCTCACTTCTTCAACTATAGGTCCATCTATACTAAGATTATACTTTTCCTGTCTTTGGGTAATTCTAGTTCTGTGTTGTATAGTGAGAAATTGTGTGAGGTTGGCAAACTTGGCAAACTCACTTAGAGTGATGTTATTAAAGAAAGTAATACTTATTGAGTGTCTCTTATGGGCCTAGAACTATGATGAGCTATTTGATATGAAGAATACACTCGATGCTCACAATATCCCTTTGAGGTAACTACTAACTCTACATCAGGATTCTAGTGCGAGCAATCTCACACTAGGGCTGTGGTCTTCACCTTAAAGCTATTAAGGTATACTGACTTTTGTACATTATATTCCCATCTTTCAACAAGATATGATATTTAATTTTGTATATGCAAATGAAATGTGTTACATTATTTCATTTTATTCTTGACACTTGGGTTCCACAAATATCAGATGTCTATACTTTCAACATCAAGTTTTATTGGATTAGACTCCACATGTCAGTGCTTTCATAATTCTAATGGTACCTGCTTTCAGAGCTCTCTATCTCTTGGTATTGGGCAGTGTCCCAAAGGCCCACTGGTCTGGGTTATTGGAGCTGATTCTGGCATTCAGTGGCTTCAATGATTACCTGCCAATCCATTTGCATAGACCGTTTCTGCTCAGTCCTAGCTTGTGCACAACTGCATCCCCACCAATCCTTCCACAAGTGGTTGTGCATATGCACCTCGCAGAGATCTTTTTGCTAATAGGTTCAGTCTCAGAAAATATTAGCCACAGCTCCTGTGGCCACCATATTTAATGCCCACCTCTTCCCAGCCTTCCATGCCAGTATCCACTGTGCCTGTCTTTGACAGTGCTTATATTCTTTTCTGAGACCCCTGTCGTTCATGGTTGCGTCACAAACCATCCCGTTCCCTTTCTCTGGAATATGATCTCATTATGCAGGTGAGCCACTATTTCAATTAAATTAAAACATTAGACTTCTATGGATTTTTTTTCATTAGGGAAACATCAGATGAAATTATTGTATGGGCTGGCCTTTGCATCATAAAGCTTTTGGGGCACTATTCTTCAGCTGACTTCTAACATGCAAAGAAGTTAACTCTGTAAGGATAGAGCCCAGTTCTCAGACCAGAAAATTGGAGGATGGGAAAGAGTAAGGTTGGAGGTTAAGCGTGCTTTCTGTAAATAATATATGGCTTGGAAATGATGATTTAGTCTTTCCTCCAGCAATTAGTTCAATCTACTGATTATAAGGCATGAGTTTGTAGCTAACATTAACAAATGCATAATGTAACTGAATGATTTTACATTAGAGTCATGCAAACTGAAATCCCATTCATAACATCTCATTCATATATCTCTCATTCATAAAACCCCATTACTTCTCCACTATACTGTTAAGCCCTTTTCTCCTCCTCCTCCTCCTCCTCCTCCTCCTCCTCCTCCTCCTCCTCCTCCTCCTCCTCTTCCTCCTCCTCCTCCTCCTCCTTCCTCCTCTTCTTCTTCTTCTTCTTCTTCTTCTTCTTCTTCTTCTTCTTCTTCTTCTTCTTCTTCTTCTTCTTCTTCTCTCTCTCTCTCTCTCTCTCTCTCTCTCTCTCTCTCTCTCTCTCTCTCTCTCTCAATTTCTGCTCCCTATTCCCAATGTTCTCTTAATGTCCTTCTATTATTATGTGTAAATTACTTTTTATTCTCTATTCATTTCTAGGCCTACCTTTGGATACATTTTTATTCCTGTATGTTATTAAGACACAGAACATCTTTTCTAGATTCAGCTAAGTAGGACACACATCCAGGTACAGAAGGTCTAGAGACAGCTTTAAAATAGCAATCCTCTTCTTTCTCCATTCTCTACTGGTCTCTGTGAGAATAAAGGGGAAAAGTCCTTACATTAATAATGAAATATATTATCTCTTAATTATAATGTAGAATTTTTTTAAAAAACAAAGTGTCTCCAAACCTCCTTCAACTCCATTTTAAATAACTACAAGGTAGATATTGTTATCCCAACTTGACACAAATAGAAACAGATTCAGAGAGGTAGTTGAATAATGTAATTGATTTAGTTTACTTATCAAAACCTCATATCTAGTAAAGTCCTGGAGTTGGAATTTGAACCCGGCCAGTTACATTCTGTCCATTTTCATTATATATTATGTTGTAGATCTGTAATGATAATGCATCTTCAGTATGAGCTATGCAGAAGAAATAATTTTCAGAAATATCCTAGAATTAGTAAAGGCATGTCCTAGTTTCTGGCATGTCATACAGAATACATTTGGAATATAGGAGAACATATTCAGAGGTAATTCCCACATGAAAATGACTCTTACCCTGATTGCATTAAATAGTATCTGAATTATGATAGTAAATCATTTTAAAAGTTCCTGAGCTTTAGAGTGATATGAACATTCAAATTCTGTCTCAAATTGTACAAGGTTTATGATTTTGAGCAAATAATTCCTTAGAGCTTCAGTTTCTACCTCTATTAGAAACAAATAAAATCTCTTCTGCAGTCCATTTTTATTTTATTCTTGTATCTGAATCTTTAAGTTATGCCCTCAGAAACCCAGAACATTTATTCGACAATATTCATTAAATCTCTTATCTCCTCCCCAAACATCCCTCTTTTTTTCAAGGATCTTGCCTGTTGTTCTCTTCCATATGTGATGTACAGACAAAGCAGGTCTCTCAGTGCCTTTATGGTTTCTGCCTGGAAAATATCTCACCTCCTCTTTCAAAGTCCTCACACTGAAACATCATGCCAAATTAAGCCTTTGTGGTGGTCATCTTCAGGTTCCCCTTTATTGCTTGAAGACATTAACCCCTGGCTCACTGTCTCTCTCCCCATCACAACTGCATTCAAACCCTTAATTAGTTTCACATCCATGTAGATAATCTTTTCAAAACCCTCCCTTCTCAGTTTCTTGCCTTCTCTTCCAGGAATCTGGCCTTCAACCTTGCATCAGTCATCTATGCTCATAACCCAACTTCAATATTAACAAAAGGTATACCCTTCTCTGGCAGAAATTTCAGGCATCTCAACTTCTGACCATTCCTGTTCACTGCCTCAAATGTGTAAATTTCACCCTACCCAGACTTTTCATATTTTGACACTATTATTTTTTAATTGTTGCTCATCCCTCTCACATTTTCACTTCACTTCTTACCAACTGCAGATTGCAAAGTCAATTATTGTAATTACACCATCAACTCTATTAGTTCCTTCTCCCTTGTCAATACTTTTTTGCCTAGCTCTGGCATTAGTTAAGTCCATTTGCAATCTTGTAGCTTAATGTAGACATAAAGAGAGGGGGTGCACAAAACCATGCGAGTGATCTCATGTTAAATTCACCATGGCCAACTTGAGCCAAGCTTCAGTGCTCCCAGGAAATCCTGTTCTATTTGCCTAGTCCAGTGGTTGGCAAACCGTGGCTCGCGAGCCACATGCGGCTCTTTGGCCCCTTGAGTGTGGCTCTTCCACAAAATACCACAGCCTGGGCGAGTCTATTTTGAAGAAGTGGCGTTAGAAGAAGTTTAAGTTTAAAAAATTCACCATTTGTCCACCATCCAGAACTGAAATATCATTGCTGACATGTACACATAAGGAACTGTTTGACATTGAAATTGGGACGCAAAAGAACTGTTGGCCCAGAAAGAAACTCACTACAGACCGATTCATTTGCCTCTCAGCATAACCATTATTGCTTGTCTCATTTTTGGTTCTTATAAGTGTATTTCTAGTATCACATGATCTCACTCATCTAGGGGAAATAATGAACAACATAAACTGATGAACAAAAACAGACCCGGAGACAGGGAAGCATCGATCAGACTGTCAAACCTCAGAGGGAAGGTAGGGGAGGGTGGAGGTAAGGGGGAGAGATCAACCAAAGGACTTGTATGCATGCATATAAGCCTAACCAGTGGTCATGGACAACAGGGGGGTGAGGGCATGCATGGGGAGGGGTTTGGGATGAGAATGGGGGGATGAGGACAAATATGTGATACCTTAATCAATAAAGAAATTTAAAAAAAATTGGCTCTCAAAAGAAATTGCAATCGTTGTACTGTTGATATTTGGCTCTGTTGACTAATGAGTTTGCCGACCACTGGCCTAGTCCATTCTCTTCTATCTCCCATTTCACACTCACTCCTCTTTCCTCAAATCTTAGACTTTCTCTATCTTACCCTACTCATAGCTGAGGCTATTGCATCCTTATTCGCTGAGAAAATAGGAGCAGTCAGAAAATTAGGATCTGTAAACTTCAATTACTCCATCTATTTTAACACTTGTGTCTGTATCCCCACACTTATCTTCCCTCCTATTACTTTAGATGAATTATCTAGGCTCCTAGCTAATACCATGTATTACTCCCTATACCCTACAGGCCTACTCAACCACATCGCCTAAGTAATGGATTTTCTCTCTACTGCCTCATCAATTTTTCTCTACAAGGAATCTCAGCTCTTGGCATATAGACTTGGTATTATTTCTCTCATTCAAATCTATGTTGAATATATTACCTTATAACTATCAACCCATTTCTGTATTCTACGAATAGCAAAACTATTATCCTTCTATTTTCTCTTGCACTTACTCCAATTGAACTTTTGCCTCTTCCTCCACCCAGATCCATCAACACTGTTCTTGCCAAAGATTCAATAGCCTCAGTGTTGCTAAACCCAATGATCAAGTCATGTTTCTCCCCTTAATGGACATATTATGTTTGACATGGTTGATCAGCTCTCCTTCTTCAATTACCCTCCAATAGGCACTTTCTCTTGGTTCTCCTTTTCCCTAGCTGGGGGCCACCACACTTTTGCTTATTTCTGTCTTCTAATCAACCTGAAAATAACAGCTCTTCTCCTCTCTCCCTCTACTCACTCCGCAGGGTTCAGGGTCAAGGTGATGTCAGCCAGTGTGATGACTTTAACTGCTATCTGTAAATGGATATCTGTATGCATATTTGGGGTATCTTCACTGACCTCAAAACAAATGTAAGTACTGCCTAGCCCTGTTGAAAACTGAATATCTGATTTTCCATTTGCCCAAATTCACTCTTTCCCTAGTTTCCTTATCTCAGTAAATAATAATAAAAAACACTAAATTTCACAGAAACCAGTCATCTTTAACTCTGTTTTTATCAGGCTCAGGGAAACATCTTTGCCTTCCACCTTCTCTGCTGCCCTAAGTCACTGGACGAAACATCTTATGTTAACTGTCAATAAGTAGTGTTACTGGTATGTCCCCATTGTTTCTTTTGTATCTCCTAAAATATTAGTCATCCCACATATATTCATCAAACTTCCATGCACACAAATATTAAAAAAATGTTTACTCATACTTTTCTTTTTTATTAGGGTATGTTAAGTCAGTTATTTTACATCTGCCATTACTGAAAGAAGAGGGTGACCAATAGAAGACACGGCCCATAAATTGCTGCCTGCCTACCTGCCCAAATGTCTTCAATACTCCACTCTGCTTTCACTAACACTATGTCTGATTCTAATTAATACCTTTACTTTAATATTGCCTGTAACTTTGTACATATTTAAGGAATGAGTACAAATCTATTGAACTCTCAACTAGTAATATTAAGGGAAAGGTTGCATAGAACTGTCAACATCTTTGAAATAGAGTGAATGAGTATGTATTTGTCAAAGAAAACTTGCACCAGACACAGATAAGGAAGACTATTGCAATAGGGAAGGGAGACTGAACCCAGTTCTGCTGCAACTAAATTTGGAGGGTTTCTAGGTCTAGGATGATTGAGTGGAAAAGTACTAAAGGATACTGGAGGGGAAGTTGGTCAATGGGTTTAGACATCTGTGTTTCCTAATTACAACTGTAGAAATTAGGCCCCTTCCCTCCCATAGATACTATTGCAATAGGGAAGGGAAACTGAACTCAGTTCTGCAGAAATTAAAGTTGGAGGGATTCTAAGTCTAGGATGATCGAGTGGAAAGTACTAGAGGATACTGGAAGGGGAGTTGGTCAATGGGTTTAGACATCTGTGTTTCCTAATTACAACTACAGAAATTAGGCCCCTTCCCTTCCATAGATACTAAGAGATAGATGGTCTGTCTTTCTTATTGATTACATTTCAAAGAATCACGCCCAGGACCTTGAGAATAACATTCCTGGGTTGTAAATTGGCAAGAGCCTGGGACAAGATTTACATCTTAAAGAGTAAGAGAGAGACTTTACAACTGGAAGTTTTCCAAAGCAAATGCTCTAATAAAAGAGAGGTCAGGAGCCTAGAGTCAGGAAGAAGGATGTCTAAAGTTTAGTCAATCTGAGGGGAAGGTTAAGACCATCTTAGTCACATAAAAGGTTTTGTACCCTAGGCACCTTCTCTTGGAACACCTTATAATATTCCTGGAAAGAAGGGAATATAATGTACGGGAAAACACACTCAACATTGTAAGTAGTCAGTGCAATAGAGAAAAAGGGGAGGGGTGAGGTTCTAAGATGCTGTAAGAAAGCCTTGTCTCCTTACCCTTTCTCTATCCAAGTTCTCCTTTTTTCAATATTTCATAAAATGTCCAGGGCAGACACACAGAGCTGCTAATGCTGCCTGCCCTGTCAGCTCGACCACAATATCCCCAATATTTCTGCAGAACAAAAATGCTTTCTAACTCTGCCCAGGTCCAACTCAAGGAATGCCAGCCTCTCCTCCCCCAGGCTTGGGCCTCCCTGTGCTTCCTCCCCACCTGGAAAAGATTATCTTCTTCTAACTCCAGGTGGTATGCAGCAAGCATTCTCTAAACAGGAACTCACTTCAGAGCCAAGTGTTTTTCCTAATAATTATCAAGGAAAATATTTTGGAGAAAAGAAATATTCCAGGGGTGCAAAAAGCTATAAGTGATGATGGGTGTGTTTTTTTGTTTATTTGTTTGTTTTGTTTTTTGGTTGATGATACTAAGATCAGAGAAGACATAATTCAATTTTTCTTGAGCTAATTTCTCCCTCTGAAAGCCACCCCTAAGCCTATTAGAGTGTTAGTCTTTAGCTAAAGGAAATCTTCCATACTGGGAAAATTCTTGCATGTTTGAAAAAATATCTCCATCTTCAAAATAATTTCATAAGTCCATTCCCCAATGAATGCTAAAGAAATGACTTAATTGAATAACTTTTACTCTAGCTGTGATAAGCTCTTGTTTACTAGGTCAAAGCTGTGGTTGATCATTTTTCATGCCACCTTAGGTGGTAGGTAGAGTGGAAGTGAGTCTGTGGTGCATTTGATTAGCACAGACTGTGATTCTAGATGACTTAGGTCAAAGCCCCGTGTTTATTCCTCTAGAGGAAGTATTTGAATCTGGATAAGCCATACAAATGTGATTATGTATGATTGTGTAAACTTGGCTTTAGTGAGAGTTAGAGCAATTTAACAAGTATTTACTGACTTCCTATTTACTTCTCCCCTCTAATCCATCCTCCACATTCTCAGCCAGAGGGATCTTTTAAAAATACAAATCTGATTATGCCACTCTTATATTTTAAAGATTCCTATAGCTATTTGTCAGCTGAGGACCTAAACACTAGGATATGAAGGGGGCTGCAAAGGCTATGCAATAGCACAGAATAAGCATGTGACTATTTTTTCCTGACTATACAGACGCTATATATCTTTGATAATAAAACCAAACCAACTACGCATAGTTGAAATACAGCAGTCATCCACATTTTTAAGCTGAAATAGGACATTTTGAAAAAAACAAGTGCCTGTATTGGTGGCTTTGGGGCTATATTTCTAGTCCTCTGAGAGCAAGTATTCTAGCTTACCTTATATTAAGAATACTTGAACAGAAAAAAAAATGGAGAATCATTGACCTGGGTGAAATCCAAATTCTTTATCAATTCCCACTAAGCCCTGCATGATCCTCTGGGCGCCTTTGGTTCTTATTTTATTCTTCACTGATTCCAATCTACACCCAGGAGCCAGAACACAAGGCTTTGCTTTCATGAAAAGTTTTACTCACCTACAGTACCTCCTCCTCCTCATTCTTGTTCTTTCAGTGAGTTTCTCCATGTCCATTAGGACCTTGCTTAGGAATCATCTCTCTTAAATCTTACCTGAAAATCCTGCATGTACTTACTTCACTCCTACCGCTTTAAAAACACTATGGCCACCATATATTCTGCACACTTTTATTATCGCCACTTTATATTCTTACAAGTGCTTATCACTCCGATTCCCAAGAACCAGTAATCTCCCTTTCTGTATTGCTTTCAAGGAAAGCATAACTTTTTTTTCTAGTTCACATTGCCCTCGCCACCTCTCTGCTCTCATCTAGAACTCCTCTCTCCATCCTGCCTTTCAACTGGACTATCATTTCATCTGCTTCATGGTTTTTATATATGCCCTTATCTCTACCTGGCTGCCTGGGACACTGACCAACCTTCTCCCATGCCCAGTCTTTACTCTAGTTAACTTATGCTGCACTACTGTTCCCTAGAGAAAGCTCTTCCTAATCCCCCTACTTACACGCTGCTAATATTTTCCACGTATTGATTGATACTTATCTATTCATATGAATATTTAAACAATTTAAGTTTTCCTCTGCCTCACAGAGAATGATATGGTTGCCAAGACTACATAGAACCTAGATAACAACTGCAAACTAAAATTGCAAATTTAACTATACCCTAATTACAAGGACGATTATGCTATATCCCTGTGAAAACAGAGGGTTTGCAAGATGGCACAAAACACAAAGTTGCTCTAAGTATGAACTCAAGAAATGCTTAGCCAAAATATAAATAAAAATAGAATGGTAGTAAAGCATAGTGAGTATCATATAAGAGAGAGGACTGTAGAGTGCAAAGCACAACCAAATCTATCACAGTTACCTGAAAAAAAGAGAAAACAAACAGGAACTAAAGGGAAAAAAAAACGGTTACCTTCAGTGTCCGGCAGGTAAGACTTCCCTCGGTTTCTTTACTATCCCTCCATTTTTCTATTGCATTTTAATACCCCTGAGCATATTTTGTTCCTTCCTCTCATCCATCATTCCCTGCCCCTGTGAAGTTGTTTCTTTCATTAGTACAACTATCTTGTCTTCTGCAGTTGAATCCACCAGCATCCCCGCATGACAGTCTTTGCAGCTTACTGAATTTCAGGCAGAAATGAATGGTTCACAAGATGATGATAGATAAAAATAAACAGAGTGCATATCGAGTTATTGTAAGATGGCAGTGATCCTTAAATCATTCGCCTTTCACATAAATGTGTAACATTTATCTAGCACATACCTGCCATCGCCAAATAATCTACTAGGTCCTTTATCATTTAATGCTTAGAATATAGCAATAATTGTTAAAATCACCCAAGTAACCAAAGGATGACTGATTAGAAAAGTGAGAATACAGAGCTGCTGTAGGAGCTTGATCTTTGGCACAAACATTCTGGGGACTGAGCTCTTGAATGGAGAAGTCCAAAGGATTCTCACTATCAGCATCCAAAAAAATGCAAAAACACTGGCAACTTGGAATGGGCTAGGGCAGTGGTCAGTAAACTACGGCTCGCGAGCCACATGCGGCTGTGGCTCTTCCACAAAATACCACGTGCGGGCGCACACGTACAGTGTGATTGAAACTTCATGGCCCATACGCAGAAGTCTGTTTTCGGCTCTCAAAAGAAATTTCAATCATCGTACTGTTGATATTTGGCTCTGTTGACTAATGCGTTTGCCGACCACTGGGCTAGGGAATCACCTACTCCTCCTTTTTATTACCACAAAGGGAACTCCTCAGATTCTCCCCAACACACACACACACACACACACACACACACACACACACACACACACTTACACACACTCACCTCACACGTGACAAATTGAAAAGTTGAACCTAAGTTGAAATATGAAAAGAAAAAAAATGACAAAAAATAATATGTTTCCTTGGTATTGTGGAAGTTTCTTTCCTTCCTCTCTTTTTTTTCTCTCTTTAGCCTTTCCTCTTCCTTTTACTAGTTTTCTTCTTTCTTCCCCTTCTTTCTTTCTTCCTTCCCTGTCTGCCTCCCTCACTCCTTTCCTTTTCCCTTCCTTCCTCCATAATGTACTAGGCATTTGCTAGAAATTAGAATACAACATTAAACAAAATAAATAGCTATTGAAACTACCCTAACTCCTCAACATTTCCCTCCCATGGATATCATCTATTGTAATTTCTTCGTCTCCATCCTATGAACCTGCATGTTAAGTGACAGCTCAGCTGATTCTGCTACTGACTAAGCAGTTCACTCTTTGAGAGAAGAAAAAAGTATATTTCGTGGGCTACATAGCTAGTTTTCAGATTGCCTCACATTGCAAAAATGAGCTATCCATTCTTATTATTTATTATTTATAATCCAATTTATGATATTTTAAAACTGTTCTTATTTTGCCTATACCTACTGATTTAAGATCTTACCCCTGGCTACCTCTCACCGGGAGCGCTCCACATGTGCCCGGGAAGACCTCCCCAGTCTCAGGGCCTTCCAGGCTGCCTGGAGTTGCTGCTCCAAACCAGTTGATAGTGTGTCCCCTTCCTCAGATGTCTAACAGCGCCGCCAATAACCCTGGCCAATACAGGCTAACAGAGCAATTACAGAGGAGCAGCACAAAATAAATAATGCATTGTAAAATATTTCTCCAACATAGGAAGTAAATTCAGAGCTATATCACATGGTTTTACCCATAAAGAAGCCAAACCCACAAAGCCAGTTCACTGGGAAAATAAAAGTAACATTTTTGAGAGATGTGAGCCCTAACATAGTTTAGGATATTGGTGTGGATTTCTGTCTTTTCTTCCTTTTTTTTTTTTTTTTTTTTTTTTTTTTTTTTTTTTTTTTTTTTTACTTTAGTGTAATTTCTCCCACCTTTCCAAATATACTTATTCCATTAATTTGATTGTTCCAGGAGAATTCCTGGGTAAGCTCTTCAGAAACTTGGTCAGGGTTTTATTTTTTGTTTTGTTTTTACATATTTTTAATTGATTTTTAGAGAGAGAGAGAGAGAGAGAGAGAGAGAGAGAGAGAGAGAGAGAGAAACATCAGTGGTGAGAAAGAGTCATTGATCAGCTGCCTCCTGCACGCCCCACACTGGGGATCAAGCCTGCAACCCACGCATGTGCCCTGACAGAATCAAAGAATCAACCACCGAGCCATGCAGGCCGGGCTAGTCAGTGTTTTATTTATCTTAGTCTTCTCAGATTACACTGGGAATTCCACATGTAATTTGTTAAAGGAACTAACAGAGATTTATCAGGGGTTGAAGAACTAAGTGCCTAGCAGACAGGAATAACACAGAACAACAGGATATTTAAATCCTTAGTGCTTTACCTATGTCTACCATTGTAGTGATATATCTGTATTTATATCTAACCTCTTTATCTTTAAATGGTATTACTTATGCCTATAGGACTCAAAAAGCGTCTATTGGTGCATATAATATACTCACTACTTCTAAATTTATTTTTCTATAAAACAGGGAAATATATTAAAAAAAATTCCAGCCAGAACCGGTTTGGCTCAGTGGATAGAGCGTCGGCCTGCGGACTGAAGGGTCCCGGGTTCGATTCCGGTCAAGGGCATGTACCTTGGTTGCGGGCACATCCCCAGTAGGGGGTGTGCAGGAGGCAGCTGATCGATGTTTCTCTCTCATCGATGTTTCTAACTCTCTATCCCTCTCCCTTCCTCTCTGTAAAAAATCAATAAAATATATTAAAAAAAAATTCCAAACAGGTAATGATATGCATTTGCCTAATAAACATCAACTTCTATTATTATATTATGATCCTGCTTTTACACTTCTCTCCTTTTTATTTTGGGCCTCTTGACATCAGAAACACTGCTTTATTCAACTCTCTATTTCCTATGCCTGTCACAATTCCTGCTGACCTTTAAAAACCTTCCAACATATATCTTGTACCTGCCGTTTCTAACAAATGTCAGGTGAAATCCCCAGGTATTTTTTCTTAGGAAGTTTCTTTTAAAAATATAATACTGATGGAAGTGGCTTGGAAAGTGATTGGCATATAGTAAGTTTAAGTAAACATGACTGGTAATTATTATCCTTAATCTTTCCCCTCTAGTGTACAATTCTGTCATTAAATGGGTAGTTGGGAGCAGGTACTTGATTGTCTGCTCTTGACCACAAATAGGTTTGAGGATGGGTCTCTAGTATGAGTGATGAAAGTCTTGCAGGAAAGCTCTGACCCAGTCTTAAAACGCCCCAAGGAAAGTAATCTTAAAAGCAGAAAGATAAAAGGTACTAGTATACATGGAAGCATGTATGCATTTGAAATATAATTATCCTTGCCTTGGCATTGAGCCAGATTACTTGGGACTAATGATCAAATGAGTTTTTATAACCTTCTTCTTCTTCTCTGTCCTCCTCCCAGATCCTCTCATTTTCTGGTTAGCCTTTCCCAGAGGAAGTCAAAAAGAGATCCAATGAGGACAGAAGCACCAGTTCAATCACATCCTTCCTGTATACAAGGCACTTCACCTGCATAATCAAGGTGCTTTCTGTATTATTCACTTAATCGCTGAACTTAACAGTTATAGTCATTGAGGGTCAAACACACTAAATCATCGGCCCAAGAGAGTGTGGCAGAGTTAAAATCTGAACTTTGGTCTCTCTGTCTTTGAAGTCCTTGCTCTCTCCAGGACACCACACTTCCCCTGAGTTTGCCATCTGTTTCCCCAACATCTGCCCAGGTTTCACTAAGTGGCACTCGCCCACATGGTGCAAGAAATATCAGGACAAGAGGTCCTGGATTCCTTTGTTAATTGCTTTTTTCTTATCCCTAAGGTGCCCAGCCAAGGACTCTGACTCATACAGGTGGTGGTGACCTCAGAGAAGTTAGTCCCCTAGCCCCCAAAGAGTCATCTGCATAGATGACTGGAGGACAGCCAGTGGCTTCACAGGGACAGGAGTGAGGACTCCCCCGATGTACCACTTAGTAGAATGCTTGTAATAAAACAAGCTAATTGCAGCATATCATTTAGTTACCAGGGATATTCCTTTTTTTTCTTGTTGGTTTGAGTTCTCCATGAAAAATATAAGAATAAAAAGAGAACCAACTCACATTTTTGGTTGCTTGTTTTGTTTACTAATACATTATATTGAACAGAGGAATTCTGAGGAAGATGATACTTATGTGTTTATTAGGACTTTGTAAAATAGATAGTAAAAATAGGGAGCTTACATGAAAAACAAAGGTTCCTAGAGAGAATGCTGAAATAATCTCACAAACTTATCAACCCATGGCAGGAGGTGTGCGTTAGGCCACGGGGGTGACTGTTAGGGGGGGTCTTGGTGTTTTTGGAGCTCTGAGTTTTGTGTTTTCTCTCTGCGGGGAAGTTTTATACATCTTACTTTCTCTGAAGGACAGGGGTTGTGTTTTTTCTTTTTTTTTTCTTTTTAATATGATGAAAAACACAGCCCCTGATCAATTCTTAGTAGTACAACTTCAGTCTCTTTGTTCCACATCTAATCAGCCCAGGGAAGGAAATTATTGGCCCAGTTTGTTATGATGGACCTCATTTGTATCAGCTCATCATTTGTAAACCAATCAACTAGGAAGTGGGGTCATGTAAGTTCCTATCTAGTCACCTGAAAATTACATGGACAAAGTGGGGAGAAGTCACCAGACTGGTATCTGACAATAGGAGCAAGGGAGCCATGGCCATGCAGGGCATCCCTGGGACATAAGGACACAATGCTTCATCTTCCCACAGCTGCTCTGTGCCCAGACAAGAGCACTGGCTCATTCAGCAAGACAGCTAACTTTTAGGGCTTCGGTTGCTTTCCTCTGCGAAAGCCAAATTTCCCAAATTGCAAACGGCAAAAAAGATTCAGTAATGACCCCAGGCACTCAAGGTGTCAGAGTTGATGAGTATTTTCGGTTCTTAGATCCACACCAGTGATTATAGGATATAATTTGATGAACTCTAGAAAATTGCTTCTCAGGATCCTGGAATTTTATCAGAGATTCATAAAACTGTTGGATGTTAGGGTGTGAAGGAAAAATAATGATGTCAGATCCTCTATTTTAGATGTCTTTGCACATTTTTCATAACCTAATAAGTGCCACAGTCTTGCCACCAGTAGGCAAGGGCACCAGACGAAAGTCTTGTAGCAGCCCAAAATTGTCCTTCTTTGTGTGTAGACAAGGTATAGCTGCAGAATTAATACAATATACAAATGAATCCTTTATACAATGTATTTTCTTCTCAGTTGGTTTAGATTCCTTAATTTTTTGGGGGCACCCAAGTTCATATTGTGTACTGTCTGGCCCCTGTCCATTTGAATCTGCACACCCAGCAACAATTTCTAGGAATTATTTCCAGGCATGAGTATGAATGCTTTCAGTGAAAAAGAGCTCTCTACATCCAGACTCAGATTTTTCCATTAGCAAGCTATTTGATCATTATAAAGTTACTAGAGGCCTGATGCATGAAATTTGTGCAAGAGTTGTCCTTTTGTCCTTTGCAGCCCCAGCTGTGGCTTCATCCGGAAGGTCATCCAGAAGGTTGTCTGGACGGTAATTCTGCTGTTTGGCCGTTCAGTCGATTTGCATACTCACTTCTATTATTATAGATTCCTTATATTGTTATGAATCAGCCACCCTTTAACTTTTTTTAAAATATATTTTTATTGATTTTAGAGAGAAAGGAAGGGAGAGGTGGAGAGAAACATCAATGTGAGAAACATTGATTGGCTGCTTCCTCTATGCCCCCTACTGGGGATCAAGCTCACAACCAGTGCGTGTGCCCTGACCAGGAGACCAGGAATCAAACTGACAGCATTTTGGTGCATGGGAGGATGCTCAACCAACTGAGCACTGGCCAGGGCTAACTTTCCTCTAATGATCATTGTTCTGCTTCTATGGCCATCGGGGAGGATCCTTTCTTCCTCCATGTGGAAGATAGTAGGATGTTTGAATCTATTTTCACCCACCGGTATGCCAGCATTTCCACTCTCTTCTTAAAGTTCTAGACCCTTCATGCTTTGTTAAGTTTTTCTCCTGATATAAACTTTCCTTGGACCTATGTTTTCCTTCCTTACCACCTTATTCTATAGTACCTAAAATGCTATCTCACCATAATTTATTTGTTCTTTGTCATGATATGTTTAGTAACTGGCTTCCCTGCTAGACAATATATATCAGATAGGAGTAGGGACTCCTTCTTGTGTTCACTATTATTAGTAACTGCCTACTGTAGCATCTGATAAATTATTGGTTCTCATTCAATATTTTGATAAGCAAATGAATGAAGAGTAGGTCTTCAAAGCACTGTGAATGACTTTTTTTTATCATCCAGGTGGGAAAATATTAACATCAACATGAAATTGGAAAAAAATACTCACTTTTTTGAGAGTTTTCCAGTCTATGTTTAAAAATTGAACTAAATTCTGTAAAATATATCAGTTTTCCAAGGATGAATTTTTGTGTTTTTTCATGCTGAGGGAGATGACTTAGTTGAGTCTTTCTTTCAACATTCCACAGTCTTCTCCTGGAATTTGTGCAGCAAAGTATGGATGCAGTTTGCTTCTGTCAGTATTGGTATAAGCTCAGTAAATCCCTTCTTCTCACTCATCCCTCATGTACAGTAGAATGCATTCTCTTCTGAGAGTTCTACTAAAATTGTTTGTGTTTCTTCAACCCTCTGCTGCTGGTATTGAAGTTAGCTAAGGTGAAAATGGCTTAAATCATGTTCAATTTTGAAGACTTTACTTTATCACCTGTGATTTTAAAAACATCTAATTCTGATGAACATTTGACTGTTACTTTCCTGTGCTTATAATCCTTTGATGACTTCCTAAGAGCCAAAGGCTAAAAGTCTTGAATAATTATAAAAAATTATCCTCATTATGTTATAAAATTGAATTAAGTAGATATTTGTGTGATTATTTTGAACTATCTGCTTCCTTCATTAGACAGTTTCTTATCTTGCGTGAAGGCATGGGCCATGTCTATTTTAATCTCACTACCTGTAGCAGCTAGTAGAGAAGGAGCTTAAGGAAAAAAAAAGTAAGCTGCTCTGGCCAGTGTTGCTAAATGGTTAGAGTGTTAGCCCATGCACCAAAGGGTCGCTGGTTCATACCTGAGTTGCAGGTTCAATCCCTGGTGCATTAAGGAGGCAACCAATGTGTCTCTCTCACATAAATGTTTCCCTCTCTGTCTCTCTCTCTCTTGTTTGTACAAAAATCTCATTTTGTGGTTTCCTCTTCTGTACTCCTCACATCCCATCTCAAGGACCTGTTAGCTCCAGCCATTTAACTTAATGCAGGAAACACACACACACACACACACCAAAAAAACCCCACTTCTTTTGTGAATTGATTTATTCTCTGGAAATTCCTATTTTCAGATCATATTTTTAGGACTGTAATTCCAAATGATTCTTAAAGGTTCTGACTTTATCTCTTCACATGAAGTTGGTCTCAATACCTAGTAGGGCTATGGTCTTAGTAGCCAATGACAACCCTACCATAGACTCTAACAGTCTGCAGGGCAGTTGCCCACTTTTTTGTTTCTCTCCCCATACATCCTCCATGATGAGAACCTTGAGAATTAGAGATGCCTTTCTTATTCAATATTCTAAACACTCAGCACAATGCTGGGTCCAAAAGAAGAGTTAAATGAATGTTAGATGATGGAATTGTTAAGCAAATGCCTCAAAGGGTATGTTCATCTTTTTATATCACCTGCCTTCAAATGATGATTGATGGAATATTGAAATAAACTATTCTCAGAGCCCGCAAGATATTTGGGATCTGTCCTTCCTTAAGTTCTAGTATTACTAGAGTAGTAGTAAAAGTGAATGCTTACATTTGCAAAAAATCTCTTTATAAAACATGTTATTATCTATTTCCTATTCACTCATAAATATTTCAGTGACTTCAATCCTTCGAAAGAAAAATAGGTAGTAGCAAAAGTTCTCTATGTCAGTATGCCCCATCCTATTTCCATGCAACAAATGCACCAGACCATGTGTAGTCATGGGGAAAGAGGGAAGGGGGGTAGGGGTAGCTTTCCCAGGAATCAGCGCATCAGGCAGCATAGGCCATTTCTGGTAAAGAGACTGTGCAGAGGGAACCCCAAGGCTGCAGTTGAGACATTTTCATATGAGTTTGTGACCCAACTATGTTGTGATACATGCCTCAAGCTGCTGAGGAACAGTTTCTCAGCAAAGAAAGGAGCTGTTCTATATTTCAGTGCTCTATAGACTGGTGTGTGTATGTGTGCGTGTGCGTGTGTGTGCGTGCGTGCGTGCGTGTGTGTGTGTGTGTGAAAGAGAGAGAGAGAGAGAGAGTGTGAGCCATAGCTTTAATTTTCTAGGACCCTTGGATGATGACATTTGAACTTGGGTATATGTTGTATAAGAAGAACTGTATTGAGTTTGGGTGATAATCCCTATTTTATAGCATGGCAATTTGGAGACATTGATCAATAGCAAGCTTCTGAAAGAAGGCTCAAGATGCATCATCATCTTTCACTCCTTGTTTCATAATGTGCCTGCCATGAGGGTCACCCTGATTTCAGACCAAAAAGTCACTTATTCAATCTGGATTGTAGATTAATACAATATAGAGCTTGATATAGTTGAGAATAAATAACCCATGGAATGAATGAATGAATGAATGAATGAATGAACGAACAAACTGGGGGATGAATATTACCATAA
This sequence comes from Plecotus auritus, assembly GCF_963455305.1. Classification (NCBI taxonomy): domain Eukaryota; kingdom Metazoa; phylum Chordata; class Mammalia; order Chiroptera; family Vespertilionidae; genus Plecotus; species Plecotus auritus. Next base: position 50,784,282 of record NC_137785.1, read on the forward strand.
TCCTCACCACTATTGCTGGAAATCTTTATTTTCTCTGTAGTGAAACTTCAAGGACAGTCTGACTTCAAAAACCAAGGGCCATTGAAAAGCATCATTACATGTGCTGTTAATAGTCCTACGTTTACATCAGACAACTACCTTCTTGTGTGATTTAGGAAAATCATTTAACCTCTCCGGAAATGTTTTCTGATTAAAAATAGGGCCAGAGATTCCTATGCCACCTTCATTTCAGGTAGTGTTGAGGAGCAAATGAGATGCATTCTGAAGGAGACATTTTCAGCAGCACAAAATATCGTGCAAATATAGGCTGCACTAACATCTTCCTGGAGAAACAATAACCTATGGCACGGCCAAGGAGCAGCATCACTGACTGTCCCCTCCACCTGCTCTCTGACTGCTGAATCATGACATGGTCTGAACTCCACCTGCTTTTCCTACCTGCACTCTGGCTGCACTGGAAAAGGCCCTGCTTTGAGAACATTCCACACACTTCCATTGGCATGCATTCCAACGTGTTTTTCCTCTGCCTAAACTACGCTCTGTTGCATCTTTATTTCTGATCCACTCTGTCAATTTCTACTCCTTGTCCAAAGCTCCCTTCATCATTTCCCACCTTCCAGTAGTTCACCTGCACCCCTCTCCTACACACCCAGAATGAGGACACCTCTTCCCTCTTTTGTGCTTTGAAAGAATGGTTTTTATACCTCCACTACCACACTAATAACTTACTTGCAGTTATTTATTTATGCATCAGATTCCTCAGCTATTAGGTAATGATTATAATGGAATGGGACAAGTCCTAATGACCATAGCGAATTAAACAGCTAATTTGTGTCAGGCACTGTATCCACATCATTATGTCCTATTTCTAGAAGCAGCTCAGCACCATAAATCTTAGAGGAAGTGAACTTAAAATGACTCCATGATGTTGAAATCGCCTCTTAGACATTATTTTTAAACACTCAACAAGGAGAATGTTCCTTATTTATGATGAACTCCATGTTCCCTGAGGGCAGGCACTTGTTCTTCTCCTTCAGGACTGTTCCATGCAGTGAGCGTGTTCTCAAACAGAGACGATTGATGGCTGATGATGTATATGTCACTTCCTGTCCCTCTTTTTTCAGGATTCAGGAACTTGGGGTCAAGCCATTATATGGACACATCTTACTGTTTTACCACATGACAAACTTCCCGGGGTGTAGATTTCTGGGGTGTCAGCTGACTGTATTTTGCCAACATAGCAGATGCCACAACAGCTCACAGCTCTTTCTTGTCCCTAGGCCACTCTGCGTGGTTGATCACAATTAGCTTGATAAATGACTTTAGTTCTTTGGACGACAATTGCTCCATTTTCTCTCAAACAAGTATAATTACAGTTTTATAAAAGGAAAGAAGAATATTTATCTTCAAATAATGCTCTGCATGTTCTTAGGAATGAGCTTTTCATGTGGGATTCAGGGGACTTTAGGTGACATTCCAGGATCAAGGAACTTGGGAAACTTGAAACTGAATTACTATTTTTCTGGAAAGGAGAGAAATTTGTTAGATTCTAAAAGTTGTATTCACATTAAAAAAAAAAAAGGTAAAGGAGCAGATGTTTATAACAACATTATTTATATTAACTTCAAATTGAAAACAATCCAAATATCCATCAATAGTTAAACAAGCAAAATAAGGTACATCCTTATTTTGTTTGTTTAACTATTGATGGATATATTCATCCATGCAATGAAATAAGACTTGGAAATAAAAAGGACTAAACTATAGATACAACTACTACATGGATAAACTCAAAAGCAGAATAAATGAAAGACATCAGGCACAAAAACTACATGCTGTGTGTTTCTATTTATATGCAATTTCAGTAGATGCAAAACTATAAAGATAGAAAGCCTAGCAGAGGTTGCTTGGGATTGGGGCAGGAGTGGGGACTGACATTCAAATGCCATGAAATAACTTTTGGGGGTGATGGGAATGTTATAAAACTGGATATTGGCATGTTTAAATTTACTGAATATAAATTTATTATGTGTATGTACACATACATTGGGTTAAATTTAGGTATATAAATAGTATCTTAATAAAACAATTAATTTAAAAGGTAAGATAAGATCTAGAACTTTGGAATATATTGCCTCACTTATATATAACTAGAGGCCCGGTGCACAAAAATTCATGCACTCGGGAGGGGGTCCCTCAGCCCAGCCTGCACCCTCTCACAATCCGAGACCCCTTGGGTAGGGTCCTGAAGCCTGGCCTGAGATCAAGGCCTATCGGGGCTTTCCTTCCCCGGGCTGCAGGCAGCTGGCCCCACTCCCGCCACTGCCACTGCTTGCCATCTGTGCAGCGCTGTCCCCCCTCCCCTGCCACCAGTGGCCTCCCTCTGCAGGCGACAGGCTGGGGTGCAATGGCGTGGCTGGCCTGGGCCTCCCTCTTTCTTTGCTGGGGGGTGGGGCCAGCACTGCAAGGGGCCATCTGCCTACCTGATTGCCCCTAACCGCTCGCCTACCTACCTGATCACCCCTAACCACTGGTCTGCCTACCTGATCACCCCTAACCCCTCTGCCTGCCTGCCTGCCTGATTGCCCCTTACCGCTTGCTTGGGGGCAGGGCCAGCACTGACTTCTGGTTGGTCAGTCTAAGGTCATTACTGGTCGTTACAACCCAGGGTTTTTATATATTAGGATAATCAGATTACAAAGCTGCAACATACAAGATCACCAGTGCTAAAATACTTGCCAAATAAAGTTTAGAAGTCAATACATTTACAATAAGACAAAGAAACTAATATCATTTAAAGGATATTGGGGCTATGGATACTTGTGCAAAATGGAAATACCTGGGTCAGCATCAGCTAGAGCCCTTTAACATCTTAAGTAAATCAAACACACACACACACACACACACACACACACACACACACACACGTGCACGTTATATATAGTGTAGTGAAATGTATTCACATTTTAGCAAAAAAAAAAAAAAAAAAAAATTAAATCTGCCAGAGATAGGATTCAGAGCTAAGAGGAAAACAGTCTTGACACTAAGCATTTAGAGCATGACACAGTTTAATAATAATACTATAACAATGGTGCTTTCCATGTACCAGGGACTATTCTAAGAATTTTAAGTACATTATCAGTTTGTACAGTAACACTATGCATTAGTGCTTCTATTCTCCGCATGTTACCTTTTTAGAAATTTAGTTTCAAAAGGATAGAAGTAATTGGCTACAATCATTTGAACCTACCACTCTTTGACTCCAAGGTCCCTGCACATAGCTTCTATTCTACTTATCGTCTTATCACCTTCTATAATAAATTGTAACACACACACACACACACACACGCACACACACACACAGCGTTGATATCAGAGGAAGTTGAATCTCATGGAAATGAGAGCCAACAAAATAACTCTGCAGTCCCAAATTTTATTTCTGTATTCACAAGTATTCCTTGCTAATATCAGCCCCCACTGTGGAAGCTTTGCCTGGGGTGTTACCACTACTTCTTTAACACACTGGTCTCAAAATAGACCAATCTCCCACCCACCTTCTGTTTAAAAAAACAACAACAACACACTGAGATGTTTCAAAAAGATTAGTTAACTTGGGTTTCTCCCCCAAGAAATTAGGGCTAAGGGAGAAGGGAGGCACCATGATTTTGTGGTAGAAAATTTTCATTTCAGGGCCAAAGGTGTCTCATATCCACCTACCAGGGTGGGGATAACTTCAAATCCATTATATTTCCTGTTCAGGATTATCTCCGTGACTGGGGACAGGGGCCTCAGCACGCAGCACCTAGGGACTGTCAGAGCTTATAAACAGAATACAGCATCTGCTAACTCTTTACCCTTTTTTCTTTTTAGAGAGAGAATAATGAATATTTGGAAGTTCCTATTCCTCCTGGTTAACTGAGTTCTTCTCCCTTGAGCTAAAAGTCGTCTCATTAAGAAGGCATCGGTGTATCGACAGTTATAAACAGTATTATTTGCAGTTGTCAGTGATCCATGCCATCCCAATTACTATTACTCTAAAAAGATTTCAGTTGCCAGTTGGGCTTTATACAAAGAAAATATCAAAATAAAGTTTGCAATTAGATGTGTAATTTTAGACCGTCTTTTTGCATTAACACATTACTTCTGCCTTCTGACAAATGTCCCTCCCGGACAAGCGCAAATAGCAGGAGCTTTCCTCATTAATAACGGCCTCTCTTTAAAATTCTTTAATGTCCAGAATGAGATGATCATGTTTCAAAGGAATTAAATGCCTTTCTTCTGCATTGCGGTTAAGCTGAGGATAGCATGATGGAGGAACACTATTATTTGAGCGGCAATTAGGACACCTTTTAAAGTTGTGACAGCAGAAGGTAAATGTAATCACAGAACAATTAGCGGGTAATTATGCTGTTACTCCTTAAATTCATGTCTGGGGTGAGCAAAGAGCCTGGATTTCAGTCTGTGACAATTTGGGTGAATTATTTATTTTCATTGAATAATCATTGAGGAAAGCAAATGAGGCAAGAACATAATGCCGTCTATTCACCTGACAAAGCTAAGTGTAATGGTCAGATAGACCAGCTACTAAAAAGGAGGGAGCAAGTCCATTTGAAAAAGATGATTCACATAACTTTTCTCTTGGAAAACAATTACACAATATGAGGGTTTTTTTAATGATGTTTTAAATTATAGTTTGGCAGTTTTATTACAGAAAGCTAAGTTTGTGTCACTAAGAAGCCATCTATCTCCCACCTCTTGGGCCCTAACCACATTGTTTCTGAGCCCTGTAGCAGACCTTTTCCTCAGCTGTGGTCCTCTTGGTGTCCCATCACCCTACCAGATTGCCTTGTCACAGTGCTTGGGGAATGTGTGTGCAACAGCTGGACTGCATTTCTACTGCCTCTATCAGTCATTACTTCAAGTCTTGACTTAAAGCTCAACTATTGCCACTCTATTTGCTGTTGGAAATTTGAAGTATTCCTATCTTCATGGGGTTTCCAATGTGGTACGGTCCATTGATATATAGATAGTAAACACATAAAAGGTATGATGTCCTTGGGGTGAGAATTAGTTTTCAACTGGTAGTGATTGACCCCCCTAGTATGTTCAATATCATATATCGTGTGTCATATATCATATATCATGTACCATATATCATATATCACACATCACATATCACATATCATATATATGTAATCTCTACCAATGCCTTGGAGGCAGGCTGTCACACCTCTTCTCTGCTGGGGAAAGTAGTTCAGGGAAGCAACACTGACAAGTGGAAAGCATGGGTCCTTGGACTGTCCGTCCTGGGTTCCTCACCTAAGTGTGGCCGAGGCTGTTCTGTACATGTATGATGGGTGGGTTGAACTGATTATGATATGGAGGCAATAAGGAGGTGGCTCGTAGGCTCATATATCATGAATTCTTAGTGCTCGGCACAGGTATTAACTCATAGCAGGCATTCAGTAAGTGGAGGATATTTTATCTGACTATTGTTTTGTTGTGGTGATGATAAAGTTGTCAGTCATGATGACTGGTGTGGTTGCTGCCCAAACACATGATGGGAGATGTGAATTAACATGATTCTTACACTAACTCTTGTAAGCACCAAGGCCAGTGTTATTTTCACTTTAAATCATCACTTGTTTGTGAGATTAATGGAAAATACACAAACACACACACGTGTGTGTGTGTGTGCACGCGCGCGCATCATGGAGAATAGAAAACCTCTGAAGTTGACCAAGTAAACAAAAGAGCACAGAGTGCATTTCTGAATCAATTTAGAAAATGTCCCCTCTAGGGATCCTTAATGTCTGTCACCATGTTAAAGTCTCTGATGACAGTATGCATTTAAAGAGCACCAAGTACAGCACAAGGAATATATCATAATATTGTGGTAACTATGTATGGTGCCAGGTAGGTACTGGGAATATCGGATGGAACGCTTTGTAAAGTATATAATTATCTAACTTCTATGCTTTACACCTGAAACTAATGGAAAATAATAATGAATGTAAACTGTAATTGAGAAATACAATTTAAAAAGAATAAAAACAAAACATAAAGAGCACTTACTTTGTTCCTGGCACACTGCAATCTGTAATTTTTGCAGCAAGCGATACATAGCCTTGGATAGGGGAGCGGACAGGAATGAAATAATAAAACATAACGTATGCACAATCTCAATGACAACAGTAATTACCATAAATGAAATCAGTAAGTCCATATAATGGCATGTGCATGCTATTAGAAGGTGTAAAGAATAAAACATTTGGGTGCAATCTGGGGAAGGGGGTCAGGGAAAGTTAGTCTGAGGGTCTGAGTAACCGAGGGTCTGAGTAACCGAAGGCCTAAGGTGAATGAAAGCCAGCTCCCTGGAGGCAGAAAAAGCAAGATCTGTGAAAGGAAAATGCACTTGTAAATATCATTAGTCAGTAGTTGTGCGGGGTTTATGGGAAACAGTGTTCTAAAACGGAAAACGAAATAAGGGAGCTGGTGTGGTTGAATTTGGAAATACCAGGAACACCTGGCCATTTGTGTTCCTGCTCTTTTTTCTGTGTATCTTCTCCATTTTGAGTTCTAACTACACTGTTTACAGCTTCTACTAATGTCATGTTAATGTCTGATTCTGGGAATTTTTTTTCTCTATTTTGGTTCTGTCATCTGATTACTCTTCTCCCATTGCTATATTATTGACTATTTTTTTTAATATATTTTATTGATTTTTTACAGAGAGGAAGGAAGAGGGATAGAGAGCTAGAAACATCGATGAGAGAGAAACATCGATCAGCTGCCTCCTGCACACCTCCCACTGGGGATCTGCCCGCAACCAATGTACATGCCCTTGACCGGAATCGAACCCAGGACCCTTCAGTCCACAGGCCGACGCTCTATCCACCGAGCCAAACCGGTTTTGGCATATATTATTGACTATTTTTGCATTCCCTTTTAAGTTCTATTATCAAAGATTTAATATTTTTATAGTTATTGAAAGTGTTCAGGTTTAACATTTCCTGAAATTTTCATATCTTTCCTGAATTAATTTTTAAATTAAAATTTAATTGGCAATTAAAATCTTATACATTGAAAACGTAGTCATCATTTTCCTTTGCATTTCATTGGCTTCCCTCTGTTTTCCTATTCCCTGATTTTTTATTTAGCATTTTTGCATACATCCTATCTTAAATTTTTGACTTCTTCTATTTAAAAAATGCTTGGGGGACATTTAAGGTTTCTAAATTAACTTCTTATGTCTAAGGTGTGGTGCTATTTTTCTCATGAATTTTTGATGTCTTCTGCTTCTGAATAATAAAAACACTCAGACATAAGGTCAGAGATAATTCAGAGGGAAGCTTGCTAAGTTTCATTTTTTTGTTCACTTTTAATTTGAAAATTCACTGAGTATTTTTCTTTCTTTTTTAAAAAAGTTTGGTCAACATATGTAAATATATATCTTCTCTTTTCCTTTAACTGACAAGGGTAGTCTCAAGCATAATAGTATGGCATGGGGAAGAAACAGCAATTGGAGAGAGAGTAGGGATGGGTAAACTAAATATCCAAGGGAGAATAATACACACACAAACAGAATACACACACACACACACACACACACACACTTTTTATTGATTTAATGGTTATTGTTATGTGTATGGGCAAGTATGGGGGAAGTATATATATATGGTGGGACAAAAGTAGGTTTACAGTTGTAAGTACATGAAACACTGTTTATTCTTGTGTTAATATTTATTAATTATTGTATTATTTTCCAAACAACTATAACCCTACTTTTGCCCACCCTGTATATTCATTAGCTCATTATCTATTTAAAAATCAGCTTTGCTCATTGTTTTTACTTTGATAGTAGTATTTTGACAGATGAATGTGTTACATGTTGATAGAATCAAATTATGTGCCCTGGCCCTCTGCTTTTCTGTCATTATTAAAAAGGGGCTCTCCAAAGTAAGATTTTTGAAATAAAATATATCAATTGCATTTTCTTAGTCATTTAAGGCTTCTTATTTTTCTTGAATCTTAAGTTTACTGAAATGTACATTATAGCAGCTCTTTCTCTAAAATCCTAACTAGTTATTCCACTTGCACTTATTAAAAAACACATCTTCTCTTGCTGGTTTAGGATGTTGGCATTATCATATTCTGAACTCATTATATCCATATCACCTCCTAACTGCATGGCTGGATTTCCTAGATTACAGAAACATTCATTTTGAAAGGAAATAGCAATGGTTAAGTTGGATTATCTCATATTATCACAACCTACAGATTGTATTGTTAACTGTTTAACATGTATCATAATGGCTTCAGTATCAACCCACTAATCTTTTAAAATAAACTTAATTTTATAAAAGTTTTAGATTTATTGAAAATTTCCTGAGGTAGTAAAGAGAGTCCCTATAAACCACACACCTGATACCTCTTATTATATTTTATACCACTTTGGCATACTAGTCTCAGTTAATTGATGCATTAACTAAAGTCTCTACTTTATTCCAATCTCCTTAGTTTTTACCTACTGTTCTTTTTCTGTTCTAGTATTTCATATAGAATATCACATTACATTTACTCATAATAATGTCATTTTAGTCTCCTATTGTCTGTGACAAGTTCTCAGATATTCCTTATTTTTGATGACCTTGAGTTTGAGAGGGTCCTGGTGAGGTATTTTATAGAATGTTCCTAGACTTGGATTTGTTTGATGTTTTCCTCATGATTAGACTGGGATTGTGGGTTTGGTGGAAGAATAGCACAGAGTAAATGCCATTTTAATCACACGTACTGGGTCTGTATAAACAGGATTATCACCACTGATGTTGAACTTGATCACTCGGCTGAGCTAATAGTTTCCCTTTTCCTCTGCTTTTCCGTGCTGTGCTCATAGGAAATAAGTCATAACATTTAGGAGTGGGGAGTCATGTCCCACCTCCTGGAGGGCAGAGTATCTGTAAATTATGTGAAATTCTCCTATACAGGATATGTGTCCCTTTGCTCTTTCCCATTTATTTATTCATTCAGAGATTTATTTATGTTGGTCTGGACTCATTGATTTTTATTTTATACTTTGGGTTATAATACAGTCTTACTATAGTTATTTTATTTCTCAAAACTTCCAGCTTTAGGCATTTGGGAACTGTTTCCATTTGAAATACTACCATTGTTCAGGGCCCTTTTTTACTTTTTACTGTGTGTGTGTGTGTTTGTTTGTTGTTTTTTTTTTTAATACTTTCTTACCCTTTCTTATTACAAGATTCTCCAAGCTTACCTTGTACAATTCCTTTCATCTTCTAAAATCATCAGTTCCTCCAAGGATCTGTTGTTTTCTTGTGTGTTCTTTTTTTTTGGGGGGGAGGGGGGGTGTTAACTTTATTTTTATTGTTGACACTATTACAGATGTCCCTATTCCAGCCAACCTTTGCCACCTCCACCCAATCCCCACCCCCTTCCCTCTGGCCATCACCACAATGCTGTCTGTGTCTATGAGTTATGGGTATATGTTCCTTGACTGTTCTCTTCATCTTATGGTATTTGAAACCCAGATCTGTAGTACTGATACTTCTAGACATTCTCAGCTGATAGAGCATGGAAATATATGTGTGTATACTGATATACATATACATATGTGTATATATATTATATATATATATATATATATATACACTGTATATATATATATATGTGTGTATATATATATATATATATTTCTATATGTATATATCTACGTCTATATTAAGCCAAACATGACTTTGTATTAATATCTCCAACTTAAATCCACTACCACATGGATCATTCTATCCCATTCTTATGTATCAGTAACCTTCCACTCCAACAGTGAGGAATCTGGCTCCCACTATGGGTCATTTATTTACATAATTGTTCATTTCTAGTATATATGTAAGTTGGTATCCATTTTTTAACCTTTATTCTCATGATAAACCATTTTATTAATTATAGGATACTGCTTATGTACAGTTCACTTTGCTTATTACTTTAAGACTCCAGTCATGTCTAAAGTTACTTAGGTCAACATCCTTTTTCCCTACATCCTTCAGTGAGATTGCATTGTATGTTTGTAATAAAGTTAGACTGTTTCATCACATGCTGTATTGCATCCAAGGATCCCATGAAATTCTAAATTATTTTAAAAATTTGTATCCATTATGGTTTACTCTTTGTCTTATATTCTGTGGGTTTTGAAAAACGCAGTGTTATGAATCAACCATTAAAATATCATATAGAATAATTTCATCTAATACATTTCTTGTGTTTCATCTCTACAACTCCACCTCCTTCTCCCAAACCCATGGGAACCACCAATTATTATTTTTTTAAAACCATTCTTATAGTTTTCTTTTTCCAGAAAGGCATGCAATTGAGAGCATAAAGGATATAGCTTTTTTAGATGGGCTTCATTCACATTTTCATGCAGTTTTTTGTGTGCACATAAGTTTTCTACTAAGAATGATAAATACCTAGGGGCATGCCTGCTGGATCATCAGTTAAGACTGTATTTTGCTTTCTAAGAAATTGAAAAACTATTTTTTCACAGTGGCTTTACCATTTTGCAGTCCTACCAGAAAAGAATGTGAATTACTATTGTTCCCCATCCTCTGCATCAGTAGATTTTGTCAGGTTTTTGAGGGTGGTAGACATTCTAATAGATGGGAAGTGATGTGTCATTGTTTGAACTGGAAGTCACTAATGAAACATGATGTTTTTTCTTCCATCTGCATATCTTCTTTCATGAGGTGTCTATTCAGATATTTTACCTATTTTTTTTCTTATTGTTGATTATTAAGAGGTCTTTGTATATTTTGAATTCATGTCCTTTATTAGATACTAGAGGCCTGGTGCATGAAATCCGTACATGGGGGGAGGGGTGTCCCCTCAGCCCAGCCTACACCCTCTCCAGTCTGGGACCCCTCAGGAGATGTCCAACTGCTGGTTTAGGCCCGGACCCCCTAAAGCAGCAGTTGGACATTCCTCTCACAATTTGGGACCACTGGCTCCTAACTGCTCACCTGCCTGCCTGCCTGCCTGATCGCCCCTAACTGCCCCCCTGCTGGCCTGGTCACCCCCAACTGCCCCCCCCCCCTGCTGGCCTAGTCACTCCCAACTGCCCCCCCCCCGCTGACCTTGTTGTCCCTTACTGCCCCCCTGCAAGCCTGGTTACCCCCAACTCCCCCCCGCCACCGTGGGCCTGGTCGCCCCACACAGCCTGCTATTTGGTCATTTGGTCACCCCTCACTAACCCCCCTGCCGACCTGGTCACCCCACGTAGTCTGCTGCTCAGTCATTTGATCACCTCTCACTAACATCCCTGCAGGCCTGGTTGCCCCATGCAGCCTGCTACTCAATCATTTGGTCGCCCCTCACTAACCCCCATGCTGGCCTAGTCACCCCACGCAGCTTGTTGGGTCGTCCATTCAGTTGCAATGGTCGCTTAGGCTTTTATTATTATAGATATTTTGGCAAATAATTTGTCCCAGTCTGTAGTTCCTTGTCATTGTTTTAACAGTGTCTTTCACAGGGAACAATTTACAAGTTTAATGTAGTCCATCTTATTAAGTTTTGCTCACTAGCAGTATGGTTTGGCTATTGTATGTAAACACTGGTCACTAGGCCCAAGGTCCTGAAGACTTTCTTCATATTTTCTCATAAATAGTTTATCATTTTACATTTAGATCTATGATGCTCTTATTTCGTTTTTATAAATGGTGTACAGTCTTTGCCTAGGTTCCATATTTTGCACATAGATGTTCAATTGTCCCATCACCATGTGTTGACATGACTCTAATTTTTCTATCAAATGGGCTTTGCTCCTTAGTCAAACATCAGTTGACTAAATATATCTGTAGGTTTATTTTTGGAGTTTCTGTTCCATTGATATATGTGTACATTATTTCAACAACACTATACTGTCTAGATTACTGTAGTTTTATAGTAAATCTTGGAAAAGGATTGTGGGAGTCCTCCAACCCTTCCCTCCTCCTTCTCCTTCTCCTCCTTCCTCAGTATTTTATAGGTTAGTCTAAGTTTTCACCTTTTCTTACAAATGTTACAATTACTTTGTAAATATTTATGACAACCTTATGAATAAATCTGTCTTTAGTGAACTTGTATCCCTAGGCTCTGGCCTTCATAAGCAGTTCTTATATTTTTCTATCATCGTTGAGACAGAAAGCTCTAATGGATGAAATGCCTTTATACTGGTTGGCATAGGGCCCCAGTAAGGTCCTATTTCTGGAGTGCAGCCTTTTGTTACAGAGAATGCTCAAGAAATATTTCACAATGTTTACTCTTCCTTTCTTCTTGCCAAAATCACAAGAGATTATTTTGGTTTCTCACCAGGAAAGGCTATTAGGGTGAAACCCTAGAGGTAAAACTCATGAAAATTTGGGGCTCAGAAAACTGCCTCCTGCAACAGTTTCTCACTCTCACCCTAGTTCACACTCAGCCTCTAACAATTAATGAAAATTTACCATTTAGCTCTAGCCAGTTTGGCTTAGTGCAGTGGTCGGCAAACTCATTAGTCAACAGAGCCAAATATCAACAGTACAACGATTGAAATTTCTTTTGAGAGCCAAATTTTTTAAACTTAAACTTCTAACGTCACTTCTTCAAAATAGACTCGCCCAGGCCATGGTATTTTGTGGAAGAGCCACACTCAAGGGGCCAAAGAGCCGCATGTGGCTCGCGAGCCGTGGTTTGCTGACCACTGGCTTAGTGGATAGAGCATCAGCCTGTGGACTGAAGGGTCCTGGGTTCGATTCTGGTCAAGGGCACATACCTCGGTTGCAGGCTCCTCCCCACCCCGGGCCCTGGTCAGGGTGCGTGCAAGAGGCAACCAATCGATGTGTTTCTCTCTCATTAATATTTCTGTATTTCCCTTTCTCCTCCACCCTCTCTAAAAATCAATGGGAAAATATTTATTTAATTGTTCCTATCAGTGTATGGCTCCAGTGACATTTGCCCCAAGTAGTCTGATCTCTACTGTGGCTTCTTGTGTGGCCAGTTACTGGCTGCCCTCCCTCCACTCTGCCAGTGCTCCAGTCTCCCAAACCCAATCCACAGCAACATGTCATGATTCTGCAGGTGCCATCCATTCATTCTGCCTCTGCGGGCAGATGGCAGTGGAGAGAAGAAGAGTCAGTATGGAAGAGGTACATGGGAACTACGCAGCACAGCAACCTCTTCTAACTCCTTCTTTATTAATTTTTTTTTAAACTCACTCCCTAAAGCAATGATGTGTTGCTCAATTTGTCTTTGTATCATTTTTTTAAAAATATGTTTTTATGATTTCAGTGAGGAAGGGAGAGGAAGAGAGAGATAAAAAACATCAATGATGAGAGAGAATCATTATTGGCTGCCTCCTGCATGACCCCCCACAACCTGGGCATGTGCCCTGAATGGGAATTGCACCATGACCCCCTGGTTCATAGGTCAACACTCAACCAGTGAGCCACACCAACCAGGCTGTCTTTGTATCATTTTGAAATTTATTAAACATACACACACATTCACACTCACCTTGGTGCACCCCAAAATGATGTTAACATTCTGTTTTAAAAGCTGAGGATTAATAAGAAGGATAAACATACTCCCCAGAGAGAATTCAATTTTCACTTTTGTAGAAATCACATTCAGTGTTAATTCATGTGTTTAAGAATTTGTGTAAAAACAAAATAAAACATTGCCAATGATTTATAGAGAGGAAAATATGGATACAAATAGATGTAGATTTGTGCAAGATTTTAATTGTCTTCCTTTTAAAGTACCCATTTTCTTAAATAAATTATAAACATCAAACAGCAGTTTGATAAGCTGACCATTAAATTTTATCTGACATACGCTGGGTAATTTTCAGGTACAACTTAACATTTTGATTCACTCAGCAAACATATATTAAAAGTCTAATACGTGCCAGACATTACGCTATGCATTGATTTATTTCATCAAAGCAAGTAATTTAGATGAACACTCTGGGGTTATTTTTCAGGTTTAATGGTATGGGGAGGATAGACATGGTATTGGCTTTACGCTCATAAAGAGAGATCTGATCGACAAACTTGGTGATGATGTGATGTGTATAGATGTCAGGAAATGAAATAAACAGCCTCTTCCAAATTGAAAGTAACTAGCCGTAATTCCAGCGTGGTGGGTCTGCAGGCTTTCTATGGCAATTCAATAGTCCTAGTCCTTGTGTAATCCGCACCTCCTTTAGGGAAACTGTTTCGGCTGTAAAAGAGAGGAGGTATCGAAGTTGATAAGTTAACATTACAAACATCACACTTTATTTCCACACGAGTAAGTCAGGAAAACATGGAGTAGAAAATATGGATGGAATAACTTCAATTTATAGAGGTAGTGGCAGGCTAGGCTAAGTCAGAACAAACAATAGCCGTGCCATAAAGCATTGAAACAAACAAACAAAACCCAAAAACATGAGGGCAGGTTTTCCAAGCCCATGTTGGGAAGCCTATAAACAGAAAGGCATGCTTTTACAAGAATATAATAGCACCAAAGCTATGTAGAACCGTCAGTGTTCATTACAAACACTTGTTTCTTGGTCCTGTGGTCTCTCTGAGCCACAGTGAGAGGGAAGGACCCAGGACTTAAAAAGAGGAAGGGCTTATGGAAGAATCATCCCACGTGGATATGAGGTTTTAAAGGCTATGTTCTCAGAAAGAAAGGAAACCAGATCTGTAATTGCTTCCTCATTTCGTTTAGCCATGTGTTTCTGCCCTAGGAATCATAGCCTTGATGGTCCAGTGATCTGCAAACTTGAAACAAGATTGCAGGCAGTACCAAGGGACTCTAGTTGCCATCAGGTGATCAGCAGAAAGAGAGGGAAAGCTTCTCTGGAGAAAGACCTATCAATCTAAATATCTAGAGACATTGCTCTATCTAAGGCCTCCATACTGTGCCGAGTAAGGAGAGTGTGCTGGAAGTTTACCATTGCCTCTCCAATTTTTGGTGGATGAGGACATTGAGTATTGAAAGGGTGATTTACCTTGGTCAAGGTTATACAGCTGATAATGATGGAGTTAAGGTTGTAAGACCACAATAGTCTGCCTCTGAAGTCAAAGGTCAGGGTTGGCTGCCTCTAAATGAAACTGGTGTGCACAATAAATTTGTTTTCTGTCCACTGTGAAGTAATTTTAAAAGGAAATAGTAGTGAAAAGAATTGCAAATAAGAGACATTAACATTTCAACAATTCTCCTCTATTCAAGAAATGTTTCTTCAGCATCTACTCCATATTCAAAACACTGCAGAGTGCATAATAAACTGTGACACCCCTTCTCGTGTAAAAATGCAGAATACATTTTTAAAGCTAAAGATAATTTCCAGTCTAATACATAAAGCAGTGGGAAATGTTGGAGAAATATGCACACTTCCATGGGCAAAACTTCAGAATAAGGTCATTGAGTAAATTTTATCTGGTAAGCTTTATGGAAGTACAAAATAGAAATCTAAATTAAACTTTAAGACTCAATACAATATCTGTCTATCTACCTACCTTTGTAAATTAAGGCATGTTTTTTCTTAATACTCTTCTTTAAAATGGACACATTTTTCTCTAGACATTGTGATATTTTATCCACACGATTTTATATTAAAAAAAAACCTCTTGAGAAAATAATGTGCATTAGCCCTAAAAATAAGTAACATTATAAATGGAGATATCACCTACCAGCAATTCACTTGCTTTAATAAAATATAAGAACGATTTAAAAATGAATATGGAAAAAAATAATCCAAGGAAATTTGAATAAAGAAAGAAGTGGGCCCTGGCTGGGTAGCTCAGTTGATTAGAGCCGTGGTCGGCAAACTGTGGCTCGCAAGCCACATGCGGCTCTTTGGCCCCTTGAGGGTGGCTCTTCCACAAAATACCACGGGCTGGGCGAGTCTATTTTGAAGAAGTGGCATTAGAAGAAGTTTAAAAAATTTGGCTCTCCAAAGAAATTTCAATCGTTGTACTGTTGGTATTTGGCTCTGTTGACTAATGAGTTTGCCAACCACTGGATTAGAGCATTGGCTCGTACACCAAAAAGTTTGTGGGTTTGATCCCAGTTCAGGGCAAGTGGGGAGCAACTGGTCGATATTTCTCTCTCACATTGATGTTTTCCTCTCCCCCCCCCTTCCTCTCTCTCTAAAATCAATTTTTTTAAAAAGACTAAGTAATTCAGAGAAGAAAAAAACTCCACTGAGAGAATCAACATGTAAATAAGTGCTTTTAATCAGGAGAACGGTAATGAAAGTAATGATTACACTATATATGTATATATGCCATTAGATTGGCAAACAAAAAAGCTATCGATATTGATTGATTGGACAAATATAATGTGAA
The DNA here is from genome assembly GCF_963455305.1 of Plecotus auritus. Classification (NCBI taxonomy): domain Eukaryota; kingdom Metazoa; phylum Chordata; class Mammalia; order Chiroptera; family Vespertilionidae; genus Plecotus; species Plecotus auritus. The sequence continues at coordinate 50,800,646 of NC_137785.1, forward strand.
GTGAAGTCTCTTATAATGCTGGAAGGACTTTAAACCTTAAATAAGACATGTTGAATAGGAATTTGGCAGCAACTAATCATTTTAATTTGCATATCCCTATTACTGAGAAATTCCAACTTTGCATGGATATTCTCTGCAGCATTGCAGATGATAAAGATCAAAAATTTAAGATGTGAGTGATACATATATTTTATATATAAGAATAACTCAGTGACATGTAGTGTCCTGAGAAAATAACATTTCAAAAAAATGGTCCTGAAAGCTGGCAGCTGCTTGCTGACAGCTCGGAGTTAGCAGGTCAGCAGTATCCCCCACTGAACATAGAGAAGTTTCACGGAGTGTGAACAGTACTCAGATGGGCCACCACGTGACCATGATGGAAACAAGAGAAAGCTAAGCTCACTCTGAAATCAGCCCTGAAATGGGACAGAGAGACTAAGGACACCATATTAACTGCAAACATAATCCTTGTTTTTTGATTAACCAATTTACCATTTCTGGAAATGAAATTATATAAATTCTGGTAATATCATAAAAATTCTAGATCCACTTTCATCCTCCCACCTCCCATATATACTAGTATATGTATATATATATATATTTTTTTAAGTTACCCAAGTATTGGATTGCCGCATATTTTTTTTAATGAGCCTGATTTAAAACTGGTCCTTTTTTTCCCTAGACTTTTCTCAAAGACACTCAGCACAAGACAGGCTGAATCCCTCCTCATTACTATTGCTGTGTGTTTACTTTAATCATGGTGCTTCTCACACAGTTATCATCATACTTTTCTATTTCTATACCTGTTCTCCTTCAAGAACGTGATTTCCTGGAGGAAATGAATCTTGTGCTGGTTTGGTATTTTGTGCCCAGCACAATGAGTGGCACATATGCGCAAGAAATAGTTTATTGACTGAGCACAGGAATGGATTCATCAAATAAATATAATCACTGGGAAAATATCTCCATCTTATTTCATGCATAAAATGGTGCATATAAAGAAGATAATATTAAACACTAGAGGCCCAGTGCACAAATTCATGCACTAGTGGGATTCAGCCAGCCCACCCTGATGGAAGCCATTGGGGGCTGACTGGCTGGGGCAAGGGGCCCGTGGGCAGTTTGTTGGCCAGCCCCGACCCCGATCGGGGTTGGGGGGCTCGCTCAGGGCCAGGGTCAGCCAGGGCGAAGGGCAGCAGGCATTCCTGTCATTCAGCTGTCCGGTCAATTTGCATATTATCTTTTATTATATAGGATTAGTTAAATAGTAAGGAAAAGTAATCTGTTTTCTGGACATATCCTATCATCATCTCACATCTCATCACTCCATAATTCCATGAAAGGGAGGGAAAAGAAAAAAATTAAAAATAAAAGGAAGAGAAATATAGCCGCTTTCAAATATGCAGCCTCTATTAGCAACTTCCAAAGCCCTCTTTTGAGACTTATGTGCCCAGTAGTGTATCAGTTGTGAGGATGATGAAACTCTGTGGCTTGATGTGTTGAAACAGAGAGCATTTTAATTCTAGGGAAACAATCTCTAGATTTTGATGTGAACTAAAATTTTTGGCATTGACCCTCCACTAATGAAGATCAGAATGTTCTCTTTGTGTGATCAGAGCTACTCCCACGTTGATTACCTCTCGGTGAGTTGAGAGGAAATGGAAAAGCAACAACATTGATTTTGGAGAAATTTCTCATCTTGCAAACCACACATTACCCAAATAGATTTACTCTTCATCTTTTAATAAACTGAAACAGTTAGTGATTTCTGCAAATGGTGCCTCAGCCTAATCTCACAGAAGAGTACAGTTCGGCAATGGATTAGAAAAGTCTCCCATCCTTCAATATTTGTCTTTGTTCCTTTCAGTAGCTGAATTTAAATCTTATTATTCTCAATGACAAGGCAATTTCAGAGGATGAAATTTCTCATGTGAAACTACACCTTTCAAATAATAATTCACAACTCCAAATTGGATTCGTGTGTGTGTATGCGTGCACAGCTTACCTGAAGATGACAGTCTGATTTGTAAACATATCATTCATTTCATAGATTAAAATGGTTTTAGATATAAGAAATGAGACATTGTTATTTGCAAGGAAAGAGTACATTCATATCGTCCTCATGTTCATAGTATGAGATGAATGAAGTGGTAAAATTAAAACAACAACAAACAAACCATCTCTATTCTCATCAGTGCGTAATGTTAGATGGGTGTGAATATCCCTCTTACACTTACCCAAGTTCCGATGTACATTGTTTCTTGCCTAGGTGATTATATCATCGTCCTAATTGATTTCCCCCCCATGAACAAGGCTTTTCATTAGCGCTAATTAACATGTTAGGTCAGATAATTATTCGTTTACTGTAGATATAGAATGTTTTGCAGCTTTCCTGACCTCTACTGCTCTATGCCAGTAACATGGCCCTGGCCGCAGATGTGAAAACCAGTCATTGTGAAATGTACCCTGCGAAAATTGACAAAACTGCCCCCTGTTGAGAACCATTGGCCTTTACACCTATAACTTAATCTACATAGTTTTATGGCCTCACGGTTATTATCAAATAGTCATGCATTTATTCATTCCTTGACTTGGTTTAGGATATATTAAAGAACTTGGACTCGGTGCCAGTCTGCCTGAGTTTCTATCCCAGCTCTAACGTGAATTGGCTTTATGACCTTGAGTATGTCCTCAGCCCCTTTTTGCTTTAAGCCCCTAATTTGTATTTGGGCATGACAAGAACACCTAACTCAGAGGTGTGTTGTGATGACCAAGTACTGTTCTAGATTGGTGGCTATGGTCATCAGGATGGAGCATAGACAGTTTTCCTTTTTTTTGTACTCTTACACCTGACTAACCACGTCAAAGAGCAGAGGGACAGTTCTGCAAAGGAACCCATTGCAAAGAGAATATAAAAGAGCCTACTCCCTCCCTGTAGCGCCTTTACTAGGTTACCTCCCCGCAAGCATACCACCACTAAAATGACTAGTCAACATATAACCTGACATAATTACATGGTTTTTATTATTATTATTATTACATTGATCACCCTTTGCTTATCACTGGAAAGATTGGCTGGGCTTGTCAATTCCAGAAAATAAAGAACAGGATCTGCTGTGAAAACTCCTGGGCAATGTCCTAGAGTGTGCACTATGTTATAAACCATTTTCCCTTTGGTTGTTTCACGTGAACACATGTGCTGATTTCTCCCTGCTCCTGGTAGGTTTTCTACTTTTTCTGGAAATAATTATCTTCTCCCATTAAAAAAAAAAAAAAAAAAAAAACACTTTCATTTTATTGTGGTATGAACATAATATGATATCTGTTGTTTTAACCATTTTTGTGTGTACAATACAATATTGTTGACTATAGCTTTGATGCTATACATCAAATCCCTAGAGCTTACTTATCTTGCTTAATGGAAACTTCATGCTCCTTGATTAGAAACTGCCCATTTCCCTGGCCTCTTGCTCCCTGCAATCAAAGATGCCACTCTGATTTTGTGAATTTGATTACTTTAGAAATCTCATTTAAGTGGATTCATGCAGTATTTGTCTTTGTTTGATTGTCTTATTTTACTTAGCTTAATGTCTTCAAGGTTCATCCATGCTGTTGCATACTGCAAAATTTCCCTCTTTTTTAAAAAGTTTAATATGTCATTGCATGTTTATACCACATTTTCCTTATCCATTCATCTGTTGATGAACATTTTGATTATTTCCATACCTTGATGATTGTGAATAATGCTACATGATCATGGGACTGCTAATATATCTTCCTTACTTACTTGGAGTGCTGATATATATGTATCTAGTTTAAATATAGAAATAAGATTAATAGAATAAAAAAGAAAACTCACATATGCTTATACTCAAGGGTAACAGAAACCTTCTAGAGTACATGATATTTGAACTTAAATCTAAAAGGAAGAATATGTATTAGCCAAAACTAAAGGAGTGAGGCCATGGGAAAATGTACTAGCAAGAGAAAGCCAACAACATATGTGCATGGCTTTAGAGTTAAGACAATCAATACACAGAATCAAGTTAAATCTATATCTATATCTATATCTATATCTATATCTATATCTATCTATATCTATATCTACATCTGTATCTTATATGAATGTTTCACATTTGAAATATTAGAATTTCCTGTGTGAAGAAATGCCTGGTTTGCATGCTGACCTATCTGAAATCGCCCCCCACCCTCACCCCCCGCTGCCCCTGCAACCTCTCCTCTTCCATTCTTTGCTCTTCATTCGGCCAGCCCCGTCTCATCTGTCAGCTGATAGCTCAAAACTCACCTTCCCAGCAAGTCCTCTAACTAGCACATTCTAGTTTACCTAAATATAGTGTGTTATGGGGGGGAAAAAAAGAAATCTTCCTTCAGGAATACTTTACTCTTCTTGTTTTCTAGATGGTAAACGTAAGTCTCTTGTGGGTAGAGGGTTTTTCTGTTTTGTTTACCTTGCATTGCTAGTGCTTAGAATATTGTCTGGCACACAGTTGGTGCTCAAAAATATTTACTGAATGGATAAATTTAGGAAGGCTGTCCATTGTGTTGTCATTCACTGGCAACCCGAGGACTTACCAACAGCTCAGTACCCTATGGTTCCAGGCACATTCCCCTGCTCCCAAGGGGTGCGGAGAGGCTTTCTTTCAGTAAGTTAACATTTTAAGTTAGCCAAGAACCTGGTGTTCCTATCCGTACCCAAGACAAGAATATGTGAGCACAAGGCAAGAGACTGTACTTACCGGGGCTTAATTTCGAGTTCCCTCCCGCTTCTGGATGCTGAAACGGAAAGACTTACTCAGTCTCATAGACAGCAGGATTGGGAACAAACACACATTTTTTAACAACAACAAAAATTGTTTATACACCTGATTTGCATTGTAATAAACACATACTTTTTCCGAAAACCAGTTGTCATTTTTTTCAGGGGTGAGGGTATTGTGTACTTTATTCTTTTTTAAACAGTTAACATCAATAAAATTATATCTAGAGGGGAATGTTAGTCCTATTTTAAGCATGGGTGGGGTGAAAATTTAATTCTTTACTCTGAAGGATACTTTGGCTTATATATGTGCTCAGTTTCGTGGATCTCATTTTGTTATAATTAGCATTGGGGGTGAGAAATAAGAACATGTGAAGTGCATCTCACTATGGGTCCAGATTTCAAAGGGTCTTATATGGCAAAATATACCATTTAAAATGTATTTTCAATTACAATAATTTGAAAGCTCCATGAGTACAGTAAAGAAATGGATTTTCCCCTCAACTAAAGTCCAGCTAAAGTCCATTTTCATTTCTGATCCCTTTCTGTAGCCTTAAGTCCATGAAGTCATAGTTTTGTTGAATTCATTTTCTATTATGCTTCCTAGTACAATGTTTTGACCATCTCTGATTATATAGCTTAATTGGAGTGGAGAAAATTACCCTGTAATTTAGGAAAAAAATTCTCTTTCAAAGCCTGCAGGAATCTGTCCTCAATTTAGAAAGAAATTTACAGAATCAGCTTGTTTGTATGAGTTATAAGTATTGTCTAGTGTTTTGACCCAGGGTTGCTTGATATATCATTCAACCAAGTATGATTTTATGTCTGTCTCTTTTTCCTTCTCTCTGTGATATGAATTCAAATAAACTCAGAATAGCTTCACTGCCATTGGGTCTTGCCAACCTTCTCTCTTTCTAGTTTTGTTATTCATTTTCAGTGTATGTACTCAAGCCATAACTATAATCAATGAGACTCCTACTATAACCTTGCTTAAGAGATGGGTACATTAGTGTCCATATGATTCAGACTGATTTTAAAGATATTTACATTAAAATAAAAAAGAATGAAAAAATTATAAATGTATATTAACAACCTGTGTTTATTGGAAATGCCCAAAGGTGTTTGTGAAATTGGGCTTTTATGGGATCAGTCTTTCTTCTTTTTATGTCCTACACTTCATTTTCATTGCAAATTGCCTGACCCTTGTGGAAGATTGCTGTTGGGCACACATGTGAAGAGGTTAATTACTGCCTTATATCCTACCTATTTCTCTACTTTACAACAGTTATGCTTCTTCTCTGTTACTCAATGGAGATGTGTTAGATTGCTGAGAATGAAAACAAAACAAAACAAAAAAACACTACTTGCCACACAATATAATCACATTTTGGACTTTCCCTATGCTCAAATAGTTGGCATCAACCTTTTAACATCAAATGCCAGGCATTGTGTATTTACAAATACCTAAAGCATGCATTCTGTCCAGCGAGGAGATCCGGAGCTCCATGAGAAAAATAAAATTTGAAAATCCAGTAGTAGGAATTAGTACCAGACAAAATAGACAGAAACGAGTGAGGGAAGGGCGGTGATTGACACTTCCTGGGGGACTCGGGAAAGTCTGTCTAGAGAAAGATATAGTGAGATAGGACTTTTAAAGACAGGGAAAGGGAGGAAAACATTTGAGAAGGAGAGAAGAGAATATATAACACTATAAAAGAATGGAACATATAATGTACATATCAGGAACTATACGTTTTTAATATTTTAGGATCTCAAGGCTCCTGGGTCAGTGATAATAAGGGCCACAACATGGGTTATAAAATTTTAGTTCTGATCCACCCATATCTACAGAGTAGACCCATACAAAGAACTGATATCTACTTCCTTGATGTAGTAAAAAGAGAATAAGGTTTGGAATCAGAATTCTTGTGCTCTCACTTGCCTACTGAATTACTGTGGGCAAGTTGTCTTGTAATTTGAACCTTCATTTACTCAACTAAAAATTAAGGACAATAAAGTACTAATCTTCTAAGGCTTTCTCATAATTTTGTATGTGTTAAAAGAGCTTTAAAATCTGAAAAATTTCATCTACATGAATATCCTTTCATAGAGCTATTCATGTCTTTTTAAATATTTGAGGGCTTACTGTGTACCAGGCACCAGGTTAATGACAGGGCAATTTATCAGTAAACAAGAAATGTAAGACCCCTTCTGTTGTGTAGTTAAGTATTCCCATTGCTGTAACACTTAATCTGAGATCTGTAAAGATCATAGGGAGAAAGAATTTCCGGCAGAAGAGGCAACAAATAGGAAGATTCAAGATGGGAACGACATTGGTATAATATTCACATATACAGACACACACATTCACAGAAGATGAGAGGGATGGAATAACCCTTCAACTGTTAAATCCCCTGGGGAAGGGCTGGGCAGTGGATTTTTACACCCAGGACATCCAGTTCTCATAATTGCAGACATAGGACATAATGGGCCAGGAAGCAAGCAGCATATATGCCTTGACTTTAACCTTAACACCTTCTCATCAAAAAAGAAGAAAAATCCTTGTGTGTTGCTTGGATACCTCAGCATTTTAAATTCTGCAGTGTGTTGGTCTCTTGACCCTTGCCTCTTTATGTCTTTTTTTTATCTGTCAGGGTTCTTAGAAGAGAAGAGAGTGTCAGGAAACCAGACAGTGGTCTCCTGTTTTTGCAAACTATGTGTTGACTTCTCTTACTCCTCCTCCTACTTACACATTTTCTTTGCCTTTCTTCTTACTGGTCCCAGAAGATTTTCATAGACCTGTCATATTGGATCAAGAATGGTAGGGGTGGAGGTGGGTAAGGGGCTAGAGATTAGCAGGGGAACTTATATGCATAGTAGAGGCCCAGTGCATGAAATCTGTGAACTCAGCGGGTGGTGTCTTTCTGCCTGGCCTGCGCCCTCTCGCAGTCCGGGAGCCCTCGGGGGATATCCGAATGATGGCCGCGGAGCAGGAGAGGCTCCCTCCACTGCCACTGCGCTTGCCAGCCATGAGCCTGGCTTCTGGCTGAGTGATGTTCCCCCTGTGAGAGTGCACTAACCACCAGGGGGCAGCTCCTGCATTGAGCATCTGCCCCCTGGTGGTCAGGGCGTGTCATAGTGACCGGTGGTTCCGCCGTTTGGTAAATTTGTGTATTAGCCTTTTATTATATAGGAATTAGAGGCCCAGTGCACAAAATTCATGCACAGGGAGGAGGACCCCTCAGCCCAGCCTGCACCCTCTCCAATCTGGGACCCCTGGGGGAATGTCCAACTGCTGGTTTAGGCCCAATCCTGGGGATCGGGCCTAAACCGGCAGTAATACATCCCTCTCACAATCCTGGACCGCTGGCTCCTAATCACTCACCCGCCTGCCTGCCTGGTCGCCTCTTTTACTATTTTCTCAGCTTCCACTATACAACCTTCATATATGTTTAATAGTGTCTAGACCAGTGCTGAACAATAAAAATAATAATGGGAGATTCATATGGATTAGCCAAAGAACATATATGCATAACCCATAGACACAAACAACAGTGTGGTGATGGCCAGAGGGAAGGGAAGAGTGGGGGCTGGGTGGAGGTGGGCAAAGGGGAGAGAAATTGGGGACATCTGTAATAGTGTCAACACGAAAAATAAAGTTAAAATATTTAGTAGCCACTTTAATATGTAAAAATAAGCATATACAATTAATTATAATAATATGTTTGTATTTAACACAATATATCTCGCAAATTTTCATTTTTAATATGTAATCAATATGTAAACATATGAATGAAATATTTTATTTTATTCATAGTAGTCCTTGAATATGCAGTATGTATTTTAAGCTTGCAGAACATTTTATTTAAGATGCTAAATTTTTGTTAAAAACACTATAACTACATTTAAATTTCATAAGATTTACAGTTGAAAAAGTAAACTCACATATCCTAGTGTTCCAAACATACTTTAATTTTCCCAATATCTGAATCCTGTCCTCTAAAATAATTTTCTTTTAATATTCATATAAACATTAACAAAACTAGTTTATTTTTTAGATGGACTTATCTGACTTTGAAGCAAAAGCATAATAATTGCTATGAAGGAAAGCATCGAAGTTTAATAAGCATATAGGACCTTAGCTTTATCTCAGGTGTCAGGAAAGCCTTCCCTCATGAAATGATATTTTATCTGAAATATGAATAATGGAGATAAGTAACTAGACAAAACAGAGAGAAGATTTCCCACAGAGGAAAGAGCATAAGAAAGGCCCTGTGGAGGGAGGTCACATGGAGTTCTGTAAAAACTGAGAGAACAGTGGCTGAAGCACAGAAACCCAGATCACATTGCCAGAGATGAGCCTGGGAACTTACATCATTCCATAGGGATGCAGGCCATACTAAATATTTTTATCTTCATTCAAAGAGAAATAGCAAGCTATTGAATAGTTTTAAACAGTGGGTGTGTGCAGTTAATAAATATAAACTTGATATAGATACCTGGATGACAGCAGTGATTGGCACAGATCTTTTTGCTTTAAGACCATGTGCAAATATAATAGCATTAAACTGCCTCTATGTTCCCAATAGGATGTTCACCATATCAACTTGAAAGTTTGCTTTCCTGACTTCATTTTGAACCTGAATCATTAAAACCAAACTCTCCTGTCCTCTGAACAGCCATTCTGTAAGTGGCAAGGTACGCTCAATTTTGAAATATCCCCTTCTTAGTACTCAATACTCACCTGAGTTCAGATATCAACTTTTATTCACCCTGAACATAGCAATGATACGGAATATTTCTATAGCAATCACGTACTATTTTCCGTCCTTTACTTCTATTAAGTAACTCCATCTTCCAACCACCCTAGGAGGTAGGTGATATAGTTCTCTTTTTCCATCGGGTGAACTTAGCATGCTGATGGCTATGTCCATCCACCTGTCCCAGATTTGAAGGTGAGCCTCACTCTCTGACGCTGTGACCGTGTTCAGCAGTGGGAATCCACAATGCACAGTCCTTCCTGTCTCTCACCTTCAAGGTGGAGCATATTTATGTTCTAGAGGGGAACATATACAGTCAATGGCATGGTCCTAAGTCCATGTTTCATGCAATACATTGTGGGGGAGGAACGGATTTTTCTCTGTGCTCAAGGTTCTTCTGGCTGGTCTAATAATCATAGACATGAGACAGAGTAGCAAGAGAAAACACCAAAGTTAATACATACGTATGTATGGGAACCCCCATACGTGAGAGTGTCAGAGATCCCAGAGTTCAGAGATCGAAAGGGAACATGGGTATAAAAGCTATCCTGAGGTAGGGATGAGGTAAGGTGCCTTTGGTACTTCAAAAGGTCATTGCAGAATGATAAGATCAGATGATTTTGTTTTTTACAATTTATTGGGGTGACAATGGTCAACAAAGTTATACAGGTTTCAATTCTACAACACATTATCTGTAAACTGTATTGTGTATTCACCATCCCAAGTCATCTCTGTCCATCACCCATTATCCCCCTTTACCCACCTCCACCGCCCCCAACTCCTCCCCCCAGCAGTCACCACAGTGGTGTCTGTATGTTAGAGCAGATGTTTAGTAAATAGAAGTTTGGGTTGCCATATAAGTGGCTCAAAAAGAGATTATATGGGCAAGGTTTTTTAATTCAAATTCTTCCAGGCAGTCAAAGGAGGGACAGAGGTTTCTCTCGAACTTGAAGCCAAAATTGCCTTTAACTCAAAATAATCCACATACCACAGAGGCACATCTTGGGTTGGCTCATTCTGAACCCCCACAACATGGATAAGTAAAGCAGCAGATAAAGATATAAACTCCCTGCCCGGCTGGTGTGGCTCAGTGGTTGAGCGGCGACCTATGAACCAGGAGGCCACGGTTCAATTCTCAGGCAGGACACATGTCTGGTTCAGTCCTCAGTGTGGGGCGTGCAGGAGGCAGCCGATCCATAATTCTCTCTCATCATTGATATTTCTGTCTCTCTCTCCCTCTCCCTTCTTCTCTGAAATCAATAAAAAATAAAATATCAAATAAAAGATATAAACTCCATTAGGGATGTATTTAACCAGGTAAATGCCTCAGGATATAGGCCAGCTGGTAGAGCCAGTCCTCAGATGAGAATAGGAAATATAAAATTAGATATCCACTTAGTTCTTCAATGACTTCTCTCTTAAAGTCCAGGGCTTGAAAGGAAAATTAGATGGCGATATTCCATCAAAAGCAGCTTAAAGTCCCCTGGTTAAGCTTAAGGAAGCACCAAAGGGACTAAAATAAAAATAATTACAAGTAGAATGGTTTTAAGCTTAGGCATAGTTAAGTACAGAATGATTGTTTGAGAATTACTCGGGGATTCTGTGCTGGCTGGAATACAGGCTACAAGGTCACAGGGTTGTAATCTGCTCTCAGATCCTTTCTCTGCACTGACTTTTTTTGTTTTCAAGTTTCTCTTTTCAAAGAGAGACTTGTGGAAACTCATTAGCAGCTATGGTGGAAGTCAAGAGTCTGACAAAACTTTGTTAAATCCTTGCTATTCCATACAAAACTGTGACCCTGCACTGGTGCTTCAGCCTCTTAATCCCTCCAACCTTCAAAAGGGTTGATTAATATATATATATATATATATAATAATAACTGCCTTGAAAAGTTGTGACAGTTAAGAGATATCATTAAATATCTGGAATATAAGTGCTCACTGATAAATGAATGATTGAATTATTGCATGTTATTTCTTTACTCTTCAATTCCACGTTGTACATAGGTGGAGGTTGAGACAAAATTTTGGAGAACGGTAAAGAAAACAAGTAACACTGTGGAAAGCCATCATTTTGACTCATTTTTCTTGGGCATTGCTATCTTAAGTTCCAAGCTATGGAACTTTAAACAGCATGTTTATTTTTTTAAGAACAATATTATATCTTAATGCAGCCTGTCATATTCAGGTACTTAAATCTAGGAAGGACCCTGACACAATATTTTGCATGTAATTGGTGGCTTGAATAAAATGTGTAATTTTTCTTTAACAGCAAGTATCTGGTTTTTGGATTCTGTCCCATGTCTACTTTTGGCTTCTAGGCTGAAATTTGTGAGCACAAATCTACCTTCCATCAGGTAAAATTATAGTTATTATGTGGCATTAGAAAAAAAATCCAACTATTTTCAGCTAAAAATGTATACTGATTTCTAATAGCTCTTGTATCTTTATATAAGATATTTCCCCATTTTGGATTTATATTCCTACTGCATAAACCCAAACCCAAAGTTTATTTAAGGATCTGCATCCCCAGAAGGATCTGGCTTATCCTAATGAGAAGGAACATGTTCTGGTTGGTTTTGGTTGAATTAGAAATTGTGTACTGCTTTCCTTGGACATAATAAAAGGAGACCTTTCATAAGTAGTAAGATACTTAACTTTGTCCTTAACCTGCTGCTTGGCATGACTGACTCTGATGGAATTCAGCTGCCTTTGAAAATGAACAGAGCTGGCTGAAGTTAATGACATTTTCTTAAGAGAGAAAAGGTCTTGAAATTTTCTTTTCTCCCAAGGACGACATTTTCACTTCCTTTGGGATAGGATAATTTTCAGCAGTAATCATTATTCTGTTGACCCAGAAGCTCACAGCATTTTAGCTAAGTACTCCCCGACCCCTTGCCAACAAGTACAAAAGATTCACATACTATTACATACAAAGTATTGAAGTGAGGTCAAAAGTCAACACTCTGATAAAGAAGTAGGAACTTAGAGGCCACTTTATCTAATGTCTCCATTGAAGTTTGAATTGTCCAGAACACCTAGAGAGGTTGGTATTAGAGCTCTCCTTCCCCTACTTCCTTTTTTTTTTACTTTATTTTTATAGTTGACATTATTACAGATGTCCCCATCTCCCCCCTTTGCCTACCTCCACCCAACCCCTTAGGCCATTTGTGTCTCTACCCCTTCCCTCAACGTAACCTATCTGAAAATACTATGAAGTCTATAAATGTAAAATGTAATATAACATGTGTTATATAAGCATCTAAGCATGATTTCCACTAACATGCATATTGACCTGAAATATGTCCTTTGATATTCTGTTGTACATACTTGTGAAGAGCCTGAAACCAGTTTTCAAACTTATTTGGAGAGTTTTGGGAAAAACAAAACAAAACAAACAAAAAACAAAACAAAAAAAAAACACAACACAAACTTCCTCCGAGAGGATTCCAATCTAGGAGGACCTTGGCCCACCTTTCCTGGATAAACACATCCAGCCCAAAGCCACAGAGTGCTGGTGACTCAGCTTCCACTCTGATAATGGCTGCGCCCAGATAGCAGACTCAGGGTGAGATGAGACAGGGCTGGCCTATAGGGCTTTAAATGCTGTGCTCTGGAGTATAGTCTTTTCTGTCATGAGGGGGTAATTATGAAGAGAACAGCGTCCAAACGTGTAAAGAGATTATGCCATGAGAAAAGGCTCATTTAGGAATTAGTTATCCTGAAAAAAAATGTTACTGTGGCACAGGGAAAGAGCAGATTGCTGACTTGAGGCTTGTTAACAAGAATCTTCTGTAGAGACGCCGAAGAGCATGCCCCCCAACTAATGAATATTGTAGCAGGGAAATGGCATGACAGGTTCCTTCTTGTTCCAATTGAGCCTGTTTCTGCAAGAACAAAAGGTCAGCTGTGCTAAAGATTCCGAGAGAAGCATAGTTTGGACATGCCTTTCAGTGCACAAGATTTCGATGGCTGCTATGGAATTGATTTCTTACACCAAGGCCAGATGGTGGCAAAAAAATAAAAATAGTGAGAATATGCCATTCTATTTACCAAGAAGGATTCCGAATAAAATCACCCTCAAGAGAAGAGGTGGCTCTTCAGTGGACCACAGAAGTAACCCTTTAGTTAAGGATAAAACTGGGTCCTGCCAGTGTGGCTTAATGGTTGAGCATCAACCCATGAACCAAGAGGTCACCAGTTTGATTCCTGATCTGGGAACATGCCTGGGTTGTTGGCCTGATCCCCAGTAGGGGGCATGCAGCAGCCAATTGATGTTTTGATTTCTCTATCCCTTTCTTTCCCTCTCTCTCTAAAATCAATAAAAACATATTTTAAAAAATAATAATAGAATTGATTCAGTGAAATGATGATCGATCTACAATGAATACCTCTTTGCAACAAAGAGAACTTTCAAATAATAAATGCATTATTATTTAAATCAAACATATTTGAAAAAAGAAAATAAATCACTTTTAATATCCAACTTCTTTGTGGCATTCTGAAGAGATTTTTTTCCTCTACTTTGAGTATTGTGTGTGCATATGTGTGTAAGTGTACATAATATGGAATATCATTGCTTCTTAAGAAAGTTTTTAAAAGAGAAAAAAGATAAATAAATAAAATAGTTTCATCACTCTTTGCTTCCAAAAGTGGTGACTATATTGTCCCTGACAGAAACCTTTTTTTATTTTACTTATGTCAATACATCATATTGTCATGTTGCTGAGTGCAAATAAATCTTTAACCTAGGTTATATTTAAAATTGCAATTGTTTCCTCATGTTTATAAAACTCTAGGAAACTTCAATCAAAGATCTTACATGCGTACTAGTGGCCCGGTATACAAATTTGTGCACATTGAAAGGAAATTAAATAGAAGAAATAGTTTAATATCACTATGCGCCCTTTCTCTACAATAGAAGTATCAACCAAATTCACAATCGACAATGACAAATTGAAACACACGCATGCGGTTGGCACCAGTGAGAGCTTTATATGTATCGTGCATGTTCGAGTCAACTTAGCCTTTTATAGATATAGGATAAACTTGCTTAATTAGACCTGCTTTCTGATTTAGCTAAACTTTTTCCAGCCCAGTGAAGCACCCCAACTTCTCTTTCAGGTAATTGTCAGCAATACAGCAGTAAATACCAACACGAAGCAGATTATTATTGTAGATCACACAGGAGAACAAAGGGTAAAATATTTAACTGCAGCAGTGTTTGACTATATTCTGCGCAATGAGAAAACCTGAAGTCATTTTCAAGGTCCACCATTTCTTACTTCTTTTCAGTCAGGTCAAGTTTCTAAACTTCTTAAATCTCCATTTTCCGGCTAATGAAAAGAAAATAGGATTCCACCGAGTCTCCTAGCTACCTACTCCAGGACTTCTGTGAGGATCAAATGAGATGAGACACAGGAAAATGCTTCACAAACATTTGGTTAAAGTGTAAAATGTTTCTACCTGGCTATAAAGCAAGTCATGTTCCTGAGCTGAAGAAACTCCAAGGATGCTAGTCGCTAGGGAGAGGAAGCCGGACATTTCTACATTACGTCATTACCTGGCACCCACAGCCACCATTTCTGGGCTGGCCATAGGGTCTTGGCAGCATTGGCTGCAATTTGGTGGGCTGTCACTCCGGGGTGGTAGTAGGGCCTGTGTCCCACTTGGGGGAAGCAGAGTGTTGCTTTGTCAGGGCCAGGTCCACACTGCCATTTCTTTGTAAGTAGCCAGTGTAAATCACGGCAGCTCCTGCATTGAGCATCTGCCCTCTGTTGGTCAGTGGGCATCATAGTGACTGGTCAGATGGGTGGAGGGACTCTTATCATATTAGCCTTTTATATATAAAGATATATCCATAAACCATGGACACAGGCAATAGGGTGGTAAAGGCCTGGGGCGGGAGGCAGGGGTAGACTAGAAGGGGTCAATGGGGAAAAAGGGGGACATATATAATACTTTCAGCATTAAAGATTTAAATAAAAAAATACCTCTAGGAAACTAATCTCCCTATATTCATGTCTTAAAAGCTTAACAGATTATTTATCTTCTGGAAGCTATGTGCCATGATTATGTGTGTTAAAATGGATTATTACTAATTGTTCACCTTAAACTCACATTTACAAAAGAAAAAAAATGAAAGGCCTGAGTATTTTAACTAACTTTTCTACATTGTGACTTCAATTTTCCTATTACTTTCAGAAGAGTTATTGACCTTCAGTTGTTCAGCTTTTCCCTTATTGTGATAAGATCTTGGACCAGAAACCTGAAGTCCATAACTTTACTTCTAATCTTACTCTATAATTATACGTTTGGAAGGAATATATAGCTACATTTTTGAAATATACTTTTCTGTCTTACAATCTTTATTTTTATTGAAACAGTTATTAATTTATATTTAATATAATGATTATGTTTTTGGCTTATACAGTTATCTAAATTTTCATTTTCTCTCAGTCTCACCTTTACTTTTTCTTGTAGTTAAATTTATATTTTTCTACCATTTAATATTCCTATTAGCTTCTTAAATTTGCATATTTTACTCTAGTTTTGTTATGTATTTTTAGAATTATACTGTATATTATTTTACTCTTTAGGGTCTAGTAAAAATTAGTATTTTTTTGCCATTAGCCAGAAAATATCAAGGTTTTGGACATTTAAGATCCATTTAAAGCTCTTCCTTTTTAGTTAATTGTGTCATGTATTTTATATCTACTATACTTCTACCCTTCAGATCCACTTCTTGGCTCTTTCTCTGAAGTCTTTGCTAAGTCATATTTATTCCACACAAAGCAAGACATTTAGGAGATGAAACTAAAGTAACCACATAGAGGTTGAAAAGCTAAGCAATTTTCAGCAGTAACCTGCTATTGGGGCAATATAAAAGGAATTCAGAGCCCACTAAGGATGAGGAGACCTGATAAACACCTGAGTTACTCAGGTGTGACATTGAACTGCTTAAGTACAAGTTATGGTAAGCATGAACTAGACCTGTCTTAAATTCTGACACCCAGCTTTGAATTAGCTGAAAGCTCAACTCCAATAAGTATATAAATATAGTGTTCTTCTATAAGATAAGACAAATGTGACAGAGCCTCTTCAATTTTCATACACAATATTCAGTAATCATTTTTTTTAATTGGTAAAAGGACTAAAAGAAGAAAAAAAGAGATCAAGAGGTGACCCAGATGTTTATCTGAGTAAATCACTCAGATAAAAAGTATGTCATTGTGAGCAGGTCTGAGAATATACTTGTTTAAATTTATGCAAGATTTCCCTCTTTTATAAAAATGCTACAGGCCTGTTGCACGAATTCGTGCATGGGTGGGGCCCTCTGGCTGGCCTGCAGGGATTGGGCCGAAACCCACAGTCCAGTGCCACCTGCAGATCCTACTTGCTGCTCCCACTCATCCCAGCCCTGCTGTGCCTGCCGCAGGCTTGCGCCCAGTCAGTCCTGATGGGGAGAGGCTCCCACTGCTGCAGCAGCACTGGCCAGTAATGAGCCCTACGACTGGTGCTCCTGCAGGATTGGGCTGAAATCGGCTCTCTGACATCCCCCGAGGGGTCCTGGATTGCTAGAGAGTGCAGGCCAGGCTGTGGGACCCCACCGGTGCATGATCAGGCCGGGGAGGGACTGAAGAGGGCTCCATGGTGTGTCCAGCCCATCTCGCTTAGTCCCAATCGGCCAGACCCCAGCAGCAAGCTAACCTACCATTCAGAGCATCTGCTCCCTGGTGGTCAGTGCATGTCATAGCAAGCAGTTGAGCAGCCTTAGCATATCATTAGCATACTAGAGGCCTAGTGCATGAAATTTGTGCACGGGGGGGGGGGGGGGAGTTGTCCCTCAGCCCAGCCTGCACCCTCTCCAATCTGGGACCCATTGAGGGATGTCCAACCTCCTGTTTAGGCCCCATCCGTATCACAATCCAGGACTGCTGACTCCAAACCACTCACCTGCCTCTGCCTGATTGCCCCTAACCGCTTCTGCCTGCCAGCCTGATCACCCCCTAACCACACCCCTGCCAGTCTGATCAATACCTAACTGCTCCCTGGCCAGCCCGATTGCCCCTAACTACCTTCCCCTGCTGGCCCGGTCACCCTTAACTGACCTCTCCTGCTGATCTGGTCACCCCTAACTGCCCTCCCCTGCAAACCTGCCCCCCCCCAACTGTCCTCCCCTGCTGGCATGGTCCCCCCCAACTGTCCTCCACTGCAGGCCAGGTCCCCCCCCAACTGCCCTCCCCTGCTGGCCTGGTCCCCCCAACTGCCCTCCCCTGCAGGCCTGGTCCCCCCCAACTGCCCTCCCTTGCTGGCCTTGTCTCCCCCAACTGCCCTCCTCTGCTGGTCCAGTCACCCCTAACTGCCCTCCCTGCTGGCCTGATTGCCCACAACTGCCCTGCCCTGTAGGCCTGGTCCCCCCCAACTTCCCTCCCCTGCAGGCCTGGTCCCCCCCAACTGTCCTCCCCTGCAGGCCTGGTCCCCCCAAACTGCCCTTCCTTGCTGGCCTGGTCTGCCCCAACTGCCCTCCTCTGCTGGCCTGGTCAACCCTAACTGCCCACAACTGCCCTCTCCTGCAGGCCATCTTGTGCCAGCCATCTTGTGTCCACATGGGGGCAGCCATCTTGTGTCTTGGAGTGGCGGTCAATTTGCATATTACTCTTTTATTAGATAGGATTACGCTTTGATTGGTTGTTTGGTTGTTCTGCGGTTCGGTCTATTTGCATATTTCTCTTTTATTATATAGGATTTTAAGAATTGTGCTCAATACACATAGTCAATCATCAGTAAATATTTATTAAACTATGGGGAAAATTACCTTTGCTGCAAATCAACAGAGGTCTTCAAAATGCTCAAAAAGTTGAGTTCCACTTTTGATTGTAGAATGTTTTGGTTTCATCTTCAGTGTCTTGCTTATATTATACTAGAGGCCCAGTGTATGAAATCATGTGGATAGGGTCCCTAGGCCTAAACTGTGATCAGGGCCATCTTCTGCCCATTTGCCAGTCCTCAGGCTGAATACCACCTCCATCACTGGGGTTGGTAGCTTGCAGGCTTGAAATAATCTTTTATCAGACAGAAATATGAAATTGAACTTTCTTTTACTGCCCATGCTTACCATTTTCTGTACAGGTTAAAAGAAAAAGAATTAAATCCTACCAGATCAGTTTTGTGAACTCTTATGCCATTATGAGCTGAGGAATTGAGATTCTATTTGTATAAATTACCCACAGATTTTTCAAAACCTAAGTTATTAAAAAATATCCTACCACAAAATATTCTGATAGTATATATAAAAATCCTTAAGAATTCCTATGATTTTTTTTTTTACTTAGAAATGTCACAAGATGAAACAGGAACACAGATTTGAAGATAAATGTTGCCTACTGTGTTTGAATTTGCTAAAATCAGAATCAACCTAAATCTTCAACAAGAAACAAACTACAGTGTATCCATGTAATGTCATAAAATGGATCCAGGACAATAACTGCAAAAAGAATGTTTCTTTTAAAAATAAATACTGAGCCTGGCTGGTGTGGCTCAGTGGTTGAGCATTGACCTATGAACCAGGAGGTCATAGTTTGATTCTAGGTCAGGGCACTTGCCCAGGTTGGAGGCTTCATCACCAGTGAGGGAGGTGGTGGGGGAGGGGTGTTGCAGGAGGCATCCAATCAATGATTCTCTCTCATCATTGATGCTTCTCTCTCTCTCTCTCTCTCTCCCTTCCTCTCTGAAATAAATAAAAACATATATTTAAAAATTTTATAAAAATAAATAAAACATAAAAACCTATGTAGTAGTATTTAGTGAGCAAAGCAAAATAAATTATTAACATCACTTGGTAACATCACTAGTCATTGCTCAGTAGCTTTGTGCAAGAAAGATCATATGGCATTAGGACAATAGAGAAATCTACTTGTAGTTTCTCAGGGTGGAGGAAACATAGCTGTTTTGCACTCTTATAGTCAGAGTACCAGAGAGCTGTGAAGCCTTGGGCAAACTACGGCCCGCGGGCCGGATCCGGCTGTTCTATCCGGTTCTCTTGCTCTCCCCTCCGCTCCTTTACTTTGAATTTATATTAGTTCACACAAACACTCCATCTGTGCTTTTGTTCTGGCCCTCCGGTCCAGTTTAAGAACGCATTGTGGCCCTCGAGTCAAAAAGTTTTCCCACCCCTGATCTAGAGCATTTAAACCAAAGCCTGTATTCTGTAGCCATAGATTAAAACAGTGCCAGCACAGATTAGATCTTCCTGGATAAAAGTACGTGTCCATTAATCATGAGACCCACAGCATTTTAAGTTACCTGGGGGTCATTTTTAGCCATTAAACATACAGAAAAATGAAGGCTTGCAAGCTCTTCAAGGGCCAAAAGAAAAGTTAGGGCACCAAACTTGAAAACAGGGCAATGGCTTAATGTATAAATGCAGGATGAAATATCTAACATACATAATTTTATAGCAATCAGGCAACTGCACCTTATCACTGAGTTACATTTAACATAAGATAGAAATGTAGTTAATATGGTTGTTACACTATAAGGTAGAGCCTAGTGGAGTAGTGGAGTGTCTGCTAATTATAAGTATACAGAACAAATGTATGCGTTGATTCAGTGAAGGCTCACTTATTCCTAATGAGTAAGTTACTTGCCATGTGATAAAGAGTGGCTATATAGTATCCTCCCTTATCCATGGTTTCACTTTTTGTGGTTTCAGTTACCCATGGTCAACTGTGGTCTGAAAATATTAGATAGAAAAATAAAGTAATAAAGAATTCATAAGTTTAAATTGTGCGCTGGTCTGAGCAACATGGTGAAATCTCACGCTGTCCTGCTTCATCCCACTCCAAACGTTAATCTTCCTTTTGTCAGCATATCCACACTACATACAGTACAATAAGGTATGTGGGGGAGAGAGAGAGAGAGAGAGAACATTCACATAACTTTTATTATATTATATTGTTATAATTTTTCTATTTTATTATTAACTAGAGGCCTGGTGCATGAAATTTGTGCCCAGCCTACACCCTCTCCAATCTGGGACCCCTCAGCCCACCCTGCATCCTCTCCAATCTGGGACCCCTTGAGGGCAGTCGGACATCCCTCTCACAATCCAAGACTGCTGGCTCCCAACTGCTCGCCTGCCTGCCTTCCTGATTGCCCCTAACCGCTTCTGCCTGACAGCCTGATCACCCCCTAACCACTCCCCTGCCAGCCTGATTGATGCCTAACTGCTCCCCTGCCAGCCTGATTGCCCTAACTACCCTCCACGGCAGGCCTGGGTCCCCTGCAACTGCCCATCCCTGCAGGCTTGATCGCCCCCAACTGCCCTCCCTTGCAGGCCTGGTCCCTCCCAACTGCCCTCCCTTGCAGGCCTGGTCCCTCCCAACTGCCCTCCCTTGCTGGCCATTTTGTGGTGACCATCTTGTGTCCAAATGGTGGCAGGATCTTTGACCACATGGGGGCAGCCATCTTGTGTGTTGGAGTGATGGTCAATCTGTGTATTACTCTTTTATTCGATAGGATAGAGGCCTGGTGCACAGTTGGGGGCCAGCTGGTTTGCCCTGAAGGGTGTCCCGGATCAGGGTGAGGGTTCCCTTGGGGCGTGGGGCAGCGTGGGAGAGGGTCCTGTGGTGGTTTGCAAGCCGCCATGCCCCCAGCGACCCAAGCAGAGGCCCCGGTATCTCAGATTTACTTATCTTCTATAATTGAAACTTTGTAGCCTTGAGCAGAAGCCAGGGCCGGCCAGAGTGGGCGGGAAGCTTGGCTTCCTCCATTGCCGGGGAAACCCAAGCCTCCTGCTCGCTCTGTGGCCGCAGCCATCTTGGTTGGGTTAATTTGCATACTCACTCCTGATTGGTTGGTGGGAGTGGCTTGTGGGCGTAGCGGAGGTATGGTCAATTTGCATGTTTCTATTTTATTAGTGTAGATTATTGTTACTCTTACTGTACATAATTTTAATTAAATTTATTGGGGTGACATTGGTCAACATGATCATATAGGTTTTAGGTATGGGTTTCTATGTGTATATAATTTATAAATTGAACCTTACTATAGGTATGTATGTATAGTAAAATTACAGAATACATAGGTTTTGGTACTACCTGTGGTTTCAGGCATCCACTGGGAGTCTTGGAACAAATTTACAAAGAATAAGGGTGACCACCGTATTCAGGTTCTTGGATTGGGTAGATAGATGGGTGTTTTGATGCCAGTAGATTATTGTAGTTGAACAACCTCCTTATAAATTTTCACTGAAGTTAAATTTCCAGCAGCAATGGCTCCCAAATGTTACATGGGAAGAAAAGAGAAAAATATACACAAAAATATATGATATATACAAAAACTAGTAAGACAGCCCTCACTTTGCACAGTAGTACAGAACCATAAAAGTATCCATTTAAGTAGAAAGTACAAAGTGATCTTAAAAATTAATTGGAAAAATTATGATTGTTCTGTAATCTTTAATTTTTTTCCCTAAACCTTTCAAAACTCTCACTGTCAGTTACAGATGTATGGGGAAATAAAAATAAAATAGTAAATGTGAGGTTTATTTAGTGTTCTGTAAGTAAAACAATAAAAATTTATTTATTCAAATATTTTATTGCTTGGTAAAAACTTATCAGAAGTAGTTTGCACAGTGCCTGCTTTCCTCTTACCATATAACTCGCCATATAGAGTGTATTATAAACCTATGTTTGGATCATCTTTCAGCACTTTATCTTTTGTACTTTCATTGTCATGACATATCTCTGAGAGTTCTTTTAACTATGTTTTTTTAAATTGATTTTTTAGAGAGAGAAGACAGGAGAGGGATAGAGAGAAACATCAATGAGAAAGAAACATCATTGATCAGCTGCCTTCTGCATGCCCCCTACTGGGGATTGAGCCTGAAACCCAGGCATGTGCCCTGACTGGGAAATGAACCAGTGACCTCTTGGTTCCTTGGTGGATACTCAACTGCTGAGCTACACGAGCCAGACAAGGGTTCCTTTAATAGAAAAATTTTACCAGTGTCTTTCCTCAGGGTCATCTTGATATTTTTTTCTTACTTATGTCAATAACTTTTTTTTTCCTCACTAAATTCCAATGCCACATACCCAGAGTCTCCTGAACAGTGACAATGTCAATGTTCCCAAGGTCAGCTCTTCATTCTATAACTTCATGTGTGTTCAGTCCAAATCCCACAGATTATCTGTACAGTGTGGTAAATGCTTCTGCCATGTTGTGTGCCTGCTATTCATTGCTTCCTCCCATGAGGCTGTTAGCTTCTCTGTCACCCTTTCACATGTTCCATTCACATTCAGTGTTATTTCCATTATCATCACTTGTTTCCTTTATACACATCCATCTCTGCTGGCTAATTCTCTCTTTCGATGGCCCGATTTTGTAAAACATCACATGGGTTCATCATAGGGAGACAAGGAAGTAATGTAACTACGTGCTTTGCTTTCTGTGTGTGTCGTGGAAGTGGTTGTGTATAGATTGACCAATCTTTGTGACTTATCGCTGTTCGTGATGCCCATTTCTTCATGGATTGATTTGTGGATTCAAGAACTAACTTTTTCACAACTGCTCCCAGTTAATGTACCATGGAAACTGGCATTTGAGCTGTGTTGTTGGGGAACCAGTGTTATTTCATAAGGATTATCGCTGAAAGTGGTGCCTATTGAAACACAATGCAAGCACTGCCTTTAGTTAGTTCTCAGTGGCAGGACTTGACTGATTACCATCTTCATATTTATACGAGAATACAGCATACATTTGTTCCAAATTGGGAACTAAATATTTACTTAAGAAGAAAAGAAGTCCACTACCCCCCCCCAAAAAAAAAAAAAATCATTAGACAACTGATTCCATGCTATTTTTTAAAATAACCTTGGTCAAATCTTACCATTTACAACATCCAAAGACATCGTCTTAGGAAATCTGACCTATAGCTCAAAAGCATAGGCTTTGGAAACTGACATATGCTCTCCAAATCACTTACGTGTTTTTCTTTTCTATGGTTGGTTTCCTTATTTCCTTTTTATGGTTGGTATGAGGGTGCAATGAAATTACAAATGGATGGTGACAGCATAGTACCTCACTCATAGTAAGTATTTGATATACACCATTGAACATACCCTAGAAAATAAATATCAGGAGAAATATTTCAACATCCCATCTCCTCATTTTGTTGTGCAGTGGCTTTTACAAAGCAGAAATGAAAGGACTTCTCTCACTAGGCATGTGAGAAATCACCACTGCAATAAAAAGCCCTGGCTCTCACACAAAAATCCCCTTGGCAACTCCTCTGACTCTCTGAGAAATTCAATAAAAAGGTCTTCCAAGTTATGTTAGTTTAGTCATCAAAAACAATCTAATAGAGCTCCAAAGCACCCTGCAGAAATTAATCTGTGTGTGTATTGTATCAGCAACATGAACAGGAGGCCGTACGGAGCTGCCACGAAGCAGGCAAGCAATTCTTGAGAGATACCACATGACAGTAATGCTAACAGAGATATCCCCTTTTCTTCAGTAGTTTAAATGCTAATGAATACCAGCTGGTAAATGCCACAGTGGCCGCATTCTCTGACACCTTTATGAACTGGGTATCCATTCAAGTTTTTGAGCCATGTGGGTTATATACACTGTGTGGTTTAATATGGGAAATAGGGCCAATAAGACACTGCCCCTTCTTCTCTATGAGCTCAAGATTAATAGGGAATACTGTTATGCAAGTAATACCTAATATAAGGCAAATATGGAAACATCCTATGTCGATATCAAGCAAGAATTTAAGAATTCTCACTGAAAGGGTCTCCTTCAGAGTGAGAGAAAACAGAGGGAAAGTAGGATTTGAATGAGCTTCAGTAAGTGAATGGGAGAGAAGAGCAGAAAGGACTAGGAGAACAGTGTGAGTAAAGCTCTTGGAGGAATCAAGATATAGTGTCTGGTCTAGAATTGGCCCAGTGTGGTATGGGTGGGGTTTCAATGACACAGCGGAGAGAGGATATAAGGATTATAGTCCTAGAAACAAATGTACATTAATCATTAAACATTCATGCACTGGTGACAGACAGACCTATGTCTCAGCACTAAAAATACCACTGCCCTGGCCAATGTGGCTGTTCATTGATCATCGTCCCATGCACCAAAAGGTTAGTGGTTCCATTCCCGGTAGGGACACATGCCTGGGTTGAAGGCTTTATCCCCAGTAGAAGGTGTACAGGAGGCAGCTAAAAATGTTATGCTCTCACATGGATATTTCTCTCTCTCTCTCTCTCTCTCTCTCTCTCTCTCTCTCTCTCTCTCTCTTCCCCTCCCCCTTCCTCTCTCTCAAAAAAAAAAATCAATTAAAAATCTTTAAATAAATAAATAAATAAATACCACTAATGATATTATGATTTTTCTAAAATATATTCCAAGGTATATCCCAAATATTTTATGATAGATTCTTATGATCACTCCATAGATAATGCAGTTTGGTTGTGCTTGATAATTACTAAGGATTATCAAGTTAATACAAATATCTACTCTTCGTTGAATGACTTTCATGTGCCAGATACTTTTTTAAAGCACTGTATAAGTATAATCTCATTTTATACTTAAAAATCATGGGTTGTGTAAAATTATAATCTCCATTTTACATATCAAAAATCTGAGATTTAAGAAAAAAAGTCCTTGCCTAACACTCATATATGGAGTAAATCTTGGAGATTAAATTCAAATTCAAGCCTCCATGGGTGTGACATAAAAACAAACAAAAGATCCCTGGCCAGTTTGGCTCAGTGGATAGAGCGTTGGCCTGTGGAATCAAGGGTCCCAGGTTGGATTCCGGTCAAGGGCATATACCTTGGTTGCAGGCACATCCCCGGTGGGGGGTATGCAGGAGGCAGCTGGTTGATGTTTCTCTCTCATTGATGTTTCTGGCTCTCTATCCCTCTCCCTTCCTCTCTGTGAAAAATCAATAAAATATATTTTACAAAAACCAAAAAAAAAAAAAAAAAAGAAGCAAAGGAAGAGTACCAAATATTGCAAGATCCCATCCCTAAGTCATGCATGGTTATCTCTGCCATTTAGAGGATTCTTTACCTGGAAAAGCAATACAGACTCCAGAAGGACTAGTAATGCATGAAATAGATTGATGTCAACTTTCAATGAGTCAATGATTGCTTCTAATGTTGTAGCCAGAAAGATCTTTACGAGGTTGAGTCTCGTAAAGAAATTGAATGAACAGTAATTTTGACTTCAATTTCTTAGAGACAGTGAACAAAGTGCCAGATAAAATAATGCTTAGAGATCAACACTGCCTACCTTAAGTTTTCTACCTACAGAGAAAATATTTTGAGCCATGGAGGCAGGAGCAAAACCTGTTTTAACATTTATTTTATCTGGAACAATGAGAGACATGTATGGGACTCTCAGCTCTTTTGTTTGTTTGCATGAGTAGATATACCCAATAAGGATCAAACTGTTCTTTCTGTAATAATATACTTGTCATGTTAACTTTTAAAGAAGGCTTCATTGAAGTATAATTGATCCACAAAGAACTGCACATATTTAATGTGTACAATTTGATGAGCTTGCGCATAAATAATTTACTGTGACTTCATCACCACAAACCAAGGAATAGATATATCCACCACCTCCCGAAGATTCCTTGTGTCCCTTTGATTCTGTGGGAAAGGGCAGAATTGTTCCATGGATGTTGTTTTAGTTATGCGGGATGGATACATTCTAGAAATATGCTGTGCACTTTAGTGCCTATAATCTTCGTGACTTCTGAAGATGCAAATTCTTCTCAGAGGCGTTAATGTGTGAACTACATATTGAACACCAAGTAGCTGATGTCACTGCCATCAGTTCTCAGTAAAATTGGAGATCCTAAAGCCATGCAAAAGGAGTTACCTGGTGAAGCAGAATGCAACACTGGACGCAGTGTTACCTGTGACTTCTTTGTCAGCCTTGGGAATTTTCTTTTATCTGTGAAACAAGACAAGCAAGCGGAATGTAAACTCCTTCTTGTACAGGTGCAGAGGCTGTTCCTAAACTGGATACAACCTGCCTGGCCTCCTGCTTTAATAGAACCATTTAGTTGGATTGTTTCTTTAATAGTGAGAACAATCCTGTAAAACTTTGCATCCTGCTGTGTCCATTGCAAACACTTCCTGTTTTCCCTCTGAAAGG
Organism: Plecotus auritus; assembly: GCF_963455305.1. Lineage (NCBI taxonomy): Eukaryota > Metazoa > Chordata > Mammalia > Chiroptera > Vespertilionidae > Plecotus > Plecotus auritus. The sequence continues at coordinate 50,827,351 of NC_137785.1, forward strand.
CACATTGAGAAAATTGGACTTTAGGCTTAATGCCCTTTAGAACATATTTCTTCTATTTTTTTTTCTTGATAACTCATTTAGAGCTATTTAATATACCATGAACCAATAATTATTAATATACCATGAACCGATAATTATTAGTATCCATTTTACTGTTATACAGTGCCTAGGAAATAAAATGGTTGCATGCCCCTAGTTTGAGAATGTTTTTACTAGTGGTTTTAACAACTTTTGAGTAGTTTCACAATTTAATTACTTTTAAGAGGATAAAACATAATACTGAATGAGAGGTACACTGAAGTATTAACTTGGGGGAAGTTAACACTTAAAGTGACAAAGTAACCTGAAAAAAATAAAATAAATAAATAAATAAATAAATAAATAAATAAATAAATAAATAAATACTTAGTAGTTACTCTCAAGTGGAGTGGTATCCAACTTCCGGCATTGGTTATCTGTGAGCTTCACAGGAAGCAGCCTCCAGAAGGTACTGGAGTGTCTGCGGATGAGGCTTTCCTTTTCCTTTCAGTGAAAAATGAGCCAGAGCCTTCACGGTGTCTGTGCTCTGGGAACTGCCCAGTGTTCCGTCACAGAGCCATCTACAACACATTTTCATCTTACTCTGCCACTAATTTATTCTTCTGTTGTTTCTTATTTCTATTTTTGTCCTGTTTTGATATCTCTCTAGTAGTCATGTAAAAGATATTCAATGAAAAGAAGTTGTCATCAATGCTTTGAGTTATCAATGCTCCCTGTACTGTCCTGTAACGCTTCAGCATTTACTAACTTGGTGGCACACAGGGCTGACTTCTGGCTACCAGCAACAGCATCTTCTTCCCTCGGAGCCTTTCTGGACACTGTCAGGAGTCTTTTGAGCAATAATGAATGGTTGCTGTTTTAAAGCACTAAGATTTGAGGTGACTTGTTATTCAGCAATAGGTTATTTATGCTACCTCCAATACTTACAAAATTTACCTTGGTTTAGTTTATACTTCTTCCGGTTGCGAGCATGTATTTCTGACTTAACTATCTTTATTTACCCACTTACTAGTTATGTTATCTTGGGCAAGTGACTTTTTAGTATTTTCACCTCTGAGAAGGGTAGCAATATTGTTGCACTGTGATGATAATAAGAGGGTCAAAATAATGCATTTACATTTCTCATAGAAAGAACAAATTTTACAAAAAAAATATTATACTTGTTATTTTAAAGTAATTTTTTTTATCTTAGTAGTTTCCAGAAAGTGATAGGGTATTTAGTACAGAATGCGTGCTTTATAGGATGAAGGAATAGAAGATATTAGGTGATATAGTATACTGATTCTGGTAAGTCTTAGGAAAACAAGAATCTGATTCAAAGGGATAATTCATATGTGCACACTTATGCATATTCAGTCTAACCACATGTTCTTGAAAAGTACTTAAAATTAAACAATGCTTGCAGTTCGAAATAATATTTGCCTACTTTAAGTTTGTATTAAAATTAGTTAATGTTAACATTATAGGACAAAGCATCCATTCACAAGGTAATACATAAACTGATTTAATGTATTTGAGTGACTTTTAGCTAAGTAGTTAATTTTTGTTCTTCCATATTTATTCAAGCAGTTTAAAATGTTATTAATGAGAAAGAAATGGCTGTAGGAATGCAAATAAATATAGAATGTCTTTTCTTACAGCTATTTACATAGGTCATCTCTTTAGATTCATAAAGGGATGAGTACCTTTGAAAGTAAGGCTTGGGGATGACCCTTTATAAGACCCAATGCAGACAGAGAGAGAGAGATTGAGAGAGAGAGAGAGAGAAACTATTTTGATCAAGTAAATTTATATAGCCTGAATGGTATATACCCAGAATCATAGAATTTAATAAAATATAACTGACTATGAAATATATCATATGTACCTGTCTTATGATTTGGTCCTTAGATTTTAAAAATTCTAGGCAAAAAAGGCGAATACATTTTTGACCACATAATTTCTTGCCTAGAAAGCCATTCCAAATAAATAATCCAAAATGCAGAAAAACTTTATATTAAAATATTATTATTATATAATTATCCATGATATTTAAATAAAAAGACAACAAGAAAATCGTCAAAATATTAATTGCTGGTTAAGTAAAATAACGTATATACTTTTGGGATTTTTTTTAGTCTATATTGATGATGATAGGGATCATGTTATAACATTAGTAATTAAATAGTATATGATTTAAGAAATTAAGGATACATAAAAGTTAATGTATAATGGAATGACAAGCTTAAAATAAAATGAACAGAACAGACATGCAAATAAAAAAATGCATATTTACTTGGGAAAATGGCTAAAATGCCACATGCTACAGTAAAATCATAAGTAAGGTAGTTCTTGTTTTAAATCATGGTTCTGCCCTGTGGCTCTGTGATATATCCAGCAAGTACTTGAATCCCTCTGAGCTGTTTTCATTCGGCTCCCTGGTGGTCTTTGGGGATCACGAAATCTGGGCATAACATTTGGGGGCTCGTCCAGGAGCCCCAAGACCCTCAAGGGACCCCCATCCGGAGAGTCTGACTGGCCACGGTAGGTGTCTGTCTGTTCCTGTCTCTTTTGTGTGAGCTCATTTCTGGATCTCTGGCAGTGCTCGAAGCGGTCTAGGTGGACGCACTGGAGGACCACGGGCGGGAGGAATCGGGAGACGTCCCGATCCTCCTTCAGGAGGGACGCGTATTCCCCTCACGAGGGACGTGTATTCCCCTCGAACCTCTGGGACGAGGTGGGTCGCTCCCACTGATCGGCGTGAGGCCGTCGTCCGCACTTTCGGTTTTGTCAGTTTTGTTCCAACAGACTTGCGTTGGAAAGCTTGTCTCAAGGGCCCTTTGTTTGTCTGTGTCTGTGTTTTTCTGTTTTGTTTTGTGGACTCTGTTGACGGACATCATGGGACAGACTCAAACCACTCCTTTAAGCATTATGGTTGATCATTTCAAAGAGGTTAAGGGAAGAGCTAGCAACCTCAGTGTAGAGGTCCGGAAGGGCCGGTGGCAAACTTTTTGTTCTAGGGAGTGGCCGACTTTTAGTGTCAGGTGGCAGCCAGAGGGGACCTTTGACCTCCCCACCATCCACCGGGTGAGGGACATTGTCTCTCAGCCCAAGAAGGGACATCCTGATCAACTCCCTTACATTATTACTTGGCAGGACCTCGTGGAAGATCCACCCTCCTGGCTTAAGCCCTTTCTGTCCCCGCGCCCCTGGAGCTGAAACCCATACTTGCTTTGCAGGAAACGGAGAAGGTGAAGGAGAAGAAGGACCTCACCCCGCCATCAGCTCCCCTCTATCCTATCTTTCAGGGGGGAACTGAAGAGGAACTAATCTTTCCTCCCTCATATCAGCCCCCTAGGAGTCCACAGGGGGGCGATCCTCCCACGCAAGGGGAAGCGGACGCCACGGGGAGCGGAGTTCCGGGAGCGGCTGGGGGCGGAGTTCCGGGAGCAGCTACAGTTCCGGTGGGAAGCCCGCCTCTAGACAAAAGGCTCAGAGGGAACTGTCTGTCACAGCCCCCGACTCCACTATTAAAACCCAACCTTTACGAGCCGCGGGGTCCCCAGATGCGGATGGCAATCAACCCCATCACTATTGGCCTTTCGCCACTAGTGACCTTTACAACTGAAAGTCTCAGAATCCTAAGTTCTCTGAGAAGCCAGCAGGGCTTATTGATCTGTTAGATTCTGTCCTTTTCACCCACCAGCCCACGTGGGACGACTGCCAACAGCTTTTACAGGTCCTGTTCACAACTGAGGAGAGGGAAAGAATCCTCAATGAGGCCCGGAAAGTGGCTCCAGGCGTGGACAGGAACCCAACCATCAACCCGGTCCAGATAGATGTCTCTTTTCCCTTAACTAGGCCTGAATGGGATTTCAACACAGCAGAAGGTAAGGAGAGGCTCCGGGTCTACCGCCAGACTCTAATGGGGGGTCTCCAAATGGCTGCTAGAAAGCCAACTAATTTGGCCAAGGTAGGGAGTGTTCAGCAGGAAAGGGATGAGTCTCCAGCTGTCTTTATAGAACGGATCATAGAGGCATACCGCACCTACACCCCCATGAATCCAGAAGCTCCTGAAAACAAGGCAGCTGTGATCATAAGCTTTGTAAACCAATCGGCTGGGGATATTAAAAAGAAACTGCAAAAAGTAGATAGGCTGGGGGAGAAGAGTTTAAAGGACCTACTGGAGGTAGCTGAGAAGGTGTATAATAACAGGGAGCCCCCGGAAGAAAGGCAGGCTCACGCTGCTGCGGCTGCTAGCAGCAAACAAACCCGAGACCTAGCTAAGATCCTCTCACCACCACCGCGGACTCTTCCGAGGAACGGAACCGCCGTCTCTGCCGACTCACCGGCAACCAGGAGGACGGTAAGGGGACCGCCTGGGGCGGGAGGTGGAAGCTGCAGGAAGATCAGTGTCCTTACTGTAGGGAGATAGGGCACTGGAAACAAAAGTGTCCGAAAAGGGCCAGCAAGAAGGGAGGCGAAGTGGATCGAGTGAAGGTCCTGGAGCTAGATGAACTGAGTGATTAGGGGAGTCAGAGTTTGGACCCCCTCCCCGAGCCCAGGGTAACTCTTAGAGTGGAGGGGACCCCCATTGACTTCCTTGTCGACACCGGAGCTCAACACTCGGTCCTCCGTACGCCTCAAGGAAAATTAACAAATAAGAAGTCTTGGGTACAAGGGGCAACTGGTATGAGCCAGTATTCATGGACTACCCGAAGAACGGTGGATTTAGGGACGGGCTGGGTATCCCACTCTTTTATGGTAATTCCAGAATGCCCCTACCCACTGTTAGGACAAGACTTGCTCACTAAGATTGGAGCTCAGATAACTTTCAGACAAGGGGGGCCACAGGTTACTGATGGCAAGGGCCACCCCATTCAGGTCCTGACCATAAGGCTGGAGGATGAGTGCCGGCTTCACCAAAAAGCCTCTCCAATAGAGGGGAGCATAGACGAATGGCTGCAGGAGTTCCCCACGGCTTGGGCGGAGACAGGGGGAGTGGGGCTCACCGCCTACAGGGCCCCAGTCCTGGTAGAGTTAAAACCAGGGGAAGGCCCGGTGAGAATCAAACAGTACCCCATGCCTCAGGAAGCCCGGAAGGGAATTCAGCCACACATTCGGAGACTGGGGGGCCTAGGGGTACTGGTCCCCTGCCAGTCTGCCTGGAACACCCCCCTCCTGCCAGTCAAGAAGCCCCACAGGAGTGACTACCGGCCGGTACAGGACCTCCGGGAAGTAAATAAAAGAGTTATGGACATACATCCAACAGTCCCCAACCCATACAATCTCTTAAGCTCTCTGGCGCCCTCCCGTGTCTGGTATACTGTGTTAGATATGAAGGATGCCTTTTTCAGTTTGCCGCTGACACTCCGCAGTAAACCCCTGTTCGTCTTCAAGTGGCATGACCCGGAAGAGGGCTACAGCGGACAACTGACGTGGACTCGGTTGCCTCAGGGGTTCAAGAACTCGCCCACCATCTTCAATGAGGCCCTGCATGAGGACCTGGGAATCCTAGAGCAAGTGCATGGGCTCCGGAAGGACCTGACCGACCAGCCCCTTCCAGATGCAGATGTCACCTGGTTCACGGATGGAAGCAGCTTCGTACGGGACGGGAGCAGGTATGCGGGTGCAGCTGTAGTCACTGAAACGGACACTGTATGGGCAGAGGCTCTGCCCTCCAGGACGTCAGCCCAGAGAGCAGAGCTTGTGGCCCTCACCAAGGCCCTGACACTGGGAGCTGGAAAGCGGCTCAACATCTACACAGACAGCTGGTATGCATTTGCCACTGCTCATGTTCATGGGGCAATCTACCAAGAGAGAGGGTTACTAACAGCAGAGGGGCGGACTATAAAGAATAAACAGGAGATACGCGACTTACTCTCAGCCTTATGGCTCCCTGCCAAATTGGCCATCATACACTGCCAAGGACACCAGAAGGCTGACGACCCAGTGGCAAGAGGAAACCGCAGGGCTGACCAGGCGGCCAAGGCAGTAGCCCTTTTTCCAATCTCCACCATGGCCCTACAGCTCCCAGACCCAGGAGACCCAGTTCTTCCAGTTCAGCCAGGATATTCCCTGGAGGAGTTACAGCGCATTAGGAAGCTTCCCCAAGCAAAGGAGGAGAAGGGGTGATGGTATATGCTGGAAGACATCTTGGCCCAGGTACGGTTTTTCCGCTGAGATAGGGTCAGACAATGGACCAGCTTTTGTCTCGCAGGTAACGCAGGCAGTGGCCAAGGCCATTGGGGCAATTTGGAAATTGCATTGCGCTTATAGGCCCCAAAGCTCAGGGCAAGTAGAGAGGATGAATAGAACTCTAAAAGAGACCCTTACCAAATTGACCATGGAGACTGGCTGGGACTGGGTGGCTCTCCTTCCATATGCCCTTTACCGGGTTAGGAACTCCCCCTACACCCTGGGTTTTACTCCTTATGAGATCATGTTCGGCCGGCCACCCCCTATTATTCCTAACCTTAAAGCCAAATTTCTTATAGAATTTGAAAGTCAAGAACTGTTTCTTTCCTTGAGAGGGCTCCAGAGGGCGCACGAGGACATTTGGCCACGCCTCCGCGCTATCCACGAGACCGGCCCAGCCCCGACTTCTCATCAGCATAAGCCCGGGGACTGTGTCTACGTCAAGAGACACCACCGGGAGACCTTTGAGCCACGTTGGAAGGGTCCCTACGTCGCGGTGCTGACAACCCCCACCGCTCTCAAGGTAGACAGCGTCGCAACCTGGGTCCATCACACTCACATCCGGTCAGCAGACCCATCTGTGATCCGGGAAGACTTTGTCACCAAATGGAGTGTCGATTGAGATCAACGCAACCCATAAAAGCTCAAGCTACGGCGTGCTCGACCTGCCTGATGCTGGTAACCTTACTCGCGATCATTCCTGCTACCGGGAGCCCCCACACTTCCTATAATGTTACCTGGCAAATTATAGACACCAACTCAGGGGTGATTCTCAATCAGACTTCTCAAGCCCATCCCAAAGGCACTTGGTTCCCTGAGCTGCGGGTGGACCTCCAGACTCTCTTTCCCAGAATCTACCTCCCACTGTACTGTACAGCTGCTGCGATAGGCGCAGGGATTAAGGACTCAAAACCATTAAGGACCGCCTATTTCTACGTCTGCCCCGAGCACTCATGAACTCGGCCCCGGTAAAAGAACCCTTGTGGAGGCACTGGAGACTGTTTCTGTGCTTCCTGGTCACGCGACTCAACTGGACACATTTGGTGGGAGGCCCCGAGGAAGGGTGACCTGATCACCGTTGGACGGCCGCCTGCCCAACCTTGTCCTCCGAGAGGCCGTAGCCACTGTAACCCCATGAGCATTTCCTTCACGGGAGGGGGAAGGAAGGCCACCGGATGGGACACTGGGAAGACTTGGGGACTCCGATTTTATCAGTGCAGGGAATTTGGGATGGTGTACTCTCGTGACCCAGGAATGTTGTTCAGTAGAAATACAAACCGACCCATGATTGGGCCTGTAAGTTTCAAGACAAGGGGGGAATGAAAGGGCAGGGAGAGACCGACTCCATGTTCCCTTTGTTCCATGTCCTCCACCTCGTGGAGTCAGGTTCCCGCCCTAGAACCTCTCCAAGAGCCTAACCCACACTTTTGAATTAACCAATAGAAATGCAAGAGGAAAGTAAGCCGTACCCTGCCCCCATGTGCAACCTGACCCAGACCAATCGGCGGAGGCCACACTACCTCACCCCTCCTACCTCTCCCAGGCCCCCTATAAATCAGCGCGTTTGGGTCCTGGGGCTCTCTCTCTCTCCACCTCGCTGCTGCGCCGGTGTGTGTGTGTGTGTGTGTGTGTGGGACTGAGCTCGAGCTAGCTCGATTAAAGGCTCTTTGCTTTTGCATCGGACTCGGCTCCCTGGTGGTCTTTGGGGATCACGAAATCTGGGCATAACACTACTTTGCAAGGTTAGCATGATGATTACAAATAATTTACTTGAAACACCAGTCCATAATAGTACCCAATGAATTACAGTTATTATTATTAGTTCTCTTGGTTGGGAGTAGGTGGAGGGATTGAGGATGTTTTGTTTTCTCTCTTTTTCACCGATTCTGTCATTATCACCTTTGTAATAGAGAACATTCAAGTATAAGGAAGAAACTACAACTCAAACTTTGACGGTGCCTCTTGTTTTAACTTTGTCAGTTTCTAGAGACGAAGGATGCCATTCTTCATAGGCCAGGTGATCAGTCACATGGCCACCTGTACTTTTCTCTTATTCATAGAAGGCAGATTCCTGCTAGGGACCCAAAGCTGATGGAATGCGGACGTTCCAGGCATCCAGGAACCAAGGGTTCTTGGCTTCACACAGGAAAGAATTCAAACACAAGGTTAAAGTGAAGAGTTTATTAGTGAAGCAGTGAGACCGAGAATGATCTCTCCACAGACCCTGCAATTGGTAATTAGGGGACTTCATTTTTTTTCCAGTTGATCTGGAATTGCAAAGTAACCAATATCTCTCACTGAAATTAAAATGAGTCATTTAGTGTCAATTACTCTTTAAATGAATTAAGAAAACCTGTTAGTTCTGAATTCATAAAAAAAGAAGTCTGAGCATTGCATGGTTATTGGCAAAGTATGTGACCTTCTTTGTTGAAAAACACTAATTATACCTATTAAGGCATTCTGGAAGACTTGCTTAAAAAACATGCTAATTATGGGTTAGCATTTTAAAAATGTGGTTATGCTTTCCATGAAGAGGGATGGTGTGTGATAAACAGAAATTCTTTAGAGCCACACAGATGTACTTTTGAACCTGAGGTTTGTCACTTCCTGTGTGACAGTCTACTCCTCTGCAAAAGGAAGACCATAGTACTTGCGGTCAAGGATCACTTCCAAAATTGAATAAATATGTTTAGCAAATATTCTGTGCCGTATAGTAACATAAATAGTGATACTAACCCCAAATACCAAACACAAAAACAAAGACAGGCCTACCAAATAGCCTGGGAGACTGATGCAAGAGAGGAAACCTAGGTCAGGATCATTACGCTGGGAAGGCACAAAGCCCTAAGGCTTTCATTGCAGAAGAAAGATGTGAGGTATAACCTCTGAGGCATATTCTAATTCTGTTGACACAACGATTTAAGGAGACGGGTCTGAACACCCTATAGCGTGTGATTTGCAGCCTTTTTCATCTCACGGCATACATAAACTAATTACTAAAATTGGGCAGCTCACCAATAAATATATGATGTTTTTGCTGATGTGACAAAAAAAAGTATAATTTTGAGTCATTTACACCGGGCAGCTATTGTTGTGTTGGCTGTTATCATTTTCTTTTTTTATTTGACAACCTAAAGGAAAAGAGGTTGGTGCTCCTGACTAAATAATTAGATATTGCATGTTTTCAAAATTATTATGGCACAGCTGTTGAAAACCGCTGTGCTATAGAGAGGAAATGACTTTGGAACTCTGGCAAAGGAACACACAGCATTTCTTTAATATTCTTTTTAAAAAATATTTTTAGCAAACTAATATATTAATTGCTTAGCAGACAAAACAAAAACATATGAAAGAAAGACTCAACATCACAGCTATGCAGATAAGTCATCCATTTGGGGAGCTTGCCAATGAGAAAACTTGCAAATAAATCAACCAATGACTTTATCCTGTCGAAGACATTATAACTTCCATGTTTGTCAAAAGCCAGTACATATGATGTGATGAGATTGAGTTTCAACTACAAAATGTATGTTTCAAATAGATCTTAGCATGACAGTAACCACTATGATTTTTCTGTTTACGCATCCAAAGAGTTAGAATTAAAAGGCGGGGTGAGGATTTCAGATATTGTGCACAGTCTTGGTGCTCAAGAAAATAACTATCATTCCTTGTATTAAAATGTCTCTGCCGAAACCGGCTTGGCTCAGTGGATAGAGCGTCGGCCTGCGGACTGAAGGGTCCCGGGTTCGATTCTGGTCAGGGGCATGTACCTTGGTTGCGGGCACATCCCCAATGGGGGGTGTGCAGGAGGCAGCTGATCGATGTTTCTCTCTCATCGATGTTTCTAGCTCTCTATCCCTCTCCCTTCCTCTCTGTAAAATATCAATAAAATATATTTTTTTAAAAATGTCTCTAAGACATTGTCTGGTACACTGTGAGTGCTCACAGTGATAATTTCCTTTGTAAGTGACAGAATTGAGAGCTGGGTTTTCTCCCCCCCCCCCCCCCCTTTTAAAAACATTGAATCTTAATTGTTGAAAATATTACATATATCCCCTTTCCCCGAGTGACCCCTACTAGTGAATTTATAGTGCGGGACATGGTTGATGTTACAGGACAAATGTGATCCACAGTTCCTGGGAAAATTAAATGTGTTGACATGTTTCCCTTTAGTAAGCTAGGATTGCCCTGAACTGAACCCTAGTGAATTAGAACAGAAAATACTTTGAGGAATAGGACGATGAATGCTATTCCAAATTGCGGATAACTCCTCAGGGTGGTCCAAATACTGACTGCATTTTGTCCTGTTTCTGAGCATTGGTACTACTAAAAAGAAATTGTATAAATTATCTTTTTTCCAAATGAAATTGGATGAGAAATTGGGACGGGGGAGGGAGGGTCAAATTACCTGCCTTTGTATCCAGGCTATTTAACAATCATCAGAATTCTAGAGACATGCAATCCTCAACTTGTATGTGTTCTGGGAAGGTGAAGATAGCCAATCAAATAACTCCTTAGAGGTAAAAACTAGCATAGTTAGAAGAGGGAGAGACAATGTGAGAATTCAGAGGAGGGCAACATGGCTTTTAGGTGAGCTGGACTGGAGGCTATTCACAAGGTGGGGGCATTTAAAAATGCAAAGAAGTCTCTTTTCAGTAGAGCTGTACTGGGTGATCCTAGTGACATAAAATCATTTCCATTATTACAAATGAATGTGCTTATGGGGCTAGAAAAATCTATTAGCATTGAGGAACAGTCAAACACAGCATGTTTATAGAAGCACAACCAGATCTGCTTGAATTCCATTTGTCATTAACTATATTTGGGGATGTTTCCATAAAATTTATGTTTCGTTTTAGTGGACACAATGTCGAACTATCCCCTCCTCAACTAATTAAAAAATTAACATAAATCACTTCTGCATGTATTGTCTAACAAATCAGTATATTGGTATATACTCACAAATGTGATTTAGATAATGACTGAAAAATCCAAATGAACATATGACATCCGCACATTACATTTGATCTTGTTTAATCTAAGGAACTGCTTACAGCTGATCAATTGGTAAAAACTGACAGTTAAACATTTTCAAAGCACCACTGTTCGACCAGTGGTTTAGGGAGTGATGATAAAATCTAACTTGTACCTTCCAATTTAGCAAATAACTTAGCAATAAAGTGGACTGTTAGATGGTTCATATTGCAGATAAAATTGTGGATTGAGCAGTTACATAACTATCTAGAAGCAGTTTATTTTTAAAGAGCACTACACCTTGTCAACTTCAGCTAAGATGGATTTAAGTAGATATTTTCAACAGGCTAAAATGGAGTTGGAGTAGTTATCTGAATGTAGAATTCTACCCTTTGCCCACTTGGATTTGGCAATTTTTCCTTCTCCGCCCCCCCTCTCCTGCCATAAAGAATAAATACTTTAATGATAATGCCTGCCCTAGCTGGTTTGGCTTAGTGGTTAGAGTGACAGCCCTCAAATTGAAGGGTTGTGAGTTCAATTCTGGTCAAGGGCACGCACCTCCGTTGCAGGCTTGATCCCAGCTTTCATCAGGTTACATGTGGGAGGCAACCAATGGATGTGTTTTTCTCACGTTGATATTTCTCTCTCTCTGTCTCCCCCACTCCCTTCCACTCTCTCTAAAAATCAGTGGAAAGCCAAAACCGGTTTGGCTCGGTGGATAGAGCGTCGGCCTGCGGACTGAGGGGTCCCGGGTTCGATTCCGGTCAAGGGCATGTACCTTAGTTGCGGGCACATCCCCAGTAGGGGATGTGCAGGAGGCAGCTGATCGATGTTTCTCTCTCATCGATGTTTCTGACTCTCTATCTCTCTCCCTTCCTCTCTGTAAAAAATAAATAAAATATATTAAAAAAAAAAAGTCCTTGCTTTTAAAAATCAGTGGAAAAATATATCCTCGGGCAAGGATTAACAAAAACAAAATAGTAATATTTTTCAAATAGGTTTTTAAATTTTTTTTAATATTTTTATTTCAGAGGGGAAGGGAGCGAGAGAGAGATAGAAACTCGTGACAGTACAAGATTTGACTTCTTATCTTATATCTATGTATTTGTCCAGAACATTAGGTGAAGGCTGTTAGCCCACGTGTCTCAGTTCTGTTCATCTCTCTACTCTCCATCTATCTCTACAGTAATGAGATTGATTGGGGAGGGCTTCCCAGTGAGTGAGCATTAACTTTCTATAAATATTGCATGTCAGACATCAGAACAACATCTCCATTCACAAACACCTTTGACTTGTCAGTCAGCTAAGTCAACAAAAGAGTAGTTTCGTGTGTAAGTAGTATCCATGCCTGACTTTCTCTCTCTACCCAGATAGGGCCTTTCTCTCTACTCTGAGCCAGACAAGATGAGGAAAATGTGTCTTCCTTTTCCAAAGCTATAAAAGAGCAGATATTAACAATAAACTCTGTCTCATGAAATGTAGTAGAAAGCCTATTTAGTTGGGAAGATTGGGTGCAAATCTGAATATTTTCTTTCCTTTTTTTTTTCAGCCATAATTTATTGAGTAATATATTATGTGCTAGATACATTGATAGGTGCTTGGAGATACAAAAGTGAGCACATCTAATTGAAGACATGGGGAACTTACTGTAATATATATTCATCTTAATAACCATATAATTATAATTTTAATAAATGCTTGAAGGAAACAAATGATGCTATAAGAATAGGCAATGGGTCATTTGGCCTCAAAGAAGAGTCCATGAAGCCTTCCTGGAGGAAGTGCGTTTTCTGGTGATATGCACAAGGAGAGTAGAAATTGACTGAGAGGTGATTGAGTAGAACCATGACCTGCACGTTAGAGAGGATGCAACACATGCAAATGCCTTGTGACTAAGGGAACAGGTCCATTCAAGGAATTTGAAGAAAGTTGAGTTTCAGCTTTAATGTTTCAGGTCAGCATGGTGGGAGGAATGGCTGAATAGGAGGTTGGTGGCAGGAAAACACAGGTGCAGTAGTGAATATTTGCTACCTCACATGTGTGGACATTGGAGAGTTCCTTTATAACATTGGCTGCCTTTTATGTTGAATCCCTATTCAGTAACCAGAAGCATTATGTCCATTCTGTATATCCAGCACACATTCTCTCTCATTGCAAAGCCCATGTCAGTCTTCTCTGCTGCAACATTTCTCAGTTTCTGTGGATTTCAGTTCTCTCATCTGTCTTCAGAATCTCTGGCCATAACCAAAAATAGCTAATATACATTATGAGCCAGATACTTTTATATATTTGATCTCCTTTCATCTCTATACCACTATTCCTTAATACAGGTGCCATTGCTTCAAGTTATACAAGATAGTTTCTCATATGTGTTAGATGGGTGCTGCTGTAAGACATCCATGCCCATGAACGTAGCATCACCTCATCTGCAAACTCAAAACTGTGGTGAAATATTGTTTGTGAGAAAGCAGTCTATAGAGTAACAATCTAATAGTAGTAATATAATAACTACTACCTATAAAATAATATATAAAATACATTGTATAATATGTATTTAGTACATAATGAGGCTTTTATAATATTACATTTGTTTAGATATAATTCACACACCAAAACTTACAAAAAATTTTAGAAGAATTTCAACCATTAATCTCTTATTTGTTCTTAAACAAATAAGAGGTGTCAGTGCCTATTTGTAGTCTCTCCGTTAAGTGTGTTTTAAATCTAAGTAGATAAGGGCTGCCATGAATTTATATAAAACTAGTGGCCCGATGCATGAATGAAGATTTGTGCAAGAATGGGCCTTCGTTCTCCGGGCTGCCAGCACCACCTTCACTCTGGCCAGAGCAGTCTTTTTGCTACAGCCTGGAGCCGCCTTTCTGCCTTCCCACGCTGCCCAGAGACCTGGAGCAGCTGGGGTGGTGCATAACGCCCATGTCCCACCCCGTGCTCAGAGCCTGCGTATGCCATCTTTGTTGGGTTAATTTGCATACTCACTCCTGATTGGCTGGTGGGCATCATGAAGGTATGGTTAATTAGCATGTTACTCTTTTATTAGGTAGATGGTATATAAAATGCACTATAACTGAAAATATTATAAGGTCATCTAGTGTAATATGCTTCAAAAAAGAAAACAGAAGAAAGTTAAAGATTCAGTATTTTCTCTTTGTTGATTACAATAGAATCATGTAGATCCATGCCCTATCCTTGGTTCTTCCACCAGTTATGTGACCCTGAGGGAATAATTGCCCCAATCCAAGACATAGTAATTAGTAAATTTTGTAAATTTGCAAATGTTTAAAATTAAGACAATTGTTACGCTGATGTATGTTGCATAGATATTACCCAGAGTAACATCTGCCTCTAACAGAGGCTCAAAACAAAGTTAGAAAATACCATTATTATACAATATCGAGTTGTTTCTATTATCAAAGTCATTTTTTTTTCTGTTTAGAATGTTCATGATGCACTTAAATCATCTCCAATATATCAAAAACACAACAATGAAAAACACCTCAGCTTAGATAAACTTCCTTCTTAACTTTGAAAAAAAAAAAAAAAAAAGGTTATCCTGTTCCTACCTCCCGCCATATTAGAGCTGAACATTTTCCTTTCCTACATAATTTATTTTCAGTACTGACATTGACTTTGGTTTAGTTCTTCTTTCTGAAATGAGCGCGGACATTGCTATTCAGAATACACTGATACAACAGCTGGCTAGGATTTTTCTTTGATGCCCAAAGGAACTAATGTCTGAAGGTCACCACATGCACTTTTATTCTTAACATTTGTTTTGGTTTTGGGATGTTGTTTTCAATCCTTTTCCTCATTACTTGGAATCAGAAAGCCTATCCTCCTGCTCTGGCTGTGTTTGCTGTTGTGGTATTTTCCGTTTTCCTCAAGGAAATTGATTCTCCATGTACTGGAATTTCTTTCCCTACCCTGCTGGTTGGATCAGTTTGGTATAGCAGATATTTGCTTGGCATTCTAAAGGAGGAGTCATATTTCCTCAAACCCTGGGTGGAGAAGTAAAAATAAGCTATGAGGGTGAATATGTAAAGATAGGTTAATTATGCCTACCAGGAGAACAGGAAAAGCAAAGAGCAAGAGGTGTAGTGTGCATTTTTTTTCATCCTGCACTAGATGGTTGCAATGGTCCTTCCAGCACAGACATTTTGTGATTAGGTTAATCTGTGAGAAGGATTAGTGTGCTTTGTCATATCTCCAAGGTCTTTCAGTGGAAATGATGCTAATCATGTTGAATAATATTTGCAATTTCATGTTTTCCAGATGTATGGGTTACCCCTTCACATATTTTTACCTCCCCTCTCTCCATATCCCTCTGTCCCTCTCTGCCTCCTTTTTTTTTTCTCTGAATCCATTTCACTTATCCCCAGAAAAAGAAACACGGTAGAGAACATTTGTAGATCTTTAGCAACAATTTCAAGTTATTAAAAACATAAACAACAGGCAAGGGAGAAGGTGAATTAAAAAGTTACCTGGGCCAAAACCGGTTTGGCTCAGTGGATAGAGCGTCGGCCTGCGGACTGAAGGGTCCCGGGTTCGATTCCGGTCAAGGGCATGTGCCTTGGTTGCGGGCACATCCCCAGTGGGGGGTGTGCAGGAGGCAGCTGATCGATGTTTCTCTCTCATCGATGTTTCTGGCTTTCTGTCCCTCTCCTTTCCTCTCTGTAAAATACCAATAAAATATATTTTTTTTAAAAAAAAGTTACCTGGAATCTTGAGATTAATAAAAAATATTACTAATCTATAAACACACAAACAATCTAATAGTTCTTTACACTCTACTGCTGTATACTTTGCTGATAGTAACTCCATTGGCAAATAATTATCCTCATTCCATGGATGGAGAAATGTGTTAGTTAGGGTTAAAATGACTCCTCATGGTCAGATATCTAGTGAGAGGTGGGCACTGAGCTCCATTTTAATACCCAATCCAGGATTTTATATCTTGTAGTTCACCTGCTTCCAAACCAGGATCTCACCATCAAACATATCTCAGTGTGAAGTCAGTCTTAAATATTGGTATCATGTGTGGCGTCCGTTAGATTGTTGACCATGAAGATGTAACTATAGCATTCAAGGGCACGAGTGACTAAGTTTCCAAGACTATTATCTGGTGTCTTAGAAGATAATGTTGGACCAGAAATAGACTGGGAGTAAGATAGCAGAAAAAACTGCCAATTCTGTTCAGAAAGGTCCCATTAACCACAGCAAACAGGGAACGTGGAAGTCAGAGAATGGGAATTTGCCCATGTTCATCCAGGACCGTGCAGAGGACACTGGCTTTGGTAAAAATCAATGCCACAGACACTGTTTTACTGAAACAAGCCTCATTTTTTCTAGATGGAATGAATATCCCTCCAAAGAGGTTGCTTTTGTTCATATTCTGTGGTTCTCAAACAAATGACTGAGTAACTGGGAGCAAGGGTTGGTAGAGCAGTTCTACCTGGTTCTAAGACATTGTGTTTGTTCCCAATTTCTGGTCTTGACACTATCCTTGGAAAACCTCTCACCTTTTTATTACAATTCCTTTGGTTCATATTTTGAGCAGAGGCCTTTCTTCACCCTCTTTCCCCCAAGTCTTTCCAACACACACTGCCTCAGGTGGGACACTAGGATGTCCTTTTCCACTTCTTGCTCCTAAGACCCAGCCTAAGACCATTCCATTCATCTGAAGCCTATTCTAGAAGGACACTGTCAGCCATCAGGGTATATTGCCTGAACTATTTCATAGAGTGTCACTGACATGCCCTCTGGGGAAAAGAGGCCCCTAAACATATCTCTGTCCAAATAAACTCCCCTTCCCCCATGTGTTAAAAAATGTCATGACTTGGAGCCATGCTGTCTAAGCTGTGCCTTTCCTCCTTTTCCAGCTCCTACAGGTCTGTTCCACTATAAGTTAAAAACCTAGAGAGGCCTGCATATTTCAGTAAGTAAATGTATGCATGATTGAAGCATATAAATAACAATGCACTGATCACAGGTTAATGGTAAATGCATGGTGTATTTTTTTTTTAAGATTGAACACATTCATTGGGTCATTCCACATAAATTAACTCATATCTCTGCCAGCATTCCAATCAGTGCACACACACTCTGTCTTTCACACATTTAACTTGATTATTTTTGGGGCAAAAGCATGCATTGGCATGACATAATTCTCACTCCACAACACTAGCATAACCCACGGGAACTCATTAGGTGTGTAGTATTGCGATCCTGAATGAAAATTCGTCTGCAAATTCCTGAATGCATCCATTTGGAATATCTGAATATTTTGAGCCACTACAAGTGTGTTGCATTTTTTAGAAAGGTTTTTGCAATCAAAGAGCCACTGTGTAGCCTCAGAGGCTGGATATGCTATAGCTTGCATTAACTATTTAAATACGACTTTTCTAAAATGCCTATTCTCAGAGCAGGATGTCTTAACACAATAAAGAAATTTTGTTTAGGGCTGGATAAGGGCATTAATCTCTATGCAGTGTGAATTGTGGCATAGCGATATGTCCACATAGAATGTTAAATAAGACCTATTAAGTAGCAGACTTTTAAAAGAGGTGGTGTACTGATTATATGCTATGTGCACACTTTTTAGTGATATATGAGTTTAAACATAATAATTATATACATTTCAGAAAGCTTTGCTCCTCATATAATATGTATGGCTAGAAATAGGGAATCTAGAATCACTCTAAGCTCAAGAAAAATCAATTTGTAATCATTTAATGCCCACACTGCCCCTATCCTAAAGTAATAGGCAGTTGAAAAGAGTGCAGGATATTCCATTTCTCTCATTGCTTAGTGATGGGAAAAAAAAATATTTGGTGGCTTCCATTTTTCAACATTATGCTAATAGAATGCAAATATAAATAGCAGAAAGGAAAGTTTGGTGGCAAGATGATACTTTCTGCTGGATTCAACATTTTAGAAAAAAAAGTCCACGGCACAAATCTCATTTTCTGTGTGAAGCAAGAAGGTTAAAACTTGTATTTAATCATGGAATGGACTTGCTACAGCTCGGAAAAGCCTTCATAAAGCATTGCTAGCGCGGGTATATTTGTTGGCCGGTAGTAGTATAAGATTCAATTTTCCACCCTTTGCAGCTCGAACAGATAAAAAAAAAAAAAAAAAGATGTGAAATGTATAAATTTTCTTCCCCCAAATGATATTTCTAGTTGATATTTAGCTGTATCAGAGTCTGAAAATTTCTTGCCTTCCCAAAGACAGAGTCTAAACTAAAATCTGAAAGTGGCAAGTTGACATCCTTATAATAAATAAATAGGTATATATTTTTGAAATACTTTAAAAAATAAAAATAAACAAAGAGGGAAAGGCATATAGTCATTGTATAAACTGCCCCACTTTTAGCTGCCCAGGTCCTTGATTCAACAAGGAGCTGCCCAGTGAAAGCGAAGTCATGGGGATGGTTTGGTAAAAAATCCTGACTCGCAGGAGTTAGTCTCTGAGAAAATACAAAGTACCAAAGTCTCCAGATCCTATCTACAAGCAAAAAGCAACATCTTTTTATGAGAAAATAAATCAAGGTTAAATATGTGAGAGAATAGTCTTTGATTTAAATCTAAAAGACAAAAGCACAAATACCTTGGCACTCACAGATGTAGGAGGTTCAGGATGATGCTGGAGGAAAATCGAATGTTGACATGCTTGCCAAGATCTCAGCCAGGAGTGCTTATGACATGGCCAGTATGTGTACATGGTTTGAAAATATATCAACAGTGATTATGGAGCGATAGTCTAACATCTATGACATAGGAAGCATAGTCACTTTATCTTGAGAGCTGAAGGAACCCACAAACTGTTACTGTCATCTGCCTCTAATTCATCCTTAGTCCCATCTCTGCTGTCTAGTTGAGCTTCCCAATTGGATACCAGGCTGGTAACTTCATAGAAATAGAAGACAATCAGTATTTAAGAAACAAAGCATAAGCCCAAGTACCATGAATCCCTATATCTGGAGGCAGCCATGACTTCCCTTTGCTAAAAAAAAAAAAATTAATTTGAAAGATGTGGAAATAAAAGTGTAGCTGCTAAGCCCCTCTGTATGTTTGTGCTTGTAGCTGTTTAGTGGGGCATTTCCTTATTCAGTCAGTGTTGAATAACCTCAGGCCCTAGAGACCCAAATCCAAGTCAGCTTTCAACATGAGAAAAGTCCTTTTGATTCTCCCGTCTGACAGAGGTGACTCACCTGTGCTGACCTTGGTGACAGTTACAGGCAAGAGCTGGGCACAGAGTGTGGGAACAGCCGGCGCTGGTGAACAGGTTCTCAGGGGTAATGAGCCGAAGATGAGACTCTCTGCCCATTCCTTTGGGAAATTGCTAAACATAGACCCTTTGCTGACTCTTAGCATAAAACTAAAATAAGGACTGGGGAATATTGAGACCATGAGGTGTAGACATAAATTTAAGATGTACAAAATGAAACAACATTCTGAAGGTGAATAGATGGATTCTTGAAGAATATTAAACTTGATTGAAAGTGACAACAAAAATTCATGTGTCCATGGGATGTGATAGCTGAAAGGACCCAAAGGAAACTGACTCGCCCTCTTGATTTTAGAGATGAGAAAACAAGCCTTAGAAAATTTATCTCTTGCCCTAGCTGGTTTGGCTCAGTTGATAGAGCATCGGCCTGCGGACTGAGGGGTCCCAGGTTCGATTCCGGTCAAGGGCATGTACCTTGGTTGCGGGCACATACCCAGTAGGGGGCGTGCAGGAGGCAGCTGATCGATGTTTCTCTCTCATCGATGTTTCTCTCTATCCCTCTCCCTTCCTCTCTGTAAAAAAAATCAATAAAATATAAAAAAAAGAAAATTTATCTCACTTGTCCAAGGGGTTGAATAAGTTAGAGGCAAGTCTAGAACCCTGCAAACTGGAGAGCGATTTTACAGTTATGGTCCACTATCACATCTTATTTTCTGGGTAGAAGCTATAAATATGTAGTTGCTTTCTTAGAGATAATAAAGGTTATATAAACTATCTTGAAATGATATACATCATTTCAAATACCTGGAGACTGTAATCTCCCTGAATAACATTCAGTTCTATTCTTGGCAACTAAGGAGTTATGACATTCAGGAAATTAAGGATACATGTGTAACAGGGCTGGAGAGTTTCCAAGATGGTTGTTGAGTGCTCTTGTGGCTGCAGAATGAGTATATAAGTCATTTAACAGTTAATTTTTTTACTTTAGATCTTGTTGACTAAGCTCTTATTGTGTAACATGTACTAAACATGCATTACCTCTAGGCATAAAAATAGGGATACAAATGCTTGGTTTATGGACAAGAAGAAAAGACACAAATAGCACAGGTTTGCTAGCTGCCATTTCCATTCTTGGCCTGAGGGAGGAATAGTGCTTCACCTCAGGTGCTTTCCTCTGGGATGGACACGACTGATAGAAGGCTTGTGATGGCAAGCTTCCCGCCAACCCCAGCTCCACTGCATAGATCTGACTTCTTCTTTCTCATTCAGGGAAAGCCAAGGGAAATACATGATAAGGTATTGTCTTGGTGGACTGGAATGTCCAAAATGCATTATTATATGTTATGCTAGTTATTGCCATGGCAGTTATTCAGCTAATTCAAGATGTTTTAACCTTTTAAAAAAAATTATAACATAAAAATCCAAATTTCTGACTGACTACAGGCTAATTATGAACAAAGACTACATTTTTCATCTAGATTGGTCTCAGTAACTGAGTTCTCCTTAATCAGATGAAATGGAAGAGTCATGGGTTTTCTGAGTCTGGTATAGGATATACTTGACCTCTCTTTGTCATTATTTGTTTTTGTTCTTGTTTTTTTTTTTTTTTTTTTTTTTTCCTTCTTTCATTTTGCTGCTTGAAATAGGGATGTGATGGCTGGAGTTCTAGCAGTCATTTTGGATGATGAGGTTAGGATCCATAGTCAGGCCTTGAAAGTTTCAGGAAACCACCATATCAAACCTAAATTGCCCATAGTAGACTGGCCTTGGTTGAAAAAGAGAATAATAAGTTGTCTATTTAACCCACTTTATAAGTGATATATCACATGAAGTTGAAACTTGTACTATATCACCCTCCATCAGAAAGAAGAGTGACAACTTGCTGGCACTCTCTTCAGAGCTCAAGTAGAACATAACATCTGTCTAAGATTTAGGAAGATAGAGGATCTCGTTATTGTTAAATCAACAACTTTGTCTTTGGAATTCAGGTTTTTCTGCTTATTAGTCATTTTTTTTTAAAAGTTAGCATTTTTGAGCTCGACCCATGAACTGAGAGGTCACTGGTTCAATTTCTTCAGGACACATGCCCAGGTTGCAGGCTCCATCCACAGTACAGAGAGTGCAGGAGGTGGCCAATGGATGGGTGATGTTTCTACCTCTCTATTTCTCTCCCTTCCTCTCTCTATCTTAAAAAAAAAAGTTAGCTTTTGTTCATGACATATTTTATAATATAGAATCTGAACAACACACTCAGTTTTCAAAGGAAGAAAAAACAATAGCAGACAATTACTACTGCTTGAAATATGACCTGCTTTTATCATTTAAACTCAAATGTTAGAGGATCACCCATAGAACATAAAATAAAGTTACAAAACTCCACACTAAACCTCGTCAATACCATACCATCAACCATTTGTTTCCTTTTTAAAAAATCTAACAGAATGCTTTATTTTTTATTGAATTCATTGGGGTGACATTGGTTAATATAGATTTTAGGTGCAAATTCTATAATATATCATCTGTATATTACTATATATTGTGAATTCACCACCCCAAGTCAGGTCTCCTTCCATCTACCATTTATTCCCCTGTACCCTCTCCTACCTCCACTCACCCCCCTTTTCCTCTAGTAATCAACATACTTTTGTCTGTGTTTATGAGGGTTTGTGTTGTTGTTGTTGTTTTTTTTGCTTAATCCTTTTGCCTTTTTCATCCAGTCCCCCAATCCTCCTCCCTTTTGACAGCTGTCAGTATGTTCTCTGTGTCTATGAGTCTGTTTCTATTTTATTAGTTTATTTTGTTCATTAGATTCCACATAGAAGTGAAATCATATGATATTTGTCTTTCTCTGACTGGCTTATTTTACTTAGCATAATACTCTCCAGGTCCATCTATGTTGTCGCAAAAGGTAAGGTTTCCTTATTTTTTATGACCAGATAGTTCTTTATTGAATAGTTATTGGATATCCTGCGCTGTGCCAGGCACTATATTCTGTGCCTTTAGATATTTTTTTTTCTTTTTCAATATCCCTGAAAATCTACTAGATAAGATTAGTTTTGCCTTCTTTTGATTTAGTCCATTTTTCAATGAATCCTAATTAAGGTTTCTCTTGAAAATGTTGCCCTTATTTGTTTGCAGAAATTGTGCATGCTTCAGGCTTGCTTTTTCATGTACCTTGGATGAGAGAGAGGAAGGAAGGAAAATAGAGGGGGAAAGAGCGAGTGCTAGCAGGTTGTTTGTATGTGGTTGTGTGGGCGGGTGTGAGTGTCCACGGTGAACCTAAGCAGCACTCTTTGGATTGTAGACCACCACATTTATGAAGAACCTGAGGTGATCTAGGTGCTGTCATTCACTACTTTACATTTGTCAGGCAGTTACAAGCTTGCCTGGGCCCCAGGTGTTCCTAATCTTCTGGAACGGTGAGTCCACCTCCCAACTGGGCTCAGCACTCTCAGGGACTTGCCAAAGCCCCAAATGGCTTATGCATCTCAGTTTTGTAAAGAGGCCGTGGAATTTTAAGACTTCTGTGCTACCTCAGTGTCAGCTACACATTCTTATGACAGTCTTTGCCTCCTGCACAAATAAGTGTATGATTTCAAGGGCATGTGAAGGACTGGGGTGCCATGATGTCTCTCTTGCCCAAGTTTGCACTGGTGGGATTTGGAGAGCTCTCAGCATGGTCATGAATGACTCTTTGCTCACTGGTCCCAGGCACTTGTCAAACCAACTTCACTAATTTGGAATAATTGGATCTTAAGGGCTGGCTGTGTTGCAGTAATAAAATACCTGAATTATTAAATATCTTAAAATATTTAAATATGGATTTTGTTTTGGGAAGGTATACTGCTTTATTTCACGCAACAAGTTAGTAACTCCAGTGAATTGCTAACAACATGTGGTGAGAATCAGCTTTAATATTTAGATGAGAACTATGTACAAGGCTGCTTTACTCAACAGATAAAACCTACCATTTATATTTAGTTGCCATAATGAGTTTCAGCACTTAGTTTGCTTTTATCTGGGATGAACCATGCAGAGGGCCTTGTAATATCTGCTGCCATTAGACATAGAAATCTATTGAATATAGTTCTAACTTACAGGCAAGGCAACAAGGTGGCAAAATTAAAATGAAGAACATTTGAGGTCAGATCTGAATTCAAATCTCAGTCTTTGTACTGAAAATATGTGTGTTTTGAATGATTGTGTTACCTCTTTGAGTCTTCATTTCAGCATCAGATATTTGTGATGATGAAAAGGAATATTAATGTCAGTTCCAGTCTCAGTGTATTCGTTTGGACTGTATTAGTTCCCTTTCAGTTTGTAAGAGAGAAGGAGATATAATGATATAGAAATTTGAAAGATGACATGATACCTCTTGGTCAACACAAGGGACACAGGGTTGAGGCTGGGCCTTGGAGAAGCAAAAGTATGAGTAGCACTTGGAAGGGTAAATTTGGTTTAGCAGTGGGAAACCATCTGAACAAAGGACTGAAAACAAGAGGCACAATACCCGTGTAGAATGTATGGGTTGCTAAATATGGTTGAAGCATATTTTAATTTTCTAAAATAACTTTCTTTGGCAATTCTTGTTGAATTAGTAAAGCTATTTTTAGTAATAATAATGATCAATGTTTACTTTTTATGGTACTTTATTTTGTTGTTAATCCTCACCCAAGTATATTTTGTCATTGATTTTTATAGAGAGTCGAAGGGAAAGGTAGAGACAGAGAGAGAGAGAAACATGGATGTGAGATGTGAGACACACTGATTGGTTACCTCCTGCAAGTGCCCTGACCAGAGCCAGGGGTGGAGCTTGCATCCAAGGTATGTGCCTTTGACTAGAATTGAACCCAGGACCCTTCAGTACAGAGGCCAATGCTCTATCCACTGATCAAAACTGGCTAGGGCTAGTAAAACTATTTTTTTCTGACATCATTAAAATGGAGGATTTTAAATATCCAGGACTTGAATTATCACACTTATTAACTTAATGGAACCTGAATGGACACTGATGGACACTTAAGACCTTCACTTTTTTTCAATGGGCACTTGACACATAGGACCTCATAGAGACATAACACAATGTCTAGGTCATTGCTTTTTTGTTTGTTTGTTTAACTTGACCTTTCTTTTAGGTAAGATATGCAGAGAATTGTTTATGAGCTGAGATGACCTTACTTCCTTTGAAGTGTTTACAGAAAAGATTTCCCAAGCTGTTAGAGAAGAAAGATTACGGACTATCAAAGTCTTTTGAACAGCCATCAATAAAACTATGGCTCAGTTCATCTTGTGTTAATCTAAACAGAAATTTGTAATCCAAGGTCAGCCTTTCATCTTGGTTAGACCATCAAAATTTATTTCAGGACTTATTAGGCATTGACAACAGAAGAATTTTTATTTGAATCTTAGTTCCACCATTAACTAGATGTATGGATTCTTTCAAGTTCTGTTTTTTCATCTACAAAATGGGAATTAGAAACTTCTCATAGGATAGTTGTATTAAGTTTCAAGATATACTTTTAAAATCTAGCATGATGGTTGCCATACATAATAACCTTTATTTTTATTTTATCATGTGAAGGACATTGAGTATACACAAATATACACCAGAAACAATCACGATCTTAATGGGACTTTATAGTGGGGAGAGCACTGTCTTATTTGTAATACATTATGGTAGGGTGAAATTAATCTTTAATAAATCATAAGTGTAATGCTGAAACAGTGCAAATGAAAGAATGATTAATTTAGGCTTTTGAGATTATGGGATGCTTCCCAGCAGCATTGACAGTTGAGTGTAGCCATGAAGGATTAATATTCTAATAATCTGAGAATAGAAATAAAGATGCTATGAATGAGGAACTGTGTGGAACCCATTCAGGAATAGCAGTCCTCATGAAATTTTCAATGGAAGAAAAAGCTGTGTTTCAGGGTCCCCTTATCTCTGTTTCCATTTTAGAGTCAACTATGACTACATTGCATCACCGTCTTCTTCCTCCTGCTTCTGCAGCTCATCCTCCTTCTTCTCTTTTCTTTGTTCCTTGCATTTCAGAAAGTCCTACCATGGCCTTATTTTCATAAGACCTCTCATGTGCAAAAGAGGCACCGATATACATCACTGGCACAATACGGTGTTTGTTTTTTGTGTGTGTGTGTGTGTGTGTGTGTGTGTGTGTGTTGTGGGGGTATGGAACTCACATATAAGCAGAGGAGTAATAGAGTACACACTATTTAATTAGAGTACAAGCTCTAATTAAAGCACAACTTACTCCAGCCAGAGAAGGTTATACATTATAGTCAAAGCTCCAATGGATAGTGACTGTATATCTATGATGTTCTAGATCAGTGGTCAGCAAACTGTGGCTTGCGAGCCACATGCGGCTCGCGAGCCACATGCAGCTCGCGAGCCGTGGTTTGCCGCTCTGTTGACTAATGAGTTTGCCGACCACTGTTCTAGATAATACAATGGCAAGGGACAGGGAACATTCAGGGTCTATACCAGTGGTTCTCAACCTTTCTAATGCCGCAACCCTTTAATACAGTTCCTCATGTTGCGGTGACCCCCAAGCATAAAATAATTTTTGTTGCTACTTCATAATTGTAATTTTGCTACTGTTAATGAATCGTAATGTAAATATCTGTGTTTTCCGATGGTCTTAGGCTCTACAGCAGCGGTTCTCAACCTGTGGGTAGTGACCCACAGGTTGAGAACCGCTAGCAGGGTTGAGAACCGCTACCCACAGGTTGAGAACCGCTAGCAGGGTCGCCTAAGACCATCGGAAAACAGAGATATTTACATTACGATTCATAACAGTAGCAAAATTACAGTTATGAAGTAGCAACGAAAATAATTTTATGGTTGGGGGTCACCGCAACATGAGGAACTGTATTAAAGGGTCGCGGCATTAGAAAGGTTGAGAACCACTGGACTCTATACAATGATGAAAGCTGATTGGACAGTAAACAAAACTGCATGGTCAAAAAGAGAAAGCTTCTGGAGTTCTTGAGATACTGTTAGCTTGTTCCTCCTTTTATCTAACTTAGAACTGTTGATCAATGTTCTTCTAAGCAACAGAATCTCCAGATTTCTCACTCACCTTTGAACTCTAGTCCCAAACACTGATTGGGTCTCTGTGACCCAAAGCTAGATCTCAGAAGGGAAGCCTTAATTGCCCCAACTTGGATCAGGTGAACACTCAGCATTCGCACAGTAGACTGGCACTGCAAAAGTATCTTAATGTGACAGGAAACATGAGTCAATATGTGACTCAAGACTCTCCACAACCACGGGAAATTGTGTCTGAAAGGAATAGGTAGCCTAGTGAGTTTTAGATGAATTACAAGTCCGTAGCAAGAATTTCAGAGCATAAAGATATAGACCACGAACTAGCAGTGTGGACCGCCAAATGTCTGGCATAAATGTGGCAAATATTATTAAATATGCATGGCATTCTACTTCTTAATGCTCTCGAGCCCGTAGAGCCTTGCTCGAACTAGCAGTGTACAACACAACCACCACAGGTTTTTTTTTCAAGTTGATGCATGAGGTCAACCCTGTCTAGCATTCTTCTTGCCGTAGAAGAAGGTTACCTCTGCTGATATTGCACACAGGAAATGGGCTTTAGGTGCTGGCGGTTCCCCAGGTTCCTACCTCCTTAGTTTTTATATTGGCTAGAGCGCCTCTAGGATGGATGCCAATGTGCGCTATGACCCTGGGGCCTATGCATGCTCATTATTCCTGTCAGCTCAGTCTATTATCTTAGTTTGTAACAATAGTATAAGGAATGAAAAATAAAAAAGGAGCTTATGAAAAGGACCAAACTGAAAAATAAAAAGGAAGGGAGAAATAAAACAGCCTGGAGTATCTGGAAAATAAATTTTCTACAAAGGTATAAATAGAAATATAGATCTAGATGCTCTAATCAAAACTTCTCAGAACATAATTTGGCTTCATTAGTATATTTTATTTGTAGGTTTTTGAGCCATACTAATTGGGGTAACATGAACTCATGTGAACAACATGGACTCCCCATGTCTGGAATAACTCATTTCATAAGAGCAGTGGAACAGAGGACAGAAAGCGTGTTGATGTTATCCCCCTTATTCCCACAACACAGGTCATAAATAAGTATTTCCCTTCCTGCAAAGTAGAATCCATAGATTAGGACTCTATTGAGTCTATAGATTTACCAAGTCACTAATTAAT
Organism: Plecotus auritus; assembly: GCF_963455305.1. NCBI lineage: Eukaryota > Metazoa > Chordata > Mammalia > Chiroptera > Vespertilionidae > Plecotus > Plecotus auritus. Next base: position 50,854,994 of record NC_137785.1, read on the forward strand.
AGAAGGCTCAGAATACAATATAGAATATGTAGACACAGTAAATATTTACTCATATCTAAGTCAAATAGAAGATTTTTTAGTTATTTTAAGCACCCATTGATTAATTATATTTAATTATTATCATCAATTAATCATAGTTATCAATTATCCATTCATTGAATAACCACAGAATCAGTCTTGCTCAGTAGTTGTGATAAGAAAGAATTATTAATAGAGGTTCTACATTTGATACCATTGGGGAATTGTCTCTATATGACTATGACATTACACATTCAAATATCCACATTTTCAGGCTGCTGCCAAGATATATAATTCCAGGTCACTTAGATTTGGTAAATTTGCGTAGACTTCCAAGGTCTTATATAATAAATGTATGGAACAGTTTACTTACCTAACTGTCCATTTCATTTACTTAAAAAATTAAAAGAGGGGTACAGGGAAAGATTTTAGATTCTAAGATACTACGACTCCTAGATTTAAAATGATACAAAAACAGACACTTTATTTTCTTTTATTTTTGAAGGCACGAAGGAGCCTAGGCGAAGTAACCCATGCATATTCAAACTGCTCATGTACTTATTTTTCTTTGTGAACAGTGAAAGAGTTGAAATTGGATGGTAATATTGACAGTTGCTGGATCCATTCAGAATGCACTAAGTGCACTTGCAACTTAAATAGCATCATTTTATAGTGTGGATTTAATCTTTCCTATAAAGAAGGTTTACCCGACGTCTTAGAAAAGGAATAGAAATGGGTAATGATATAGATGGCTTTTAAATGACACACATGACACCTACAGATGCAGCAGATCAAGGAGCACTGGGAGGCTCACTCCGAACTGCTCTCTGAGAATACAAACCAGAAACTGTAATTGATGAAATCGCTTTTGCTGAGGACTCTGCCTGGAAACTCCCGATAATGTGTGATGCATGCAAAGAGGATATCTGTGTGCTTATAGAAGAAAACTGCTATACTGCCTCTGATCATTTGAAGTTGCTCAATTTCTCAGAGACAAAAATTGACGGTATGAAAGCAAAAGCTAGAAGTATGCGTATTTTATTTTTATTTGTTTGCTCCCCACATCCCTATGTATGTCGAGACTGGTCACACTGCTTGGCACAAACTAAACATAATTCATGAAATTTTAATAGGCTAACAAGTGGGTTTTGAAGTGGGGAGGGGAATGGTAGAAATAATAATATTTATGCCTGGTCGGTGTGGCTCAGTGGTTGAGCATTGACCAATGAACCACAAGATCACGGTTCGATTGCCGGTCAGGGCACATGCCCGGATTGCGGGCTCGATCCCAGTGTGGGTCATGCAGGAGACAACCAATCAATGATTCTCTCTTATCATTGATGTTTCTATCTCCCTCTCCCTCTCCCTTCCTTTCTCTATAATCAATAAAAAACATAGTTAAAAAATAAATAATAGTATTTATGTATGGCTTTTAAGAGAATGTATGTTTGATGTAATATTTTTTGCATTTAAGACATCATATTTAGTACTTTATAATTCTCACCATCATGACATTAGAGTAAGAGCTCAGTGTCTTATCTTTGCAGATGTGTGAAATGAAGTTTGGAGACAGTGGGAAATTTTTTCAACTCTGGGAGGCAGAGAGGAGAAGACCTTATCAGTCATCTTAGGGGGCAGAGGTGAGAGGACTCGAGCTAAGGAGACCTGGCGCCCACCTCTGCCTCTGGTGCTAACCATCCATGAGTCACTTTTCCCACCAGGTGTTACAAGGGGTCGATTTTTAAACAAAGGCGACTTTTGCCCAGGCCTTTTCAACACCCTAGCAGCATGATATTTGGTCAAAATAAGTCAAACATAGCATTAATAATATCAAGACAAATGCTCAACTACTAATTTATACATTCTGAAACTTAAGTGAAAAATGATTTAAAGATAAACCATAGGTTCACACTATGTGAACAGATTAATAAATGCAAAGTATGTAAAGTTATAATAAATATATCTCTAGTGATTGTGTCCGTCTTTATTGAAATGATTGGATTATGTAAACTTTAATCACAGTAACACATATACACAAATACATGCCCAATAGTCATGCTGAGTGAGTTTACGGCTGCTACTCCCACAAGTCCAGCTAAAGCAGCTATTTCTTTTATTTCCTTTCTTTTTTTAATCCTCACCAGAGGGTATGTTATTGATTTTTAGAGAGAGGTAGGAGGGGAGGGGAAAGAGAGAGAGAAAGAAAAACATTAATCGGTTGACTCTGGTAGACTTCCGGCTGGGGATCAAACAGCATCCTGAGTATGTGCCCTGACCAGAGTGAACTGGCTACCTTTATAGTGCACAGGATGATACTTCAACCAACTGAGCCACCCAGCAGGGGCTTAAAGAGGCCGGTGCATGTTTGCAAGTCCTGTCCCAGCTATTCTTAACACAAGCGATTTGTGAGAATAAAATAGAACATTGAGAAAACAATTATTCTGTCACATCTGGACCAGCTGTGGTAAGAGGAACTAAGTTTAAAGTCAGATTTCTAAAACTACTTTATCACTATGCAAGTTACTTTTCCAAATAAAATTTTTGTTAATCTTCTGCTATATTTCCTTACATCCTGTCATTTGCTTCTAAAAGCTTTTTACTTTTAAGAAAAAAAAATATATTTTTTATCAGCAATAAAGGAAAAAAGAACTTCAGTGATGTTATTACACACAGTATTCAAGTAGAACATTCTCTCCAGATAAATACTGAGATTGTGAAATAACTTTGACCACATGGCTTTGGCCTTGGAGCAAAACGGAATAACCAATTGTAAATAGTAGGGCCTTTCAATAGGTTTGGGCTTTAATCCTTAACAATGATTAGCTTCAAAACCTTGACCAGGATACATATATATTACCCTTTGCTAAGTGGGGATTAAGAATACCAAGGATGCCCTAAGCGTTTTGGCTCAGTGGATAGAACATCAGCCTGCGGACTGAAGGGTCCCAGGTTCGATTCCGGTCAAGGGCATGTATCTTGGTTGTGGGCACATCCCCAGTAGTGGATGTGCAGGAGACAGCTGATAGATGTTTCTCTCTCATCGATGTTTCTAGGTCTCTATCCTTCTCCCTTCCTCTCTGTAAAAAGTCAATAAAATATATTTAAAAAAAAAAAGAATACCAAGGAGGAGACAGTATGTAGTTCCATAAAAAAATGTGCATGAAATTGTGACTCAGCAATCAATCAGTGCATGATCTGAACTTTGCATTCTTGGAATCCCTTTTTTCAGAGAGAGAGAGAAAACTTGTTTTTATCTCCATGCATAAGCGAACCACTTTGAGAAGTTGCATTCTATCAAAAAATCTATTGATTTGTACCCAGTAGGTTTTCCCGGTAACCCAACTTTTTCAACCACTTAAAAGTAAGTGGGTAGGCTCCATTGGCCATTGATGATGTACACCTCGTGTTGAGCTAAGCAGACTGGCCCAGGAGGCTCTAAAATAGATTGATTATGTATGTGGAGTCTAGGGCAAGGCTTTTCCTTTGTGGTCCTTCAACTGCTGTGGCGCCCATCACAGGGGAATGATCAGCCAGAGGTGAACCACCCTGGCTGTGTTCTGTCAAGTGCAATGTTACGCAAAGTGAACACTGCCAAATGTTTCCAATGAGAGGCTTATTACTGCAACATGCCAGGTATCCAAATGGCCAAAACTTCACTTTACGGGCTCCAAGCAGTTTTGGCAAACTCCCTAGGTAAGGGCAGATGGGAAGTAACACAATTTTCTACCTGGACAACTTTAGTAATACCATTTATCCCGGTTTTATAAAATTAGTGTCAGGATTCCAAAGAAAGGAACATTAATGACCAATTCTCCATACTGTTGGATAGTTTACATGTTAGTTTGTTTGTACCCATAACAATAGTCTATGGCAAATATTTGTGCATCTGTAGTAATCAAAACTCTTAGAGCTGAAAGTGTCAGAACTGACTTAGGGAAATACATTTTATGGCTCACCCCACTGCAAGAGGGCTGCAAAGCTACTCGCTCAGGGCCTCATAACAGAATCTGAGACCAGAATGCTGCTAGTGCTCCTATTAGCAAGCTATGAGAACTACCTCTGACTATAATAAAGAGAAAATGGGAGCCAGGCCAACGTGGCTCAGTGGTTGAGTGCCAACCTATGAACCAAGATATCAGGATTCAATTTCCGGTCAGGACACAAGCCCGGGTTGTGGGCTCGATCCTGAGTGTGGGCCGTGTAGGAGGCAGCCAATTAATGATTCTCTCTGATCATTGATGTTTCTATTTCCCTCTCCCTTCCTTTCTGAAATCAATAAAAATATATTTTTTAAAAAGAGAGAAGAGGAATTTATTTGAAAGATATGAGGCACTCTTGGAATCAATGTAGATTAGTGGGCCAGGTTTGAAATATGGCAGAAACAAAGGAAATTTCAGAAGGCCATTCGACTAGCCTGGAAATTGGCCTCTTCTTGAGGTTTACTTCAGGGGAGGATTCTGACCCTATGCTAGAAAACCTACAAAAAGGGATTCCTTAAATGAGTTGGAGGCCAGAAAGACCCTCCAGCCAAGAAATGTCCACCACTGTGCTCGCCCTTTGACAGAGAATTTGCCTTTCTCTATAACGGCAATATTGTTACCTATACGTCAACTTCTTTTGTTTGTCAGGAAGGAAGATTGCCAACAAATTCCAGACTTACACATTCCTCACCAATGGAGAAAGATTTAATTCTCCTTTTCACATTCAGTCCATTCTGAGAACCCTTTGGATGATCTGTGTTTGACAAGCATGCCCATTTTTGATGCAAGGGGAGAGTCCCCAGTCCACATGTCTCATTAAAATATAGTAACGTTGGGCAAAAAATCAATTACTATAAAGATATTAGCTTTAAATAGCTGCTAAAATTTCCATTTTACTGAAGAGAATGTTGCATTTGTCAGATATTGGGTAACTTCTGTGTGCTAGATGCTAGAATAGGTATTAAGTTCATTTTATGTAGCTATCTTTCAACTGAACCAACTCTGCCACCCAGCCTCTCTATGAATGTGAACCATAGTCATAAAAGCTTCTTAACTATCCATTGATTCACACATTTAATGAAATAGGAATAATTTAAACATTTTCAAGAGTAAAATAGCAGTAAACATTTTAATTAAATATTTCTAAATCAGCCATTTGAGCACTAATAAAATCATCTGATTGAAAGTTTCTAGTCATTAAAAATATATATATAGAATTAGCCTGATTTAGCAAATATCCCTGAGGGGGGAAAACATCCCTTTTATTTCACAAATAATAATTTATGAAATAGTCTTGCCATGACCTTTCATTATTAGGGGGTTAATTATCAAAGACAAAATGTCATCCCAGTGATTATTGAATACTGTCTCATTAATGATGATTTAGGCAGAAATTTTTAAAAATTATACAATTGAGTATTTGTATTAAGTCATTGTTTCCAAAACCTGGGTAATCACCAGAATGTCCTAGGATAATATTCAATATTTCCTATTAATGCAAATACATAGGTCTCATCTAAGAGTTCTGAATTATAAACTCTTGGGTTATTTATAATAGAGAAATGGATATTTTCTAACTGCTTCAGACATGGTTTTAATGTTAGGTGGGGTTTGATACTATAAAACTATATGACATATTTAACAGAAATTTAAAATTAAGCATTTGCTTGATTTTTAAAGCTTGCATTGCAAGGTTTCAAGGTTATGTGCAAAGGGACTTACATAACTGTGACTTCATTGATGTGCAAAACATAGAGCTATTAATTTATTGGTACTATTATTCAATATCTTTAGACCCCTTTGTTGATGATATTTGCACTATAATGGAGCTTGTACATATAAATCCAGAGGTATCTGCATACTTATAAAATAGGCTATGACCCCTGCCTTGACTACCATCAGCCTGAGTTAATTCAGTTTATTTTTTCACACATTTATTGAGCAGTGTCTATCAGACAGACAAGGCTAGGTTCTGTAAAAGTAGGAGAGTAATAGGAAGGTAATCTTTTTAAATTCAATCAGTTACATCAGCATATGAGATAAATATGATCTAAAGACAAAACCAGGAAAGGAGTGATGGTGAATTTCACAAAGTGGATTTTTTTTTCCTGTTTAAATAATAAGTAAGCTCTCCATTTCAGGCAGAATTAAATGCACCAGCAAGAAAACACGCTCAGAAATAAAAGGAATGAAGATGCAACATATCAGAACTCACATTATAGCATTCGTCTGAAAGCCAGGTGTAAGACTCTTCAGAGAAAGTTGGAGCTCTGAAGACTGGACCCGTAGATGCCTGAGGAAGTAAGAATCAGGGTTTGACACAGTGAAGGATGAGAAAGTACAGTCGGATCTCTAATTCTGCCAACTGCCTAGTCCCCCTGTGAGCTATTGCTTGCCTTAGAGGAGCCAAGTGCATGCTCTTTATACAGTGCTATAGATGGGGTTTAGCCTGAAGCCCTCCCTTTCAATGAAAGTTCAGAACCCTGATTGTTGTTTAATGCTGGTACCTAGCTGTAGTGCTTCCCAAGACAGAGGGAATGGCCCACATTTTTCATGACTTGGCTCAAGCTAACACTATTTTCCACAATCAGAGGAATAGCAGACTGTCTGACATGGTCTGACTCTATAACTTCAAGATCACTATTCTCCAAGAAGCGTTGCTAAAAGTCAAAGCTTATTGCCTCACAATGCATTAGATATGGTTTGCTCCCTAAGATTTAGTTATCTCTTCGATTTGTCCATGTAAAAACATCCAAATCTAGAGAAAATTTGTAAGAGTTTATTTGAGTCAAACTGAAGACATGCCCTGAAGCCAGATTTCAAGGGACTGGGAAAATGCTATGGAGAAAGGCAGCTCTGCAGTTCTTTTTAAGCATTTGCAGTTAAAGGAGGTAAAGTAAGGAAGATTACATGAAATCCATTGCTGGGAGATGGAGGCAGGAGAGGGCAAGGCAGGGGAAACCCCTCTGATTGGATAAAAAGTACAAGGGAGAAACACAGACTTATTTTACCTGGGTGGGTACAGGAGAGTTAACATTTAACATTTACAGTCAATCGGTTTGGTAAACAGACAGCAAAATCATTTGCTCCCTTGAGGGTGTGTAAGCCACCCAGGGGCTTGGAAAAGAGGATTACACTAGCATTTTAAAGGTGTGTTAACCCAAGTGCACAGGAACTATGGTCATAACTGGCTTCTGACAAAGATAAACCTTGTAACTAAGGAAGGAATTGGCCTAAGGCATGACTACCCACCATGGTCTGCCCAGTTAGGAATTTGTGGTCAGATTACCCTGTGAGTTTAGTTTTAATTACTGATCTTGTCAGATTCACTACCCAGCCCCTTTCTTTTCTTTTCTTTTTTTTTTTTTTTTGGGGGGGGGGGTTAATTGGACATTTTATTTTATTTTTTTAATCTTTATTGTTAAAATTATTACATATGTCCCCCTTTTTTCCACCATTGACCCCCTTCTAGCTTGCCCCCAAACCCTGCCCCCGCAACACACGCCCTAGGCCTTCACCACCCTGTTGTATGTGTCCTTGGTTATGTATATATGTGTCCTTGGGTTATGTATATATGCATATGGGTTCTTTGGTTGATCTCTTTCCTCCCACCCACCCACTACAGCCTTTCCTCTGAGTTTCTACACACAGCCCCTTTCCTTTATAGTTTCATCTGAAATGTTTCTTATGCTGGGTAATCAGTCTTCTTATGTACTCTCCACTTCCCACTCTTATATTCTCTGATTCCTCTCCCCTTTTCCTCATACAATGACTTCCCTTGCCATGTACATTGGTGGGATATGTTTTCCTCATGAAAATTAAAAAGATAAGTATTGACCTTAACAATAATTCATACTCTACTGATTATATTTCTATTTTATTTTTGTCACTGCCCTGTTTGCTTTTTATTTCCAATTTTAAAAATAGACTCAGTCATTATCCTGGCCTGTGTGGCTCAGCTGGTTAGAGCACCATCCCATGCACCAAAGGATGGAGAGTTTAGCTTACTGGAAGCAACCATTTGATGCTTCTCTCTCTTTCTCTCTCCCTCCCGCACTCTCTAGAGTCAATGAAAAACATATTATCAGGAGAGGATTAAAAGAAAACCCAACTAAGTTGTAAAATTAACAGAAGAGATTAAAAATATTTTTCTTTTTTTTTTAATATATTTTATTAATTTTTTACAGAGAGGAAGAGAGAGAAGAGGGATAGAGAGCCAGAAACATCGATGAGAGAGAAACATCGAACAGCTGCCTCCTGCACACCTCCTACTGGGGATGTGCCCGCAACCAAGGTACGTGCCCTTGACCGGAATCGAACCTGGGACCTTTCAGTCCGCAGGCCGACGCTCTATCCACTGAGACAAACCGGTTTCGGCTAAAAATCTTTTTCAATAAGCCACTCATGAATAATAAAAAATGTTTTATAGTCAGCATTGCAACTTTTACCAAGAAAAGACCATTTTATTAACCATTTTATATAATATCGGGCATTCTAAAAAATAATATCAGGACAAGATAGAATTATGGCTGCTAGTATCTACCCTGTCTTGTTCCACCTGAACTCTATGTCTAGAGAGCAGATATGCAATATAATCTATATATTTAGCTAACGCTAGTTTTTATACCTTAGTAGTATTGTTGTTTGTATATTTTTTTTATTTCATTAGACTATGAGCAACTTGTGGGTCAACATTATTCTCTACCAGTTTGTTAAATGAATACATAGATAGATAGATAGATAGATAGATAGATAGATAGATAGACAGACAAGGTGAAGCCATTACATGAGCATTGTAAATTGATACCTTAGAGTAGCACAGGTCCTGCTTCTTGCATATTTATATAGATACAGAAAATAGAGTCTGTAAGAAATTTTCCATAATTTTAAAACACTTCGAGGGCCCGGCAAAGACATTTAAAGATTGGATATGCTGCCGAAACCGGTTTGGCTCAGTGGATAGAGCGTCGGCCTGCGGACTGAAGGGTCCCGGGTTCGATTCCGGTCAAGGGCATGTACCTTGGTTGCGGGCACATCCCCAGTGGGAGGTGTGCAGGAGGCAGCTGATCGATGTTTCTCTCTCATCGATGTTTCTAGCTCTCTATCCCTCTCCCTTCCTCTCTGTAAAATATCAATAAAATATATTTAAAAAAAAAAAAAAGATTGGATATGCTGTTTAGGCTCCTATTTAGCCTTCTTCTCTCCAGACCTTTCAGATACCTGTACTTATGAAGTACCAGATAGTGAAAGGATACCAACAGTAAGCAACCCATTGATTTTCCACGGTATCTGGCTAAACTCCAGTCTTTTAATCTAATCTAAGCTTACCTGCTCCTTCTACCACTATGTGCTCTTCATTGTCAAAAAGTTTGTTGGTGCCCTGGCTAGTTTTGCTCAGTGTTTAGAGCATTGGCCTGCGGACCTAAAGGTCTCAGGTTCAATTCCCTGTCCAGGGCACATACCTGGGTTGCCGGTTCCCCAGCCCTGTAGGGGAACGTTCAGGAGGCAACCAATTAACATGTCTCTCTCATGTGGCATTTCTCTCTCTCTCTCTCCCTCTCTCCTCTCTCTCTTCCACTCTTTCTTTAGAAATTAAGGAATATCCTCCAGTGAGGATTTAAATAAAAGTTTGTTTGCATATTTGAGATTTTTTTTTCTATGACCTTGAAGGTGCAATTTGCTCTCAGCCTGACCTTATTCTACATTCTTTACTCCATAAAGAACTCATTGTCTCTTCCTCCCTCAGCTTCCTTTGGGGAATACACTGTCATAGAACCCACTGACTCCAACCATGGAAACCATATTCTCAGATGTTTTAGGTTTCCTTGAAGGTCAGGGACAATTTGGACCTCGGAAAGTTGTTTTGGTTGTTTCTATTGCTCGTGACCACAAATCCTGCACATTTTCCCATTTTTTAAATTGATCTAATTCAGTATAACTATTCTTTCTCAATAAATATAACATTATTATATCAGAAAAACCTTCCCAAACATGGTTCCCATGTGGAAAAACTGCAATCAAAATGCTCTTTCTCGAAAAATCAATTTTTTTTTCTTCCCTTGGATATGAAAAAAAAAAAAAAATCACTGGACCAAGTTATCGCTGAGGATCCTTTGCTACTTTACTTCTTCTGATTTTCTTACCTACTGCCATTTATTATTATCGGCAAGTTACCAATTCCCTTAGACAGAAAGGCACACGCCCCATAGTGGGATTGTTTCCCTCTCCCCTTTTCAGTATGCATTTTGTTACCAGAATGTAAGCAAATTTTACAGTGAGCCCTGTGATTTGCAGATGGATAATAAGAACCAGGAATCAATACTTAGTAAAATAACGTAGAAAAAGACAATACATTTTTGCATTTGAAGATTAATTTCGTTGTTTGTCTTTCCTTATAAAATTAGCTTTGTTTAAGGCCTACTGCTCAGGGAGGGCCTTAGGGAAATAAAGTGGTGCATTATTTCATTGTCTTCAGATCTATTTTCTGCTTGAACAGACTCAGCATTACAATTAAAGCAAGAAAATCACTTGTTGATTGAAGTCTCATTCTAAGTGTGGCAGAAAGGCCCACTGTCTTCCAGGTGTTGATTTTTAAGTCATTCAACTGCACATATTTCTGACCACATAACACCAGGAACTTGATTTGATATGAACTTGATCACTAACCTATATTGCAACAAGAAGACTTTTTTTTTTTAAATGCAACTATTGCTATTTATAGGTAATCTGTTAAAACAAAGATCTTCTGCTTTTATATCTCAGAAATTGGCCTTTATATTTTATTTTTATTTATTGATTGATATTAGAGAGAGAGACAGAGATAGGGATTTGCTGTCCCACTTATTTATGCATTCATTAATTGCTTCCTGTATGTGCCCTGAACAGGGATTGAACCTGCAACCTTAGCCTATTGGGATGATGCTCTAACTCAGTGGTCGGCAAACTCATTAGTCAACAGAGCCAAATATCAACAGTACAATGATTGAATTTTCTTTTGAAAGCCAAAAACCGACTTCTGTGCATGGGCCACGAAGTTTCAATCGCACTGTATGTGCGCACCCGCACGTGGTATTTTGTGGAAGAGCCACACTCAAGGGGCCAAAGAGCCGCATGTGGTTTGCGAGCCGCAGTTTGCTGACCACTGCTCTAACTGAACTCCCCAGCCAGGATGGAAATTTGTCTAAATTCTTGCTCTTATACTTACTAGCTGGATGACATTATGTATGCTACTTAACTTCAGTGAGTATTAGTTTCCCCACCTGACCAAATGTGTCTGACTCCCACAACCCATGGTATTTCCATTACATCAGGATTTTTCTAATGTGTCTGTAGCCACATAAACATTATCAATTAAAAAATTCCAATAAAGTATTTTATTTATTTCCTTCCTTTATATATGACTAGAGGCCCAATGCATGAAATTTTGTGCAAGGGGCTCGGCCCTCACAGCCGCGGCCCTCCCAGCCCCGGTTTCATCTGGAAGGTCGTCCAGAAGGACATCTGGAAGGACATCTGGAAGGTTGTTCAGCTGTCCAGTCTAATGAGCATATTATGCTTTTATTATTATAGTCGCCCTTAGAGTCTCTGGCATGTCTATTCTCATCCCATAATCCTTTGCCTGTTCATCACATATACATGTCCATGCAATTTTTAGCACTACTTAGTTTACTTGAACCAATTTGACTGTGATCTCCATAAGTCTATTTCCCATGTCTCTATTTCCCCAAGTCACATGACACACCAAAGTACCTAGAAATTAGTAGGTGCTTAGTAATTGCTGCTTCTTCTTTCTCCATTTAAGTATAGTATATGTTCAATAAGTGTAAGAAGTTTGTCAGCAGAGTTATCTCCAAATTAACTCTAGCTCTGGAATTCTCTACTTGAAAGAGAGGCAAGAGAAATAATTCAAGATGTCCAACAGCATTTCCTGTTAGAGAAAGAGCTGTAAACAAGCTGGTTGTCACTGAACAGTGTCCCAGGTTGATGGCTCAATTTTGTTTCTCCTTTTAACTGTGTTCTTTTTTTCAGAATAATATGTGTTGCTGGAGGGAGACGAAGGTCACAGTAGCAGATGTCATATGTCACCTCCTGTGTCATTATGAGGGGAGTCTACCTTGCTGTGTTCACCCCTCAACAATCTCCTGCTTGTTTTTCACTTCCCACGATTGTAGACGTGTTTCAAGTCTACACTTCAGGAAGCAGTGTCCCTGGAAGGAAGGCAGCAGCAGGGATGGTGCCCACACAGTGCGCACCAGGAAAGCTGTCCATGGACAGGTATTCAGTATTGTGCCCTGCTTTTGAATGCAGATCAGCAAGTTGGGTGACTTTGTTGCAAAGAAAAGACGTAGGGAAATTCATTTCTCCTCTTTCTCTAAGTCAATGTTCTGCTTAACAAAGTTCTTCAGTAGACAATGCATGCAAGGAATGTTAAATTTTAAATTCTAACAGAGACAGGTACACGTAGGAAAGAGAAAAACATGATTGAGATTTATTCATTTATTCAACCAATATTTAATGGGTAATTATGATGTGCCACGCACATAATATTTGGGTTTCTATAAGTCCATGCTGTGATGAATGAAATTGTTTAGTCAAGAGAAGAAAGAGAACAAGTATAACAGATAATTAAAAAGTGATACAGCCCGGCTGGTGTTGCTCAGTGGTTAAGAGTCAACCTATGAATGAGGAGGTCACAGTTCAATTCCTGACAGGGCACACAGCCAGGTTGCCAGCTCCATCCCCAGTAAGGGGCATGCAGGAGGCAGCCGATCAATGATTCTCTCTCATCATTGATGTTTCTGTCCCTCCCTCTCCCTTCCTCTCTGAAATCAATAAAAACATATTTTTTAAAATGCCCTTCATTTAAACGAAAAATTTTACCATTTGGAAATCTATATCTGCACAAAGGAACAAAGAGCACAAGAACTGGTAACTACATGGGTAAATATATAAGATATTTTCCTTTTATCTGAGTATCTTTAACAGACTATTGACTGCTTAAACAAACATAATAACAATTTAAAGGGGAATTTTATTAACATATATAGAAGCAAATTATATGACCATAAGAACACAAATTTCAGGAGGGGAGAAATGTAAACACACTATTCTATGTTTCTTCTTCTAGACATGAAGTTATATATCACTTAAAGATAGATTTTTGAAAGGTTATTATGACTGCTATAAACCCTAAAGCAATCAGCAAAATAACAAAACAGAGTTATATTTAATAATTCCAAATAAAGGAGATAAAATGGAATCATAACAATATTGCACTAACCCAAAAGAAGGCAGAAAAAGAAGAAAGAAACCATAAACAGATGGGACAAACATAAAACAACTAATAAATTCATAGATGTGAAACTGATCATATAAATATTGAAATTAAATGCAAACAGTAAATAGACTACAAATTTTAAAAGCAAGATCCAATTACATGCTAGCTGTAAAAAGTACTCTTTATAAAGACACAAATAAATTCAAAAATGGAAAGAGATATATCATGCAAACACTAATAAAAAGACAGCTGGATATTAATATTGATTAATATTATGTAATGTTAATGTTAGTAGAGTTTAGAGAAAACATGTTACATGGGCAAAGGAAGTCATTTCAATAATTATAAAGAAAACAATTATTTGCTAAACATTTATGTACCTAATAACAAAGCTTCAAAATACACGAATCAAAGAAATGATAAAACTACACAGAGAAATAGACAAATTCACAATTATACCACTCTCTCAACAATTGATAGGATATAGACTTAAATGACACTATCTGCCACCTTGACCTAATTGACATTTGTAGAACAGTCTTCCCTAAAATATGAAGTTGTAGCCATTAAAATCTAAGACATAATACTGAATAACAACTGAAAAGTCAGACAAAAAAATAAAATCTTGGATTATTTAGTCTCTCCCTTCATTGATGATCACATGTTTGTGCTCCTGCAGTAAATCTCCTAGTCGGCCTCCCTGGACTTTCCCCATTTGAGTACTTTGTTGACTTGTCTCTCCAAGAGATATCTCCTAAACTTCTTGGTTTCTAAATTCTCCCTTAGGTCATATTACCAAAGGGATTTGTTCTACAGCCAAACTGTGGAGGTCCCTCTCATTTATCCCACCCAGAGGTCTGACTATATTTCCAACAGATTTCCAATATTAACCTTCCAAGCTTACCAAATTTTACTATTTTCTTAACCAATTATTTCCACCCTTTATCCCAAGACCTTTCTGTTCTTTCTTCTCCACACCTGTCTAGCACCTCCATGAAATCTTGAATTCTAGAGTAAGGCATATATATGGTTACAGTCATTCAGTGTGATTTGTAGTGAAGCAAAGAAAACCATATTCCATTTCCTATGACCAAGAAATAAGAAATCTAATTTAAAAGTATGTGAGCATGCTCAACCAGAGTGCCTCAGTTGGTTGAGTGTTGTCCTGTACACTGAAAGGTTGCCTGTTCAATTCTCAGTCAGGGCACATGCCTGGGTTGCAGGTTCAATCCCCAATCGGGGCACGTACTGAAGGCAACCAATTGATGTTTCTCTCTCACATCAATCTCTTTCTCTCTTTCCCTTCTTCTCTCTAAGCATGTCCTCCAATGAGTAAATGCAGCTTTAGTGCTTGCTAAGTCAAGAAAAAAAACACAAAAAACGATTAATTTCTCCTTTCCTGGGATCCTCGAAGGTTGTGAAATGAGATCAATTATTCAAAATTAGCACATAATTGTCATCAAACTCTGACACATGTCTACACAGGCATGTGTGAGTGCCTATGCATATATTAGATGAACTCAATTTCTGTCACGTAGAAACTGCAAGTCCTCCGTCAAGTTAACTTCCCTGACCCCCAGTTACTGCAGCTATGAAAGGAGCATGGTAACCCCGCTACACGGCCCACAGGGTTGTTTTGAGATGGAAGGAAAACATGACGTGGAAGTGCTTTAAAAATATGTTCAATTTGTTCTGTGCTTGAGGGACTTCCATTGTGTGTTGAAATTGAATGAAAGTAACAAGTTAGTGATTTTTCAAAATTTTTGTTATAAAAGCATGGATATCACAGTAGATTATATTTAATGAAAATGTTTCATTTGTCAGTGGTTTATCTGAGAGTATTGGGTTTTATTCTGGCTCTATCTCTTATTTCTTATTTTTAAGTGAGTTACTTAATCTCTTTGAACCTTAGTTGGAAATAGGAAGTGATGTCTGTTTTAAGAATATTTGTGAGGATTAAATGAGATAATGTAAGAATCACATCTGCAGGATACACACATATGCACAATCTTTTTTTAAAAAAATATATATTTCTTTATTGATTTTAGAGAAGAAGGGAGAAGGCGAGAGAGATAGAAACATCAATGATGAGAGAGAATCATTGGTGAGAGAGAATCATTGATCGGCTGCCTCCTGCACACTCTTTACTGGGGACCGAGCCCACAACCCAGGCATGTGCCCTTGTCTGGAATCGAACCTGGGACCCTTTAGTCTGCAGGCTGATGCTTTATCCACTGAGCCAAGCCGGCTAGGGCCATATGCACAATCTTACGTGCTTCATACGTAGACATGTAATGGAGAATGATGAGAGGCTAATTATTTAGCACATTGTGTTGTTCACATTAGACACGGGGTTTATTTTGTAATGTAGTGGTTCTTCCTATTGCCCACAGGGAACGTTTGGCAACATATGAAGACTATTTTGATTGCCACAACCAGGGGGCAGAAGTGTGCTAGTGGCATCTAGTGGGTACAGATTACAAGTGCTGTTAAAAAATGCGACGATGCACAGTGCCATGCCCCCCACAACAAATTATGCGGCGAAAAAAAAAAGTTAATAGTGTCAAGATTGTAATGCATAATGAAAGCAAAGATGTGCAGGATTCTCTTCCCCATATATGTGCAGCTTCTGACATCTGAAAAATTTGTCTGTGCTCAGAGAGGAAAAAATAAAAAAGTATTCTGAGATTTTCTTTTGCCTTTTTTTTTTCCTCATATTGTTCCATGGGCGATTTTCTTGTTTTGTCAGAGTTAGGGGTCAGTGGGGTCCAATAAAACAACCACATCTTGTGCAGAAGCTCTGACTATTGTCATAATAAACTGGAACATCATGCCCAGTATGGTGACATGATTCCTGATTCATTTCCATGTTCTTTTCTTGGGTGATACTTAAAACTATTTTTCAGAGACTATGTGTATGTCTGCTGATCTAAACTATATGCAAGATGCAGGCTGATTTGGGCTAGAGATAGACAGCCTTCTAGGTCTCCAGTCCTGTTCCTAAATATACCAGCAGGATCAGTACTTTTCATTATGATTGGCAAGATCATCCATTTCCTAGGTAGGTCAATTCACCAAAAAAAGAAAAAAAAAATGAAGGAAAACCTTCCAGATGAAATGTACCACAAAGCCTCATATTCCACATCTAGACTAGCAACAATTTTTTAGTTGTGCAAGACAGATATCAGATTGTCATCTATAATCCCAGATCATAAATCTGTACACATGATCCTCCAGGAGATGCCTGATGTCTTGCTGTAGGCAGAGCCAGTGTTCCTCCTACTGAGAATTCATTCACAGGTGGCAACCCAAATGCACAGAGGTACAAAGGCATAAAGACACATTATTATTTGGGGGCCAATAAAAGTCATGTGAGTAGCATGAACCCAGGAATATGGATGAGAGCATTTGGACTATTATCCTGGGAAAGTAAACAAGAACCTAATAAAGAAAGGCCATTTCAGGTCATATTTTAATCAGAGAAATCACCCTGGTCTGTTCTTTTTAAAATATTTCCTGGTAGCAGTGGAGGGTAAGCACATTAAGGCTGATTAGCCATAAAGTGGGTCCTCAAAATAGTTGCTGAGCTGAATGAATTAATAGTTGGGTGTTTAACTTGAGATGAAACAATTGACTTCCCATTGTTCTTAGGATAACAGCCAAAATCCTTTGCAGGGTATGAAAAGCTAGTTTTCTTTTAGTGCCCTGAATCCAATTCTATAAGTAAGTCAGGACTGTGGTGATCTTTGCTCAGTCGTTCTACATAGTACCTGCTCTGTACAGGGCTCTCAATAGACAATCCTATCTAATAAAAGAGTAATATGCAAATTGACCATCACACCAACACACAAGATGGCTGCCCCCAATTGGTCAAAGATGGCCGCCCTCATGTGGACACAAGATGGCCACCACAAGATGGCCAGCAGAGGAGGGCACTTGGAAGGGACCAGGCCTACAAGGGAGGGCAGTTGTGTGCAATCAGGCCAGCAGGGGAGAGCAGTAGGGAGGGACCAGGCCTGCGAGGGAGGGCAGTTGGGGGCGATCAAGCCTGCAGGAGAGGGCAGTTAGGGGTAACCAGGCTGGCAGAGGAGGGAAGTTGGGGTCAACTGGGCCTGCAGGGAAGAGCAGTTGGGGGAGATCAGGCCTGCAGGGGAGGGCAGTTAGGGGCAAACAGGCTGGCAGGGGAGCAGTTAGGCATCAATCAGGCTGGCAGGGGAGTGGTTACGGGGTGATCAGGCTGGCAGGCAGAAGCGGTTAGGGGCAATCAGGAAGGCAGGCAGGCAAGCAGTTGGGAGCCAGCAGTCCTGGATTATGAGAGGGATGTCCGACTGCCCGTTTAGGCCTGATCCCAGTAGGATCAGGCCTAAACGGCCAGTCGGACATCCCTCGAGGGGTCCCAGATTGGAGAGGGTGCAGGATGGGCTGAGGAACACCCCCCCACCCCCGCTGCACAAATTTCATACACCGGGCCTCTAGTTATGGAATAAAGAAATACATAAATGAATAGATGAGTCTACACTCACATGTTTTCTCACACCATTCTAGGCCCAGGGAAATATGATAAAATGTTGAATATTACTCTTATGGAAGTATCTCAATCTGATTATGATATTTGAACATACAAACCAAAATAAATCTCATCAATGATTTAATAATGTTATAGAAAATAGTTAAAAGAACATTGAAGGAGAACCATGCACAGATTGTTTTTATGTCCCTGGGTAGCAGTTTCCGTTTGCTACCACATTCTAGTCAAACCATCCTTGTTTCTGTTGTTATTTATTTGCTTGTCTTTGGAATGAGACAACCTTGGTTCCACTTAGTTTCTTTGTACTTTATTCTATATACTTGAACTTTTGTCTATGCCCCTCTGTCTTCCTCTATTCATTCAGATCTTCCCTGATGGATCATTTGCTAAGAGACGTCTCCCTAACAATCTGATCATGGGACTCCTCTCTTCTCTGGCATTTTTTGTTCTTATACTGCTCTTATTTTTCATTGTAATTGTTACTATTTTAAAATATGCTGCATACTTATTTGCTATTTTTCTTTTCTACCCTCTAGAATGTACGTGCCATGAAGGGAGAAAATTTCTCTGTTTTTTTTTTTTTACTTGTTCTCCTTATCATCTCAATGAGGATGTGGGGCCTAGAAAATAAACAATAATATATTTTGAGTGGATATATGAATAGAGAAAGAATGAATGCATAAGTGGAGAGGCCTTTATAGAATTCTAAAATCTGGATTTGATCTCATAGGGTGAAAAGAATGCCCTAGAGGAAAAAAAAAAAAAAAAGATGAGAAAATTTGAGGCAGTATAATGTGTGCAAAGTCATTGAGGCATAAGGGAATCATGGTGCATTTGGGGATATTTTTTTTTTTTCTGAAATCATATATGTCTTGGTTAGGGGCCAAACACAGGCTGCACAAATAGAAAGTTGAGAACAAGGCAGATTATGAAAGGATCTCACAGTTAATAAATTCATCATCTTTTCTCTAAGCAATAGAAAGTCACAGAAGGCATTCCGACTGGTAAATGAAATGATGCCTTTTGCATTTTAGGGAGATCAGTTCAGCTGTTGGATGGAAAGGAAATGGAAGAGAAAGTGGCTGCTGGCCAGGAAACCAGCTGGATGACTGTTGACAAAGTCTAGAGAGTCTTGCCAAAGCATCTCCTGTAAGACGCTCGGTTTTGTTTTATTAAAATGTGGACCTGACCGTTTTAGTATTACAGTAAGCCCCAGAAATAGCTATTCTTCTCGTACTCTTCTGTTTATTTTTTTATTGTTTTGTTCACTTCATAGGTTTTCGTTCCAAGGTGATAAATGTAGGGAAGTGCAAAGAGAAGGAGGAATAAGAAAGATCAGAGACATTTTCTTAAACCTGTTTTATTTAAGATGCATGTTATCAAAGGTTAAGCTATATAAATGCATGTAAAAATAGAGGATAAAATGAGGCCAAGATAACTCACATTGAAAAACTAAGGCCAGAGAGTATGGAGGCCAGGAGAAGGTCAGTATTACCATATCAGACTCAGATAGAGATATAGGGTGGCATCAAGGGAAGGAAAAGTGATATTAAAGTTAGGAGTGCTGGCAGGTATCAGAGTGGCAGAGATGGTGATGAGGGCAAATGTGTTGATACAAATGTAATGAAGCAGGGACCCAGCCCCAGCCAGGCTCCAGTCCTGACCCTGATCCTTACTGACAGCATAAGACTAAGTGAGACTATTTCTTTCCTTTTTTTTAAATTTTAAAATATACTTTTATTGATGTCAGAGAGAAAGGGAGAGAGATAGAAACATCAGTGACGAGAGAGAATCATTGATCGGCTGCCTCCTGCACATCCCCTACTGGGGATCAATCCCGCAACCTGGGCATGTGCCCTGACCGGGAATTGAACTGTGACCGCTTGGTTCATAGGTGGTCACTCAACCACTGAGTCACACAGGCTGGACTGAGTGAAACTGTTTCTTCCCTCCCTGAAATTTGCTTCCTTATCTGTAAAATAAAGACATTGGTGTTAATGTGTTATGAAAAGCAGGGGTCCCCTACATCCCCAAATTCTTCACCATAGTGACAGAACTATGAATACTACATTCATTGTTTTAAAACTCAAAAAGGCTCCCTACATTTTCTGATGACAATGCTACAGCAGTTACCCACACCAGAGTTTTTAGTGTCAGAAGATATGACTCAGGGTAGCCATTCTGTGTTGTTGACGACTCTGATTAGTCATTATATATTTCCAGTTCACAAAAGTAGAAACATTACTGCTGCATTGAAATTATTTAATTCCCAGATGAAAGGTTACCAAACAGGGAGCCGAGGAGAAATGTTTACAATCAAAGAGAGCCAGAGAGCTGGGCTCAGATTTTTGAGGGCTAAATGATGCATGGGGAGCATTCCAGCTTTTTCATTTGGATTTCTTCCTAGATCTTTTTTTTTTAAATACATTTTCATTTATTTCAGAGAGGAAGGGAGAGGAAGTGGGAGATGGAAACATCAATGATGAGAGATAATGACTAATGGGCTGCCTCCTGTACACCCCCTACTAGCAATCATGCCTACAACCTGGGCATGTGCCCTGATCAGGAATTGAATTGTGACCACCTGGTGCTACTGAGCCACACCGGCCGGACTCTTCCTAGAATGATCATTTTAGGGAAGGTAAACAATACTGTTTTCACATGACAGCCTCCAAGAGGCACTGATCAGAAGACTTCCTCAGCAGACGCCTAAAGAGTTAACATTATGGGGTGGGGCAATGGGCGCACATGCAGTATGCAGATATATTTTGTTGAGTTGTACGCTTGAAACCAGTATGAATTTATGAATCCATGTCACCCCAGTAAGTTAATTGGGAAAAAAGGGGGAGTTAACATTATGAAGTGTTAATTTCTGAGAGGGAAAGACACAAGTAGGAGTCTTGGTGCTGTTTTGTCTTCTTTTCCGCTGACATTTCCTGTAAATGGTGAGGATCTGTGTCTGAGATTGAAAGAGCCCCACGAGGGTTTTTCTCACACCTTTGGAACTAATTTGTTGCCTTTACGCATGAGCTAAAATATTCTATTTCTGAGACTTCTCGTTTTTCCTGAATGGTGGAGGATGCAGGCTTTTTCATCCCAGTTACTTGGCACAAAAACCTACTTTCCTTTTCAGAGAGGATAATTTTGATCATGTAAAAGTGTTGGCTTTGGGGGAAAACAGGCTTTGCAAAGTTTTTCTAGGGCATTACAGGACACCATTTTAGGGGGAAATATGACCTGAGAAGCTGGCTAACTGGGACGGGCATGAATTGTCATCAGAACAAGCTCTGAAGACCTTTGACAGGTGGCCTACAGGTGATCAGCATATACCGAGCTTTGCTAGGATAAGTCCTGGTTTCTTCCTTTTCCCCAAATCTGTTAATCAGGCCCTCTCTCACTGTCAGAAGGTCCCATTTTGAATGATACACTATGCACTCGCCTATTTCAGGGGGACTACGTTCAGAACTTGAGAGATTTAAGAGGTTTCTTACAGATCTGCTCCATGACTCAGAGTTGTACAAAGCTGGGGAGAGGGGATGTCTTCTTAGTGTGAAACCCTCTTTTGGCATGATACATCATTCTAACTCTGTGATTCAGTTCACCTGGGAATTGGATGTGAGTCACCCTATTGGATTTTGTGAATAGGCTCCTTCTTTTTTAGGGAGGGGGAAGAAGGATGGTTACTTTCCCCAGCACATATCCGAGCTCTGCTTTCTATCCTCCACATTGTCACCTGGGGATCCCCTCTGGTCTGTTAGTGTGAAACTCAGCTGGGTTCTGAACATGAATTTCTGCCTATTTTAGGCTTGTGAGTTTCTCATGAACACATTTTGACTAGAAAGAGTTAGATTTGGGATCTTGACTCTGTAACTGATTTGGTCCATCACTTATTTACCCACTAACCAGGCCTGTGATTCTAGAGCATCAGCAATTTTAGGTAATTACCTATTCCCTCCATCTTTAAAAGGAGATAGTGAGATGTGACTTAGTTGAGAAAAATAAATGATCAGGAAGGGCAATTGCACAGTCTAGTCTATGACATATAACAGATGCTGAATAAATGTTACTTCTCACCTTTCCTAATCTGAAAATGTCAAATAAGGAAAAAAGATACCAGGAAATTGAGATATAACTTCTCAAAACTTTTGACATTCTTGAATTAAAAGATCAGTTTCCAAATTTTAGATTACTCTAGATACCTCCTGTAAGTGAAATCACACAGTACTTTTCTCTTTGTGAACTGACTTTTTATACTCAGCACCTGAAGCCCGGTGCATGAAATTCATGCACTCAGGGGAGTCCCTCAGCCTGGCCTGCACCCTCTCACAGTCTGGGACCCCTCGCTTCTTACCGCCCTCCTGCTCACTGCTCCTTAGTGCTGCTGCGGAGGCAAGAGAGGCTGAGGCTCCCGCCACCGCCTCTGGGCTCACCAGCTGTGAGCCCAGCTTCTGGCTGATTGGCCCTCCCCCTGTGGGAGCACACTGACCACCAGGGGGCAGCTCCTGCATTGAGCGTCTGCCCCCTGGTAGTCAGTGCATGTCATAGTGACCAGTAGTTCCACAGTTCAGTCAATTTGCATATTAGGCTTTTATTATATAGGATAATATTCTCATGGCCCATCCATGTTATAGCATATGACAGAGTGTGCTTGTTTAAGACTAATATGTCATGGCATGTATTATAGACAACATTTTGTTGATGCAGTCATCTCTCTGTGAACATTTTTGTTGCTTCCTTCTCTCAACTACTGTGAATAATGCTACAATAAATATGGGTGTACAGACATATTTTTGACATTATATTATGGAATCTGATTTTTTGTTTCTTATGGTGGCATTATTAAAATATTGTGCATTTGAGAAACTTGGAGTATGTAGTAAAGTTGAATTATTTGTTAAGGGAAATTTACATATATCATCATACACATAACATTTGCAGAAGATATAATTTTGCATCCGACTTCCCTCATTACAGTAGACACATATGATGGGAGTAATAGACATGATACCTTGTAAAGCAAAAACCCAGAAAGATGAGCAGTCCCTACATTTGATTCCCTCTGATAAAATGAGGTGTCTCAGGTCTCTAGGAACTTCTTTGTTATCTTAAGAAAAGTGCACTGTCAAGTGTAGTGGAGAAAGTGCCTGCATGAAGCAGTTTTGATTTAACACCAAGTGCAAAGCCTTTTTATGAGAAAGCAGGAGAAATCAATGATGATGACTGAAGGAGAATACAAAGTCATACCACCGATCCCCAGCATTTATAAACACCAAGGCCCGAGTAAATAAATATAATCAAAACGAATAAGGAAAAGTATAAAGGGAGAGCCCAAAAAGAAAACATAGTCTACCCTTTATCTGGAAATGGAATCTCTATGTTCATCACCCAAAATGTTATCTTGCTCTGCTTACTTCAAATAGAAATCAGGTGTGCCCACTCTTTCTTCTCCCTAATTTTAATTTGTGCTATATGCTGATAGATAAAACATTCAAAATGTCAGAATCCATTTATACCTTTACTTAAAGCCACAGAAACCAGACATACAAATTTATTGCACATATGGGTTAACAGGGTGGCAGAAAATTAATAAACGTATAGACTCAAGCAAGGAGATTTTATTGGAACTGGGCAATAGGAACACAAGTTGTTTCACAAGCAATATATGTGCTGGTGGCTCTCATTCTTATATTACTATCCTAGAGGCAATTGGTTAAAATACAGTGGGCTGGCATGTACTCCATACTCATGGATCCAATTGGTAGGGGCAGGGCTTGAGGCATCTCACCCCATCCCCTGGGTTCAGTGGCTACTTACTGACCCAGCACTGTGTGTCCAATTTTTCATTGCATACAAAAGCTGTGTGTCCATTCTCTTCTCATCCTCCTGAGATTGTCTTCCATGTGAACATCTGGTTTATTTAAGGTGTTCATGACTATGCCAGGAGGAGCAATGCTAAGCTGGTACGGTTTGGAAATAGTCTACGATATGTGGTCTAAAGAGCTTCCATAGATAAGTAGTGAGGGCAAGTGTGATGTAATAACATTCTCAGGAGAGAGTTCTCTTGTTTTATCCCCAGAGCCCTGAGTCCAACACACACACACACACACACACACACACACACACACTTTTGTTTCTTTCTTTACCCCTTCAGGTGTCTCAATGTCAAAACTTGATCTTGTTTGGTCCACTGTTGTGTTCATTTTTCCCTTGAGGCTCACTGGGTCAGAATTGACTGATGCCCCCAGGATAGGTAACGTATCAATGCCAATGTCCTCTCTGGTTTTCAGCTTCTACTGAAAGTTTGGTCCTTGGGAAGTTTCTTTCATTTCTTTTAAGTTCAACTAGGCAATACAATGCACTTTTTTATGTTTATTCAATATGTTAAGATTTTATAATGCTGAGTTTTTAGGAATCTAGTCTGCCATATTGCTGAAAATGAAGTCAAATTAATGTACCCTTATGAACAAACATAAAAATGTGTTTTTTTTTAAATCCTAAAAAGCCATTATTACATACAGAACTTCTTTCAGAATAAAATTTCCTGGAAAATTTATTGCTCTTTTAAATAAATGAAATTTTCTCCTAGGCATACAATTTTTTAATTTAAATTTATTGGGGTGACATTGGTTAATAAAGTTGTATAAGTTTCAAGGGTACAGTTTCATTGTTCATCATCTGTATATATCATTGTGTATTTACCACCCAAAGTCAAGTCTGTAGTGTGGAATATGTAATTATTCATCACAAATTGCAAGGTCTGAGCAAAGTACTCAAAGGCTTCCCTGTGCTATTCTGTTCCTGGCTCTTGTCTCACTCCCACCAGGACTTGCCTCATCCCTTGGGAATGGAACATGTCTAGTATTTACCACACTGACATTTATGCCATACTGTTCCCTTTATTTTGAAAACCCTACTTGTATTTCATTATCTTGCTTGCTCTTCTTCATACATGACAATTGAAGTCAGGTGACACAAGTTCTACAAAGATTTCTTGGATCCTTAAATTAACCTAAATGTCCATCCTTTGACTTGGGCAAATATTGCATTTTAGCAATTGGCATAAAATTATATGCAATTAAAAAAGTCCCTCATCCCAACTCCTTAATCAGTACTAGATATAAGCTTTCAATAACTTTCTGTATAACCAAGAGAAATAATTTGAGCGAATACTTTTAAGTGATTATCCTTTATTTTTTTCTCAAACTAAACTGTATAAATTGGTAATTTTTCCTATTTTGTATTTCCAGTTGTACATATTGGAGATTGTTCAATACCGTACGGTGCTTTATAACCAATTATCACAGTTCTCAGTGTTTCTAAGTTGTTGGTTTATCCATTCCCCTTTGTAATTGGGCAATTTCCTCCTTTGGAGACAGGAATAGCTTGCTCACCTGTGCAGCTGGAATGTCAACAAGGCACATTCAGGATACAGTTGTTAAACAAATGGAAGTGACTTTAATTTCTACTCATTAATGTATTTTTATTTCAATGGGTAACATTCATATTGTCTCAGCATTGCTCAGGAGATTCCAATAACTATTCTGAGAATGCTAGAGCTTCATAGGTACAATGCTAGTCACTATAAATTGTAAAGCAAATTTCATTGTACTCAATGCAACTTTAAAAAAAAAAAAAAAGACAGGTTAGGAATTTGAAGTCCCTTAAATATTGGTCCATTTAAGGAGAGAAACAATTCAGACAGTCATGGCTGCCATTCGCCTGCACGGGCATTGCAGGCATGGCATCAGCTTTGCCCTTTGGAAGATTTCTAGCTGACCTTTAGAGAAAGCTCGGGCTCAGCGGGAATAACATCAAGTGTTGCTACTCCTATTACCAATTTTGAAAAAAAAAAAAAAGCTCATGAAACATTGAAAAGGAGGGCCTTGGTTACTTAACGATTTTTATTTTTTCAGCTCATAAATAGAAATGGACAGCAAATGTTTAAATGCAAATATCTCGTGTGGTGTGTGTGTGTGTGTGTGTGTGTGTGTGTGTGTGTATAAAAGTCTCAAGACTCAATCTACCACTTACTAGTTGTACAGTTTGATCAGTTTCTATAACATTTCTTTCATGT
Source organism: Plecotus auritus (assembly GCF_963455305.1). Taxonomy (NCBI): domain Eukaryota; kingdom Metazoa; phylum Chordata; class Mammalia; order Chiroptera; family Vespertilionidae; genus Plecotus; species Plecotus auritus. Next base: position 50,880,871 of record NC_137785.1, read on the forward strand.
CTTTACCTGTAAAATAGTCATAATCGTACTGAGGCACATAGCACAGTATCATTGCAAGTTTTGAATATTGAAAGGAATATTCACAAAATGTACGGAGCACACAGCTGACAGGTGGTACAGTGGGGAGGAAAGACCTTGCTGGTTAATCAGGAGATGGGAGTGCTTGGTCTGATGCTGCCCCTAACTCCCTTTCAATCACTTTCCCTTTGTGGTTGAGTGAGAAGTGTGGACTGGATGCTGAGAGAGGCCCATTCCATTCTTCAAGCTGTGAAGCTCCCAGCTGTGAGCACCATCATTCATCTTCCCCTGCATCCTCCCAGAGGTATGGTTCCTCACTGAACCTCATTGTAACTCTTCACAACACATTCCTGTTGCATGCCAGGTACCATTTTCAAGAACTTATTGAAGAATCTACTCCTCTAAAATTAGGAAATATACTGCGGCACATTGAACAAAAGGAAAATGTATGTTGAGAGGACCTATGACAAAGAGGAGAGAGGGGAGTTCCAAGTTGGCAGCCTCGTAGGGTCTGGGAGCAGCAGGTATGGCTGGAGCAGGGAATGGCAGGTGTCTAGAGGGGGGTCTTCAGGGAAAAGAAAAAAAAAGAAAGAAAAAACCTAACACATTATCTGACTTTTTGACTGTATAATAAGTTATATTGAAAGGCATCTTTTAAAAACCCTGGGAAAGTGCAGACACACTTATATTTTCACAGAAAATTGATAAAAGGAGAATGAGACAATTATTGCTAAGCAAAACAACAAAACAGTTGTTCAAAACAGGGAATGAAGTCATAGTGCATTTCTTGGCTCAGTAATAACACTTTATATGGATATAGCAATAACAATGAAATATTAATTTATCTGACAACTGAGACAATGTATTCGGCAGAAGGTAGAAAGGTCAGGAGTATGAAAGAGCTCAATCCACAGCCAACATAAAAGAAAAGCAAATTGGACTAGCCGGGAGATAACAGGATGTACATATCATTTAGATGCATAGAGGTAAATACCAAAATAAAACAGCTAAATGAACTTTAAAGATACCATTGGGGGAAGACAGTTGTTTCTGGTAGCAGGATAAAGATAGAAGAATAAAATTGGTAACTAATGACATGTGTACAATGAGGTTTCAATTTCATGAAACATTGATGGTGCTGAATATGGGGGTGAGCAAAGTCGGTTCACAGTTGTGTGTATGCGAAACACAGAGTTTATTCTTGTTTTATTATTTATTAATTATTGCATTATTTATTTCTTTTTATGTTTTTTTTTATATTTTCATTGATTTCAGAGAGGAAGGGAGCGGGAAAGAGAGATAGAAACATCCATGATGAGAGAGAACCACTGATTGGCTGCCTCCTACAAGCCCCGTACTCGGGATCAAGCCTGCAGACTGGGCATGTGCCCTTGACCTGAATCAAACCTGGGACCCTTCGGTCTGCAGGCTGACACTCTATCCACTGAGCCAAACCAGCTAGGGCACATTTTTTGTTTCTATTACAACGGTACACCTACTTTTTTGCCTGTACATTCTTTCTACTGTTTCATACAGACATTGTATGGAAAAAATATATTATTACCCAGTAATATAAGGAAGGAGCATGGGTTAAAGAAATAATGATATCAATAGATGGTAGAGAGAAGGATCATATTTGAGTCTTTTGATTTTCAATAATGTGTAATTAACTTGCAGAGCAAGTAGCACTTTAAAGTGAACTAAAATCTTCTATTCCTACTTAATTGACATGCGAGAACTTAGGAGTTGCAGTTGACCCCTTTTACCCCTACTTCCGGATAAATAGACCCACTTCAGATGAAGTGGCCTGCACCAGTCTCTGGGGTGGGGGCAGACTGATGTCAAGAATGCAAGCACTAAGAGTCTCTTGATACCTTACAGCAACAGCCTTGCAATTCAACAAGGTTTTTTTTTTTTTTTAAAGGCTACAAGGAAACAGGAGAGTATTATCCTATTACAGTGTTTTCCATTGTAGCAGACTTTTATTTGCTGTCCCTGGAGGAAAAATACAAATAATTAAAAGTAATGTGCATAAAACTGGCCTGACTGGTAATGAGATAATAATTTTTCTAGCTATGTATTTGGACATTGACTTTGCAATTTTATCCTCCAATGCTTCTGACTATTTCACATTTATGGACTGCTCTTAACAGTCACCATTAACAAAAAGATAATCCAGAGGCCAAAATCTCAGTGCTTCTGGCAAAAGAGGGAACTTTGGCATCTTAAAGCAATATTTATACTTTCACATTCTTACTCCTCTGTCTTTGTAATAGGATGGAGTCATGGACACAATTTCTGTCCTCACTATAAACTGCCTAGGACCTGGCATCTTTAGGCCCTAAAAATAACTATTATTGTTGTTACTATTACTGCTAATAATAACAGGTGCAAAATGGTAGGAAACTATTATTATTGCAATATTGAGAATGGTAGAAAACTGTTATCATTGAAATATTATTAGAGCACTTATTAACATACAAGGAGCAACATAACTTAACCATTACTAATGCATACTTTTCTATATTCTAAATGACATCCATGCATGGATGGATGCATGCATCTATTCAGATGTTCAACAAACATTTACCTGGTCCCCACCACATGACCTGATTCTATGCCCAGCAGATACAGATATGACAAACACAGTGTATAACCTTTATAGAAAAAGAAAGAGCACCAGGACATGTGTTTTTTTAAAAAAATATTTTTATTGATTTCAGAGAGGGAGAGGGAGAGAGAGCTGGCAACATCAATGATGAGAGAGAATCATTGATCGGCTGCCTCCTGCACACTGCCTACTGGGGATCAAGCCCGCAACCCGGCATGTGCTCTGACGGGGAATCGAACTGTGACCTCCTGGTTCATAGGTTGATGCTCAACCACTGAGCTATGATGGGCAGGCACCAGGCCATGGTTTTAATATAAAATGACAGATGGAATAAGCCAGTCAGAGAAAGATAAATATCACATGATCTCACTCATTTATGGAATATAAAGAACAACATAAAGTGATGAAAAAAAAAAAAAAAACAGATCCAGAGACAGAGAAGCATCGATCAGACCGTCAAACCTCAGAGGGAAGGCAGGGGAGGGTGAAGGTAAGGGGGAAGATCAACCAAAGGACTTGTATGCATGCATATAAGCCTAACCAATGGACACAGACACCAGGATTGTGAGGGCATGAGTGTGGTGGGGGGATAGGGGGACCATAGGGGGAATAAGGACACATGTAATACCTTAATAAAGAAAAAATAAACATAAAATAAAAATAAAATGTGACAACTAAAATAAATTTAAAAAATAAAACGACAGATGGGTAGTTGAAGTAGAGCAGGGTCTCAGCTCATAAACTTAGCTCCGTCTGCTACCTTAGGATGTCGGTTTTACTGAGCACTTCTTTCCACAGGAAGGGAGAGTGCTAAGAGGCAAGGGAATCCACTGGCATCCAAAGGAAGGGATGAATCGAAATGTATCTGTATCTTGCCTTTCTGATTATCCTCCAATCCAATTCCTCCAATTCCTACTGAATGCTCATGTGAGGAGTGGTTTTAGGAGAATGATGCAAAGTTACAATCCCTTCTTTCTTCCATGTCATCTCCATGCATCTAATACTAAGACAACTGGGACAGTCAAGAAGCAGAAGTCAGACAAAAATCAAAGCCCAATTTCACTATAATTATGCCAGCCATGGGGAAGAATCTCCTAAAATTTTCATCCAAACACACTCTCTTTAAAAATCCTAATATCATAATCTGAAATAGACCTTAAATAAGTATTTCCGGCCCTCTAAGTTATAGGTTAGGGGCAAGTGAAACAATGGAGGTTTTTCTCCGTTGGTCTTGGGGAGTTTTTTTAATATATTTTTATTAATTTTTAGAGAGAGGGAGAAACATCAGTCAGCTGCAGGGGATAGAGCCCACAACCTGAGCATATGCCCTTGAATAGGAATCAAATTGGCAATCTTTTGGTGCACTGGACAATGCCCAATGAACTGGGCCTCACCAGCCAGGTGACCTGGAGAGTTTTAAATAGGAATAGGTGACTACCTAAAACAGAGATTGGCTCAGCATGTAACAAAAATCTTTTAAAAATAGAGCAATTTTATCATAAATTTAGGATATTATCTTAACCCTAAATTAATTTTGAGACCTGGAGGGGGATTAGGAATATGTCACTTAAATATACGTTAAGACAAAGAAAGCCCTGTGGTCATTGTTTCAACAGCTGTTAGGGAAAAGGAAGTTTAAATAAGGAGAATCACAAGCATACACTGGAGAAGAAAATGCCATTTCAGATATTCCTCGTATTTCTAACATAACCACATTTCAAAGCATCTTAAAATATTGATGACATGAAGCAACTAGTTTTACTCTCCCAGAACAAAGAGAAAGGCTATCTATCTTATACAGATTTTTGCCTTGCTGAACGTTGTTGTTTCTTGAGGGGGGTGAGGGGAGTGTCCTTTCATTGGTTCAATAGTTGAACAAATGGCACTTTCAATCTTGTGTAATTTGGTCTAAGTATTGTCATTTACTAGGATTAATGCCAGATGGATCCTGGGAACATTTCTAAGGGTTCACTGCTAACATAAAGAGAGGGTCCAAATATACACCTGTTCACAAGGGATGGGATGGAATGGGATGGGATGGAAAAGAGAGGCATTTAATCAACAACAGGATATGCACATTGCTTTGCAGTAAAGGTGCAATATTAGTGCAGACCTCTTAAAGCAAAACGCAACAAAAAAAGGGTCGGAAGGCTGGTTTGCTTCTCCTGTGAGGTGACTGCAGGATCACTCTCCTAAGCGTTTACCAGTATCAGGCCTTGGGCTAAGCACAGTCCTCACAACAAAGTTCAGTGCTTATGCCCATTTGACGGATGAGGAAATCGTCTCCAAGAGGCTAAAGAATGTACCCAGTTCACATTTTTAAAAGTGGCATGGTGAGATTTTAATGTGGAACTCTGACTTTAAAACTGTGCATAGAGTACCATATTTTGGAGGACTAGAAAACGTTACAATTTTAGGGTTGAAAAGGATAATATAGGTCATTCGTCAACCACTCCTATCTTTTACCAGAATCCTTTCTACAACTTAAGCAAGTGGTCCTCTAACCTATTTGAACACCTCTGCTACTTAAGCCTCTGCAAAGGTTATCAGTCATGTCTTTCCTTTCCAGCCATCTTGTGTTGCCATCGTCCCCTCTCCTCTCTTCCTCATTCAGTGTGCTAGGCTGACCTGCCCCAAGACTGACCTCAGAAGAGCTTTCTCCTCTTAACCCACTGATGGTTCTCCATTGCTTGTACATACATTGTAGAATACTTCCCAATTGGACAAAAATCTGTCTCTCCAGCATCTTTCTGTTCTCCAGATAGTGGGGGAAAACACTGAATAACAACTAGAGTTTCTAAACTCTAAGCAGTTTGGTGACCCTATGTCACTGGGCATTCTTTTTCTTCTGCCTAAAATTGAGTCTGTAGACTTTGCCCTCTATATTCACCTGTGAAGAGCCATAATGATGAGCAACTCATTTGAAAAGTCTTAGTACCTACTTTCATCAAAGCCAGTCTCACCCAACTATGTGTTCATAGCTATTTGATGACAGAATTTTGTAACAAAACCAGGACATCCTGCTTTGTCTCCAAGTGGTTTCTTTCCCAGTGTACTATGAGCACGTTGAAGGCAGTGTCCGTTTTAGTTTCTTGGTCTCCTTCTGTTGCCGTATATGCCTGGAACATAGCGAATGCTTAGTAATTATTTGACATATGAACTTAACATCATCTATAAAGCTGCAGAGAAGGTGATGCTATTCTTCACTTCATTGTCAATCTGTTTCCTTCTATTTAGACTCTCATTCCATCTTTCCACCCCTGTCTAGTCTTAATTCTGTCTAAGTCATGCTTATGTATATTGCCAAATGTTTAGCTCATCTGGGCGTGGCTAGCACATGATTACTCCACTGAGGGACATGGGCACGCCTAGTGACACTCTGGAAAATCACACGTTAGTTTATGATAACTTTTACACAATGAGAGGCAATGGATTGTCGACTTAACAAAATTGCACAGTGCATAAAGGCTGCTTATAAGGCTTGTATGTATTTTTTACTTTTTACCTAGTTAATGAAATATTTTAAATGGTGGAAGCATTTTTTTCTTGGTGAAAGATTTAAACATGTTAAAAGTCTAAAACCAGAATGTCCTAGTAATGCCAGGTTCAGACGATACATATTTGTTCATGCCCCAACATGTATGGGTTCTCTGGCTGCTGCCTAGGCAGGAAGAAAGCTTCTCTCTGAGATACCCAGTCTCTGCTCAGAGGGACTTCCACGTGCTGGTCCACAGCCGTGTCATCCAGTTCTAAAGAGTCACTGACATCAACCACCGTCCAAGCTTAACTCGTATTTCCCACGTGTAGGAGGGGATGCAATAGAAAAAAATGTTTTTTCATTATGGTTTATAAGTTGCTTTCATTTAATTAAAGTATTCCCAGAACCCATAAATAAGAGTCAATACTTTAATCAAAGTGTTAGGTCAGCCACCCAAATTTTCAATAATCAAGTGATTACCCAATCATTTATTGTGTATATTACCAAACGAAAGCATCAGAGGCAACATCTATGTTTCTGTTGTGAGAGGAAATCTGCTTTTAGAGGGAAATTAATTCATTGCTTCCCCTAGCTCCTTCAGGTTCTTGTATAATTTATTCTACTAAAATAATTCGGGAGTGATTTGTTAATAAAGTGGCAAGCATCTTCTCATGACCAAAGACATGTTATTGGCAAATGATGCTGCTTGAGTCTGACACAGTCTCTTGCTTTCTATTTGGCCTGTGTTAGGAAACATATTAGACAAATGGGTCATGGTTTGATTTATTAAACATGTAATCATATATCTCAACTTAACAGAGAGTACTCAAAAAATATGTCCTATTCCTATTTCCAAAGCATTGAGTTTGAATTAAGACTCAAGAACCACACCATTTGCTACTGACTGTCAATGACATGCATCAACAGTGATTCATCCTCCCTGAAAAGGAATAATAAATTTATGTTATTACCATAAGAAAATAGTGAAATTGTAAAAATTGAGTATCTTCCTTTATAAATAATTTACTGATGTAATATAAGTCACAAACTTAAAGAGATATACAGCATTAGAATATTATCAACCCTTAAAAACCAAATCAAATTTATATTAATATTTTCTGCCAAATAGTAATTTCAACTTTAAAAGTGTAATCATAAATAGTAGCAACTAGAAACACAAATCCAACTTTATTTTCACAAATGCTTTTCTTGCTTATTTTTTAAAGAGCTAAAAAATAACCCACTTCTTTTCCAGCAAAGCTGGTTATTTAAATGAAATGAAAACAGAAGGGTTGATTAATAAATATTGACTAATCCCTGTAATACTTAAGCAGATTATCTGAAAATAGATTGATTTCTGATGGCCATGGACAGTGCATCCTGAAGATACTGGAGTTTTTATTTTTTTTTTAAATGCTACTATGCTTTTAAAAATAAATATATAAAATCCTAAAACTAAAACAACCTCCATTAATCTTTGTTTAAATTATAGTAATCCAAATTTAATTTGGAGAAACTACACATTTTATTAAAGTACAGGACCATGTGTTACAACGAAATACATTTTAATTTGGATTCTCTAGGCTTCTTTTTAGAGTTAGTCTCTTTTACTGGGCTGTATTAGTCAATGAGTCAGGTTTACCTAAGGAGACAGAACCAATAGGCTGTAAATAAATAAATAAATAAATAAATAAATAAATAAATAAATACATAAATAGATGTAGGGCTAGAGACCCAGAGAAGAGCTCATGTTGCAGTCTCAAGTCCAAAGGCAGTCTGTAGGCAGAAACGCCCTTTTTCTCTGGGGAGCTCATCATTGATCTCTGATTCCAGACACTGGTCATTCAGCAGTTCAATACCCTGGTCCATTTTTGTGAATGGGAATCCATGCTCTTGACCCATCTAGCATCTATCCCACCACCTTAACTACTGTGTTTATGTCCAAGCTGTATCTCCCTAAAATGACCCATGATAGGGGCTAAGGTCAGTTGGCTGCTTTCTGCTGTCTTGGTTTTTAGAGTATTTCCCATGATGGTTGCTATCTGGTGGGTGCTAGCATGCAATAGAAATACATTATATTCTGTGCTCAGTCTTGCATGTCCATCTGCATGCTTGCTTTCTAGATCTCCTTCGAAAGTAAAGTAGCACATTAAATAGCTTATATGGGAAAATATCTGAAGTAAGAGGTTTCTTCCACACTCATTCTTGCATCCCATCTTTCTACAACCTGTTCTTGCCATCCCTTTTTGAAAAAGGCATTCAGGTTCACAGAGGTGAAGGGCTGTGCTGTGTCATATTGTGCTTATCTGGAGGCTGGCTGTGAATGCTGATCCTCTGGCTTTTAGACCCAGGTTTCTTTCTTTTGTGTGTGGCCAGTCCCTGTCCTTAGTGCCCAACCTAATAAATGTGCTTCAAACCTAAATGGACCCTTTTACTAGGCTTTTCAGCTGCATTTCATGTCATTGATGTTGCCCTCCTCAAAATCCTCTCTCACCTTGAATTCTGTGACACCACTTTTCTTGACTCACTCTATCTATCTTTCTTTGCTTCCATCACGGACTTTACACTTCCTCTGCCTGTCTCTTAAATCTTTATTTTTTAACTTGTTCTCAGAACATTTCTTTCTTTTCTTTAATGTCTCCAACTGGGTGATCTCATCCACTCTCATTTTTATGGTAATGACTCTAATTTATGGGCCACTATCAACGTATTCTGAAATCCAGAGCTCTGTATCTAGTGACATAAATGCATCTCATTTAATGCCCGCAGACAATTCAACCTATCATACCCAAAATAAGTACATCTTTCTTCCCCATCTACATGTTATATGTTTCCCCGTGTTTTTAATAAATGTTATTATTCGCCTAGTCACAATCCAGAAACTTAGTCATATCCCCAAACCCAACCATCCTGACACCACAGCTCAAATGCTTCACGTGGCTCTGTAGTCCCAATGTTCGTTCATGGCACCTTCTGTATGAGATGATTTCTTCTTTGAGACTAAAACTTCTTCATTTGATTTTATATCAGTGGCAGGTGAATGCTTGGAGTAAAATCAAGACCTGGGATTTATTGATCTCTTGGAGTAAATGGACTAACATAAGGCTTTTTATGGGAAGGAAGTCTCTCTGGCTATTTCAGTGCCCAGGTAGAGAGCGCCAGCTGGGCAGTCATCTCCTCCCAGGCTTGGAGAAATCTGTGTGTGGAACCATCATTGCAGAGGCACGAAGGCACGTAGAGAGGAAACAGTCCTATCTATGCCTGCCAGTTGCTTTCCCACCGATGTTTTCCCTGGCCCCAGGTGACAATATATGAAAGTTGAGCTTATCTGAAAGGCAGTAAATTACTCCACTTCTTTTGTTTAAAAAACAGAATAATAATGTGGTTCTGTCTAGGCAGGATTGTTTATTCCTAAGAATCTATAAAGGGTTTCTATAAATAGTCAAGCCTTATAACCTGGGCCATGCCAGTGCAATAGCTATCAGGTATTAGGTGCCATCAGGTGCCAGGTCCTTTTATATTTTATATGAATGTCCACATTGATGCAATGCAGCTCAAGTTTGTTACTGACCTCTTGAAGGTCAAACCATAAGTGCTTGATTCCAGACTTTGTTTTAATACTGCTCTGTATGCTTTCAGCTCCTACATTTTCCCAATGAATACTTTTCAACTTTTTGCCTTTAAATTAGCCTTCATATACATACATGAATATATATATATATATATATATATATATATATATATATATATATGAGGCCTGGTGCATGAAATTTGTGCACGGGGGCGGCCCTCAGCCCAGCCTGCACCCTTTCCAATCCGGAACCCCTCGGGGGATGTCAGACATCCCTCTTACAATCCGGGACCATTGGCTCCTAACTGCTCACCTCTGTGCCTGCCTGATTGGCCCTAACTGCCCCACTGCCAGCCTGGTCACCCCCAACTGTTCCCCCCTGCCAGCCTGTTTGCCCCTAACTGCCCCCCCACCAGCCTGGTCACCCCCAACTGCCCCCCTCTGCCAGCCTGGTTGCCCCTAAGTTCCCCCTTTGCTGGCCTGGTGGCCCCTCACTGTCCCCCCCTGCCAACCTGGTCACCCCTTACTGCCCCCCCAGCTGGCCTGGTTGCCCCTAACTGCCCCCCCATGCTAGCCTGGTCACCCCAACTGCCCCCTCTGCCAGCCTGGTTGCCCCCAACTGCCCCCTCTGCTGGCCTGGTCGCCCCTCATGCTCCCCCCCCCCGCCCCCGCTGACCTGGTCACCCCTCACTGCTCCCCGCTGCCAGCCTTGTTGCCCATGCAGCCTGCTACTCAGTCATTTGGTCATCCCTCATTAACCCCCCCTGCTGGCCTGGTCGCCCCACACAGCCTGCTGTTCAGTTGTTTGGTCGTCCCTCACTAACCCCCCTGCCGGTCTTGTCGCCCCATGCAGCCTGCTGTTCAATCATTACTGTGAGGGTGTCCTGACCAATTTGCATATTACCCTTTTATTAGTATAGATATATATGAATACATATGTATGTATAAAGACAAAGTTTTAGTTGGAAAATGTATATATGTTTGAGCTTAGATATACATTTCCTATATACAGGGTTAACTTTTAACCCTCCTTAACCTTACTCAGCCTCAAATATGTGGACAGATACATTGATTTATTTGGATTCTGTTTGATAAGTACCCAGTCTGGCCCACACTGAGAATACAATAGGTAAGTTAGATTCCATTTCAAGGATTTAGTGAGGCAAACTTGAAAACACATTCACACACCCCAGACTCAGGAGAGCCTGACTCGGGCTCTGTCATCTCTCCATCACACCATTCTGTGTGTGTTTCCTCTCGAAGCCTCTCTTTCGTGGGTCAAGGACAGATTTCATAGCAGGAAAGGGCTATTTCTGGGGCTGACATGAAAATGCTTTCACAGAGCGAAGATATAATATTATGACATCAGGTTTTATGGAAGGTGAGTACAAGAAACATCATTTTGAAGAGCACGTCAGTGTATTCTCTAAACTTACAGTGGAATCTATTGTCTGTTAGGCTTGGCAATGCCATTATGTTTGCACCTGACTGATAAATACTATCCTGCTGTTCACTGATAGGGGATGTTGCACCACCGGAACAGACTTTAATGTTTTCACAGAACAGCAACTTTATAATAAAGTGTGTTTTACATTTTCCTTATTTCCCAAGAAATGAAGAGTAACTCACCATTTTTAAAATATGACAACCTAACAACAGAGGTTGAACAAACTGAATTCTCATAAATAAGTCTAACTGCATAGACTTGGTTAGCAGTATAGCACTGTTTTTGTGTTAGTGTTTTATTTTAAATATCCCCGTATTGTGTTTTTCTTATATGTCACATCAACCGTTTTATATAACCAGATTTCAAATAATTCTATTTCATATATTGTAACAAAATATATCAAAATGTAATGTAAAATTATAGTATTTTTAATATATGCAAGAACAGATACATTATTGAAGATACGTTTCCTGTGATGCTCCAGTGTTTGCACATGCCTGTAAGTACGTACCCCCACCCACCTCCACCACCACACACATTACATTTAGGCTACATGATAAAGTGTGCACTGAGTAGTCAATATGGTTCTTTTTCTCATGGCTAATCTGAATATTGAGTAGTTATTTTCTGAACTGCTATTTTGAAAAGGATTCAAATGGCCCATCTAACTTCCATGTTAAAGTACCTGTGTGATAAAGGATACATGGTCACAGTAAAGGGAAATTGGGGGAAGGTGACTTCTCATTTATGAACTCTAAGTATATGTCACATATGTGCAAACACTGTTTCGTATTGAGTGTGCTTGAGTGGGTCAATGGAGATTAGGAGGGAGGCACTAGAAAGGGAAAATAAGGAAGAGGAAACCAAACTAAACCGGTTATTATTATAGGTTTACAGTTGTAATATAAATAAATAATACAGTAATTAATAAATAATAATATAAGAATAAACTCTGTTTCATGCACTCACAGCTTTAAACCTACTTTTGCCCACCCCTTACATATATATATATATATATATATATATATATATATATATATATATATATTCATAGGTATTTTTAAAATCATAGAATGAAATGTTTGGGAAGTACAGATAATGGACAGACATCACCTGGCACCATCTGAGCGTGATGGGTTAAATCCTACCAAGTAAACAGTGAGTGAGAGTTCACATTGTGGAGAGCCTAGACAATAACATTAGGATTGAAATGAGGCAACCTACTTTCTAATTCTTTCTCTGCTACTTCATCTTTGTGATTTCAGGCCAAATACTTAAATTGTCTGTGCTTAAATGTCAGCATTTTAATAAATGAGAACGCTGTGAGCAACTTCCCAAATTTTGAAAGTTAGATGCAGCTATGTGGAAACACATGTGCCACGTGCCTGCCATATAATAGACATACAATAAATATCAAACTGCAAGCAGAGAGCTTGCAGGGGAGATGCGGCATTCTAGTCACTTGTGTGGGTTGCTATGCCCACACAATGTGTGGATCCGCAGGGATTAGGCCTTTATGCCTGAAATCACCTCTTAGCTGTGTGAGAGTCAGCCACAGCGCCCTCTGTCGGTGGTAGAACCCTAATGGAGGACTCACAGAGCACTATCTGGGCAGGAATTCAAGTAAGCCAATGCCGCCAAGTAATTTCTGAGGCTTCTCTGAAACATGCAATTCTGTGATCCTGAATCACATCGCTGGTTGCTTTTAGAAAACTCAACGAACAATAATACACTTTCTAACTTTTCATAACCGCTGATTTTATGAAGCAGAAGTTACCTTAAGAGTTTGCAACGCAGACATCTTAGCAAGCAATTCATTTTGACAAGTGAGAGCATGGCGGGTCCCTTTCTCAAAGATTGTTGCCTAATGGATTTGCTTCCCTCAGAGAGAGGTAACTACGGGATTCACTCGAAATGAGCTCACATCCTGGGGGGGAGAAAAAAAAGCCTTTCCAGGAATCTACCACTAGCGGATGGGGAAACCTCATCAACATTTTCAATAGTGTCAGCTTAGTGGGTTAGGCACAAGGGCTTTTACAATGGGCTTTAAACCTCAATATCATGGAATGAGAATTCACAATGGCAGCATTCTCTTGCCAAGGATCAATAAGCTTCATTCTAAAAACCCTTCCATCATCAGCAGGGATAGGGCTCTCTCGGCAGTTGCTGTACTTCTTGGCTGCTATTCTGGAGCTCCCACGGTTTCAAGGAATAGTGTACACCCCTGTCAGAAGTGAGCGGAATTCAGCAAGAATCCATTCTGCTCACAGCACCACTTCTTTGGGAATACGTCTCCATGGTTATGAAAGGTTTACTGAGTGCCTGTTAGGATGCTGCTAGAGTGAGATGTGGCAAAGAGGTGCAGAGATGTGCGGCATTCGAGGGAAGGAGGAATGGGTACCATCTTAATTTATCTTGGTCAGTAAGATATTTCAGGAGGAACTTTCTCATAATTGTACTGCCATTCAGTAATCTAGGTGATTTTCTTACAGCAACCTGATGATGATTTTCCATCCATTAATTTAACCAGCAGCATTCATTGCTGCTTATTATGGCTGAGAACTTGAACTAAGAACTAAAATTAATGTGATATATAAAATACTATCTCTATCTCCAAGGAGCTCATAGTCTCGTTGGGAGACATACATGAATTAGGGATTATGAAATAACCATGAAGATGGTTATGGAGTGGAGCAATGTCCTTGTGTGTACCCTACCATCTATGTGGATATTTCTCAACAAATAACAGATAAGGAGGGGAACAATATTTACTACAGAGTTTGACAATTTAAGTTCAGAATTTATCTACACCACCTAGTGATTGCATATGTTTTTAAAAACTTTTATTGAATTTATTGGGGTGACATTGGTCATTATCATATATATATATATATGTAGGTTTCAGGTGTACAATTCTATAACACATTATCTGTATATTCTATTGTGTGTGCACCACCCAAGGTCAAGCCTCCTTCATCACCATTTATCCCCCCTTTTACTGTCTTCCACCTCCCCCCACCTCCTTTCCGTCTGGTAATCACCTTACTGTTGTCTGTTTATAAGGTATTTTTATTGTTGTTTTCTTAGTTCCTTCACCTTTTTCAATCTTGGTGGGAATGCAGATTTTTGAAGCCACTATGGAAAACAGTATAGAGTTGCCTCAAAAAATTGAATATGGAACTGCCTTATGACCCAGCAATTCCACTTCTAGAAATATCTACACTAATTAAAGAGTAAGATGCAAATTGACCATACCTTTGTGACACCCACCAGCCAATCAGGAGTGAATATGCAAATTAACCCAACAAAGATGACAGGTTAATTTCCATATGAATGTGCCAAGCAGCCAGGGGTGGTGTTCCATACTGCCCCGGCCGCTCCGGGCCTCTGGGCAGAGTGGGAAGGTGGAAAAGTGGCTCCAGGCCTGAGCAAAAGGCTCCAGCAGGAGTGAAGGCGGTGCCGGCAGCCAGGGGAAGGAAGGCCCATTCTTGCATGAATCTTTGGGCACTTGGGGGGTCCCTCAGCCAGGCCTGTGCCCTCTCACAGTTCAGGAGCACTTGGGGATGTCCAACTGACAGCTTAGGCCCATTCCCTTAAGCCAGTGGTCAGCAAACTGTGGCTTGCGAGCCACATGCGGCTTGTGAGCTGCGGTTTGCTGCTGTTGACTAATGAGTTTGCCGACCACTGACCTAGACTCTCTATTCCAATAATTACAGGCTGTTGTTCCTTGTGATTAAGCCCCTATCCCAGTGGTTGGCAAACTCATTAGTCAACAGAGCAGCAAACCGCGGCTCACGAGCTGCATGTGGCTTGCGAGCCGCAGTTTGCCAACCACTGCCCTAAGCCATCAGTTGGACATCCTTAGCGCTACCATGGAGGCAGAGAGGCTCCCACCACCGCTGCTGCGCTCGCCAGCTGTGAGCCCAGCTTCTGGCTGAGCAGCACTCCCACTGACAACCTGGGGACAGCTTCTGTGTAGAGCATCTGCACCTTGGTGGTCAGTGCAAGTCACAGCAACCAGTTGTTCTACCATTCAGTCGATTTGCATATTGGCCTTTTATTATATAGGACTAGAGGCCCGATGCACGAAATTCATGCGAGAGTAGGCCTTCCTTCCCCTAGGTGGCGGCACTGGCTTCCCTCTGGCACCCAGGACCCAGGCTTCCCTTTGGCTGCTGGCAGACACCTGGGACCTGGGCTTCCCTTGCAGCCCCAGCTTCATCTGGAAGGTCATCCGGGAAGATGTCCGGTCTAATTAGCATATTATGCTTTTATTATTATAGATATGAAGAATTCTGAAACACCGATTTGAAAGAATATATGCACCTCTATGTTCATTGTGGCCTTATTTACAAAAGCTAAGATTTGGAAGCAGCCCAAGTGCCCATCAATAGATGAGTGGATTTAAAAAATGCTGATTGCATATTCTTGCTAATTTGTTCACTTGGCATTCCTGGTTTTTCCCCTTGGCCAATTCTTTTGGCACTATAACTCAGCAACTGTGATCCTCTCAACTGTATTATTTGGAATTTGTTTTTTAATTAATTTTTTCTTATATTAATCTTAGCAATGTTTCATGTAAATTTTTAAGTGTGAACATGTGGCCTCATATGCCAAATGCTCTGGGGAAAAAGCAAAACACCCATTCTCCCCAGGGCATTCATCCTAGAAATTCCCTAAATTGTCCACCTCAAACCCACCAAAATGTTAGAGAATAGGGACAAAATGTATATGATATGCAGACAGTATAATCTCACAATCTTCCCCTGAGAGTTAGACATGTCTTCCCAGAGGAGGCAATATTTAAGATGAGACTTAATAGATTAAAGCATTTTGCTACATAGCTAAGTTTAAAGGGCATTCCAAATAGATAGATTTGTCCAAAAAGTGCAAAGCTACCTGAAATAACCATAAAATCATTGAGAATTGCCAGATTATCAGATTAAAGGCAAAGTGGCTAGGGGGGCCTAGTTATATCATGATGAGTCTTATATACCTTGGTAAGGTTAATTTTGTAATATATAGTACTATGAGTTAAAAGATGCTGGAAGGACAGTGAATTAACAAACTTCATTCTAATTATCAGTCCTAAGAAGATGAATTAAAGAGAGCAAAGACCAGAAGCAAGAGAAAATGACCAGAGTCAAGATGCCAAATGGCATGTGACGTAGAATTAGGGCTGGAGAGAATAAAAAAGTGGGCTTTGAAAATATCCTGTGGACTCAGCCTCCTAATGGTAGATAGCACGTTGGCAGAGCTACACATGAATGAGGAGGTCAGACAGAATCTGATTGAAAACTTCTATTCGAAACTTCTCTGCATAGACATATCAGCTAAAATCACTGACATGACTACAAGTGATGAGAATGTGTTAGGCAAGAACAAGATATCAGGTGTACAATCTAGAGATCATGAGCCACCATTCATTCAACATTTATTGATTTTTTTTTTTAGGCCTAAAATTGGTTAGCCTCAACCTCCAATGAGAGAAGAGAGGGAGATGGTGGTGATGATGGTGATGATGATGATGGCGATGAAGGAAGAGAAAGAATCTAATATATATATATATATATATATATATATATATATATATATATATATAATGAATGGCCAGATTATTATAATCTCTGAACGCATAATAATCTGAACACTCAGTGTCTATCCTATATAATAAAAGGCTAATATGCAAATTGTCCCCTCGTCCAAGAGTTCAACCAGCAGCAAGCCGGTCAACCACCCATGTCCCCTCCCCCTGGCCAGGCTGGCTGGACTTCACCCATGCACGAATTCATGCACCAGGCCTCTAATACACACACACACACACACACACACACACACACACACACACACACACACACTGAGTGGCCAGATTATTATGCGTTCAGGAATTATAATAATCTGCACTCGGTGTATATGGCTAATATGCTAAGTGTCCCTCTGACCATCCAGCCTGTCGCTATGACGCATACTGACCACCAGGGGCAGATGCTCAATGCAGGAGCTGCCGTGACACACACTGGCCATTTACAAAGAAACAGCAGCATTGACCTGGTGCCAACAAAACAACACTCGGCTTCCCCCAAGTGGGACACAGGCCCATCCACCACCCCAGAGCCACAGCTCACCAAATCATAGCCAAATCTGCTGAGACCTCATGGCGCAAAATGTGGCCCACAGCACAGCCCAGCCCAGAAATGGTCGCTGTGGGCACTGGGTAATGACATCCATAGCAACGCCTGGCTTCCTCTCCCTAACATCTAGACTTCTTGCAGTTTATTCAGCCCAGGAATATGACTTGCTTTACCGCCAGGTGGAAACATTTTAAACTTTAACCAAATGTCTGTGAAGCATTTGCCCATGCCTCATCTCATTTGATCCTCACAGCAGTCCTGGAGTAGGTAGATTGGAGACTCGGTGGAATCCTATTTTCTTTTCATTAGCTGGAAAACGGAGATTTAGAAAGTTTAGAAACTTGACCTGACTGAAAAGAAGTAAGAAATGGTGGACCTTGAAAATGTCTTTAGGGTTTCTCACTGCACAGAATATAGTCAAACACTGCTGCAGTTAAATATTTTACCCCCAAAGAGAAATTGGGGTGCTTCACTGGGCTGGAAAAAGTTTAGCTAAATCAGAAAGCAGGTCTAATTAAGCAAGGTTATTCTATATCTACACTAATAAAAGAGAAACATGCAAATTTACCGTACCTCTGCTACACCCACAAGCCACACCCACCAGCCTATCAGGAGTGAGTATGCAAATTTACCCAAGCAAGATGACGGCAGCCATGGAGCTGGAGCCAGCTGGAGGCTTGGGTTGCCCCCGGTGATGGAGGAAGCCAAGCTTCCCTGCCCTGGCCAGCCCTGGCCTCCGCTCAAGGTTACAAAGTTTCAATTATAAAAGAAAAATAAATCCCAACAAATATGGAAGCGGCCATGGAACTGGAGCAAGCAGGGGGCTTGGGTTGTCCTGGTGATGAAGGAAGCCAAGCTTCCCGCCCCCTCTGGCCAACTCTGGCCTCCGCTCAAGGCTACAAAGTTTCAATTATAGAAGATAAATAAATCCCAGATACTTCCAGCTGGCCCTGGCCTCCACTTGGGTCACCCGGGGGTGTGGCCAGCCTACATACCACCACAGGCCCCTCGCCCAGGCCTCCCCACACCCCAAGGGAACCCCCACCCTGATCCGGAACACCCTTCAGGGCAAACCAGCCGGCCCCCACCCATGCACCAGGCCTCTATCCTATCTAATAAAAGAGTAATATGCAAATTGACAATCACTGCAACACACAAGATGGCTGCCCCCATGTGGTCAAAGATAGCTGCCCCCATGTGAACACAAGTTGGCTGCCATAAGATGGCCAGCAGGGGAGGACAGTTGGGAGGGACCAGGCCTGCAAGGGAGGGCAGTTAGGGGCAATCAGGCTGGCAGGGGAGCAGTTAGGCATCAATCAGGCTGGCAGGGGAGTGGTTAGGGGGTGATCAGCCTGGCAGGCATAAGCAGTTAGGGGCAATCAGGAAGGCAGGCAGGTGAGTAATTAGGAGCTAGAAGTCCTGAATTGTGAGAGGGATGTCCGACTGCCTGTTTAGGGTGCAGGCTGGGCTGTGGGCTGAGGGACACCCCCCCCCCCCGTGAATGAATTTCCTGCACCGGGCCTCTAGTGTATGTGTGTGTGTGTGTGTGTGTGTGTGTGTGTGTGTGTGTGTATATATATATATATATATATATATATATATATATATATATATGGCTAAGTTGATTCTTTGTCCTAAAAATGAGTACATTCATAAATTAAATGAAGAAATTTTGGATATATTCAGTGGAGATTTTCACACCTATTTGAGTGATGATTCCATCGATTCAACAGATGATGCCAAAAAGGAAAATTTTCCCATAGAATTTCTTAATAGTATTACTCCTTTGGGAATGCTGTATCATAAATTAAAATTGAAAGTAGGTGCAATCATCATGCTACTGAGCAATCTTAACAGTAAATGGGGTCTTTGTAATAGTACTAGATTTATTATCACAAGATTGCGACCTAACATAATTGAGGCTGAAGTGTTAACAGGATCTGGGGAAGGAGAGGTTGTTCTGATTCCAAGAATTGATTTGTCCCTCTCTGACACTGGCCTCCTATTTAAATTAATTTGAAGACAGTTTCCGGTGATGCCAGCATTTTGATGACTATTAATAAATCACAAGGACAAACTCTAGACAGAGTAGGAATTCGAAGAGCATGTGATGTAAAGTTAACGTTGTAAATACTTCATCACAAGGGAAATTAGTCAAGAACTCTGAAAGTGTTTTTACTCTTAATGTGGTATACAAGGAGATATTAGAATAAGTTTAATCAATCTATCAGTCATTGTTTTCATCAATGTTGTTTCTATATCATGTCTTTGTTGTTGTTATATCATGGTACTATTGTTTATTAGTCAATTTATATATTACTTTCATGTACATTTTACTCATTTTCTTTCATCTCTAACACTTCTATTATAGAGAAAGGACAAGTAGCGATATTAAAATACTTCTTCTAATTAATTTCCTTTCAGTGTGCATGAATTCATGCACTGGGCCACTAGTTTAATATATTTTGAAATGGAAGTAAAATACAAACTGGGTAAAGAAGGTGAAGGGATTAGCTAAAGGATATATGTGTGCATAGCCCACAAACACAGATAATAGTTTGGTAAAAGCCAGGGGAAGTGGGGGCAGGGGGTGGTGGGAGTGGGCAAAAGGGAAGGGAAATGAGTGAAGTCTGCAATAATGTTAAAAGTAAATATCACATGATCTCACTCATTTGTGGAATATAATGAACGGCATAGACTGATGAACAAGAACAGATCCAGAGAATGAGAAATGTCGAACAGCACGTCATACCTCAGGGAAGGTAGGGGAGGGTGAGGGTAAGGTGGAGAGATCAACCAAGATACTTGTGTGCATGCATATGAGCCTAATCAATGGACACAGACAA
Organism: Plecotus auritus; assembly: GCF_963455305.1. Classification (NCBI taxonomy): domain Eukaryota; kingdom Metazoa; phylum Chordata; class Mammalia; order Chiroptera; family Vespertilionidae; genus Plecotus; species Plecotus auritus. The sequence goes on from NC_137785.1 coordinate 50,900,973, forward strand.
CAAGGGGGTGGGGCATAAGTGGGGGGTGGGAGGTTATGGGGGAATAAGGATACATATGTAAAAAATAACAATTAAAAATTTTTTTTAAATTATAAAAAATAAAATAAAAAATTAAATCTAAAAATAAAATAAAGTAAAATTTAAAACTTTTAACAAAAAATATAAAATGCCACCACTCAAGTTTATTTAGTAATTGATCAATGTACTTACAAAAATATTTAGGGAGCACCTATTATTTTATTAGGCACTATGCCAGACATCTAAAATGCATCAGTGAGAGATAGAGTCAAATACACTGGCCTCTCTGTCTTTTGGTGTCTTCCCCTTGTTCTCTGTGCTATCACATGACTTCCCCAAAATTGCCATCTCTGGCACATCTTATCGACACAGGTGTCACATGTAGACTAATGGGTGTTATCATTAATAACTAGAATAGAGCCCAGCCACTGTGGCTCAGTGGTTGAGCTTCCCCCTATGAACCAGGAGGTCATGGTTCAATTCCCAGTCAGGGCACATGCCTGGATTGCAGGCTCCATCCCCAATAGGGGGCATGCAGGAGGCAGCCGGTCAATGATTCTCATCATTGATGTTTCTATCTTTCTCTCTGAAATCAATAGGAATTTTTTTTTAAAAAAAATAACTAGAAAAGAAAATTCTAACTATGTAATGAGGATTATGAGAGAAATGCAAAAACTTGCATTACATTTCTCAGTGCTGGGGTTACATGGGAATATGCATGCACTCAGATAACAACTCACTTTATCTTGCCAGGTAATTTACCCCGTGAGAGAGAAAACTAATACATCGAAGTGAATATCATTTCAGTTGCATCTTCCTTTAGACTCTAGCAGGGAAGGCAGTTGGTGCTGTGAGGGATATTAATGTGCTCAGTGTGTTGGGGACGTTCACCCTCACTGAAGTGAACCCTCTGTGGTGTTCTGTAGCTAACCCACCCTCTTACAGGCCACAACTTTACTGATATTAAGTAAAAACTTATGTAGACTTTTTCCAGTTGTGTCTCATGAAAAAAAGGTGCACATTTCATTCGTTAAACAGTATCTTCATTTCTACTTACGAATATATTTTGTTTAATGAATGAAAAGGGAGAAGAGGAGGGAAAAAATGTTGGTTGATTGTTTTGCCCAGCTGGGTACACTCAGTACGTGTGGTTTTCCAGGTCCATTCTGATACCATATCGTGGGGATGTTTCAGTGGGACTAGGTGAAATCAACTTTAGACAGATGAGCAAACCCAGGTTATTAAGTTTCAAGAGGGTCATCTGATAACAGAGGCTAAGTTAACCCTGAGTCAAGTGTTTAGTAATTATGGGGAAACCGGTTGTCCTATCTAAGGAAGGCACTGGAACAAGAGAAAATCCGATGGGTGAGATGTGAGACGTCTAAGAGGGAGATAGGTGAGACAGAGCAGGCAGTAGCACTCCAAAGTGAAGAAATGACAGTGTTGATGATACTGTGTATATTTGATGAATGGGTTTGCCTGTTTGCTTTTCTTCTGCTGTATATCTTTGGGTGTATGTATATTTAGGGGTGAAGAAACAGGGAGTAAGAGATACAGACAGGCCAGTAGGACCAAGGTTGAATTTTACCTTTTTATTTTCTCTCTCTCTCTCTCTCTCTCTCTCTCTCTCTCTCTCTGTCTCTCCTTTCTTCTCCCACCTCTCTCCTATCTATCTCTCTCTTGCCAAAGATCACTACAATATATCCAGATACTATACATGGAATAATTAAAAGGTTAGATTTTGATCAAAACAGAACTTATGTTTGGGCATAATTCGATTATTAGACACGAGGGATTCATCTGAAGTAATTTTACCGTAAAAGTAAAAGAAAATGCTTCCTCCAAATATTTCTAAATGGAATTATGTAAACAAAGCATTTGGTGACTGTGTCTTTTTATCCATCTGTCCATCTAATCAGCTATCATAGTCATTACTACTATAATCCATCTTTCCTTTCAAACACTGTACTAAAGAAGATAAAGCAAACATTTGCTAATATTAGAATATAGACAGGTGATATTTGGAAAGACATACTCTTTGAACTTAGTTTCTTGTGTTAACAATGTCATCTGGAAGGTACATGTGTGTATAAAGAGCATTTATCACATTCGTTTGCTAGATATGCCTGTTGTGAGAATTTTTGATCGACTTCTGCCTTGAGGACATATCAACATACTTGTCTTCGTATCACTAATGAAATAATTTGGTCCACGAAAACAGGAGGGGGAATAAAATCATGTTACGCTGGACAGCTTTTGCGTATTTATTTCCCTGAGCTCAAGATGCTGGCATTTAAGAAACTAATCCTTAGGGCACTCATTGTGTAGGCTCCTCAGTTTATGCAGATAGTTTTGTGTACACCAGATCCCTTGGAAAGATGTGCATTTTCTGTGAAGGAAAATATCAATGCTTTTCTGCTGAGGAGACTTTATTTATCTTCTCCATGCTAAGTATGTAAGGATGATTTGGCAATCTTGTGAGTGTGTGTGTGTATGTGTGTGTGTGTGTGTGTGTGTGTGTGTGTGTGAGAGATGGTTTCCATCTTTCAAGAAGCATAATCAAAAGAGACAGTATCATTAATGAAGTATATGTTGGAAAGACAACCAAAGTTGTTATTATTGACTCTTGTTTCTTCTCTGCTCTCTTTCTGTATATTAAAATATAAAAACATCCTGCTTCAAAGAAATCATTTTGTGCCACCACTCACATCACATAGAGTGGATAAATTCGATGTCCCTAAAAGTAAACTGACTTGGGATAAGTCCTCGAGCAAAAGAGCTGAACCAGGATTGGAATTCGCTTCCCCAGATTTTTACCCCGACATCCCATGAATGTCGTGCATTTTCCTCAGAAACTTGATCCACAATTGACAATTGCATTCTATCCAAAAAATGTCTGAGGTGGCTGTTGGAGTCTCTGTGAGTCTAAAGTTAAATGATTCTATGGAAATGATGACAGCATTTTAGTGTTTTGTCATTTATACCCTAGTCAGGATCCAACAGGATTTTACACTCTCCAAATAAATCTTAATGCTGGCTGCTGAAGAACCAAAATGAAACTCGAGTAGTTTTATTTACTTTATCTTATCTTTTACTGCCATGCACAAAGCATATCTAACACCCTGCTGACATCTGCACAGGAATCAGTTCTGTGGGAAATAGGTGGATTCATGGAGAAATAGTAATGCTAATAACAACAAGAAGGTAATAATAATAATAATGTTATAAACAATAATAATTGTATTTGTTTCCTAGACCTATCATAACCAAGTACCACAGACTGGGTGATTTATACAATAGGAACTTATTGTCTCACTGTCCTGGGGGTAGGAAGTTCAAAATCAAGGTGTCCACAGGTTTGCCTTCTTTAAAAGGATATAAATTTGTTGCATTTTTCTCATCTGGTTTCTGGTGGCTGTCAAAAATCTTTGGTATATTTGGCTTGGAGAAGCATTTCCCCAGTCAGTGATTTCATCTTCTCATGGTGTTTGACTATGTGTACATATATCTATAAACTTACCACTTTTATAAGGACACCAATCGTATTGAATTAAGACCCACCCTAATAATCTCATTTTAATTTGATTACTTCTGTAAAGACCCCAGCTCCAAATAAGGTTACATTCTGAGTTTCTGGGGGTTAGGATTTCAACACACACTTTTGAGGGACACAATTTAACCCATAACAATAATAATGGTGACTAAAATAAGAATATTTTTTTTCTCATCATGGCTAAGAATTCCTAAACATTTACCACATAATGTACCAGATAATATTCTAAGCTACATTGGGCACACTTAATAATCACAACAACTCTGAGAGTAATATATTAGTGGGCTAATTTTAATAAAAGGAGATCAAAAAGTTTATAACTACCAAAGTAGCAAGGCAATTGTTGGCCAATGGTAGAGAGTTTGTGCTTTAGGGGATATTCTGCAATATATGGAGACATTGTTGACATGGGAAGCTATGCTACTGGTGTTCTAGTGGAATGCTGCTAAACTTCTTACCCAACCCAGAATGTCAGTAGTGCCAAGGCTGACAAATCTTAGTAGAAGGGCACAATCCAGGTTTTCAGACAAGTCCCATGAACCCTAAGACCCATGTTCTCAGCCACTGAAGGAATGAGCTGGGAGAGTCCACTGTGGCGGCTTCTGGCCTGGCAGGAGCTGGTGCTCTGAGTTTGTGCATAAGTGCTCGGGAGAGCAGTGGCTTGAAAAGGTGCGTACGGAGGTCTTCTTTTTCTTAGAAACATCATTGCATTTTTTCTAACCCAGTTTTCAATAGCTTATTTTGTTATCTTAAGATAGAGGTAAAATAATTGTTCAGGCAATGTTGGAAAAATACAGAAGAGCAGAAAAGTAAAATGTACCACTTAACTATGAAAAGCTAGCCATTGAGTATATTTTAATATTTTTTTCTAGGCTCATCATGTTAATTCTGATATGGCTTCGCTCATATTACATGCATAATATAATTTTGTATTTCACTTTTACAGCTTTACATTAGTAGGTGGAATCATTATTTTCAACAACTTTATGTACTTTTTCATACTCAGAGACTATGTTGTAGTAAAAAGACATGGTTATTAGGTTGTATAATATTTTTGGTCTTTCTTTTTCTGTCTTTCCATCTTTCTTCCTTCATACATATTTATATACTTTATTTATTATTACAATACTAGAGGCCCAGTGCACAAAATTTGTGCATGGGGGGTGTGATCCCTCAGCCCAGCCTGCACCCTCTCCAATCTGGGACCCTTCGGGGGATGTCCAACTACTGATCCCACAGGGATCGGGCCTAAGCCAGCAGTTGGACATTCCTCTCACAATCCGGGACTGCTGGCTCCTAACCACTCACCTGCCTGCCTGCCTGATTGCCCCTAACCACTCTGCCTGATAGCCCCCTAACCACTCCCCTGCCAACCTGATTAACACCTAACTGCTCCCCTGCCAGTATGATCGTCCCCAATTGCCCTCCCCTGCAGAGCTGAGGGGATTGGGGGACTTTGGCTGGATGAGGCAGGACTGAGGGGACTGGGGAACTGAGGCTGGATAAGGCGGGGCTGGGGGAACTGGGGGACTATGGCTGGATGAGGCAGGGCTGATGTAGACCCCCCTGACAATGTGAGACTGATGTATGTGAACAATAAACTGAGGGTCCCTGGTCATTGATATCCCTCCCCATGCACAAGGTTTAGTATTCTATTGGATGGAAATCCAAGAATCACCAGATATTTGAGGAAATCTTTTAACATGAGAGAGAATGATACAAACAAACAAACACTAATAAAATGTGAAGAGCACATAATACAAAAAAAAACAAACCTTTAGAAATAATGAATGCTTCATACATCAAAAATTACACACACACACACACACACACACACACACACACACACACACACGTATGTATTTGGGCATCTGGAACTCATTTTTGTTTATTTAATGTCACCAATCTTGTAAGAACCCCTGACCACTAATGTGGTTGGCACCAGTGCTCTGTGGTCTATGACTGTTTAGGAATAAGGGTCGTCAGCTCTCAGCATTATCAGCTTATCCACTTTCTAGTGCTCAGTCGGGGGTAGGGCGAGTGGTGCCAGCTGGAACTCAGCACACAGAATGCATCCACTATCAATAAATTACTTTTCAGCCGCTCGGTTTCTGCCAGTGAAGTGCCCCACAGTAGTGGATTGAAATGAAGTGGAGGATAGAATTTGGCAATATCCTCGTTTCTAACAACAAAATGAAACTTGTTAATATCCCTCACACATTCGGGTTATTTGGTGCTAGACCGCACAAACAACTAAAATCGCATTTCTTCCACATGCATTTACTATCATTAAAAAGATATTCATTTGTTTTCAGATATGAAAAATGTCCCCTCATGCCTCGCTTCCAGTCTTTTTTCATACTTGGAAGAGAAGACTTGGCATTGAGTGGTGGCTTTAATAAAAGCCAAATCTCAGGACCAAGTATGAGATAATGAGCAATAACTCGCATTTTGGTGTCATCTGGCCAGCGTGTTAAGTCACCCCACCTTAGTGGACCTCAGTTTCTTCATCTACAAAATGAATGGTTGGGTGAAATTAATAGTTTTCCAAGGTGGAGCAGTGTACTAGTGCGCTGAGATTATTTGTCCAGGGTCCCAAGAAATAAGTGACAATATCATAATAATGATAAAACTGAAAAGCTTAGGAAATTATTTAAAAAATAAAATAATTGGAATCAATTTTCTACTTTAAAAAACATGTGGTTTGAGATAAGAATGATAAGAGAACACCTCAAGTTGACTCACAAAAAAATGGGACTTTATTATAACAGTATTTAGCTCTTAATTTCACAGACCCTCAAGAGCCAGGACGTGCTGCCACTGGGGATATAAGAACTCAAACATTGTCACTGACCAGACATTTTCTTCATCTCACACAATCTCTATGCTGTCTCTTCTTTCCATAACACAGCTCTTTTTCCTGCCTTGCACTTTATCAGTTCTCATGTGGCTCAGCTTTTTATTCTTCATGGAACCTGAATGTTTCTGCAACTTAGTTCACAATCTCACCAGAGGGAAATATATAGATACTGTTAAGCTAATGAAACTTTTTTATATGTAGGGCCTTTAGGCTGGACTAGGAGAATTTAAGAGGCAATGATTAGACATTCTGACAGTTTCTTGATGGGTATATCTAGAATTAAAATTTCTGAAATTGTGTAAAATCTGAAATTTACCTGATCTAGGCCTGCAGTAAATAGAGTGATATTATTAGTTTTGTTCTTCATGAGTGTAATGATTACAGATTATTGTAGTAATGTATAACTTTCCACTTTTACCCAAATAGGTATTTCCCATCAGTGATTCTTATAAATGTGGTTGTTATTTGTCATGCAAACAGAATAACTGAGAAAGCCTAAATGCAATGATCCCTGCCCTTCCTTTGGGGTTTGGAATTTTACAAATTATGAGACAACTTCTATAGAAGGGGTCTATCAGGTGGTTTTTCCTTCAGTTTAGCAGGTAAGTTGTACCAAGCATGGTGTTTGAAACTAGTGACGCTCAGATGTGGGGGCTGAGCTATTCTTTTTTGTTGTTAATCCTCACCTGAGGATATTTTTCCATGGATTTTTAGAGAGAGTGGAGGGAGGGAGAGAGAAAGAGGGAAACATCCATGTGAGAGAGACATATTGATTGGTTGCCTCCTGCACTCACCCCGACCAGGGCCGGGACCAGACCATGCATGCAATCAAGGTACATACCCTTGACCAGAATCAAACCCGGGACCCTTCAGTCCACAGGCCGATGCTCTAACCACTGAGCAACCAGCTAGGGCTGAGCTATTCTTAAGAGATCTACAACCTGGTAGTAGAAATAGACAAAGTAAACAACCCCCATGTATTATTGTAATTATAGTAATATGCTTTAATAATGAAGCTACTGAGAAACCTTTAGAGAGGGCTTTCCTAAAGAAACAATGTGAAAGTTGTATCCCGATAAAGGAGGTGAGTTCCATAGGGTGAACAGTGTAGGGAGAATAAACACTGTGGATAGAAGCGTGACGACATGAACAGGGTTGGCCATACACTGTTAGAAAAATGGTGAAGTCAGTTTTGTCATTGCAAGGATGGTTTTGGGGGTCAGAGACAACAAATCGCCCCTATGAGCCTTTAGATAATTGAATTAAGGAAATATCTTAAGGAGAACCCGACAAGGATGTCTACTTTGGAAACGCTTAATCTTCTGGCTATGGATTTTCTGTCAAAATGTAACTACTTTTAATGAAGCAGGAGCCCTTTGTGTGTTCTTTCACCCCAGAACTATTCTAACAGCCAACTTTACTGATATATGGAGTTACCACAAATCCTGGTCAGCGTTGCATCTTTGAGTTGGAGGTTAAGATACCCTGTGGTTGGTAGGAAGGAGCTGCTACCTTTAAAAACAAAACAAGCCCTAACTGGTTTGGCTCAGTGAAAGCCAGTAAGAAGCTCTGGTGCTGAAGGGGGAAGTTGGGTGATAGCAGACAAGGCCCAGTCTGGGCGGGGCCTCATTGAAATACAGACTTGGTGTTTATTGACCCTTTGAAGCTCCCTTACTCAGACTGGACTGGAGTTATGATGCTCACAGCAGCCCACAGTAGCAAATAACCTCAAAAAAGAGGGACTGGAAATATAAGTCTTTAAAAACATTGTTCTCTCATATCTCTGCCCCTTCTTGCACAGTGCTGGGTAAATAGTAAGACTCAATAAATGCTTGTCAAATTGATGGTATTGGCAGCTCATTCACTTTATTCTAATTAAATTCCTCTCTCTAGGTGTAAAATGGCTTTTCATTGAGCACATTTCCGATGGAATTTTTTAGACTAAGACAATGCAGCCACAAAATGAACTCAAATGGTGTTTGGTTTGATGAGTGCATTTTATTATCTGCTGTTTGCTAGCAATTAGATAGCAAAAATCAGAAGCTTTTGTAAACACAAGGGGGATTAAGGTAGGGAGGGCTCTCAGCTACTTGCAAGGCTTCTCAAGGCCATTCAGCTGAAAGGTTTGGTTTTGTTCTGCTTGTTTTGCTTTGTTGTAAAAAATTCTCTAGAGCATATCTGTCCTCTCAAAGGAAGTTGGTGAAAGTTGGCATTTGAGTATTTAAGAAAAAAGCCTCAGGACATATAAATAGACTCTCATTTACCCAGAGAAGAGCCAGCTTTGGAAGATGTTCTTGCTTACAACCCACTTTGATCACCTCCTCAAAAGATCTCCATTTCAGCTTAGCTGGTAAATCTTAGAAGCTCATATGTATTTTGTCACAGCTCTGTGTGAAATATTATGTAATTAAATCTTACATTACATCAGTCCGGCTGCATAATAAAGAGTCATCTGGTTAATTTTGGTTTCCAAATGTGCTTTATAACCAACTCAGAAAAAATATTACATGTGATTCATGCCACAAATTGTTATGTAGGCATGTACTAGCATATTTATGGTATTATACTGCATGCCAAATGATGCAATAAATTCTAATATGGCCATGCTAATTTCCCTTGTGTTGACAATGTGAAGTTCTAAGCATTATTCTTTAATCAGAACACAACTAGTTCACTGAAGTCATAAAGTGGACTTCTCCCAAATATGCTTGCTTTCTTCATTTTTTTTCAAATAAATTAGCTCATTAATTCTTCAACATGTCAGTAGACACAAAAAATGTATATAAAATATTGTGTATATGGATAGATAGATGATAGATAGATAGATAGAAATTTCACAATTCAGTAACAAAACTGGGGATGCAGGGAAATTCTGGAACAAATATTACTTATGTGCCTAATTGTCTTTGATAATATTCCAAGTAAAAATTATTAGAAAAAATAATACAAGTAAACAAATGACCTGAGTATGGAGAGCCCATGGGATTTGGTATGGTATTTTTTCAGGCTGTCGAGAGCAAACAAACAAACAAATTAAACAGGGTGAGGGTATTCAAGAGGTATTTCACTATAGAATGAAAAAAAAAAAAGTGTTCTTAACTTTTGTTCTTTTTCCAAAATGTAGATATGATCTAGAAGAGATAAATATTATTAATTGTGCTTATATTAGGTTCTAGTTATTGGGCTATTTCCTTTAACTGCATTATTTACAAACCCACTGTGGTTGGCTTAATTTGTTTTTTCTTTTTCATTTCCTTGTTTTCCTCAGGAAAAAATAAAACAAAGCAAAACAAAAACCCAGCATTAGGCCAAGCATCTACATTATGATACAGGTGTGACTCTTGAGTAGCTTCCCAGAAAATGGATGTCTAACAAGCTCAGTGAACAGCGGACCAGATTCCAAGTTTATGATTAGACAGCCATTGAAGTTACTTAAATTATATGCATAGGTTTATCAGCACCAAATTATCAGCTTATTTATTTCTTTAACAGTCACAGAACTATTGTCAGCAGTTCCTCGAACATGCTGAAAATGATGGCCCTAGGGATAGAGGCCTGTATATTTGGGAGAGCTTTTTCTACTCATTAGGACTTGAGCCTACTGTCTGGAGGGAAAAACTAATGTGAATTATAATATGAATGGTCCCTCTTGGAGTTGCGCAATGCAATGTAGCCACTCTTCTTATAATTTTGTCAGTGCTGATCCCCAAATCCACGCAAGATAAACAAACAGTCCAAGTGAAAACACAGAACTTGCGATGCTAATAGAACCTCCAGGAAATATTTCTAATATGCATTTTGACAACTCTAAGGCCCTTCTCTACAGAAATTTTAGGTTCTCCGGGCTTAATGAGCTACTAGCACAGATCAGGGGCAGATGGTTGATTAGATTTGGTTGACTTGAAATAAGATCCTAAAAGATTAATCCACTTATTAAATATATGTGTATACATATGTAAACATTGAAAAATCTGTATACTTAACAATTGTGCACCTTATTATATAAGCTATAGGCCTACACAAACATTTTCATAACAACTACATTAACAACAGCAATAAATTTTGGCCATGCTAGAACAAATAAATTATTTCATTTCCATAAGTTTGGAAGTTTGAAAGTTTGCAAGTTTGAAAAAATTAAACATCTCCTAGGCATTATTTTAGTCACTAGAGATGAAATTGTGAAGAAAAAAAATGATGAAATCCATCTATCTTTTCAGAGATCTCACATGCTGGGGGAAGGGGAGGGTTAGGGCAAATAAAAACAAAATAAACTAACAAACAAGTAAAAACAAACTCATAGATAAAGAGAACATACTGATAGCTGTCAGAGGGGAAGGGGGTTGAGGGCTGGATGAGAAAGATGAAGGGATTAAGGAAAACAAAAACTCATAGACACAGGCAACAGTGTGATGATTACCTGGGGGAATTGGGGGTGAGGGGAGGAAAAAGAGGGTATTGGGGGGAGGTGTTAATCATGATGGAAGGAGTCTTGACTCTGGGTGGCAAACACACAATACAATTTACAGACGATGTAGTATACATGAAATCACTATAATTTTATTAACCAATGTCACCCCAATATATTCAATAAAAATGTGTACTTTTATACAATATTAGAGGCCCAATGCACGAAATTTGTGCACGGGACAGGGCAGGGGGCGTTGTGCCTCAGCCCAGCCTGTGCCCTCTCACAATCCAGGACACCTTGCTCCTAACCGCCTGCCTGCTCACTCCTTACTGCTTGGCTCACTGCTCCTTAGCTTTGCCACAGAGGTGGGAGAGACTCCTGCCACCGCCACTGTGCTCCCTAGCCATGAGCCTGGCTTCTGGTTGAGCGGCACTCCCGCTGTGGAAGCTCACTGACCACCAGGGGGCAGCTCCTGCATTGAGCGCCTGCCCCCTGGTGGTCAGTGCACATCATAGTGACCGGTTGTTCTGGTTGTCCGGTTGTTCCACCGTAACAGTTGCTGGGCTTTTATATATATAGATGATAAAATTTACATAAAGAAAAGACAAGGTAAGAAGAAAGCTCCTAAGAAGGACACCTAACACTACTGGGGTGTAACAAGAAAGGCTTGATTTGGCCCCCAATCTATCCTCTGCCCTTCTCTTTTTGTCCTGCTCTTGATCTGTAAGGATGGCCTCTCCTGAACTCCCATGCTCCCTAACTTCCATTGGTTTTGCCCATGGAAGGCAGCAGGCCAGAAAAAGGCAGAAGAGAGCATTCAGGATGCGCCTCTGCCTTCTTTCCTGCTTTGTTGTGGCTCTGGAAGTGGCTTAGTTCCCCTCTGGATACTGTTGTGTGTTTCTTTCTGTGCCTGATTTATTTCACTTAGCATAATACTTTCTAGGTCCATTCGTGTTATCACAAGTGGCAAGGTTTCATTCTTTTTATGACTAATAGTCCATTGCACATATGTACCACATCTCCTTTATCCATCTATCTATCGATTGCTTCTGTGCCTTGGCTATTGTAAATAATGCTGCAATGAACATAGGGGTGCGTATGTCTTTTTAAATTAGTGTTTTGGATTTCTTTGGATAAATACCCAGAAATGGAATTTTTGGGTCATATGGCAGTTTCATTTTTAATTGTTTTAGGAAACTCCATAATGTTTTTCATAGTGGCTGCGCCAGTCTGCTTTCCCACCAACAATGCATGAGGGTTCCCTTTTCTCCACATCATCTCCAACACTGTTGTTTGTTGATTTATTGATGATAGCCATTTTGACAAGCATGAGACGATATTTTATTGTCATTTCAATTTGCATTTCCCTGATGATTAGTGATGTTGAACATCTTTTCATTTGCCTGTTGACTACCTATACATCCTCTTTGGAGAGATGTCTATTCATGTCCTCTGCCCTCATACTGTGTAGGGACTTTACAAATACTTTAAACTTTTGTGGAAAGCGGTATATAAATGAATAGTGAGAATATAATACTTTTGTATAGAATAGCAAACACATCCTATGGGAGATATGTTGAATGTAAATTAGCTTAAGAGAAGCAAGGAGATTTTGGTACCCTAGTGTTATCTATAAAAGAGTTGAAATTATATTAATACGGCAAAGTGGTTAAAAGCATGATCTGTAAAAATAGACAAAACTGAATTTAAATCTGGACTTTGAAGTTTGCTTTCTATGTGACTATGGTTATATTAACGAACGCTTCTTGTTGGGGAGCACAAGAGACTTGGTTGGAAAGTTGTAAGGATAACGTTCTGAGAAAAGGGAAGGGTGTGGAAGGCCACCTGCCTTGTCTATCAGAATTCTAACTTAGGGGAGTCTTAGGGGTGTGTTGAAGGCAGAGCCCCTAATTATTCTGTGACCTTTCCAAACAAGTCTGTGCATGTGCAGACCCCAGGTGTTTATTGGAATCCTCAATCTTAATCTTTGGGTGCCCTTGCTTAAAGGACACTACAAACATGTGTCCTCCCAAGATTACTTCCCCTACTGATTGTATCTTAAAGGTACACTTTATCTCAAACTGCTGTTACAGTAGAAGGCTAACGAGGCAGGCAATCGAGGCTGCTTGGCCCCTTGAGCCAGGCAACCCCTTAGCCCTCGCTTTCGCAGTGAAACTGTGTCAGAGCAATCTGTTCATCTCTGGTTCAGGGGCTTCTGGTCAGCCCCGGCACCTTCTAACCTCAAATTTCCCCAATATCTGGAATGGGGCCCTAGTTTCATAGCCTGATGATTAAATAAGTTTAGCAATGCAGTTGTTCAGTATAGAACCAGACTGTCAAGTGTAATTGCTATTGTTTTTGCTAAAAATGAAGTGTTGATAAAGAAAGCCCAAGAAGATTATAGATCTTAAGTAAATATCATTTAAATGATTGTTAAAACCACATCAATACATAGAAATATTTATGATAAATGTTAGGCAAGGGGCTAAATAATGTCGTATTAGGATTGCTCTCCTCTCCCTTTTTATAGTTGTCCAGTATCCAATTAAATCTCTTGAAGTAAGGATTGGAGATTTGGGGAGATATTTCTTTTATAATATAGTTAACATCATTGTGCACCTTCTTTTGAACATTTTTTAAGTAAAAAAGTTGCCACCTCCTAAATGATACTTCATAATGTAGGGTTGATTATAAAAAAATCAGAATGTTGATTCTATAGTTCAGTTATGTCTGACAGGTAATTCTGGACAATTAAAACAATAAAGTGATACCATAAAAATGTTCAGAGTTGAAAAATTCCATATAATTAGCCTCATCTAAATCAGAAGTGGATTTCTTTCATTCTCCATTTATATAATTTTAGTGGACCTTCTACCATACAGTTTTCAATTAATTTTTTTGTCAGAATAAATGCACAAAAGTGATTTGGAACTATCTCAGAGTTGAAACAGAAAGCTTTAGTTTACAATCCCATACCTCATATTAAGTCAAAGATAATTTCAAATAGAACTCATGAAATATTTCAAATAATTTCATTTGCAATGTTGGAGCTTATGCCTTTGGAAATACAAATAATGTCACAACTTGAAAGATGTCTTTAACTCAGATAGTCCAATTAAAGCAATTCAGTTGCTATACTGTGGCAATTTAAATCATGTTCTTATTTTGTTAATGTTGGCATTACCTGGTAAGCATTGTCATACAAATTCTGTGATATTACCCAATAGTATGTTTTATTTTATTTTAAGATGTGTAGAGAGGCAAGTACCTGTAAAAGAAGGTGAAAATTTGAGCCCATAAGTTCTTTTCACAGTAGATGAAATGGCAGATGAAATATCTCCTGCCTCTATCCTCATTTGTGATATTTGATGAATATGGATTAGCTACCCTCAAATCTAAGATAAATTATAGGAATAAATTCAGGGTGGATGTGTGGTGTGCAATCCATACTGATCTGCTTGCAGAAAATGACCTCAAAATGGTGATGGAAGGAGACTCGGCTTGTGGTAGTAAATACACAATACAATATACAGATGATGTATTATAGAATTGTATACGTAAAACCTGTATAATTTTATTAACCAATGTCACCCCAATAAATTCAACAAAAAAGAAACTGCTTTCAACTTTATATGGCTAGAGATAGTTCTTGCACCAGTGTTTTCCACCCCCCAATTATATAGAAACTCTCATAAGAGATATTGGGGAATTGAGGAAGCAATTAGTCTAGAAGAGACATTTATTTCAAAGCTCAAAGAAAAAAATCTGTACAGCCTCACAGAATCATAATTTTATTAACCATTTAATGATTTCTCTTGTTTCTCTGATTGTCCTTATTTACCCAACAGTTATTCCTATTGTACCATGAACACCTTGGGGACAGATGCTATATTTTGAATCTCTACACATCCAATATCTGGCATTCAGTAGAGAATAATGAATGTTTTGTTAAAATGAATATGAATCTAACATTCTCTAGAGCATTGAAAAATATAGAACATGCTCTCATTCCACACATTTAATCTTTTTTATCAATAATCCTATGGATCAAGATGTTCAAGATGAGAAAAGTTACATATAGAGATATTTCCAAGATGGAAAGCAGAAGAAAAACCAGTCCTTGGCTATTTTAAAACATTTCTCATAGAAAATTAAAGTCTAATGAAATTGTAAATTTTGTCAACATCAATACTTCTTTGGGCAGAAGAAGAGGCTAAAAGAGAACCAGTTTTAATTGTTTCACACAAGAAGACATAGCTAGCTAATGACTTACATTATCCTAATAGGTATAAACTACAGCTGTTTGCACTTGATACCAGGCAACGGAAATCTAGCAGGATGTGATGTCATTCAGGTCCCAAGTTGTCTTTCACTAAATGTCTAGGAATTGAAGGAGATTGTTCTGTCAACTAATGAATCTACAGTCCCCAACAATGTGCACAATATTGCAGCTAAATGCATATATACATTTGTATTTGTATTCATCAATATACATCAAATAATGTATGTAGAAGCATAAATGAATTATTTCCTCACATAATGGTTTATTTCCAGTGTTAATTTATTATTTTTAATTAAATTTATTGGAGTGACATTAGTTAATAGGGTTATATAAGTTTCAAGGGTACATTTCTATGACACATGGTCAATATATTGCATTATGTGCCCACTACCCAAAGTCAAATCGTCTGTCACCAAACATTTGGCCCCCTTTATGCTTTATTATCCCTTCCAACCCCTTCTCTCTGGTAACCACCGCACTATTGTCTGTGTCTATGAGTTTCAGTTTTATATCCCACATAAGAGTGAAATCATATGGTTCTCAGCTTTTTTTGACTGACTTATATTCTTAGCATAATATTCTCAAGGTTTTTGCAAATGACAGTATTTCATCCTTTCTTATGACTGAGTAGTATTAAATTGTACTCTCTACATTTTCAAGAATAACTTGAAGAACCCAGATCCCTTTTAGACTTTATAATTCCTTTGACCATATAAGAAGGGAAAATGTCTTGATTTCAGTCTATCTCATATAGGAGAACATGATTTTTAAAAAACTATATATATATATGATTCAGGCTAGCAGTATTTTATTAAGTTTTCATCCTAGTGTCACCATCCTTTTTAATTACATTCCAATGACAATGATTGAAAGGGACTGGCTACTGATGTCTTTAAATTCCTTTTCTTGACTTTAAAATATCTGACAACAGACCCAATTCTTCCTATTATTATATTTTGTTGCCTCTATTTTTTGTTCTTTTAAAATTATTTTTCATAAAGAAGTCTGAATCATATTTAAAAATATAAATGAGATCATGCCATTACCTGGCTTTAAATAATAAGAATCTCAATATCTATTGAACATAAAATAATATTGAAACTCCTTATCAGGCCAATAAGTTTTTGTATAATCTTGAAACCATCAAACTCAAATTTGAGCCTTTTTTTTTTCTTGTTTCAATAAACTTTAGTTTTTTCAATTTTCCTTTCAATTTTTAAAATAACACTATTTTTTTGGTTTTAGATACTTTGTGCATACTCTTTATTCATCTTGAAATTTCAGATTCCTTTTATTTTATAAATCTTTCATTGGTGTTTTTTATTGCTCTCTTTCCAGGTCTTTCAAATTAAATCTATCCTAGTAGTATTCTCTAATTAATCTTCACCAGGTAGTATTTTATTTATTAATATCATAGTATTCATTTTTCACTATCTAATTGCATGAATATTAATTGACATTTTTTCTTCACTAAATATTATCTCCTGTGGGGTCAGGGGTGATCTACTTAGCTTATATTAGGCTTTAGTAAGTATTGCTTGATTTAATGAGTAATAGACTGAATGAATCATTGGGGTACATACTCAGTAACCACACTATCATAAAAATGTCTGAGGGCTGATATATATGCAAATAAGAATATACACATTGCTACAGTGATAGAGATGTGAAATCGAGGATCCAACTTCTAATGATGGACTGTATTCTGCTCCATTAGTGAGAGAGTTTTTATTGGCCAACAAAATGTCCATGATCTACACAATATAAATTGTCTTATTTTAAAAAATATTTTTATTGATTTCAGAGAGGAAGGAAGAGGGAGAGAGAGATAAAAGCATCAATGATGAGAGAGAATCATTGATTGGCTGCCTCCTGCATGCCCTCTAGTAAGGATCGAGCCCGCAACCTGGGCATGTGCCCTGACTGGTAATCAAACTGTGACATGCAACCACTGAGACATACTGGTCAGGCTATAAATTATCTTTTAATATTATTCTCCATAGGATTATTTTTGAAAGGGTCATGAACAATTTTGCTCTGAAATTAAGAAAGCTTTTATTATCTCTCTATATAAAAGGCTAATATGCAAAGTGTCCCTTCAGTAATTTGACCAAGAGAACAGGAGTTCTATCGCTTGCTATGATGTGTGCTGACCACCAGGGGGTAGTGAAGAACAAAGGAAGGCCCCAGCTGACAACCAGGGAAGGGAAGCCCTGGCCAGCAGCCAGAAGGCCCCAATTGGCTCTGATCACTGGCCAGGCCTGGGGACCCTACCCGTGCATGAATTTCATGCACCAGGCCTTTAGTCCTATATAATAAAAGAGTAATATGCAAATTGACTCTACCTCTGCTACACCCACAAGCCACGCCCACCAGCCAATCAGGAGCCAGTATGAAAATTAACCCAATCAAAATGGCTTTGGCCATGGAGAGAGCAGGAGGCTTGGGTTTCCCCGGCAATAGAGGAAGCCAAGCTTTCCGCCTGCCCTGGCCTGCCTTGGCCTCCGCTTAAGGCTATAAAGTTTCAATTATAGAAGATAAATAAATCCCAACAAAAATGGCGGCAGTCACGGAGCTGGAGAGAGCAGGAGGCTTGAGTTGCCACCAGCGATAGAGGAAGCCAAGCTTTCTGCCTGCCCTGGCCTGCCTTGTCCTCTGCTTAAGGCTATAAAGTTTCAATTATAGAAGATAAATAAATCCCAGATACCAGGGCCTCCACTTGGGTCACCGGGGGGGTGTGGCCAGCCTGCAAACCACCTTAGGCCCCTCACCCAGGCCACCCCACACCCCAAGGGAACCTATACCCTGATCCGGGACACCCTTCAGGGCAAACCAGCTGGCTCCCACCCGTGCACCAGGCCTCTATCCTATCTAATAAAAGAGTAATATGCAAATTGACCATCACTCCAACACACAAGATGGCTGCCCCATGTGGTCAAAGATGACTGCCCCCATGTGGACACAAGATGGCTGCCACAAGATGGGCAGCAGGAGAGGGCAGTTGGGAGGGACCAGGTCTGGAAGGGAGGGCAGTTGTGGGCGATCAGGCCAGCAGGGGAGGGCAGTTGGGAGGGACCAGGCCTACAAGGGAGGGCAGTTGGGGGGGACCCAGGCCTTCAGGGGAGAGCAGTTAGGGGTGACCAGACCTGCAAGGGAGGGCAGTTAGGGGCAAACAGGTTGGCAGGGGAGCAGTTAGGCATCAATCAGGCTGGCAGGGGAGTGGTTAGGGCAGCCGTGGGCAAACTACAGCCCACGGGCCGGATCCGGCTGTTCTATTTGGTTCTCTTGCTCTCCCCTCCGCTCCTTTACTTTGAATTTATATTAGTTCACACAAACACTCCATCCATGCTTTTGTTCCGGCCCTCCGGTCCAGTTTAAGAACCCATTGTGGCCCTCGAGTCAAAAAGTTTGCCCACCCCTGGGTTAGGGGGTGATCAGGCTGGCAGGCAGAAGTGATTAGGGGCAATCAGGAAGGCAGGCAGGCGAGCAGTTGGGAGCCAGCAGTCCTGGATTGTGAGAGGGATGTCTGACTGCCCATTTAGGCCTGATCCTACCTGGATCCTACCTGGATCGGGCCTAAACAGGCAGTTGGAGATCCCTTGAAGGGTCCCAGATTAGAGATGGTGCAGGCTGGGCTGAGGGACACACCCTCCCCCGTGCACAAATTTCGTGCACTGGGCCTCTAGTATATCTATAAAGGACTTACTAATAGTCCTTATGAATGTATGCTAGATATAATGTGCTTATATAGATTTATCTTACTCAATGGATAAAAGAAAGCTATCACTCCTAAAAAGCTGCTGAAGTTGATTTTTTCACTTTGTTAAGAGTTATATACTCTACAAGTATAACATCCTTATAGGAAATAAGATGCCTGTCTTGCTTGGGTAAGACTGCTCAGGGCACAATAGCCTCAAAAGGTTCCCTGAAGACCCAGAAAGAAGCCCAGACTCTTTCCTTACCTAACACTGAGAGCATGGGATAGAGAGGAGCAAGGGGGCATTGACTGAATGCTGGCAGCTCCTTGTTATTCCAAAAGCTGCACAGAAGAGAAAATCTGTATATGTCTGTACCCTAATGCATAATGCAAAATAATGACTCATACAGTTGGTGAAAGAGTACAAAGCCCAGGAAAGCTCTGAAAGAACTTTTTGAAAAAGGATTCATCTTCCAAGAAAATTCAAATGATACTAGTAAATGTCTCCTGGTGCACTGAGGAAGATACGTGTATTTCAATATAAAAAAATGAGGCTTATTTTGAAGTAGGAATTTATAAATAGTTACTTAGTGAATACATATACTCAAGTCTATTTTAACCAGTCAAGTGTATACCCATTTATTCATCTATCTACTTATTCATTTACCCATTCATCTACTTATTTAGTTGTAAAACATACTTTTTGAGAAGTAATTTTATTTGGGTTACTGGATTAGATGATAGAAATACCATATTAAGCAAAAATACTTGGTTTATACCTCTATAGAAGACTATAGTAATAAGCCACATTCTAAGATATTCTAAGATAGATCCTTATTTACTCTATTTGTCTGTCATCCCTTACTTTAGAAAACTACCATTCTGTCATTTTATGTGTTCTAATTGAGCTGACAATCTTAACATCCTATCTAGCTCTGTGAAGAGATGGACCATGATATAGGACCTAGTAAAACTAACTCTGTATTTCTCTGCTTATAATTGTTCATTTAAGTCTTAATTCAAGGGCAATTTTATTACTGAAGCCAAACCAAGCAGAGAGCAGTCTTCTCAGAAGTTGATCTACAGTAATTAGATAAGGCGCTCTATTTTTACAATGCAATTTCTAAGACTGAGGAGCCTGACTATAGAGCTATGACTTTTTTTAATGGCTATATATGAAAAGCTTGTCTTCTGAGTGAAACTGGGCATAACTAAGCAAAAAGAGAAGGCAGAGAGAGGACTTGTCTCTTCATGACCACGTACCAAACTGTGAAATGAAGGATTCCCTGCCTCTCTCTCTGAATCTGTGAGCTACCTTGTCATTCTTCCTAGAAAACAAAGGCATCTTGATGAAGTCAACACTCAGACATGTCTTGGTGAAAATGATGGATTTTAGGATAAAGGAAAAAATTAAAATATTCATGGTTTTTAAAAAAGTGAATAGGGGACATTAAAACAAACTTAAGGTAGACTTGTGTTTCTCCTGGAACTAAGATTCCAAAAACATAGACCATCAAAGATTCTAAAAGTCTGAATAGACCCAAAGGAGGAAAAAAAATAAAACAAATGCACCTTATTCTGTGATACTAAGACATGTTACCTGCTCTTCTCCATCAACATTATAATTTCCCAGTCTAGGTATTTTCACCTCTTGTCATCCCCTCTATCATCATCTTGCTGAGCATCCCTGACCACGTAAACATAGATGTTGATCTCTCTCCTATCAGGCTGGTAGGAAGATTGATTGGATTAAATGAGACAGATTAATGAAATAAGTCTAATTTTTCTTCGTGCCTTAAAAAAATCTAAAGATAAAATAAACACAGTTCACAAATATAAATTCGTGCATGGGCGGGTGTGTTTGTGTCCCTTAGCCCAGCCTGCACCTCTCCAGTCTGGGACCCCTTGAGGCATGTCAGACTGCCCGTTTAGGCCCGATCCAGGTAGGATCAAGCCTAAACGGGCAGTCGGACATCCCTCTCACAATCCAAGACTGCTGGCTCCCAACTGCTCGCCTGCCTGTCTTCCTGATTGCCCCTAACCACTTCTGCCTGCCTACCTGATCACCCCCTAACCACTTCCCTGCCAGACTGATTGATGCCTAACTGCTCCCCTGCCAGCCTGTTTGCCCCTAACTGCCCTCCCTTGCAGGACTGGTCACCCCTAACTGCCCTCCCCTGCAGGCCTGGTCCCCCCTAACTGCCATCCTCTGCAGGCCTGGTCCCCCCAATTGCCCTCTCCTGCAGGCCTGGGTCCCCCGCAACTGCCCTCCCCTGTAGGCCCAGTCACCCCCAACTTCCCTCCTCTGCCAGCCTGGTCACCCCTAACTGCCCTCCCCTGCAGGCTTGATCACCCCCAACTGCCCTCCCCTGCTGGCCATCTTATGGCAGCCATATTGTGTCCACATGGGGACAGCCATCTTTGACCACATGGGGGCAGCCATCTTGTGTGTTGGACTGATGGTCAATTTGAATATTACTCTTTTATTAGATAGGATAGAGGCCTGGTGCACTGGTGGGGACCAGCTGGTTTGCCCTGAAGGGTGTCCCGGATCTGGGTGGGGGTTGCCTTGGGGCATGAGGCAGCCTGGGTGAGGGGCCTGTAGTGGTTTGCAGGCCAGCCATGCTCCCTGTCAACCCAAGCAGAGGCCCTGGTATCTAGGATTTATTTATCTTCTATAATTGAAACTTTGTAGCCTTGAGTGGAGGCCTGGGCCGGCCAGAAAGTTTGGCTTCCTCCATTGCCTGGGAAACCCCAGCCTCCTGCTCTCTCCATGGCTGCAGCCATCTTGGTTGGGTTAATTTGCATACTTGTTCCTGATTGGCTGGTGGGCATGGCTTGTGGATGTAGCGGAGGTATGGTCAATTTACATATAATTCTTTTTTTAGATATGACTAGAGGCCTGGTGCACGAATTTATGCATGGGTCGGGTCTGTTCAGCCTGCCACGATCAGACCCCGTAGGCAATTGGCAGGCCGGCCCAGCCCCCAATTGGGGGGCAGTCAGGGGCATGGCCAGCCAGAGAGAGGGGCCACGAACGCTTGGCCCTCAGGCCCCCTGGTCGAACTCCAGGTCGAGGGGACAATTTGCATATTAGCCTTTTATTATATAGGATTAGATACATCAAAATCATATTAGTTTTCCATTGAACCAACTGTGATAACATCTGGTCTGTCTTTAAAATCATCCTTTGTGTTTCAAAACTCATATTGACCCACCAAGGTTTTTATCCTTTGGGTTTTTTTACCCCCTCCTCCACTCCAATCCCCTTCTTTCTCCTCCTCCTCTCTCTTTTTGTATTATTACTGACACACAAAAATATCTATATAAGACCACTAATCTTAAGAGTATAGCTGAATGATTTGACAAAAGTAAACGTATGTAGCCACCACCCAGATTAAAATATATTCCCAGTTCACCAACTAGCACCATTTTCAGAATGAGCAAGAAAGTATTCATAATTGAGAGGAGGATCAGAACACTATATAAAGTCTTTCTGATCACTGAATCTTCCCTGCATGAAAGGGGACGAGCTAATCACTCTAAACTCAGCATGTGTTATCAATGAATGTCATGACGTCCTTCTGAGACATGAAGGCTGAAAGGGGAACAACCCTCCCAGTTTATGAAGATCTGCTAGGAATCAGGGTTTGTGAGACTTTTAATGTTTCTCTCCAAACCTCTGGATTCCCAAACCTTGCATATAACTCTATTATAGTGCATGTCACATTATGCAGTACATCCCCTTTTATACTTCTGTAAACATTTAGAAAGTAAGCACCTTGAGCTCAGGGCCCATGTCTAATCATTATATGCCAGTACCTGGAACATAGCTTAGAACATATTAGATTTTAGGAAAATTGCAGGAAAATGTCTGGATCCATGAAAGAGAAAATGCAGGAACTAAAGAAAGTAAGGGGGAAATGGGAAGAAAAGAAAGACAAATGTAACAACTATAGAAATGTCATATTTTTCTTGTGTTAAAAATATATTTCCTTTAAAATGTGTATAAGTAATGTGGTTGAGGAGGCGGTCTTTTTTTTTGAGGAGTGGGTCTTAAAGAGGAAACTCATGAGTGAATAAATGAGTGAGTGAGTGAATGAAAGTAAGGAAGTAAAGGTGAATATTTGGTAATATAAGCCTTACCCACATGCTTCATCTCCACCATCACCTCTACCTACAGTCTTGATCACTTCTCCAAAAACAGTGCTGGTTCGCTAAGTGGACCTAAATTCTAGGCTGCAGTTTTATTTTATGAATACCCTGAAAGATCACCTGAATAAAATGGATTCTTAAAAGAATTACTCATGCAAAGAGGTTCCATAGCTCATAAGTAGTAATAAAATAATTAAGCTTCAAAGAAACTGATAATGGGCAAAGTTACCCCCACTTCAAAATTTAATGATTTCTCATGGAAGCATCATTGGTATGGCCCAGTATCTCGGTGATGAAAAAATATTTAGGTCTCCAGACCTGCTTTAAGTTTCTGCTAAATTATTCAAGAGCAGCACATTAAACTATTGGACACCACGACAATCTGTTCAGAGTCTGTTGCAAAAACGGTGGCATATGGCATCTCACATGTCCTCTATCTAGGCTGGGTGCTCAAAGATGGAGGTGGAGTTGAGATTTGAGAATGAAAGCACTCAAGATGCCTAAAATTTCAGTTTAAATCCTGTCAACACTGGGCTGAGCCACTTTGCATTATATTGAAAGTGAAGGACTGTCTTGTCTTAGACAAATGCTCAGCTATCAAAGCAGTCTTGGGAATAGCTGACATGCACCTTGTAATCATGATTTTCCCTTAAGTGTAGACAACTAATAGCACTCATAAAATGCATGACCTAATTTTTTTTTAATTATTACCAATTAGTGTTTATCATGAATAGTAAGTATGGGTCTAAATGTACACACAGTGAGTAATTATTTTGACAAAGTATCAGAGGTTCTTTAAAATATGGCCAAAGTCAGGAATGTTTTTAATCACATGTAAAACCCCCAATTAAAAATATATTACAACTTTTTCAATTATAACTCAATGGAGTTAAAAATTATATCTAATTTACAATTTTTGAAAAGCTCTAAAATTTCTCTAGCAAGATAAAAAGGTAAAATCTCAATTTCTTTTTTTTTAAATGTATACATAGGCATTAAATTTGAACTTGAAAGTTTCATTGATGAAGTTACAATGATGTTTTGGCACTACTGTTTGTTTCTTTCTCTTTTTTTGTTGTTTATTTATTTAATTGTAGGAATGTAGATAGAGTATTCTTTATGTATTACTCCAGTATGTTTTTAATTTGTTTTATGAAGTGAATTTACACACAGTGAAATGGATAGGACTTACAAATACTGACACACACACACACACACACATGCCCACATGCACACATGCACACACATACATGTGCACTCACCTGTCTAATCACAACCTCAACCAAACTATAAGATGTTTATATCATCTATCTCAGAAATTTCACTTCTGCCCCCTTTCAGCAAATCTTGCCCCACTGAAAGCTGTGGTATTCTTATTTCTATCACCTTAGTTTGGCTCTGCTGTTCTTAAATGCCACAAAAATTGAACCATATACTATTTACTCTTTTTTAAAATATATCTTATTGATTTCAGAGAGAAAAAGAGAGGGAGAGAGAGAGAGAGAGAGAGAGAGAGAGAGAGAGAGAGAGAGAGAGAGAGAAACATCAATGATGAGAGAGAATAATTGATTGGCTGCCTCCTGCACACCCCCTACTGGGTATCGAGCCCAAAACCCAGGCATGTGCCCTTGACTGGAATTGAACCTGGGACCCTTCAGTCTGCAGGCCAAACCAGCTACAGTGGAATACAGGTGTTTTAAACAATCTTCTCCAAGTTTGTCAGAACATATGTTTTCATTTCTTTTACGTTAAGTATCTATGATAGACATAATAACAGTTCTTAACACATCCACATCTAGTCCCCAGAACAGCAAGTTAATTCCAAGGCAGAGGGGAATTCAGGTAGCAGGTGGGATTAATGTTACTAATCAACCGATGGTAAAGTAGGGGGAAGGGCCTGGAAATCCAGGTGGGCCATAATAGGTGATCTCAAGCGTCCTGAAGTGCCAGAGGGAGGCAGCAGAGTCCGTTCAGAAGGACATGAGCAGAGAAAACTTCGCCTGGCCACTGCTGGCTTTGGAGGTAGAAGGGAGACAAGGACAAGCCGTTCAATCAGGATGGCTTCTGGGAGTTGCAAAAGGCATGAGGATGAATTTCCCCGCGAGCCTCCAGAGCAGGCCGGCGCCCTGGTGTCCGCTTGATTTTAGCCCAGGGTGACGCATTTTGTTTTGACTCCTGAGTTCCAGAGTGGTAAGATAATAAGCATTTTTACTTAAGGCACTCCATTTGTGATAATTTGCTGTAGCAACGACAGGAAAAATAATACAATATCATGAGTGGGGTGGTTAATTCATAGGGTAGGTATATAATTAACTTCCTTAGGAGCTACCACGTTTGTCCAAAGCATATAGCAATTCTCATGCACTCCCGGCAGCAACACGTAAGAACGTAGGTGCTCCACACCCGGCCAGTAGCTAGTGTTGTCTGCCTTCACGTTTTGAGCCATTTTCTTGGGAGTGAAGTGTTATCACATTGCGGTTTAATTTCTTTGCTGACTAATGATACTGGGTACATTTTCATGTACATCTTCATTGCCCATTCGTATATCTTCTGGGAAATGTCTGTTTATGACCTTTGCCTATTTTTAACCGTGTCGTTTGCCTTTTTATGCTTTAGTTGTAAGAGTAATTATTATATTCTGGATATAAATTGTCATACATAGGTATTGTGCATACATTTTTTCTGATTTGTGCCTTGTTTTTCCATTTTCTTTATGACATCTCTTGATGAGCAGAATTTTTTTTTTAATTTAAGTCCAATTTATCTTTTTAGTTTAATATTTAGAGCTCTTTGTGTTCTGGCTATAAAAACCTTTGCCTAACTCAGGGTCATGATATGAATTTATTCTTTTATTTTTATGCTAGAAGCTTCATAGTTTTAGTTTTTTTTTTCTTTTTGTACATGATGTGAGGTAGGGGGTCAAGCTTTACTATAAAATCCCCAAAAGTTTAATACCATCTTATGTGCTCATGGATCTAACGTAACAACTCCCAAGTTATGCAACCATATTCATTAGTGAAGTATATTATTCGATCATTATTTAATTTTGGAAAATGTTCTCTTTTTTGAAAATAAATACTATATTTATTATTTTATGGGCCTAAAAAATAATCCTACCTAATAAAGAGGGAATATGCTAATTGATGTCATGCCCTCACAAGATGGTGGCGCCCACAGCCACAAGATGGCGGTGCCCAGTCCCCTCAGCCCCGCCTCATCCAGCCTCAGTCCCCCAGTCCTCTCAGCCCCACCTCACCCAGTCCCCACAGCATCCAGCCTCAACCAGCCTCAGTCCCCCAGTCCCCTCAGTCCCGCCTTATCCAGCTGGAGTCCCCCAGTCCCCTCAGCCCTGCAGGGGAAGGCAGTTGGGGGTGATCGGGCCAGCAGGGGAGGGCAGTTGGGGATGGTCATGCTGGCAGGGGAGCAGTTAAGCGTCAATCAGGCCGGCAGGGGAGCGGTTAGGGGGCTATCAGACTGACAGTCAGAGTGGTTAGGGGCAATCAGGCAGGCAGGCATGTGGTTAGGAGCCAGCAGTCCTGGATTGTGAGAGGGATGTCCCAGATTGGAGAGGGTGCAGGCTGGGCTGAGGCACACCACCCCCTACCCCCCAGTGAATGAATTTCATGCACTGGGCCTCTATTAACAAAATATGAGTGGTGACTGGGGAGTTGGTGTTATACATCATTTTCTTTTTTATAATTTTACATAAGCTCCAGTGTTCTAAAGTTAATGTTTATTATACGTCAATCATAAATGTTAGTAAAATAATTTTGCCAAAATGAAAATAATCACATTTTATTTACCATAGAAAAGGTTAAAATGGTCCAATTGTACCTCTCATGTGTATGTGCTCAGAGACTTCCAGACAAGCATTAACCCGCTGTAAGTGTATGGAAAGACTTATTTAGAAACAAGTGCGCTTTTTGCTAGCACTCTATTGTGAGTTCCTTCTTCTCATAATAGATTTTGCAGAGGAAGAAGGGAAATTTTTTTTCTTTCCATAATTTAACTGGACTTATCATGCCAAGATCTGTTGCACTTGGCTATCTCCATATTTCAAATATATACATATATCTAGATGACCTAGTTTTTATTTAAACACTAGGGGCCCAATGCATGAATCTGTGCACCTTGAAAGGAACTGTGGGCTGCGAGGCTACTGTAGGCACAGGAGTGAGTCCCGGCTCATCCTCTGCACCCCCGTCCAGCCCCTCACACCACGGCCCCCAGTCCCCTGTCTGCCGGCAGCCCCACTCCCGCCGCCGCTCCCATGTGTTGACGGTGCCAGCCCCGCTCGCACCCGCTGATGATGCAGAGCCATTGGGGCTGGCGCCAGCAGCAGGTACAAGCAGGGCCAGTGCCGTCAGTGGGTACGAGTGGCAGCTGCTGCCCCAATCGCCCCTCAGGAGCAGGGGGAGGTGGAGAATCCCTAAGGGGTGATCAGGGCTGGCAGCTGCCGCTGACACCTACTGATGGCTCCAAGTGATTGGAACCAGCACTGGGCATCGGCAGCAGGTGCAAGCAGCAGCTCCGGTGCCAGCTACGGGTGTGGGCTCTGGGTGGGACCACACCATGCGGGAGCAAAGAATTTTCAGTAACCACCAGAGGCTTGCCCCAATGACAGCGACCGGCACCCCGCCTTGGTCTGGTGCCCCTGCTCACCTGCTCCACCATCCTGCCACAGCCAACACCCACCATGTTCCGCACACGCCCCCTGGTGGTCAGCACATGTCATAGCGACCAGTTGTTCGGTTGTTCCGGTTGTTCCACCGTTCGGTCTATTTGCATATTAGCCTTTTATTACATAGGATAAACTAACAGTTCATTAAGCTGGAACAGAAATCTAGGCCCCAAATCTCTCTCTGCCCTATAAGAGTCAATGTCCTCGATTTCATTGGATGATACAGAATTTGTCATTGGTGTTTTATTTGGGTTCACTTTCAAATGGGAAATCTCAAATCATATACTTCCTGAATATTTCTGGTCTTCTTCATCATTTAGGATTTAAAAAACAAACAAACACTGTGACCCATAAAGACAGGTTTTCTTCAGTGTTTCATTTATATGATACACATTAGTTTGAATAATCTATTCAAAGCTGCTCTGTTTTCCCTTGAAGACCAATATGTGGAACTCCCATATTATTTTATTTTAACTGTGTGCTAGATTTCAGTAACATCAAGTAGGTATGGAAAAGGATGTTTATTGTCTTACCTGACTTTTAAGTACTGTAGCCCTCCCTTACCTGTGGCTTTACTTTCTGTGCTTTTAGTTACCCACAGTCAACAGCTCCCTGAAAATATAAAATGGAAAACTTCACCTCACCTCATCACATAAGCATTGTGTCATCTGACATCATCACAGAGGAAGGGTGAGTACAGTACAAGAAGACATTTTGAACCCTGGCCAGTGGCTCAGTTGGTTGAAGCGTTGTCCATTACACCAAAACGTGGTGGGTTTGATTCCCCATCAGGGCACATACCTAGGTTGTGGGTTCTGTCCTCAGTCCCGGTGTGTGTAGGAGGCAAACAATAGATGTTTCTTTCTCATTGATGTTTTCCTCTTTCCCTTCCTCTCTCAATAAAATCAATTAAAAAAAAAAAACACGTATTTGGGAGATAGCACATTCACATAACTTTTATTACAATGTATTGTTATAATTATTCTATTTTATTTTTAGTTACTGTTGTGAATCTCTCACTGTGCCTAATTTATAAATTAAACTTTATCATAGGTATGTACTAGTATATATAGGAAACATTGTAGTATATATAGGGTTCAGTACTACCCATGGTTTGAAGCATCCACTGGGGGTCTTAGAACATATCCCTAGTGGATAAAGGGGGACTACTGTGTTTATACTGATAGAGGTGGAGTACACACACATGTCAAAAGCTTTAGTTACTTTCCTCACACAAAGTAGTAGCACTATGGTAGTACAAATCAGAGGCGTAGAGTGAGGGGAAAGAAAAACTAGTACTGCTAACTAATCTAGTATCCCTTAAACTGAATCGTGCTAGGCTCTTTACCTCTATCGGTCCTTGTCATATCTTTGTCCACAATCCATTTGGATTCTCAGAATACCCAATCCATACACAAGGTAACTGAGATGTTGAGTGACTTGGCCAAGAACACACGTGTATTAAGTGGCAAAATGAGGATTAGGTCCAAGTATTTCTGAATCCAGAGCCTATGCTCATAGGCAATTTGCTATGTAAATTTCTATATGGGGAATCTATTAGAACTGGTACCCCTTATAAAGTCATAAAATGTGACATGATTGTTTCAGGTGTATGTGTATGTATGTGATCTGTATATGTGACACATGCACGTTTGTATGTGCATGCCCAAGGGTGGTATAGGTCTAAGGACAGCTCAAAGGAAGGTCTTATGTTTACATGCCTACTAGTTTTTATTTTTTTGAAATACATGGTGTTGAGATAATATAAATATAACTCTTTATACGTCAAGGTGAGCTGGTATCTAGTAGATGGATCTATACACGAAGACAATTTGTAGAAAAGCAAACAGCAATTTGATATATAAGTGACCTGTTGGGATACAGACTAATAATTTCACTTACAAGCAAACGAAACCAATGGAGCAGGATAGCTTTCTTCTGCCCCTGCAGATCCACTACCCACTTTCTTCCCAATGGTCTCAGTGCTCCCTCTGCTTGTGGCACCCACACTGGGACTGACAGCTGTGGAGTTTTCCAGTGGTTTGCTTTGCACCTCCACTTCCCCTTGACTTCGGCCAATTGGGAGCCATGACGGAAGATAGAGGGAGAGGGGACGGAAGTGAAATAGTATTTCCTCTCTAAAGAATCATCTCTGAATGAAAGGAAACCTTCTTCCAAGGTTACCCTAAATATAGGACATTCTCCTTTCAGGTTCCCTTAACACCTATTCAGTTATCTCTCTGTACCCAGGGGTGGTTAAAACCTTAGGGCAATGCATCATTCTTTGTGGCATAACTTAAAACTTTCTACATATGTTCCTTAGTGTCTTCATCAAGATGTTTTAACACTTTGTCTATATTAATATTCCACCTGCTTCTTGCCAAGATGCTAGTATACATATACAGTGGAACATCGTTTCTCAAACGTCTCCCATCTGGAACAATTCACTTCTCAACCAGACAGCCCTTTCATGCTGATACCTGTATGATCAGTCACACGTCTCTCAGGTGACAAACAAAGGAGAGAGTGTGCAAATATGGGTCCATTTACACTGTTAAAATCTCAGGATATTGTGTTGTGAATGTTCACCTGTTTTGTTTTGGGTTTTTTTGCTTTTGTTGCTGCGTCACTTTTAAATTGTTGTATTTTCACTTTTTACTAAACATTTCCTTTCCTTTTTGTTAAATTTTCATTTACATTGCATGCCCTTTTTGTTTTTAAAGTGTTATTTATAGATTACACAGTACAATAGACATGTACAGTATATAAGAAAGCTTAAAACAAGGAATCATTTGCAGGGTCTGGAATGGATTAATTCCATTTACATGATTTCAAATGGGAAAAAATGATTCGGTTTTCAAACAGCCTTCTGGAATGAATGAAGTTCAAGAAACAGGGTTCCACTGTATGTTTTATATACCTATAGTTTCCTGCTTTATAGAAACTTTCTATAGGAAATTACACCACAACAAGAAAGCCCACCGTATGGGAGAACATATTTGCAAATATTATCACTGATAAAAGTTTAATCTCCAACATCTACAGGCAGCTTATACAACTCAATAAAAGGAAGATAAATGATCCAATAAAAAAATGGGCAACGGACCTAAATAGAATCTTTTTGAAAGAAGACAGAAGGAAGGCCAAGAGACACATGCAAACATGCTCAGTCACTAATTATCCGAGAGATGCAAATCAAAATGACAATGAGGTATCATCTCACACCTGTCAGAATGGCTATCATCAACAAATCAACAAACGACAAGTGTTGGCGAGGATGCGGAGAAAAAGGAACCCTCGTGCACTGCTGGTGGGAATGCAGACTGGTGCAGCCACTGTGGAGAACAGTATGAAGTTTCCTCAAAAAACTAAAAATGGATCTCCCATTTGACCCAGTAATCACACTCTTGGGAATTTATCCTAAGAAACTAGAAACACCAATCAGAAAGGATATATGCACCCCTACGTTCATAGCAGCACAATTTACAATAGCTAAGATTTGGAAACAGCCTAGGTGCCCGTCAGCAGATGACTGGATCAGAAAACTATGGTACATCTACACAATGGAATACTATGCTGCCATAAAAAAGAAGGAACTCTTACCATTTGCAGCAACCTGGATGGAACTGGAGAGCATTATGCTAAGTGAAAGAAGCCAGTCAATGAAAAAAAATATCACATGATCTCACTCATTTGTGGATAATAAATAACATTATAAACTGATGAACAAAAAGATAGGTACAGAGGCAGTAAAGCATCGAACAGACTGTCAAAATACAGCAGGAAGGTTAGGTAGAGGTGGGGGAGATAAGAGATCAACCGAAGGACTTGTATGCATGCATATAAGCATAATCAATGGACGCAAAACATTGGGGGGTGAGGGCATGTATGGGAGTGGGGTGGGGGGGCAATGGTAAGATATGTACACATATAACACCTTAATAAAAAAATGGGAAAAAAAGAAATTAAGTATATTTTAAAACACAGAGACATTTACATGTTGTTCCAGAAGTGTAGTTCACAAACTCAGATCTGGAGGAATTGAGAGAGAGGTTGTGTGGGTCCAGTCCTCGCATTAAACAACAGAGAAGGAGCTCCCCTCTCCCCCCAGGCCATAGAGTAAGACAATGACCTACATAGAGCCATGATTGTGATCTTGGGAATTTTATAAGGCTGATCCTTTTTCGACTATAACTTGCTCCTGTTCATTGCACATACTTGTACCATTCATAATTACATACTTCTATCCATAAAGTTATATTGTTGAATACAAGGCACTTTTTCCCTGAGAAAACACGCTGCATTCTTTTTTATATCACATGGTTCTTTTTGGTTTCCAAACACAACGATATAGTGTAAAGTATAAATGAACAGCTTCACTTAAAATGTCATTTTCAAAATGACTGTACTTTTGTTCCACTGTGGAAGGAATTTAAGTCAGAACAACAATGAGTTGCCTATAAAGAATATCCCATTTGACAGGTATAAACTCTGGAAGTACAAATATATTTCCAGTTATTCTTAAATATGCCCTCTCTTCAGTGACCAAATTGATTGTCCTTGACAAATTAGACTGGTCAGACACAAAATAGACTCAGTTATCACAGTATCTAAGGATTTCTTTTCCTGCTGCTTACCAAACTGATCAGGTATGAGCCATCTTTCTGACTAAAATAATTAGAAAGACACTTATCTAGGGGGATTTGTTTTTTCTTTAGCATTGCATACATCATGGAACAAATACATTCCCTTTGTTCTCTTTGCTGGCATTCGATGGTGTTTTAAAATACTGTTAGTCATTTATCTCTTACGTACCAGTATTGTTTTAAAATTCACTAGGTGCTTCTGTACATATGGCAGATGGGTCAGAGATAAGCCTTGTTGTAACAACATGGTGTGGGAGCGGGAGGGGCTGTGCTGTGCTGCTCTTTGTTGACGTCTTCTGGGGCACCTGGATTTCATTTCACTTTGGAGTCACAGATGCTTCTCTCACTGTTGGTACCCAGGCTCTCTGGAGGATTCTTTAATTTCCGACATTATAAAGATAAAATTCTAAATTGAGAATGACCTAACTTACACTTCAGAATGAGAATGTGACAGAGTTTATATTCCCTTAATGTTGCCTAATGAGAGTGTTCAACATTTTAATATTTTACAATTTATTCTGATTTTAAGCTTCAACTCCTCCTCTACTAAAGGACTAGTTTTTTAACAATATGGCCTCCCAAGTCACAGCGTGGTCTCAATGCCTTTGTTCATGTTTCTCTGTCATCTTTTTGTGCCCCATGCTTTTCTTTTCCCAAACCATCTGTGCTTTTCATTGGCCATTCTAAAAAGCCTTTATTACGATGAGGAATTTATTCTTAGCCTCTACTTCAATTTGTGAATGTCCCTTTTCAATACAGTATTTAATCAACTGATTTCTGTGGATGTTTGCTTCTTCAGTTAATTTAGCAAAATGCTTTGCTCTCGTTATTCATTCAAGAAAAGGCTCCTCTCTCTAATTTGCGTTCTCATGGTTGTGGGTTGATTTATGATATGTGGTGGGCATAGCAGAGGCGAGCCATACCCTGCACGGTGTCCAGGCTGGAGGATGCATTCCTTGTTCAGCAACTAATCCTGGATGCCCTGACACTTCCTCTGTACCACCTTCTGACATCGGTCTCTCTCTTCTGGCCTCACCCTCATTTCCTCACTCCTTTAGGAGCGTTTTCTTTCTCCTGTTTGTTGGTGCTGTTTCATCACTGAGTGTTAATATGAAGTATGCGACCATTGTATTATTTCTATTTGCTCTTATAATATTACATAGGTGAAATTAATGCCATATTATTAAGTAAGGAAAATACTGAAAAATAAGGAGTCTTGGTGCATTCCTAAGAATGCATTGGATTTGGGTTCCCTAGAGCCCACATCCTCCCACCTCCATTTCCTGCTTGTTGTCACACTTTTGGTTTACTTATATCATAAATAAAGTGTTGTTGACCTAAGAATGCTAGACCCTACCCGACCTACAATGATATAGTAGTGGTTCTTCTACGTTAGAGGGCACCAAATCACTTGGAGAATGGGTTAAAAGCATGCATTTCTGTTCCTCCCCCAAAGAACCATTAATCTGTGATTTTTCAGAAATTATATTATTTTGACAAGTTAGGTCTTAGGACTCATACCTTACCCAGTTCTACCTAATAAAAAATAAGAATTGGTGAGGGAAGATTTCTCTACTGATATTTTAAAAAATAAGCTTTTTCTAGAATAAATTTCTGTTGCCCTTTTGCTGTACCTCCTCCTTCCTGCTCTGGAAAATGAATAGATTCAGACGTGCATCCACCATCTTTAGCAAACTTGTGGATCTATGAGGTAAGAATCTAGAAAGCTGTAAAGCCATCACTCCAAAGTTGAAGAAAGAGCAGGGGTAGGAAATGTAGGACCTGCAGGCCATATAAATTCTGTTGAAATCATTTGGTCTGGCCTTGCCAAGGCATTAGGGGTGAGTTAATTAAATGTTTGACCAAATACAGCAGGCTGATTTTTAAGTTGATAATTGTGTATGGCCTGAGAATGATGTTATGAACGTCCAAATGGCCCTTGGCAGAAAATGGTTCCTCATCCCTGGATAGAGAGAGTGGAGGAGTTAGGGTGCTGGATGACACTATTCATTTCCTGCTCCAGCTCTGGATAGTCTCCATGCAACCTCTAGTGTTGTTGAGACTAATAAGCCCCTACTAATTTAAGTTGAAGTTAGGAGTTCGGTTACTTTGTATCTCAGTTAATATAGGCAACCAATCATTTAGAGGATCTGGGATTTCAAATTTAGTTTTACCATTTTTAAAAAAATATATTTTTTATTGATTTCAGAGAGGAAGGGAGAGGGAGAGTTAGAAACATCAATGACGAAAGAGAATCATTGATCAGCTGCCTCCTGCACACCCTACTCTGGAGATCGAGCCTGCAACCTGGGCACGTGCCCTGACGGGGAATGGAACCTCCTGATCGATGCTCAGCTGCTGAGCTGCCCTGGCCAGGCTGGTTTTGCCACTTAAAAAACGTTGTGTCCTAGTGGCTTCTCTTTCCTCTTCCCGCGTGGCTTCCTGGGGTCCGACCAGTGAGTCCTCTATCCCTGCTTCCACGTTGCACATGTTGTTGCCTTTTTCTCCTTTGAAAGAAACCCAGATGCTGGCTTTGTCATGGAGATCCGTTACCAAAATGGAACATGCAACTTGCAAAATCTAGGCCCTTTTTAGGCCTTCTTTTTTTTTAAAGAAAACACACACACACACACACACACACACACACACACACACACACACACACACCCTGCATATTAAAACGTCAGAACAGAGTTGTATGATGAATTAAGCATAAAAATAAATGTAAAACCTCTAACTCACTGCACGACAGCTATGTAGGTGCTACTGTGTGCTCGTGGGAAACAGATCCCAGCTGTTCTAGAAAGCATGGCAGCAGCCTAACCTGGCAGACTCCTGGTCCTGAGCGTGTTTCACTCCAGGCCATTGCCTACCATATGGGTGGGAATTCCCACAGACATCAGCCCCAGCCTGGATGCACAGGCAGGCAACGTCGGGCACCTCTGGCCTGGCATAATGCAGTGAGTGTTGTGCAGCTGGCACCTCTTTGTGTTCTCTTGGAGATCTTTGCCTGTCACCCAGCTGACAAACACAGACTCATAATACCTTGATTCATTCTTTTGACAGTTATTTTTGTTGTCAATTTAGAATTGGATAAGCAGAGCCTGTTTTTTATGGTGCTTCGAGTACTTTCATACCCATCATCTTATTGGAATCTTGAAACAAATCTGTGCACAACAAATGAAAAAAAATGTATCAGCCTTTTTTGATGGAGGTTATTAGGGATTTAAATATCAAAATATGGGGAAAAGATTTTTTAAGGCCATCTGTTCTCAAGTTTGAACAAATGAAGGAGTCGAACAGTGAATCTCTCTGGCTACTGGCCCAAGGTCATTTGCTTTGGAAACAGGGACTTGCATGTGGTCACCAGTATGCAGTGCTAGGATTAAGACCAGAATCTATATAAGCCAACATTCAGGCATCTGTATTTCCAGTAGGTAATGGTCCTTTTTATGTGCAGCTGACATTATATTCTTTCTTTATGATTTCAAGTTTGGAAATCTGATTGACTCTGAACTTTGCATCCAGACGCTCTCCTCTGCCATGTCCCCAGTGGGTGATAATACATCTTGGAATTACTAGTGGGGTAATGATGGCAATGCTTGTATTGGAAGATCTATGCTATCTTGGGTTAGATGAAGAGGGGAACAAATAGAATCATAAGAAAAAAACAAACATTTGGATTGTTTGTGAAATTGTAAGGCTGTCTTTGAAGAAATATAAGAACTGGGTGGAATTTTCTGGTGAGTAGGTAGTAAACAAATGTAAATGGAATGGAATGACTGTATTACCTCCATTTTTATATATAAAATAGTTTACCTGCTGGAGGAAAAGCAAATGGCGGATGGTTGCTGTGATAATTTTATTACAATTTTTTATTGAGATACAAAGATGAGAAGAAAGATTACTTGCTTTGCAGTGCAGGAATTTTCTTGTTAAAAAAATCCAAGTTAAGATATATGGATGTTGATAAATACACAGATATACAGGTGAATGGATAGATTGATAGATAAACAGACAGATTAAATTATTCCATATGAATGAAGTTTTTAATCAGAGAAACAGATCTATTATTGTCATGGATTATTACCTAATTTTTGAAGCAACCCAGTGCATTTACAAATATTAATTCAGCTGGCATTCACTGAGTTTCTCCAGTTTAGTTGTGTTAATCAGTGAATATGGGGGTTCTGATCACCTCACCCTAGTATACTTGTAGGACAGAGATACCAGGCTGGGAGGGTAAGCTATGAAGAACAAGAAGTATCTTCATGACCTAAATTTGGCTCATAGAGCATGGATGTCATTCTGGGAAGAGACAGATGTCTCTGCCCTCAGCTCTAGGGCAGTGATGCCAGGGTTGTGTCTAGGGGGAGAGGCAGGCTTTAAGGATGGAGATATATGTGTCTCCCCAAAGGGACTGACTGTTTGGGAGAGACTATGGAGAATTGCATGCCTAAAGGGATTATTAAACGCAATGGGGATCTTAGTAGAGTCTAATGCATAAGTGTTGGTAGCTTCAAGGTAGTCAGAACAACCAGCAAAACATCAGCAAAGTCCGAGAGATAAAAGAGAGAATTAGAAATACAGCCGTGAAGAGCCCTGCTAGGATCACACACAACTGGGGAGTTGGGAGGTGATAGCTATAGGAGCTGTACCACTCAGGAACAGTCAGAGGAAGACTGAAGCACTGCCCAAGCTGTGCACAGGTCCATTCACACCGGGCAAGGCATCCCTGACCCCGTGGAGCTTAAGAACAATCTCTGAGTGTCCAGCTGGCATGGCTCAGTGGTTGAGCACTGACCTATGAACCAAGAGGTCATGGATCAATTCCCAGTCAGGGCATAGGTTGTGGGCTCAATCCCCAGTGGGGGGCATGCAGGAGGCAGCTGACTGATGATTCTCTCTCATCACTGATGTTTCTATCTCTGTCTCATTCTCTGAAATCAATAAAAATATATTTTAAAAAAGAAAAGAACAATCTCTGAGTAAAAATAGCACAGAAAGGGACTCCAAGGCTCACCCCTCGATAGGGAAGGAAAATAGGCAAAAACTCTCCGAATCAAGTTTGGCAGAATCTGGGAAATAATTGAAAATTTACAACAACCCAGAAAATACTGAGTTCAAAGTAAGGTGACTGAAGCATGTAGAAGAGCTTTGTGGCATTTTATTGTACTGCTGCCTCACCACCTGCTTGCTTCTGTGGCTTTCTTGAAGATTCTTGCTTCCCAAGCAGCCGTATTCCTGGTGTGGTTCCCTGACTCTGGAGGTAGCAGGGATGACTTCTTTTCAGGGTATTCTGTCTTGACATGACTACTGGCTCCCTAAAGGACTGATGCAAAGGCGGGGCGCGGGCATTCCTCAAAAACATGGCAAAGCAAATGAACAAGCTGTTGGAACTTAGGACAAAAACCTAACAGTTGGGGCCAATGATAGACATGCCCAATGCCTGGCAGGAAAAGATGGAGAGATCCTTTGGAGAATAAAGGCTTTGAAAAACTCCTGTATATATGGAGTTTCAGAAGTCTATATGCATGCCTAGGGCAGGAAGCATGTTCTCAAAACACCTGCAAAATCTTCAGCTGACTTTTCAGGTGAAGTGCAAGCTCTAAGTGAAGGTTACCACTGAGGTGTAAAAGGCCTGTATAAGCATGAGCGTTGAAGGGGTTTCAACCCAGAGCCAATCTGCAAATAATTGAGGAGTCTTTTCTTTTCTCCTCTTCTTCTTCTTCTTCTTCTTCTTCTTCTTCTTCTTCTTCTTCTTCTTCTTCTTCTTCTTCTTCTTCTTCTTCTTCTTCTTTCTCTCTCTCTCTCTCTCTTTCTCTCTCTCTCTCCTTTCTCTCTCCTTTCTCTCTCTCCTTTTGCCTGAGACATTTAGAAAATCTCTATTATCTCAGACAGTAGAATAACATATTTTTTAAAGTGTTGAAAAAATGACAACCAAGATTCTTATTTCAAGCAAATCTATATTTCAAGATGGAAATCAAAATAACACATTCCCATGTACACATTCTGGCTTGAATTGCAAACTTTACCCAAACTCAATATGAAGGAGAGACGTGTGTGCGTGTGCATGTGTGTGATCCCCCTCATTTCAACAGCCTTGTCACCAATTGTAAAATAAACTTTGTAAGGCACTACCCTAATTTCACTTGCCTGTAATTTTGAAATTGGGAGAGTAGAAGTCCAGCATGTGCTAATATTTATAGTGTGTTTATATAGACTTCTGTGGCCACATTTCATGAAAATGTGCAGAATAGCTCTTTTTCAAAGTAAGAGCACGAATAAGAAGGGAAGTTGACACGGAGGGTACACAGAACAAAGATACCTACAGTCATTCTATTTTGCTAATTTTTGCTGCTATATGGGGCAAAAAAATTCTTCTACCTTTATATATTGTATACCATGAATATAAATAAGTATTCTATCATATTGCAAGCCTTTTTTTATTTTTTTAGGAAAATAGTTACATAAAGGCTAAATGAGCTTTCTTTGTTAAGGAAACACCAAAGTTGATGGTATCAATCCTTTGGAGCTTCCAACATGTATAATGTTCTTCGGGTAAAGGTAAAATATCAAGTCCATGAACATCCTAGAAAACACTTGCACAGCTAAACCCAATACTTCCATCTTTTCATTATCTAAGATCAACTTAGTTCACAGGAGTTCACTAAGTAACATAATGATGAATATTATGTCATTCCTGAAAACAAAATTACTATGCTGCAGTGACATCCAGAGAAATGAACGGAACGGTAGAGGCCTCAGTGAAAATGGGCTTCCTGTTTGGCCTCTTCCTGCTCTCTAAACTAGATCTTGGCTTCTTGATTCTCTGATGGTCCCAGATATTTGACATGAGTCTGGAAGAGTGTGAAATTTCCTCGAATGTTCCATACTCCTGTGAAGAGTATCAGGGCTGAAAAGTCCCTGCTCTCTGCTTCCATAGCTCCTCCTCCTTCCTCAGTTATAGCTCTCGTCACATGATATAGACACTTCTTCCCTGTGATCCTGGAAGCTATGAGGGGGCAAGGACAATGTGCATCTCTCAAAATTCTGATCATTAGTAACTAACAGAATTAGGCAAATGGAGCATTTACTCAAAATTAAGTGTGAATGAATTAATGGATGAATGAACAAAATAATTAAAAACTTGAGATATTAACATTTTTATAGACTTTGTCCTAGAGGAAACTTTTTAGGTCACATGGTTCAGACTATCTCCAAAGAACAAATAA
The DNA here is from genome assembly GCF_963455305.1 of Plecotus auritus. Taxonomy (NCBI): domain Eukaryota; kingdom Metazoa; phylum Chordata; class Mammalia; order Chiroptera; family Vespertilionidae; genus Plecotus; species Plecotus auritus. The sequence continues at coordinate 50,940,511 of NC_137785.1, forward strand.
CATTTCTTTCATTCCCTTTAGTCAGTGAACCACACCACTGAAACAAGGCCAGCAAATTAAACTACTATGGGACAGCTCTTTTTTTTAAAAAAATACATTTCACACTACTAGCAAAGTCTGTTGAGACAAGTCTAGTTTTTTTTTTCTATTTTTAATATGCCTTTATTTATTTCAGAAAGAGGAAGGCAGCAGGATAGAGAGATAAAAACATCAATGAGAAAAAAACATCAATCAGCTGCCTCCTGCATGCCCCTTACCAGGGATTGAGCCCACAACCTGGACATGTGCCCTGACCAGGAACTGAACCAATGACCTTTTGGTCCATAGGTCGATGCTCAACCACTGAACCACACTAACTGGGTATGTGGGGCAGTTATTAATGTGTTTTGTTATTTTCTTTATTGCAAACCAAACTCCTCTTCTTTTAATTTACTCCAAGGAGCTGGTCAAATGCCCAATGTCCCATTCTCATCGGAGCCTTCACTTCCATGTGCTAAACAGCTCAAGTTATTTTAACATTCACTCCTCTGATATCATTTCAATAGCAACTGTTAATCATTCATATAAATTTTACTGGTCATCTATAAAATAGCTTGTCATCAAGCCAGGCAATCACCCTGTTTATTCTCTTCTCTTGTTCTAATTAAAACAGAGCCTAAGACTATTAGAATTTATCGTCTTGAGATAAGTAGCACAGGAAAACTCTACTTAAGCATAAAATATTATATTTTGAGTGAGAAAATTATTTACAGCATTATACTCCCAAATTAGATATTTCTTGATTGTCAAGCTTTTCTTATTCCCGTGGAGAATTTGTTTATTCCTAGGGATGAGAATAATTTTTGATTATTACCTAAACCAATACACAGGCAGGCATACAGTATTTCCAGTGATTTAAATATGATAAAACTATTTTGGAGAATTACCAGATATATGCAGACAGCTTATCTGGAAGTACAGTTTTATTTTCATCTAAATCCAGCCCTTTCGATACACTTGTTTTACCTCAATTTCATTCTGAGGAATGAGGGCTTAGCTTTCCTTTCAGTAGACATTAAAGGCAGCGCTTCAACTGAAACTCTTTAAGAATTATCTAGGTCACATTCACAGCCTTTAACAGGCATGGTGAGAACCTTTTCTTCCTTTCCCAGCTGACAGGGGCTGTGTCGTGTGAGGGAAGATGAATAAGGAATCGTGGCTTCTCAGTCTTATTCTCACATTTTCCTCTGTCCCGGGGGTGGTTTTTTACAGCTTTTCAGATTCACAAACTTAATTTCACTGGTTTACAGTGTAAGAGGGCTCTAGTCCTGGTGAATTGGTTCATGCTGTTCTAAAACACAGGGGACTACTACAGAAGCCACAATGTGAAGACATCCATTTGTATTTTTAAGAGTTTTAAATGGAAGAAACACTAATGCCTGCTCATCAGAAACACTTGCCCTCAGGCAATAAAAATTCTAGAAATCTATAGTTATTTCATTCCTCCAACAAATCGAACATGGCTCTTGAACCTGAAGTTCACTGCTGACACACACTGACTCTCACAGGGAATCCGAAATGCAATGGCAGCAGCATCGTGTGCTCAGCCTCAACACAAAACTCCCCAGCACATGCTTTCTTATCTTGCTCAGGTGAATAGAACTCATTGGAAACATCAGTCCCGGCCCCATGTAGTGCCTCACCTCATCCGATGTCCCTGTCCCATGACTCCTCACAATTGCCTCTGCCCAATTGCTTAGGCAAACATATCCACAAGTGTGTTGAGAACTGTCCATTTAGTCCAATAACCAGTAACAGTCAGAAATGATTTGTCAGCCATAGGTCTTATTTGCCTCATTGAAGTCATAGGTCATTGTTTGAGCTTTTCTTACAGATGCCCCCTTCATTAATTAAAATGCCTTACTATAGTATTCCTCTGACTAACAGGTGCCTGTGGTTAACAGGTACAACACAAATGCTTTGATTTGCAAGCGTGTAGGACATGATAGGGATATAATTATTTATTCAAGTCATGATGACTTTGTGGTCCTACCCACACATACTGGCATAAAGCCCAGGCTGTTCTTGGGGGCCCCTCACCAAATATGCCCATGAATTCCAAGAAGTCTGTAGGTGGAGAATTATTTCTTTTAACTTCAGGAAACGTATATACTCATGTGCTTCCAGCCAGAACAGTGCAGTGGTTTAAAGATTTCCCCTCATGCCCTAGCCAGTTTTCTCAGTGATTAGAGCATTGGCCTGTGGACTGAAGGGCCCTGGTTCAATTCCAGTCAAGGGCACCTACCTCGGTTGCAGGCTCCATCCCTGGCCCCGGTCAGGGCGAGTGTGGGAGGCAACCAATCAATGTATGTGTCTCTCTCACATCAGTGTTTCTTTCACTCTGTCTCTTCCCTTCCACTCCCTCTAAAAATCAATGGGGAAAATACCCTCAGGTGAGGATTAACAACAATAACAAAAAAAGATACTTGCTTTCACCCTGGAAGAAATCATACACCTGGAAAATCACATAATTTTTTAAATGTTCAGACAATGAACAAGTAGCACACAACTGTGAAATTTGAGGGGGAGCAGATAAAATGAGTTCCAGGTGGATCCTGGCCTTATGGGCAAGTGATAGAAATAGATGAAGGTGAAAGAGCTCAGGTGGAGAACTGATCAACATTCTAAGCTGCTTAAGTATATAGGATATTTGATCATAGACAAGGGAGCTGAGAAGGGGTAGAATTCTGCGTGAGAGCTTGTTGGGGTCCTAGGTGGCAATGGGGAGGGGGGACTGAGGGCTGTTTGATTTGCATAGGTTAATCACATGGAGGCCTGACAAAGAGATATTAATGAAAAGCTGAGAACTGGACAGTAAAACCAGAATCCATGCAGACATTGAAACATGGCCGTTCTGACTCAGTCGAAGTGAAAAGGTCTTATTGAACATCTTAGGCATTCTGTGGACCTCAGGTGTTCAAGACCAAGGCTTTGGAGTAAGAATCACACATCCGACAGGCACCAACAATTGTACCATTTTAGAGATGAGAAAAAAGCAGGAGCTTAGGAAGATGAAGCTAAAGAGCCAGAGCCTTGCTCAAAATTTGCTCCAAACTCATCCTTACATTTTGGATCATAATCATTCCAAATATACTAATTCACTAACACATCAGCATGTGTTATAATATTTGATTATATAATTATACCTCAATCTAGGTAAGGGCATGTTTGGGAGTTTGGAAGAAAAACAAAGCAGTTTACTTATTTGAATACATTGGAATCCAAGAATAATTAAATGAGAAGAAACAAAAGGAAAGACCATAAGTCTACATGGTTTTTGTCCTTTGAAATTGAAAAAAAAAAAAAGTAGATATGCATTTAAAAAATGCCATGAGCTTTCCTCCTTGCAAATGCTTTTTGGAGAGTTAGCATATTTCAATAATTCTATTTTCCTTTGATTGAATTTCTTTGATGAGAACATAACTCTTGATACCCTTAGAAAAATCCAAAATATCTCTGTGGATGCAAACTCAGTGAGTTGTGATTTGGAGACAAAAGGAAGAGAAAAGCGACTGATACTTTTATCTAATGAGCAAAGATGTAAATGAGCAGTGCTAAGTCAAAGGGAAAAAATGAGCACCTGGTTTTGAGCGCTGCCGGGGTGCTTAAGAATGATAGAGTCCATCTGTCTGAGATGGTAGAAATGTGTGACCTCAGGAAGAGATGGAGAGGGATCCTTTAAAGATGAGAAATGAAAATGTCACCAACATTTTTGAGAAAATACTGCTTCCCAGGAGCAGATTAATGAAGCAGAAGCAACACTCCAACTGTCAGCTGCTGAATTATTAACGGAGGAAAAGCAGAATCTGTGGACAGGTGCGGGCTTGTCCAGAAATTGAAAGATCTTCAACCAAAACTCCAAGCAGAATCACAGGGAGCTCCATTTGACTTCTAGCTGAACACTGCAATGGTTCCTTTGCCTTAGATCTTAATGTTTAAGAGGGTATCTCTTTTCATCCATCTATACCCACTGTCTTTCAAAGAGGGATAGTCATGCATCTGTGTCAAGAATTGCAGGTGGGAAAAGGGGAAAGGAAGACTGGCATTGCATGCAATCATCATCTATGTGCTTCCAGTCCGACATCTCAAATGGGAGTGTGACTTTGGAAAAACAAACACTTTTTCTAGCAGGTGAAACAAATAGTGGATTCAAACTTGTGCTCTGGGTCAAAAGAATGAAGTTTCAATGCAAAAATATTTCCTGGGTGACCATAAGCAAGTCTAAGATGTTGAGCTGAGATTTCTCATTTGGAAATGCCTCCTGATTAGGTTATACAGTGAAGGTTAAAAGACATACAATACAGAGAGTGCAGCTGTCCTTCTCCCTTCCCGAAGCGTCTGTGTTTCTGGATTTACTCTGCCCTGGGTTTTGCCTTCCAGACGCCACCTAGAGCAGTGACCTGGCATCTCTGCCTCATTTTGCTTAGCAACAAAAGAAGCCACTTGAGATGCCTAGTTAGGAAGGAAGGCAAAATCACATAGGACAGTTTGTAGCCCTGAACATAAAAATGAGCCATTTATCCAACTATTTGTCCCAGAAAATCAGGACCACTCACAGAAGGCTTCATCTGATTTTCTTCAATAATGATAAACATGTAAAATCTACAGTGTCATTAGTCATCTGGATGGAGGAATTCAAAAATGGAGCCTAAAATCGATAGCAGCCAGTTACCCTAATTCAAGGATCTAAAACAAATTTAACATACAAACACACTGATTTCTGCAATTTATACTTTACAATGAGTCTTTTCTATCTCACACATATATTGTTGTGTATGTAAGAATGTCTATTAAATATTTTATAAGGCGTTACTGTAGTAACAGTCTAATCAACGATGCTTTAATCGCTTTGTTATTTATAAGAATACACTTAGGCATAAAATAGAACATGCATTTATGCATACATGTGCATAATTTATACTATTTTGTTCATAAATTAAAGAAGAGATTCATAATTACTATTGTGGATGCTGCAATGTACTGCACGGCGCCCCTTTAGGAGTGAAAGGCTTATTCTTTCACCTGATGGGAGTGCGGCCAAGATGACCTTGGGCCCTCAGTTGTCAGTCTTCCTTGTGAATTGTCTCAGCTGAAAAAAAACCAAGACTATTCAGAGAGAGGCCCGTTTCCTGTGACACCCTACATGCTGCAGTTGATCACCACAAGCATACAAAGGCGCAGTCCCCAAAACTAAACAGACACCCAGTCTGCATCAGATGGACACATTCCTTTGTCAGATGTTAATGCTAAGAATACTTCCTTCTAAAAACCCTGCATCTGCTTTCTAAGGAAAAACACCTGAAACAAATGCCAAAAAGGAAGGGTTGTTTGAAATGAGGAGAGAGGGTGTTTAACAACAGACGCAAAAAGCCTACAGAATCATTGCAATTAGGGGAAGTGAATGGAAGAGGAAAGGGCTGAGTGGAAACATAAGGAAGGGATCTTCCCTGATGGAGGGATGGTGTCCCCTGTATATAGAGCACAATGTTCAATTGTGCTACCGCTGGAGGCCGCTCATGCTAAAATGTTGACTCCTCCTCAGCTAAGCTTGTGTGTCTGTGCACAAGACACTTAAATGCTCTAATATTTAAGAGGGGGGCGTCAAATGAGAGAGCATGTGCTTGGCACAGAGCACCATGTCCAATTCACAGCAAGCACTAAATAAGTAAACAAATAAATGGTGAAAGTTATCATTGTTAGCTAAGCTATCCTCAGAGCCAAGGTTCAATGAGGCCTCTATAATAATAAAAGTGTAACATGCTAATTAGACCGGACAGTCGAACGACCTTCCAGAAGTCATTCCAGACGTCCTTCTGAACAAAGCCATGGCGGCAGCGGGCCGAGGCAGAGGTGGTTAGGGACGATCAGGCACGCAGGCAGAGTGGTTAGGGGTGATCAGGCAGGCAGGCAGGCAAGAGGTTAGGGGTGATCAGGCAGGCAGGCAGGTGAGCGGTTGGGAGCCAGCAGTCCTGGATTGCAAGAGGGATGTATGACTGCCGGCTTAGGCCCAATCCCTCAGGGTTCCAGATTGTGAGAGGGTACAGGCTGGGCTAAGGGACACCCCCCCACACACAAATTTTGTGCACCGGGCCTCTAATTTTTCATATAATTTCCTTTTCCATTGTGCTTTATAATACAGAATTGTATGCACATTTACAAAGCAAAGGAATCACGTAGTGATTATTTGTTCACAAAGCAGTAACCCCTTCCCAAAGGATTTATCATAGTATTTTTAAGGATGGGGTGCTTTCATTTGCCAACCCAAATGCATACTTGACTTTACCCTATTCTGTCCCCCAAAATGGGTCTATATGGGTATCTCCTTTGCTTTATGCCTGCCATATAGATATGGCCAATGGGAGATACCAAAATTAAGGTTAGAGGATAAGAGGAGATTCAACTCAGGGTGTTTATTTCCCACAAATCTTTCCATACCAGCTCACTGTGGGCCACTGCGTCCCCTAACACAAACTAACATCAGGTCCACCCCACTCACTTCATGGTCCAGTAATTTTTATTTCCTCAGTCCTGACATTTGTCATATATTTCTGCTATAGTTAGATCTAGGGTATTTCCCTCCTCCTTGATTGCTTACTTGTATTCTGACCATACCTTGCTAAATAGTGACATTGTAAAGTTGTTTCCAAGTACCCAGCTAGAATGCTTCATTTCCTTCCTCCTCCTGCCAGAACCTTGACTAACCTGAGTTTTCCTGGGGATAAAAATGTGTTTTTATTCAGAAATGATATTTTAATCCATAATGTTTTTTTTTAGAATCAGTTGTCTTCAACCTGTGGAACATCAAATGATTGGTTCTGAATTCAATATGAAATTTCTCTAACTTTATAAAGTAAACTTGTGTACTCAGTTCTATGTGTGTCTAAAATGAGCAAATATATTGATAAAAGTTATTTTAAAATGGAGAGATCTCAACCATTAGGTTCACTTATAGTGAGAAATGCTTTAGTTCTTAGGGTGTCTTTTTTTTCAAACTATATACCTCTAAGAGACAAAAATATATCTTTTTCATTTTGGCTAACATAAAAAATAAATGCTAAGCAAATGTTTTAAGCAGTATAACAATAATAACAACAGAAAAAACAAAAAAAGTCTTTATTCTCAAATATTTTCATGACAACTCGCTCAAGACTGAAAATTGCCCTTGAATCCAAAAAAATTTAACTAATAATATAAAGCATGATAAATCCAACTACTAAAATATCATGCGGGCACTAAAACTAGTTTTATGAAAAGGAGAAGTATTTCATTGAAAGATTATGTCTGCATCTTAGATGATAAAATATCAGGATATTCATTTAAAGTGTGAAAATTTCTGAAAGAAAATACTGGTACATAACAGCTACCGTGATTGAATACCAGGTGTAGGGTAAGGATAGTATGATCTGCTATTTCAAGTTTTTTGAACTCCTAAATTGACAATAAATAACATAGAATTCATTGTCAGAAAAAGTATACATGGTTTTCTCATATCTAAAGTGAAAAAAATATTTCTTACAGCTATTTAAAATTGCGTTCAGGAGGATGAATTTGTTTTAAGACTATATCTAAACTGTACTGGCCTTGGAATTTAAAGAATGAAGTGAACAGCCCCAAAATTACTAGGCATTTTTTTTTTTTGTAATAAAGACCTTTCTTAGTCATAGAAACGTGGATGAAAAGAATATAACAGGTATCATCCTAATTTCCTCTAAATTACACTTAATTAATGTACTGATCTTAGTGTTACCTCTTAGAACTGAGTCATTTTTATAAGAAACCACATCAGTTTGATATAAATTTTCAAAGACATAGAAGTATAAATAGAACAATGCAGGAGATTTCAGAACAAAATTATCTTAATTCCCTGGGATTTAACTCACAGTCTTTTTTGTGCCTTTCACATATTTCTATTTCAATATTTCCAGAGAAATTATAGGAACTTGGCTTGATGTTAATGTTGGGCTAGGAATAATATATATATATATATATTTAAGATGTATTTTTTTCATCCTCTTTTTTAAAAGTTTTATTGAATGTATTGGGATGACACTGGTTAATAAAATTATATAGGTTGCAGAATTCTATAATACATCATCTGTATATTATATTGTACTAGAGGCCCAGTGCATGAAATTCATGCACGGGGGAGGGGGGTGTCCCTCAGCCCAGCCTGCACCCTCTCCAATCTGGGACCCCTTGAGGGATGTCCGACTGCCCGTTTAAGTAATTGGGCCTAAACGGGCAGTCAGACATCCCTCTCACAATCCAGGACTGCTGGCTCCCAACTGCTCGCCTGCCTGCCTTCCTGATTGCCCCTAACCGCTTCTGCCTGCCAGCCTGATCACCCCATAACCACTCCCCTGCCAGCCTGATTGATGCCTAACTGCTCCCCTGCCAGCCTGTTTGCCCCTAACTGCCCTCCCCTGCAGGCCTGGTCACCCCTAACTGCCCTCCCCTGCAGGCCTGGTCCCCCGCAACTGCTCTCCCCTGCAGGCCTGATCACCCCTAACTGCCCTCCCCTGCAGGCTTGATCACCCCCAACTGCCCTCCCTTGCAGGCCTGGTCCCTCCCAAATGCCCTCCCTTGCTGGCCATCTTGTGGTGGCCATCTTGTGTCCACATGGGGGCAGGATCTTTGACCACATGGGGGCAGCCATCTTGTGTGTTGGAGTGATGGTCAATCTGCATATTACTCTTTTATTAGATAGGATAGAGGCCTGGTACACGGGTCGGGGCCAGCTGGTTTGCCCTGAAGGGTGTCCCAGATCAGGGTGGGGGTTCCCTTGGGGCATGAGGCAGCCTGGGCGAGGGGCCTGTGGGGGTTTGCAGGCCAGCCATGCCCCCTGGTGACCCAAGCTGAGGCCCTGGTATCTGGGGTTTATTTATCTTCTACAATTGAAACTTTGTAGCCTGGAGCGGAGCCAAGCCTTCTGCTTGCTCCGTGGTGGCAGCCATTTCTTTTGGTATTTATGTATCTTCTATAATTGAAATTTTGTGGCCTTAAGCGGAGGCCTGGGCTGGCCAGGGTGTGCAGAAAGCTTGGGTTCCTCCATTGCCGGGGGCAACCCTAGCCTCCTGCTCTTTCCAGCTCCGTGGCTGCCACCATTTCTGTTTGGATTTATGTATCTTCTATCATTGAAACTTTGTAGCCTTGAGTGGAGGCCTAGGCCGGCAAGGGCCGGTGGAAAGCTTGGCTTCCTCCATTGCCGGGGAAACCCAAGCCTCCCTCCTGCTCTCTGTGGCTGTAGCCATCTTGGTTGGGTTTATTTGCATATTCGCTCCTGATTGGCTTGTGGGCGTGGCTTGTGGGTGTGGCTTGTGGGTGTAGCAGAGTGATGGTTAATTTGCATATTACTCTTTTATTAGATAGGATATTCACCACCTAAAAGTCAAGTCTTCATCCTTCATTATTTTTGGGGGGCATATATTAGACATTTTGCACAAGACCCAAATTGCATCCCCAAAAAAGTTACATCAGCAAACAATAAAACACAAAAGAACCTCTGTATGATAACAGTGCATCAGGGAGGCTTTATCACAATTTGGAAATTTTAGTAATTCTGGTCTCCCTGGTCTAGTTCTTTCTACTTTCCCTTATTTTAGAAAGGCCTGATAGACTATTTGGTATTGGCTTTCATTATATGCGTCCATTATACGTACTCTTTGTCAGTGAATGCACAAAACACTCCTTCATGTGGACATGGTAAAGTTTATTTGCTATTCCTTTCTTTTGTTAATTTAGGTGATTTCTGTTATCTGTAATTATAAATAGCATTATAATAAATAGTGACCCATGTTGATTTTTGTATAAAGTAAACCTAAATCAAGTCATTTATAAACATGCTATGAATTACAAAAAATTATGGATATTTTCAATTCAATAGGGTTAAATTGGTTGGGCTGAGCTTTCTTTCTAGTTTCATCTTTCCTGAATTCTGTACTAAGAATACTTCCAACTTCTTGAAATTGTCAACCCCTCTACTGAAATATCTACAAATAGCTCTAGTTTCTTTCCTATTCTTTGTTGTTGTTGTTGTTAATCCTCACCTGAGGACATTTTTTTTTTCTCCATTGAGTTTTTAGTGACAGTGAAAGGGAGAGAGGATGGGAGAGAGAAAGAGAGAGAGAGAAAGAGAGAGAGAGAGAGAGAGAGAGAGAGAGAGAGAGAGAGAGAGAGAGATGTGGGAGAGACACATGCCAATACTGGGGCTAGGAACCGAACCTGCAACCCAGGTAAGTGCCCTGCTCTCATCCCTGAGCAAACCATCCAGGGCTCCTTCCTATCCTTTTATTTTTTTTTAATCTTAATATTTCTTATGTTAATATGATGATATTAAAGGTTTAATATCACTTTTTTAATTTAATAAATCTTTATTGTTCAGATTATTACAATTGTTCCTCTTTCCCCCCCATAGCTCCCCTCCACCTGGTTCCCACCCTACCCTCTGCCCTTACCTCCCCCCTACTGTCCTCATCCATAGGTGTATGCTTTTTGTCCAGTCTCTTCCCGCACCTCCAACACCCCTTTCCCCCTGAGAATTGTCAGTCCACTCCCTTTTTATGCCCCTGATTCTATTATATTCACCAGTTTATTCTGTTCATCAGATTTTTTTATTCACTTGATTTTTAGATTCACTTGTTGATAGACATGTATTTGTTGTTCATGATTTTTATCTTTACCTTTTTCTTCTTCTTCCGCTTCTTAAAGAATACCTTTCAGCATTTCATATAATACTGGTTTTGTGGTGATGAACTCCTTTAGCTTTTTCTTATCTATGAAGCTCTTTATCTGATCTTCAATTCTGAATGATAGCTTTGCTGGGTAGAGTAATCTTGGTTATAGGTTCTTGCTATTCATCACTTTGAATATTTCTTGCCATTCCCGTCTGGCCTGCATAGTTTCTGATGAGAAATCAACTGACAATCATATGGGTGCTCCCTTGTAGGTAATTAACTGTTTTGGCATTTTAATTATGATGTGTCTTGGTGTGGTCCTCTTTGGATTCTTTTGTTTGGGGTTCTGTGCGCTTCCTGGACTTGTAAGTCTATTTCTTTCACCAGGTGGGGGAAGTTTTCAGTCATTATTTCTTCAAATAGGTTTTCAGTATCTTGCTCTCTTCTTCTGACACCCTCATAATTCAGATGTTGCTACACTTGAGGTTGTCCCAGAGGCTTCTTACACTATCTTCAAATTTTTGGATTCTTTTTTCTTTTTACCTTTCTGGCTGAGTGTTTTTTTGCTTCTTTGTATTTCAACTCTTTGACTTGATTCTTGTGGTCCTCTAGTCTGCTGTTAGGTCTCTGTATAATATTTTTTATTTCAGTCAGTGTATGTTTAATTTCTAGTTGGCCCTTTTTCACATCCTCAAGTGTCTCGCTAAATTTATCGGCCTTTTCTAGGAAATTATTGAAAAACCTTATAACCGTGGTTTTGAACTCTATATCCAGTCATTTGTTTTCCTCCATTTCTTTCATTTGTGATCTGTTTCTTTGTCTCCGCATTTTCGCTGCTTCCCTGAGTTGGTAGAGTAGCTTTGTGTGGTAGGTGTCCTCTAGGGCACAGTGGCTCAGCCTCCCCAGTTACCTGAGGTGGACACTCTTGGTGCACCCCTTTGTGGACTGTGTGCTCAGCCTTGTTGTAGCTAAGTCTTGATTGTTGTTGGTATCACTGGGAGGAATTGACCTCCAGGCCAACTGGCTGTGAGGATCAGCTGTGTCTACGTTGGGAGAACTTCTGTGCTGGAGACACTCTTATGAGACAAGACTTGCAATATTGCAAAAGCCTTTGTGCTCAGTTTGGATGGGGTGGAGTTTTAGGACAGAGCAGACAGCCTTGGTTTCCCATCAGCCCTGTCCTATGAGGCCCCTGGGTCTCAGTGTCCCTCAGTAATTGCTGCAAGCACCTCTGAGAGAAAGCCACCCTCGAGTTCGACCCACTGCCAGACAGTCCAGTTTATTCCCGAATGAGTCGGGGTTCCCAGAAACTTGCCCAGAACTGGAGTTCAGCACAGTCGGGAGCTTCCATCTCCCTCCCGCTTTAGAAAGTCAGCCGCACACTCAGCCTTGCGTGCATTCAGCAGTCAGTCCTCTCTGCGCGCGTGTGCCCCTGGACCCCTACCTTCTGCAGCTCCCGAGTCTCGGTGTGCTTTCTCTTTTCCTGACAGTCCAAATTCCCCCCGAATGAGTCTGGTTTCCCAGTATCACACCCAGGACTGGAGTTCAGTGCAGTCAGGAGTTTCCTTCTCCCTCCCGCTTTAGAAAGCCAGCTGCGCACTCAGCCACCCATGCACAAAGCCACCCGTCCTCTCTGCATGCGAGTCTCCGTACCTCAGCCTTTTGCAGCTCCTCTGAGTCTCAGTGTGCTTTCCTCTTCTTCTAGTTGTAGAATTTCCACTCAGCCAGCTTTCCTGTGGTTCTGGATGGTGTCCGTTATGTCTTTTAGTTGTAGTTTTGATATTGTTATGCGAGGCAGCAGTTTAGGTGTTTACCTATGCCACCATCTTGGTTTCTTCCCCTTCCTATCCTTTTTTTTAATAAAAAGAATACATTCATTTTCATTGATTTCAGAGATGAAGGGAGAGGAAGAGAGAGACAGAAACGTCAATGATGAGACAGAATCATTGATCTGCTGCCTCCTGTACACCCCACACTGGAGATCAATCCTACCACCCAGGAATGTGCTGTGACCAGGAATCAAACTGTAACCTCCTGGTTCATAGGTAGACACTCAACCAGTGAGCCACACCATCTGGGCTCTTTCTATTCTTCCTTGTACCTAAGTTGCCCTTACCTTTATTGGACTATAAAAATTATCCTTGTTCTCTCAAAGAATATTCAAATGTTACCTATTGTAAGGAGCCTTTCCTGAGTACCCCAGTTAGAGTTAAACTCTTTTTCTCCTATAGAATTTTACATGCCTATATGTTAGCATTTAACATATTGGATTGTTGTTATGCATGATTACAAGTTCGTATCAGGCTTAATCTCTACAGGTTTGGCTGGGAGTGAACTTGACCTTGGTGTTTCCCATCTTAACAGTGATGCTTCCTTTAAACTCTAGCCTTAAATGTAGAATGATGTTTGCCTTGTTTGCTCCTTGGGAGCACACCTGGCTTTGTGGAGCTGGGTAGTCAGGCAAGTCTTAAACCTGTATGACTCAAATGCTAGAAAAGATTGGTGAAAGAGTGAGGCACCGCTTCTCTGTATCAAAGTGACCCACAGACACCTCAGGTCTTGCTCCTGGAAGCCCTATGTGTTCCCTGCAGGGGAGGAGGCAAAAGAAGCTATGTGCTCACTGTGGAAGCTGGCAGGTCTCTCAGTGAAATGAAAAAACACTCTATCTCTTGTATCCATTGCCCTGTGCACTTCATAAAGCTAAGTACACGTAGCGCTAGATTAAAGCCTACTCTTGTGAGTCTGATTACCAACTACAGCCCATCCAAGAGCTTTGGTGCTACAATTATGTACATACATAAGAAGTATTTATAATAATTTGCCTAAATTTCTATTTTTTAGTAAATTATGTGCTATGCTTCTCCTTACAGAAAACTTTCTTTTAATATCTAGTTCCTGGAACATTTCTTATATAATTGGTTTGTAATATAGTTTATTTTTATAGACTGTTTAAAAGAAAATAAGAACAACAGAAAAAGCATTAGAAAGAGCCTATCATGGTGTCTTTGTGTCTCGTGGTTTGGTGTTGTTTTCCCAGTACAATTGAAGTCTCTTTTATAAACTGTACACAACCTCTGCATCTACCTTGATTCAAACTGACACTGTAGGAAACTTAATTATCCAGAATGACATTCTCCAAGTAAGCCATAATGACTTCCTATCTTATTAACTTTGTTGCTGGCATTATCTTGGCCAATCAAGAATCCTCCAGAATGCCAAAGGTCAACCTTGTCTCTTGCCTTCATAATCTATACATTGAAATATCTGGATAGATTTAGACATAGTCTATTGTGAGGTCTGAGGACACAATTAGACAACAAAATTCAGAGACGTGTGTTGGTTCTGCCCTTTGCATTCACATAGGGCTCAGTCTGAGAAAATAGATAATATATAAAGGAGCTTCTTTAAATTTATCTAGCTATGTGGTTCAGACCTCAAAAGATTAGTAGGTGAATTTAGCCATGCATATCACCATCCCCCTAATTTAAAGAGCTGGAACAATCTTTAATAAATAGTAAGTTATTGACCATGATGTGTGTTTCATTTTATAGAGTTGAGGCTGAGGAATGGAGGAATTAGATAAACCAAAGAGGAAAGATAAATTACATACTAGAAAATTTACAGATGACCACCAATCACATAGAACATAGAGTTTGGGGACCATAGGCAAGACAGGATTTATAAAGTCAAAATTTAGGCAGGTTAGGAATAAGTATGGGTAGGGAATGTTTCCTAATTTGGATAGAAAAGTTCTTATATATGGGCGTATGTTGCTATTGTAAATGATCAACAACATACTGGAATCTGGAGATGAGAATTAGTCATTAACTAGATTTGTAATGGTGAAGATTACTGGTTCTCACAACAAAATTTCATTTGATTTAATTCATTCTTTTGAATTTTACAAATTTTGCTGAGAGGATCCATGATTTATTTCCACTGTTCAGCAGAGATTGGTCCCAACAGCAGTTGCTAGGGCTTTCCTGGACTAGAATTTTTAAAATCTCAAAGGATACTGGAAAGAAAGGCAGTTTATTTATTTTTTAATATAAAGTTAGGGCATATTTAGCTGGGAATGAACAGCTCCATTCCAAAAAAGATCAGGATCACAGTCACGCAGGTCACATACAAATGATGATATGGCAGATCCTGACCCATTATGTGACAAGAATTAAAAAACAAAAAACGTTCATGATTGAAGATAAGCCAATGAATATAATGTCAAAATTTAGAGTGAAATCAATAACAATATACAAGAAAGGCCATAATGCTCTTTGTAATTCCTCTAAATCCAAAACGAAATAACAACAGCACTCTTGTTATTTTATTAATGGTTTCTTTTGCCGTGCAGAAGCTCTTTATTTTGATGTAGTCCCATTTGTTTATTTTTTCCTTAATTTCCATTGTCCGTATCCGTAAAGAAGATTTATCTGTAAGCATGTTGCTATGAGAGATGTCTGAGATTTTGCTGCCAATGGTTTCTTCTAGAATTTTTATGGTTTCATGTCTTACATTTAAGTCTTTTATCCATTTTGAGTTTATTTTTGTGTATGGTGTAAGTTGCTGGTCTAATTTCATTTTTTTTGCATGTATCTATTCAATTTTCCCAACAATGTTTATTGAAGAGACTGTCTTGATTCCATTGTATGCTCTTTCTTCCTTTGTCAAATATTAAATGAGCATAATGGCTTGGGTCAATTTCTGGGTTCTCTATTCTGTTCCATTGGTCTGTATGCCTGTTCTTGTGCCAGTACCAGGCTGTTTTGAGTACAGTGGCTTAATAGTACAACTTGAAATTTGGTATTGTGATTCCTCCAACTTTGTTTTTCTTTCTCAAGATTGCTGCAGCTATTCGGGGTCTTTTTTGATTCCATATACATTTTTAGGAGAGTTTGCTGTAGCTCTATGAAATTCGTTGTTGGTATTTCAATAGGGATTGCATTGAATCTGTATATTGCCTTGGGTAGTATGGACATTTTAATGATGTTGATTCTACCAATCCATGAACACAGTATATTCTTCCACTTGTATATCTTCCTCTATCTCTTTTTGCAATGTCTTATAGTTTTCCAAATACAGAGCTTTTACCTCTTTGGTTAAGTTTATTCCTAAGTATCTAAATGTTTCTGTTGCAATGGTAGATGGGGTTGTTTATTTGGTTCCCTTTCCTGAGAATTCATTATTGGTGTATAAAAATGCAATAGATTTCTGGGTGTTAATTTTATATCCTGCTGTGTTGCCAAATTCATTTATTAAATCTAGTAGTTTTCTGATGGAGTCTTTAGGGTTTTCTATGTACTGTGTCATGTCATCTGCCCACTCCATGGGAGAACATATTTGCCAATGATACATTGATAAAGGTTACCTCCAAAACCCACAGGGAACTCATACAACTTAGCAAAAGGAAGATAAACAACCCAATTAAAAAATGGGCAAAGGAACTCAATGGACACTTCTCCAAAATGGACATACAGAACGCCAAAAGGCATATGAAAAAGTACTCAAAGTCACTGATCATCTGAGAGATGCAAATCAAAATGACAGTGAGGCACCACCTCACACCTGTCAGAATGGCTATCATCAACAAATCAACAAACGACAAGTGTTGGTGAGGATGTGGAGAAAAGGGAATTCTCATGCACTGCTGGTGGGAATGCAGACTGGTGCAGCCACTGTGGAAAACAGTTTGGAGTTTCCTCAAAAAATTAAAAATGTAACTACCATTTTACCCAGTGATCCCACTTCTAGGAATATATCCCAAGAACTCAGAAACACTTATCAAAAAGAATATATGCACCCCTATGTTCATAGCAGCACAATTTACAATAGCTAAGTGCCCATCAGCAGATGAGTGAATTAAAAAACTATGGTACATCTACACAGTGGAATATTAAGCAGCTGTAAAAAAGAAAGAACTCTTATCATTTGTAACAGCATGGATGGACCTAGAGAGCATTATGCTAAGCCAGTCAGAGAAAGATAAATATCACATGATCTCACTCATATGTGGAATCTAATGACCAACATAAACTGATGAAAAAAATTGACCCAGAGACATAGAAACATCAAACAGACTATCAAACCTCAGAGGGAAGTCAGGGGAGGTTGGAGTGGGGAAGAGATCAACCAACTAATATGCATATATGCATAACCCAAGGACACAGACAGTGGGTTGTGAAGGCTTGGGTGTGGGGGGGAGGCAATCGGGGATATATGTAATACTTTCAACAATAAAGATTTATTTAAAAAAAAACAATGAGAAGTCAGAAGTAAAATGGATCAAGACTTTAGAAGCATTATGCATTAGCCTTCCCTTAATCCTCAAAGCAGATAAATGGTTAAGTAGAATGACTGAAATATTTGTTAACAAAGGTCTTAACTATATGGGTGTTTGTAATTCTCCTATTTGTAGTCTTATTTATGTTGTGTCTCTTTATAGCAAAAGGGCCTTGATCATCTAGGGTAGTGCCCAAGATCCCAGGGAGTTTTATTTTTCATTTTCTAATAACATTTTTTTGTAGAGTTTTAATAATTTTTCCAATTATCTGACTGTAGCATCAACCTATAGGGATTCCAATTGGATCCAGCATCCTTTGAGCTTATGATGTCATAGGATATAGTTAACCTGAGCTAAGTTCAGCACATCTACTCATCATTTCCTCTTCAGGAAGTTCTTACAAAAGGGCCAGTATATAGCAAGAAGCATGCCTATCTTCCTCTCTCTTTCTTGCTGACTACCACTATTTCTTTTTTTAAAAAAAAAAAAATGTATTTCTTTATTGATTTCAGAGAGGAAGGGAGAGGGAGAGAGAGATAGAAACATCAATGATGAGAGAGAATCATTGATCAGTTGCCTCCTGCACACCCCCCACTGGGGATCAAGCCCACAACCCGTGCGTGTGCCCTTGGCCGGAATCGAACCTGGGACCCTTCAGTCCGCAGGCGGGTGCTTTATCCACTGAGCCAAACCAGTAGGGCTACCACTATTTCTTTAAGAGAACAAAATTGGCATCACAACACACATATTTATGTAGCAACTATTTTTTCTGCATCTTCTGGATTGGTGGTTCCCAAATTTCCACCTTTATAAGACTAACTTTGGCATTTTGATAAAATGCATAAACATAGCCTCTCATATTCTGAATCAAGTTGTATAAATAAACTAAGGTTTATGATCCTACATTTAATTTTAAAAATAATAGTTTTTTATTAAAAAAACAACAACCTCATGTTGGTGGACCATATGCACTCACAGAAACACAGAAGACATTGGCTAGCCATTGTAGATGCACTCACAGAAACACAGAAGACATTGGCTAGCCATTGTAGAAATAAGATGTGCTGTGCATATACTCTGTTCTCAAGGAAGAAAGGAAAAAGCTAGGAAAGAAAGAAGCATAAAAGGAACTGCAAGATGAAAGCATGTGGCAAGAGAAGGGAGTGGCAATATAAAACATTGAGAACTTTTTATCTTTCATGCATTCTGCAGGGCATTTTATGTACATTATAGAATTCAGGGGAAAATCTCCATTTTTCCATATTAGAAAAGGGAGATTCAGTTCACTTAATGAATCAGTCAGGGGTCCCATAACATCTAAGTAGCGGAATAAGAATCCTATGCCATGTCTATCTTTCTAATAAAAAAGAAATCAATGATTTTACCTGGACAGTACAGAAGATTGAAAAATGTGTGCACGCATAATTATAATGCAGACGAGACAAAAGGCACTCCATGATATAGACACAAATACTTAAGAAGTTTGGGAAATAGCACAGTGATTGCTAGAGTAGGTATATAGGCTGTTTTCTTTGGAGAGGTTAATTAAGGGCTCATTCAGGAAGATCAGTGAAGCCTGGCTGGTGTGGTTCAGTGGTTAAGCATAAACTTATGAACCAGGAGGCCATGATTTGATTCCCCATCAGGGCACATGCCTGGGTTGTGGGCTCAATCCCCAATGAGCTTATGCAGGAAGCAGCCGATCAATGATACTCATCATTGAAGTTTCTATCTCTCCCTCTCCCTTCCTCTGTGAAATCAGTATATATGTATTTTTTTAAAGAAGATCATTGTATATGGACAAATTTGACTTTGTAATTATTATTTTCATGTTGACATATATGAGAGCAGCAACTACATACAAATACTATGCAGCTATAAAAAAGAAAAAAGAAGAAAATCTTACCTTTTGGGATGGACCTGGAGATTGTTATGGGGAGTGAAATAAGCCAGTCAGAGAAAGACAAATACCATATAATCTCACTTTTATGTGGAATCTAATGAACAAAATAGAAACAGTGATGGATATGTGGAACAGACTGACAGCTGTCAGAGTGGAAGGGGTTTAAGGTACTGAATGAAAGAAGGTGAAGGGATTAACAAAAAATAAATAAACCAACAACATATATGCATAACACATAGACCCAGACAGCAGTATGGTGATAGCCAGAGGGATAGGGAGGTGGGGGCTAGATGGAGGTGGGCAAGGGGGGAAAATGGGGGTAGAAAGAGACTTTGCTTGGGATGGGATGGTTGGTGCATAATACAGTGTGCAGATGATGTTTTGTTGAGTTGTACACATGAAATCTACATGTTTTTGTGAACTAATGTCCCCCCAAAAAATTCAGTTTGAAAATAAAATAGATGACAATACCAGGGGAAAAGTTAGAGTCCTAAAAATCTTAAATATGTAGCCATTTCTTGGTTTTTATAGTCAAAGGGTAAGTAACTTGTTAAAAGCCATGATTGATGAGCTCTGCTAACAAGACTTTTCATGATAAGATACTTTTTAATGTCTCCTCCTTTTCCTTGGATATTTCCCAAAACACAACATAAAATCCTTCCTTGCCAAATGTCATAATGGATGTTGTGCTGTGACGTCATTCAGATCTTCTCCTTTGCACCGAGGCCCTTTTTCCTCAGGGGCAGTTGGACATGTAGGCAGCTGCAGACTCTCAGCCTGTCTTTTAGAGTGTTGCCCCTAGCCACAGAGAGCCTCCTGACCCAGGCTGGTGCCCCTCCCACTCAGGCAGCCTGCATCCTCTGACTGGTCTAGATCCAGGTCTAGATGCTGAAAGACAGGAGAATTCTGAAAGACCAGCCAATCACCAGCACTCTTCAAGTGATTGAATTATTGCAACTCAATCACAACTTAGTTCCTCCCTCTACGCAACCCTACTGCCTTCATTCCATTACAGGTGTTGATCTTGAGGATGCTCCTAATATGTAAGTTTCCATCTTTGGGCCTCTTATCCTTAGGAACCTGACTTAAATCATCAAACTATCATATTAGTTATTCCTTTCAGGTGCTTTAATTTCCTGTATATTTATTACTGTAAATGCTACCTTTTAGAGTAATATACTTCAAATAAATACTCTTCCATGGACAACTCTATACCACTTTCATCTTAAATTGTAACTTAATTAGGAATGTTTATTGAAGGAAATGTCTCAGATAGAATGTATGGAAAATACCTTCCTTCACCATGGGGCAGAGTTGATGACACTCTTGACTCCAATGAGACAGGAGAAATGAATATAGGAGAAGAATCTACAGAGAGGGCCACATTTAAGAGGGCTGGGGCTGTTAGTTAAGGCCAACGGTAGGTTCATCTGTACCTGCAGGGAAGGATCTTTGAAAATAAATACATCATGGTTGAGCATAAGGGGGTGAGTGGATCTGGACAGGGCAATGGAAGAGTCAATTATGTCCAGGACAATAGCTATCTTGCTTAAGGCCTTGGGGTTAGTAAGTAGTGTTGTTGTTATAGAACCAGCCCACAAGAATGCCCATTCCATCATTTGGTATCATAAGTATATTCTATTTTATTATCATGAAATATTTCTATGTTTCTATCTGAGGAAGATCTTTAGCTTCCTAAGATTTGGGGCTAAATGTTACTCATTTCAGAATTTCTAATACCTAGCATGGTGCTGGGTAGAGAGCAAGTTCCTTATGTCTTGCTTATCCTTTTCTAAAGAATAGTTAACCTATTTTCCTCTAAATTATGTGTTAAAGAGAATGCGACATCATTCCAGAAAGTCACAGTAGTTGACAAACCTTGGGGATGAATGGGCAATGGCTGCCATGGCCAAATGCTATTATATTCAGAAAAATCAATAAAAATATCTTAACTGACTGAGCAAGTGAAGGAAGTTAATTTTTAACCACCCTATTTCTTGCCAGCACATGATGAGACCTATTTAAAGGAATTCTGAATGTGTGAATGAACTAACATCCTCAAGAGCAAGCATATTAAGAAATAATGTATTACAATCATGCTAAAATGTGAAAAACAGGTATTCTGCATCTTTTTGGAAGTAAGGAGGTTACCAAAATATATTGCCATGGAGAATTCAGCTTTGATGAAAGGAATCTGAATGAACAAATAACTGATCTTCATTAATCACCATTGATTCTACGGCATCAGGTTGCAAATAATGGAGGCAAATTTCTCAGGCAAAAGAGAAATGGCAGCCCCTAGGTTATGCTAGTCCATTAGAGAATTGGACACACACGTCTTCTCATGTGAAGCTGGTGTGGAAAGTGGAAGGAAAATGTAGGCTTACCCGGGGAGAGACTCTGCCAGGTTTCAGAGGCCAAAGAAACAGGCCCCAGATGGAGCCCTGTGGACTTCTGCCATCTCCTTGGCTGGGCTGAGTTCCAGCCATTTGCCTGCATCTGTCAGTGCAAAAGGCAGAATCTTTCCCCTCCCACCCTCTTACGTTCACCTACACCACCCCACCCACTCTTTTCAAAAATATATCTTATTTTATTGTCTTATTAGTGAGTGGAGACAAGCTCTGGAACCCTCTCCCCATCAAAAGCAGCCCACTCCCTTCTGTACAGGAACTTACTTTTCTGCCCGGAGCAGGTGTTATTGTTTAAAAATACCAAATACAACTCCTTTAGCTACTATAAAAAGCATCGCTTTTGAAGCCTTCTGTAATTTGCAGAGCAAATGGCATTAAGAAATTTGCTCTTGCACCTGCCTACTCTTCAGATTTGCATAAACGTTCATTGCTGTACAAATGTAGCACAGCGTTCGGTTCTATTTTATGCAAAAAAGCAGAGGCCCTGTCCATCTGTAAAGCATCTTCCAGAAGAGTCGCAGGCACTTCCTTTGCTCCAGCACATGGAAGAATAAGGGTTTCAAACTTTGCATGCTCAAAGAAATGTTCTACGAGACAAAAGATTAAAAAAGGATGGGTGAAGTCGGTGCACATAGTATTGTCTCTTTAAGATGTAAGTGTCTATTTGAATACACTGCATTCTGAACATTAGGCACTGACTGGTGGGAGAATTTCCTTGATCACATTAAGGTAACAAGCCTCGTCTGGAGTCAATAATGTGAACAAATGTTCTTCTAGTCTAGTACCATCGGTGATGATATGGTCCAACAAATTGCCAAGAATCTAGAGCTTTCAAAATAGAAAATATTTTAAAAGAATAATAAGGGGGAAAATAGTAGATAGGGAAATTGAAGCTGAGTTAGATGATGCTCTAAGTACATTTGTTTCTTTGCATCTTGCACATGTAAATCTTCTCATACATACCGTATTGAGTGAAATAGTGAGCTCTCTACAACTTGTTTTTCCCCACTAAATCTGTTGTGTACTTTCTTAGAATTTGCTATTCCATAACTTGCTTTATCTCTATGGTCTTATCTCGTACCTTCATAATTACTTATCATAATTAATACAGTAATTACTGCTATGGTTAATAATTCATACCACAGTATCTAATTTCAGTAGCAATATAGTTTTCTTGGAAAATAAATATCCTATATAATAAAAGGCTAATATGCAAATCAACTGAACTGCAGAACGACTGGTCGCTATGACCTGTACTGACCACCATGGGGCAGACGCTCAACACAGGAGCTGCCCCCTGGTGGCTAGTGTGCTCCCACAGGGAAAGCACCACTCAGCCAGAAGCCAAGGAAGCACTAAGAATGTCCAACTGTCGGCTTAGGCCCACTCCCTGTGGGGAGCGGGACTAAACCATCAGTCAGACATCCCCCAAGGCAGTGGCTGGCAAACTGCAGCTCACGAGCCACATGCGGCTCTTTGGCCCTTTGAGTGTGGCTCTTGCACAAAATACCACGGCCTGGGCGAGTCTATTTTGAAGAAGTGGCGTTAGAAGAAGTTTAAGTTTAAAAAATTTGTCTCTCAAAAGAAATTTCAATCGTCGTACTGTTGATATTTGGCTCTGTTGACTAATGAGTTTGCTGACCACTGCCCCAAGAGCTCCCAGACTGTGAGAGGGCACAGGCCAGGCTGAGGGACCATCCCCCTCCCCCAAGTGCATGAATTTTGTGCACACGGCCTCTAGTAAAATTATAATTATCCTGGTAAAAGTACTGTATATGACTCCCTCCAATGAGCCATAATAAAGTGTTAAAGCTTCACATTTGGGTCTCTGACTACATTTCTGACTTTTTTTCTCTTGGTCCTTTTACCTGCTTCTTTAAAATCACTAGTTACATTTTCGGCTGAATAATTTTTAATGTTGCACGTGGAATCTGTCCTGCGTATTGAGGGGTGATTAGCAGCACGCCTGGCCTCTACCCCAGCAATTTCCAACCAGTGTGCTGCAAGAAATTTTAAAACATGAGATGAAAAAGGTTGAAAATCGCTGCTCTACTTAGTAGATTCCCATAGCATTGACCCAAAAGTCATAATTAAAATTCGCTCTAGGCATTGCCAAATGTCTAATGGATACAACATGTTCTACCATTGAGACCCACTGATCTTAACACTAGTTATGGAACTCATGTGTATCTTCAAACATACAAAATGATTTACACATACATTTTGTATCCATTGAACACAGGGTGGGGAACATCCACCACCACCACCCCCATTCCCCGGCCAGGCTGTATAAGGCTGACGAAATCATTTGGCCTGGCCCTTTCAAGGCATTAGGGGTGAGTTATTTAAATTTTTGACCAAATAGAGCAGGCTAATTTTTAAGTTGATAATTTTGTATGGCCCAAGCATGATGTTATAATATCCATATGGCCCTTGGCAGAAGAAAAGGTTCCCCACCCCTGATTCCTAGGTATTCCTCTAACTCAAGTGTTATTGCTCTTCTCTGAACTTTTCTGTGATTCTTCCGAATAGTGAGTATGTACGCCACCTTAGACATAACCCTATTTCATCACATATTGCTCTGTATTGAACCCATTTTTATTTCTGTATTCCCCATAAATCCCTAAATTTATAAAATGTAGAGCTTGTTTTATACACAGTTCTTTGTCTATCCTGTTTCCTAATAAAATGATTGTCACGTGAGAGGAGCTTAATTTAACATGTTCCAAAGAGTGATGGAGTGTTCAGATTAATATCAAAATAAAGATAGATGTTTGTTGGTGGGCCACACACTAACATATTGATACTCAATAGCTATATGTTTATAGAAGGGATGAGTGAAACTTTTCACGTAATGATGCTTAGAATGTTTGGAGCCTACACGACACAATGCCACTCAAGCAATAAATCCCCAAATCTTCCTGGATGTTCGTTTCAAACTATAAAAGCTTTCAATTTATTGTCCTTTAAGTGTAAGCTAAGTTCCTTTAAAAAAATATTATCCTTGTTTCATTTGGATGTGCTGAGTTAAACGGACCTCTGTTTTATGTTGCCAGTGCCATATAACCTTCCTAGACGAGAAGATGAATTGTAAGTGGTCCTGAGAGGCTTTGATCCATGCAAAGTAATTACAGTCCATTTACCTTTCCCTCTCGGTTCACCCTCTCCTCACAGGGCAGTCCTCTTGTCCTTCCGTTCTTTGTGTGGTTTGGCAAGAACTCATGATTGCACATTTAAGCCTACGAGAGTTTATAGTCTGCACCATGGCAGCAGTCAGGCCTTTGGCATGAATTTGCCTTGTACATTGTATAGAAAGAAAGAGAAAAGGAATAAGGTAATGAACGGTTTGTGCACTCTTTCTTTCCTTCTCTGACATCATGTGAGTCACAGGCAGACAGGTCAAGATCGATGGCCAGGTCCTTAAATGGCTTATAAATTGGTGAAACTCAAAGAAAGGATGGGGCTCCGCCTTGATTCTCGTTATATGCCAGCTTTGGTGACAGGTTTTAAAATAAGCCCTTCTTCTTCCCTGTGTATCAATAAGGCAGACAGGAATATACTTCCTGGGTGATTCCCGGGACAGGTAGGAGCTTTTCTCTGTTGATTTTAATCGAACACATTTAAAACATGGTGAGGAATTCTGCAATGATTTGAACGGCCAGAAGAGAGAAGTGTGATAGATCAGTAGCTATTGGAGCAAGAAGTGAGAGGATGGATGAAAGTAGGATTCCGGTGGGGGTCTAGCTATATGTATAAATGTGTGTGTGTGTGTGTGTGTGTGTGTGTGTGTGTGTGTGGAGTGAGAAAGAGAGAGAGAGGGAGAGGTTGGTTTATGGGATTAAGGAAGCTGCAAAATCCCACAATCTGTCTGCCATCTGCCATTAGGAGAACCAGGAAAGCTGGTGTTATAATTCAGTCCAAGTCAAGGAGAGCAGGGACATGTAGGTGATATAAATCCTCATATGAGTCCCAAAACCCAGGAGCCAGGAACTGCCACATCTGAGAGCAAAAGACAAAGGTCTCAGCTCAAACGGAGAGTGCAAATCTGCCCCTCCTCTGTCTCCTTGTTCTGCTCAGGTCTTCAGTGGGTAGATGTCTCCCACCAGCACTGGTGAGATCACATGACCCTTTTACCCATGATTCGGTGCTAGGCTCTCTCAGAGACACTCTCACAGACAGGCCCAGAAATGATGTTTTACCAGCTATCTGGGCATCCTGTAGCCCAGGTAGGTAGATGCACAAAATTCACCAACACAGGTGTGTTCCAAAAATCCTATCCTATATAATAAAAGCCCAGTGACCCCTATGGTGGAACCACCAGAACGACCATTCACTATGATGCACACTGACCACCAGGGGGCAGATGCTCAATGCAGAAGCTACCCTCTGGTGGTCAGTGCACTCTCACAGTGACCAGGATGAGCGGTGCTCCCACAGCAGGCTGATCCCTGCAGGCCACACCCCCCACCAGTGCACAAATCCTGTGCACCAGGCCTCTAGTATCAAATAAAGAGATAACAACATAATGGAGAAAAAAGGATTGGTGAGGCATGTAAATACTGAGTCCATTTTAGACCCTCATTCCCACCTCAATTTAATGATAAATGGAATAGAAGCTACTCACATATTCTTATTAATGATATAATTAAGATCTTATTGGTATTAGTGCATAATTAGCACACATGCTGGCATATAGCTGAGCTTTGAATCTCTAGACATGTTTTGAATCCCTGACCCTTTCAATTTCATTTTTTTCCTGAGCTCTAGTTTCCTGTTTGGACACTATCTGGAATACTATACATTTCTGGCAACTTACACATAATTAGTAAAGATTTCCTTATTTTGACAATATAATACATTTTTTTATTTCGAGTTCTAAAAATTGTATTATAATGATTTTATCAAAGATATAGATATAGCTATACTTCTGGAGAGGAGCTGAAAATATTATTCTCTCCTACAGTCATTTTCTGTGACTTTATGGTCTTATTTTTCCGTGAGCAATCAGTGCTCTTCCTCCTAATGTTATCACATAAATATTCTTATTTGCAAGGATAAAAATCAATGGCTTGATTCATATATCCATGTATCAAATGCCTTACCTAAAGTCATTTTCTAATATGGAAAAGCAAGGAGAAAAGTTATTTCTTTCAGAAATTGCAATTTGTTGTCTTTTGACTTATCGGCAATGTCTGCATAGTTTGCGAAAATTTTACAATCAGATTTGTTTTTCCAAAAGAGATGTTGGGAAGGTCTTCTGCTTGTCTTTTCACCTCGTAGAAGAATTATTACTCTGATAGGACAATGGGAGACAGATTAGAAAATGATGAGATGGAAGCAGACTAGGAAGTGGCAAACCTTGGACTTCAGTAGACTCCCAGGTTACAGGATTGCAGATGAGGCAAATATATCAGGATCACTTTCACTATATACTGAATTGATATGTTTACATGCATGCACTTTATAACACTATCTAATGGGTGGAACAAGTAGGAAGACAAGGATAGATATTCATTTTTGAAAGATGAAGTGTCCTCGCTGAAATTATAGCATCACATGCAACTTGGTTGACCTTCTGGAAATAGTGTTCATGACATTGACTTTGCCTCTCACCTGTGCTTATTCTCACACACATATGTGCAAAATGTGCAAACGTACACATATGTGCACATCCACGTTATTTCAGTAATTTTGTGCTGATTTTATTGCCATACTGTAGTAAAACACATTTATAAAATTGCTTTTAGTCCATAATGAACTCCACGTTGTGAGGACAAAGTGACTAACCACAGAACCTGAAATGGATATGATGTGACCTAACAAATTAAAAAGCTAATTTCTTTCCTCTCATTGTATCAGCACCATCAATTTTTTAATCCCATTTTTGTTCTGAAGAGTCCTTTGATTATGAAATTCTTTTTCTGGAAAAGCAAAAAACTTATAAAGTTCTTATTTGTAGTAGGAGAGGTTAGGGTGGGCTTACTTGTTGAGAATCACTTGAGGTGATTTAATAATTTACATTTCTTTCATGTGTTTGAAAGGTAGACTTTGTTACAGTCAATAGGTACTGAAGTCACTCACATCAAACCTTGCCTTCTCATTCCCTCTCCTCTGAAACAAAATATCTGAATCAAAAATTACCATATCTTAGAGGCGCAGACAGTATAATTATGCCAATTTTCAAGGCAACTCTCATGGTTAGATAAAATGTATGTGAAAATCGGTATTTTCACTGATCGTTTGATTCAGTCTCATTAGATAGTATCACCTTTCCTCCAGACATCAATTAATGCAGTGACTAGAGAATGAATCTCTATATTCTAGCTTTAGTTGGCCATCAAATTAGGTGCAGAGAAAAAATGAAGGACACAGAACAGTACGTATGCAAATATAAATATAATACATATGTGTGTGTGTGTGTGTGTATATATATATATATATATATATATATATATATATATATATATATAATTGTTGAATGTGATTATTTGAAAGAGTTGAAATATTTTGCAGCCAAAGTTGAATTCCTGGTGCTTCAAAGCGAAACTAATTCTATAGGAAATTTGAGTCTTTTCTGCCTTAAAAGTCCTATTGCCCCGGGGCCTCTTTTGCTAAGAACGGGCTTAGGGGAGACTGAGCTTATGATCTCAGAAATCACCACATGAGCCCTTTTCTTTTACTAGTGAGGAAACCACATCTCAATAGTGGTAACGGTGGGCACTTTTTGGAAAGACACAAGAAAGGCAGCAGGATCATGATTAAAACAGAAAAAAATACATTGTTCATTGTTACATACTCTTCACACATTAGGGCCCCAGCCGGAGCCAAGTCCCCACCGCAAGCAGGCTTTGCCTTTTACTAAACTAGATAAAGTGTAACTGGTATGTCTGCTGTTCAAATTCTCCAAGGAAAAGAGCTCTTCTTTGCTTGCATCGGTCATTTAAGTTGACCTGCTTGCCAAAGTCAGAACGTTCAGATACCAAACAGAAGAGTGCATACAATCTTTATTGCAGCGTGTTATTTCATTTTTCCTTCCCAGTGATCTTCATGGTGATGGAAAAGTATTTCTTTTGAGACTCACATGCTTTCTCCCATATGTCTCCATGTCCTCCATTGTTCCTAATGATTATGAAGCACACATGCCTTCTCACCTCCATGCAGGTATCCTGCCCACACAGCCAAGCATCTGTATATCACAGAAACTGATGAGCACACCAGATCATAGTGGTTAAATGTGTCACTCAGCCCTAGCCGGTTTGGCTCAGTGGATAGAGCATCAGCCTATGCACTGAAGGGTCCCGGTTTCGATTCCTGGTCAAGGGCACGTGTGTTTGCAGGCTGGATTCCTGGCCCTGGTCAGGGTGTGTGCGGGGGGGGCAACCAATCCCTGTCTCTCTCTCACATGATGTTTCTCTCTCTGTCTCTCCCTCTCTCTTTTACTCTTTCTAAAAAATCAATGGGAAAATATCCTCGGGTGAGGATTAACAACCAAAAATGTCGCTCAAACTCTGCTGCTTACTGACCGTGAGGGCCTGACTTGTTCTTGCACTGCCTAACCTCAGTTCACCTCCCAGGTCTCGCATTTGGTATTCTGGCCCAGTGTTCATCAGAAATCCCACTTCTGGCAATCAGCCTTGGCTTCTCCCTTGTTTATTTTTACTAATTCTGACCCCTGATCTTTCTAGTTCCTGCTTTAAAGGGTCTGTCCCTGGATACCTCCTTTGGAGGTCTTTTCTGAGAAGTGGCAATGTAGTTGTCTGAGGGGGTGGACAGCCAGAGTCCTGTCTCCTCTGTGTTGGAGACCTCTCAGTTGTCTCAGCCTGGCCCTCGCCTGTCCACAGACAGATAGGACTGCTGGTCCCAGGGCCCAGAGCAGCACATAACTTACATTCAGGGGCCTGGGGAGACCGGAGCCCAATTAAAAGAACAAAGAAGCGGGGAGGGAAGACATTTTTAAAAAGAAAAAAAAAAGTGAGAAATAAACACGGGGGTTGGGGGCGGGTAGGGGAGGAGCAGGACTTGGGCAACTCTTGACCCTGTATTCACTTCCAGGTGTGGGTGGGTTTGTATGTGCAGCGTCATGAGAACCTTTACTTCGTAAGGAAGGACTATGTCTTAAAGGGCTTTGCAAAATTTCTTACACACTGAAAACAAAGTTAAAAAAAAAAAAAAGCTGCCTACTCAGTTGAGGATAATCCAATTAAATATTTTTCTAGGAACTGAGGGATGTGGTAATAACTTAGAAATAAATGTGATGTTGAATTTCTGTGCCTTGGTATTCATGGTAATTTTCAAGAACACAATTTCCCTCAAAGATTCAAGCACTTTTAATGGAATGAGCCCTGGGTCATTCTTAACTCTGTTTCCCATAGTTCCTTGGACATATCACTTAATGACTTTAAGTTTCAATTTGCCAGTATGAGTAT
This sequence comes from Plecotus auritus, assembly GCF_963455305.1. Classification (NCBI taxonomy): domain Eukaryota; kingdom Metazoa; phylum Chordata; class Mammalia; order Chiroptera; family Vespertilionidae; genus Plecotus; species Plecotus auritus. The sequence continues at coordinate 50,970,240 of NC_137785.1, forward strand.
AGAGCTGACAGTTTTCTTTGCCTATCTGAAAAATAAGACAGGATAAATTGAGATGGGAGAAAAGATTGCTTTTTGCACATTATTTTGAAAGTATTTGTATTGATTTTTAGAGAGGGGGAGAGAAAAATCAATGTGAGAGCGAAACATCTTTCAGCTGCTTCCTGCATGCCTCCTACTAGTGGTTGAGCCCACAGCCTGGGCATGTGCCCTGACCTGGAATGAACTGACAACCTTTTGTTGCACTGGACAATGCCCAACTAACTGAGCCACACAGCCCAGGTCTGTGCACAATTATTTTTATTTATTTTTTGATGAGTGCCCAATATACTTATCTTTTGATCTTACAAAAATAAAAATAAAAACTCTTTTAATTATCAAAAAGTTATTTCTCTAAATGAGGGGTAGGGAGGCAGACATAAACTGTAAATGAATGCGCATGGTCTTCTGTCATTATCATATTTTTAAATGCAGCTAAACAATAAAGACAGGGGAATTCCAGATCAGATTCACCACCTGGAGACAATGCCATGTTTTGTAAATTTGGGATTCTGGCAAAGCCCTGGGCTCAGAGCCACTTCGGAGCATCATTTCTCTTTTGAGCCAAGCACAAGGTATAAACTCAGGGATATTCTGGGGCATTTAATACAGACACCTGGGTTTGTTTGGGGGGAAAGCACTTACCCAGTGTCCACTGCTCACAGAACTCTTAAAACCTGAGCATTTTTGTTGTGTGTGTTTTTGTTGTTGTTTTGGTTTGTTTGTTTTTCTTTTGCCATTGCAAACTTTCTGTAAAATTGATTCAGGTAAGAGGGCACATGGTCCTTGGTGTGTGCTGAGCACTTAGGAAGTTACATCATTGGACAGGATGTTTTAGAACAAGTTGTCTAAGTGAATCCTCTCAGTAACCCTGCTCAATAAGGACTATTATGCTGTATTTTTTTTCTTTTTAAATAAGGAAAGAATTTAAATGGCACATTCAATATTCACACAGTTACTAAAACAAACCTGGGATTGGAAACGGGATCTTTTTGCTCCTACCCTCATGATCTTTTCGCACTCATGTCATGATGCCATACTGCCAAAAAGGTCGAGGTGTGGAACATGGAGCTTCTGGTCATGCGTCTTTTTCAGCTCAGTATAGTACTGGCCAGGCCACGGTCTCCAAGGAAAAATGGAGATTCAAATAACATAGCATGTAGGGGAGAAAATATAAACAGAGTTTCTTAAGAAGACCATAATTTGCAATCTAAAAATCCCTTGGAGAGATGCAAGGCTGACTCCAAGAATACTTAACGATGCCCCAGCTAGTTGCTAGGTGGTTAGAGCATCGGCCTGCGGACTGAAGGGTCGTGTGTTAGATTCTGGTCAAGGGCACATACCTCAGTTGCAGGCTCAATCCCCGTCCCCTGTCAGAGTGCATGCAAGAGGCAATCAATCGATGTGTCTCTCTCACATGGATGTTTCTCTCTGTCTCTCCTGCTCCCTTCCACTCTCTCTAAAAATCAATGGAAAAAATGTCCTCAGGTGAGGAGTAACAACAACAAAAAATATTCTAAATAAATAACCATGGTCTCTACCTTTGGAGATTTTTCTTGAGAATGTCCAGGCTGGCCCCTGAATATCCTCATGTCCTTCTCTTCAATACCCACACCAGGTGGTGATGAGTGTGGGCATTGCTTTAGCCTGGATTCTTAATGTCAGATCAGATTAGAATCCCATCACAGAGGGAGACGATCAGACATGCTTGCACAGCTCTTAAAACACCTTATATTATCTTCTTAGGAAGTCAAAATCTGGACATTTAGAGAGGCTGAAGTGATGGCCATTAGAGCATAGGTGCTGAATTCCGAAAGCCCGAGTTCCATCTTGGGTTTATGTCTTACTGTTTGTATATCTGAGCATGCTCCTTAAGCTCCGTATGTCTGAGGATAATACAACATGGCATCATTATGGGAAGATCAAAGGAGACAGGCTGTCGTCAGCACTTGACAGTCTCTTACTATTACTGTGGATGCTGCTAGACACCAGTGCCATGCCTGGTAGCTACTGCACAATGGCCATCGCAGATTATCCCCAAACTCTGTGGTTGACAACAATAAGCATTTGTTCCTACACTCACGGAGGTCCAGGTCAACTGTGATTTGGCTGCGCCTGTGTGGATCTCAGCTGGGAGGACTTGTTTCAGGACGCAGATGAAATTGAGCGTGGCTTCAGGCTCTGGATGGGGTTCAGCGTGGCTGTGCGAGCATTTGTTCTGGGCCCCAGAATCCAGCGCCAGCAGATGCCCGGGGCGTGCTTTCCTCAGAGCGAGTTACTGATGTGCACAACCCAAGTCAGACTGCACGGGCCCAGGCAAGGCCTCGGCCTGCGTCACTTTCACTAGCATCCTGTTGGGCAGAGCCAGTCACGCAATCAAGGCCACATTGTTTGAGAGGGAAGTAGACTTCATCAGCATGAGATTCGGGGCTGGAATAAAAATACATGGAAAAATAACCCCGAATATCAGAAAGTAGAATAATAATGGTTCTCAATGAATCAAACGAGGCTCTTTAACATTTGTTGTGCACCAGTTGCCAGGTGTCGCATATGTTGGTTTTTCTTTAAAGGTGTGAAAATGAAAATTCCCCATCACCGGTTACCATCATCGAATGGGGACTGTGTTTACCTTTTCCTGTCTGAGAAACACACTGAGGTCATTACACTCCTTGTACAGGTGGCTGAGATTCCTCTATGTTAGAACAACTGATTTTCCCCCGGCGCCGTGCTAAACTTTCTAGAGGCTTTAGAACTAGGGAGCTATGGTGGAGTGCACCTGTGGGAGCTGTTTGCTAGAACTTGAGTAGAGGGTGGTCAGGTTGCGTGGAATAAAGCAGCAAATATTTCCTGCAAATCAGTGTTAGTCTAGCTTCAAGCCAGGTAAAAGTTAAAACTGAATTAGAAACATCACAAGGTTCCATAAGAGAAAGCCGAAACCTAAAACAAAAACAAAACCCAGACGTATCTTGGTGGGGGTGTGAATGGAAGATTAAGGAGATTAGCCTTTAATCGCATAAGCGTGGACACCAGCTCCAAGTTACTGGACAGGAGATTCGCTTTCCTGGGAGTAGTTCAGCTATACATGACCCCTGGCTTACTAGCTAATGTAATTTTAAAGGATAAATAAGAAATCAACAGAAAAATGATCAACATACCAATACAAATTAAGAATATTATAGGAAGTCTTTTCAATGAGAAGGAAATATGAAAGATTGTAAACATTTGAGAAGTTTAACTTTAATAGTAACTGAAGAAATGCAGATTATAACAGAAAGGTGCTGCTTTTGTTTTCTTGAAAATTTTTTTTTCAAATTGTTAAAAATTTAGCTTAGTGTGGTAAGAATACTTAACCTGAGAACTACCCTTCTACCAAAATTTTTAAGTTTACAGTACATTTTTATTGACTGCTGGAAACATTTTCACAGGAGGAAATGTTACTATTATGCTGCAGTGGTTACAGTGTGGGGCAAAGCATAGTCTGGTAAATTCTTAGTGGAAATGTAATTTGACCCCAAATTTTTAGACCCAAATTTGTCACCATCTATAGAAAATTTAAATGTGCATTGTTTTTGCCCAATATTTACATTCACAGATATTTCTCCAAGAGAAAAATAATAATAACAACTGTATTTTAAAAAATCAAACCAAAACATTGCAAATGCACAACAGATGTTGAGTGGACGTTTTATTGAAATCTTTCAATAGCAAAATTGGGACTCAATTAAAAGCTCACAATAGCCAAGCAGTAGTTATACCTTCTGACTTCCACACATAACGTCAACTTCTATGCAACTTGTTTTTCCTGAGACCCATCTTAAGAAATACCGACTTTATGATACTTTGTGCATCGCAACGTGGTATAAAAACTGGGCACCCTTTTCCAAAGCCACAAACCATCATGAGGCACGTGAACTGTTGGCTTGAGTTCCAATGAAAAGGAAAAACTAAAATCTCTTTCCCAGGTCTCTGCTGAGAAAAATTGCAATGGCCTCCCCATTGAATAATCACTGATCCCAAGTACTTTGAAGTTATAAAAGACAAGGGGAGAGTTGCAGTTAGTGCAAGCAATAGATAATACTACACTGCTCATTAGCACTGCTCCTGTTTCATTTTGTGAATCATACTTTTTTTCTTATAAAAAAAAACAACAAAACACTAAAGAGTTGGAGAGACACCTGACACATTCCTTTAATGCATTCATTCAAATCGTAAACCTTCAAGGCCCTCAGATCTGAAACAACTAGCGTAGGAATCAAAATGAGAATAGTAAACTGATCATTGACTGAATGTGTTACTGTTAGTAAAGTCTATTGTGCACTCTCAGCCAGAGGGTTACCAGGAGAAGTTACCTTCCACGCATTGTTTTCAGATGGTGGCCTGAATCCATGCTTACATCATCTCCCTCCAACCTGCCCCATAGCACTTATTAAACTGTTAAAATATTAATAAATATTAAATTATATTTGCATGTATAAATAGAGACCTAGGGCAACGACACATCCACTAAAGTAGGAAGCTGGCTTCAGTGTCCTCATTTCATTTAGCAAACCGCATGAGAGGCTGTACATGGGCTTGTACAGAGCAGGCGTAGAGGTGAAGGAGTTTTGCATGGCTCAAAGTCAGCCCTCTTCCCCTCACTCCGCATCCTCTCCATCTTTATAAAACGCTAGTGTCTGGATCCGATGGCATAATCCATATGTAAGTGGCTTGTGAGCTACAATCTGCTCCTCAAATGGGAAGTGCTGATTTTAGAACAAAGAAAATGTGTTTCTGTAAGTTAGTAAAGTCAGGCCCATTTTAACAACGTACAGAAACAGATTCTTACCCAACGGTGATCTAAATCGTTACATTATAAAGCTTACATTTTGATGTATTTTTAAAAGTTTTCCATTGCATGTTTCTTTGCATTCAAGTCTCAATTTCGGTATTTCAAACCATGTGAAGATTTAAGAGATGGTTCCTTCTCTCAAGGGTGTGATATTCTGAGGGGACAAAATTAGGCGCATAATAATTTCTTTAACTGCAGTCATGACAATAACATAATCATACAGTGTTGAACATAATATGAGTCACTGCAAGACAAACCCTAGGGGTGAAGGCACATGAGAATTTTAGGAAAAGAATCCCTTAAGGAAGTAGCTATTGCCTAAATCCCAAGACACCCAACCCCATCCATGCCAGTGGTCGGCAAACTCATTAGTCAACAGAGCCAAATATCAACAGTACAACGATTGAAATTTCTTTTGGAGCTGAAAACCGACTTCTGCGCATGGGCCACGAAGTCTCAATAGCACTGTACGTGCGCGCCTGCACGTGGTATTTTGTGGAAGAGCCACACTCAAGGGGCCAAAGAGCCGCATGTGGCTCACAAGCCGCAGTTTGCTGACCCCTGATCCATGCGATTTAGTGAAGTTTAACAAACAGCTGATCTTTTTTTGTCCTCTGTCCCAAGAAGTTTGCAAGGAAGCAGATAGGCAAAATGCATAGACACATTGTGCCCCGGGAGGAAGGACAGACACATCAAAGATGATTGCCACTGGGACAGCAAGTACTCAAATCAGAGTGGACATAGTGCTCTGTGAGCACAGGGAAAGCAGCAGAAGTGTAGGAAGCATTTAAGATGAGCCTTGAAAGATGGGTTGTCCTTTACCTGATGGACAAGGGTGGGGAGGAGGTATTTCCAGAGCAGTGGTTCTCAACCTCTCTAATGCCGCGACCCTTTAATACAGCTCCTCATGTTGTGGTGACCCCCACCATAAAATTATTTTCATTACTACTTCCTAACTGTAATTTTGCTCATAACTGTAATTTTGCTACTGTTATTAATTGTAATGTAAATATCTGTGTTTTCTGATGGTCTTAGGTGACCCACAGGTTGAGAACTGCTAGCAGGGTCGCCTAAGACCATCGGAAAACACAGATATTTACATTACGATTCATAACAGTAGCAAAATTACAGTTATGAAGTAGCAACGAACATAATTTTATGGTTGGGGGTCACCACAACATGAGGAACTGTATTAAAGGGTCACGGCATTAGAAAGGTTGAGAACTGCTGCTCTAGAGGAAAAGGCAATGAGCAACGCTATGAAGGCATGAACTTAGTAAAAAAACAAAACCAAAAAAAAAAACGGTTTGAGAAAGCACACATATTAGTGTCAACGTCAGTATCCACAGGGGCTCTTGATCTCCCCTTCAAATAAACATTAAGATTTACAAGTTTATCACAGGCCGTGTCCGAATCCAACTGCTCAGAAAGTTGTGCTCCAGAAAGCACAGCACACCGGGGAGTCAATACAACCTTGAAGAAGTGTATTTCACTGTTAACACAGTTAACCAGCAACTATATTTTGCCAGTTCCCCTTACCTCCACCAGGTGGAAGCTCAGATAAGGGAAGAAAACTTAAGTCTTGCAGGTCTGTGATCCAGCCTAGGATAGGGGAGGGGAAAAAATGTATTTCTATCCTCTTAGGTTCTTTGTGTGGTCCAAAATCAATTTAACAAAGAATATATTTAATAGGAGAACAACAAAATTTAATTCGGTACCTAAAGGAGCCCCATAAGAATAGCAGGCCCACCAGCAGTCAGGCAATTGAGGCTTCTGTGCTGAAGGAGAAAGGGGTCAGGGCCTGGGACTTGGATGGGAAGACAGATAATTCACAGGAAGGTGGAAAAAGCAAATGTTAGGCAAACAGTTGTTTGCCATGCCTTGCTGATAAATCTTTCTGAAGTAAAAAGAGGTTATCTTTGGTAATAGCTCTCTTTCTGGTACAATCTCCCTACCTAAATTCTTGTAGATATTTAAGGAGGAGGTGAAAAGAAGAACTTCCTGAGTCTCTGTTTCTCAAATACAATCAGCCTAAAATAATCCTCAGACCAAAGAGACCATTTTGGGGAGACATGTTTTCCTCTCCTCGCGAGTTTAGAAGCCTCCCTGGCAGCATGAGCCAGTGTCTATTAATCCCTCCAGAGAAAGTAATCGGGTGCCTACATGGAATATGCTAGTTAAGAGTTCCCCTTTATGAAATTTCAAAGCTATGTTATACAACTTAATAAAAGGAAGATAAATGATTCAATAAAAAAATGGACACCGGACCTAAATAGAATCTTTTCGAAAGAAGACAGAAGGAAGGCCAAGAGACACATGAAAACATGCTCAAAGTCACTAAATCCGAGAGATGCAAATCAAAACGACAGTGCAATACCATCTCACACCTGTCAGAATGGCTATCATCAACAAATCAACAAACGACAAGTGTTGGCGAGGATGCGGAGAAAAAGGAACCCTCATGCACTGCTGGTGGGAATGCAGACTGGTGCAGCCACTGTGGAGAACAATATGGAGTTTCCTCAAAAAACTGAAAATGGAACTCCCATTTGACCAAGTAATCCCACTCCTAGGAATATATCCTAGGAAACCAGAAACACCAACCAGAAAGGATATATGCACCCCTATGTTCATAGCAGCACAATTTACAATAGCTAAGATTTGGAAACAGCCTAGGTGCCCATCAGCAGATGACTGGATCAGAAAACTATGGTACATCTACACAATGGAATACTATGCTGCCATAAAAAAGAAGGAATTCTTACCATTTGTAGCAACCTGGATGGAATTAGAGAACATTATGCTAAGTGAAATAAGCCAGTCAATGAAAGAAAAATACCACATGATCTCACTCATTTGTGAATAATAAAAAACATTTTAAACTGATGAACAAAAAGATAGATACAGAGCAGTAAAGCATCGAACAGACTGTCAAAATACAGCGGGAAGTTTAGGGAGAGGTGGGGGAAATAGATCAACCGAAGGACTTATATGCATGCATATAAGAATAACCAACGGATGCAAAACATTGGGGGGTGAGGGCATGTATGGGAGTGGGGTGGGAGGGGCAATGGTAAGATATGTACACATATAATACCTTAATAAAAAATAAAAAAAAGAAATTTCAAAGCTATGGCTCCTTAAAATATTTTTATCATCCATACAATGATATCCCAATCAGACACAACTTCCTAACCCAGGATTGTTTTTACCATAACCAGTGCTGCTTACTAATACACTTCATAACGCACCTTTGTCAAATCTCCTGGGGAGAGGGACAGTTAACAAAAGCTCACCTTCTCGTTCAGAATGTGCAAGTGTACTAACCCACAGAGTGGCACTAGGCCCCAAATTTCAGTTTGCAAACAGAGGATCTCCTTGTTAAATATTCATATTCTCCAGCCTGAATCTGATTCTATACTTACAATTGGAAGATTAAGGGCTTGCATATGAAGATTATGACACTTTCTAGGCATATTCTGAAGCACCCCAATGTTTGGAGAACCACTGGTGATGGTACCTGGAAAAGAAGATGGAGAAGAAGATGGCAGAGATAGTTCATTCATTCATCTAATGCACATTTATTTAGTTCTTTGGCTAGAAGATATAGGCAGTATTGTGAAATGGTCCGTGTTTTGTGTAGAATCTGCAATTTTAACTTCAAAGCAGTGGCACATTTTGTCTGAGGCAGCAAAATGAGAGTATTAGCAGTTTCTTTTCTTTCTTTCTTTTCTTTTCTTTTCTTTCCTTTCTTTTTTTTTTTTTTTTTTTTTTTTTTTAAGATAATGACTCCTCTATTTGGTCAATTGCACCAAGAAGGCGGGATAGGGTGGCTGATGGGAATGAGACCAACTAAGACTAAATATGGGGCAAGTGTTTGAGGAAATGGCAAGGTGGGTGGAGAGAAGCAGGAAGATCTCAGAGGCTCCTTATAGGCACACTATGCAGATCTTGGTAACAGGACGGAGGGGAGAAGGGAGAGGAAGTGGTCATGTCCTTGCCAAAATGCTACCTGAGGTTGAGGAGGAAAACAGGTCTTGTTAGTAAATAAAATGGCAGGTCCCCAAAACAATATTCTTTAGCTCTAGTATCTATATCTTCCCAATATATTCACTTTTTAAAAATACTTTTTATTGATTTCAGAGAGGAAGGGAGAGAGAGAAAGTGAGAGAAACATTGATGGTGAGAGAGAATCATTGATAGGCTGTCTCCTGCATGTCCCACACTGGGGATCGAGCCTGCAGCTGGGGTATGTGCCCTAATCGGGAATCAAACCATGACCTCCCAGTTCATAGATCAACACTCAACCACTGAGCAACACCGGCTGGGCTGTATTCACTTTTTTATTTTTTATTTTTTTTCTTTATTGATTAGGTATTACATATGTGTCCTTATCGCCTCATTGCCCCCCACCCCCCCATTCATGCCCTCACCCCCCTGTTGTCTATGTCCATTGGTTAGGCTTATATGCTGTATTCACTTTTAAAATCTCATGTTTTCTGACCTTTTCAGATGCCCTTCACCTGTCAGTTCAGATGCCCGTATTTTCCTTTTAATGCTTCCCCAAGGTCAGGGTGGTTAAGACCTTTCAGGTTTTATTCTTGTTATAAATGAAAACATCCCCTAGGCTGTAGTGTAGACTCTGCTTGGTGTTTTCTCAAAACAAATGCACACCTGTCCCAGACCTTTGCAGTGGCTTCCCTTATGAATCATTGTTGTTTCTTTGAGGGAAGGGAGAGTAATTTCACTGCCTTTTTCTCATCACCTGCTCTCTGTTTCAATTATTTCTAATTCTGAGCCCCCCCCCCCCTCTTCCCATTCATCCCTCTCAGTTCAATCTTCCCCTTGTGCAGGGTGAGGGATCACAATTCCCACAGACTCACGTCAGGATGCCAAATTGCCAGTTAGCAATTAAGGAAGCCCATTCATAAACAGACATAATCATTCAATTATGTGAAAGGCAGGAGAATGATCGCTTCCCTCGATGCGATGCTGGCATCCTGAGCCACATCAAAGAGGCTGGTATTTATTTCAGATCATTATACCTTGATGACTGATCAATTTGACCATCTTCCTATTCTGTGGGACAAACAAAAGGAATCTTTGTCTGTGTTTCACAGACATTGATCATTCCTCTGGCTTTCAAATTGCAAGGCTGAGATCAAAGGAAAAGGGGAGAAGTGATATTTTGGAGCCTAATGCTAAGAGCAAAGCATGATCATAGCTGGGTGTTTTCTAATTGTTAAATATCGCCTCTGCCTATTTTGTATTGTGGGATAAACAAACAGTGGGACCACTAAGGTGATTATAACTCCTAATACCTTGTGCATCAAATTCTATCTGCGCTTTGATTTTAGAATCAAAACCACCCCCTGCCCCCAATAATAACCCACACGTGAATTCCAATCTAAATGATCCACCTACAGGTTCTCCTGGTAATTGCTGTGTGACTTTAGTCAGGTAGGCTTCCTTATCTGGACCTCAGTTTTCATCCATGGAAAATGAAGAAATGGAGACTTGATCGTTTTTTGACATTTTCATTAGCATGCTAAAGACTCCGCTTTGATATTCAAGGGATACACCAAATTAATTTACTTGTTATCATAATTGTTTTTATCCCACAGGCAAAATTCATCAAAAGTGTGTGTGATGAATATGAACTCAGGGATATTTTTAACAGAAAATATACATCTATAATATGATGTCATGCCCATGGACTCGTCTCTATAAAATGTGAAATCTTAGAATAATGTCTAACACTTTTGTTTGTTTAATCATAAATTGGATTTATACAGTACACGATATGAAAGCCTCACCTAATCCCTTAAAATCTACTTCTCTCTAGGAGAATCCACCTTTGACAACCCATCGCATTCCATTTGATGCAAATATATAAGGACGCTATCCGCATTTATCTTTGGTTTTACATGAAGGGGGCTGCTCTTTGCATGTGACTTTGTGACTGCGTTTTTCTCCTCACTTAGTAATATGCCTTTCAGTGCCTTCCTCATCAGCATATACAGATATCTCAGTGATTCTCTTTATGGATTCATGTAATTAATTAATGGTAGAAAGGCACCATAATTTAATGTGTCCATCTGTTGAATTAAATTTGGATGTTTCATTTCTTCTCATTTTTACAATGACCAAAATGTTGGGGGGGGGGAACTGTGTTTTTTCCAATTGCCACTGTACTTTTTTATCTTTTTTCTTTGCAAGAGCTCCCTGTGATTTGATTAGTGGTATACTTATACCTGATGATTAATTCATCGAAAGGTATTGTTATATGTTGCCCTAATAATGGATTTATATTTATAGTGGTAGAAATAAGCTTTCACCATTCTTTACCTTTCGCTCTATTATTAGATGGATCCAGGGAGCCAGCATCAATTACAAACATGATAAAGGGCAAATAATTGAAAGATTTATAAGAATTACAATGCTTCACCCAGGAGCAGAAGGAAGTGTCATAGCCTCCTCCTCCCAAATCTTCTCTTGTCTGTCCCCTGGAAGACTGAATGGATAACAAATACAGAACTCAAAAGGGAAAGAGAAAAGACAAGGGATTTCAATCCACACATCCATTTATTCTTTGAGGATTTAAAAATTTATTTGCACAATTATTTCTTTGCATAAGAAGCATTTCTGAAGTATTTGACATATACCAGTCACTCTAGTAGATGATAAAATATATTATTTGTTACCAAGAAGTCTAGGAGAAATTTTTTAAAAAAATGCTATTTCTTTAATACTTGGTGTGTTTTATTTACTTCACCATGTTATTCTATTTCTTTTCGCAATAGCACAAGGTAGGGTTTTGATTTCACTTATGTAGATATACAAACCGAGTCACTGAGAATGACTTCTCCCAGGTTAGGAAGTGTTGCATTTACAGTCAGACGAAGTCGATTCTGAATGAGTAACTGTATGTCTTTAGTTTAGATGTCTGCTTTCCTCATCTAGGAAAGGAAAATGGTATTGCAATATCTATCTACTTAAGGTGAGTTTGGCATAAGAACTGGGATACCATCTTAAAAAAAAAAAAGTAACCATGACTATTGTTATTTTCATTAGCCTTTCCCAATCTGAGCACTTTAATGGTCAAGATGGACCCAGATGAATGGAAGCAGAGGGTAACTGATTAGGTCCACCTTGGGGTCTGGACCAAAGGATAAGCTGACACTCTTTAATTTAGCTCCTGGCAGTAGGAGAGAGGTCAGAGAGTGAGGACAAAAGCCCTGCTTAGGAAGAGGTGGGGAATGACTATTATATACAAATCAAGACCCACTATGGGACGGAAAAGGCTCAAATGCATCAATAGGGAATGGGGGGAGGGAGAAGACTGTGACATTACCATATCTCCTCCCCGCTTTCCAGAGTTCCCTGTTTCACTACCTACTACCTTTACTTCTCTTTGCTCACTTGTTGGTGATTTGATCCACTCTTCTGTGTCTGGTGATGGCCCTTTGCCAAGGCAGGACATGTTCCCAGTGGGTAAGAGAGCTTCCGCTCTGCATTTCTTTAACTCACAGACAGCGTCCTAACCTCAGTCTGACTTCTTTATCCTGAGAACTGCTCCAGACAGGCACTATTCAGATCAATTTATTTGACTGCTTTGCCCTTTTTTTCTCTTCTATTTCTCTCTGCCATTTTCAGACATGCCTGGGAGGAAAACGCTTGTATGTGGGACTAGAAAGCCTGTGTTTTACTCTGGCTCTACCAGGACTAGCGTTGAGTTGGCACAATGCATTTCCAGGCGGTTCTAAGTCAGAGTATTCATCTCTATGCCACAATGATAATATCTAATTTCAAGCTGTTCTAAGTCATAAGTAAGATAAACAGGGTGAGACCCTAGGCAGAAAATGCATGATTAAAACATGATTGTTATTTTTTTTTTATAATAGATGACTAAGACTGAATAAACTGGGGGAAAAAAAACTCTATAAAAATGTGAGAATATGTTTTCACTCTTGTTCATATAATCCCTAGTTTGAAATTTATAAAGTATTTCTCTACACGTGTCATAATTAAAAGTACATTGACTAATACTGCATGGACTAGACTCTCCTCCAGATGGTCTTACTAAAGAGCTGAGCTAAAGAAGCACACTTCTAGTAAAGTATTTGCATATAGATGAACTCAGCAGTCACTCTGGACCTTTGGGCCCATTTCAGTCTCTCTGGTGACAACCCTTATTTCTTTTCAATACCTTTGTTTACTCAGTGCTATCATGATTTGTATTTTGAAACCTTTAGTATGACTTTCAAAACATTCTACCTTCATTCATAAGAGCAGAACATGAAATGTAATGTCACAAATTAGTTGGAACTTGAGTTTAAATACTAGGGAACTGAGCTTTTATAGTCACTGCCATGTGATCCTACCGATTTTTCCATGAAGCACCCAGTTGTATCTTTTGAATAAAAATGGGAAGGGGGACAAGCCCAAAGATCACACTTTAAACAGTTTCCAACAGTACCCCATGTCGTTTTTGTTATAGGCCTAGTAGAAAATCTGTTTGATTTTATAACCAGCAATATTGAGTTATGGTTTCTTTATTACTTAATACTCACACTATCTGACTAACTACAGAGAGGATTTGACAAATGAAAGGATTTTTAGAAATGGAGATACATAGGCAAAAAAAAGTGGAGAGAAGTGAGGAGATGGTACAGAAATAGTTTAAAACACTGTGGGGTGTTCAAAATGCCTTGAAAAGTGTTGAAAGCAAAAAAGAAATGAGCAGAGTACTGATGACTGCTCTCTCCTTCTCTCTCCGCCTGGCTGAGTCTCAGTGTTCCTTCACGAGTCATTTCCTTTTAGAATCAACCCTTGTACTCCTCCTAGGTGGGTGTAGGTTTTCCTCTTCTGTTTCCTTGGCACCTGCAACCTTCCCCATCAAAACTTTCACAGCGGGCTGTGTTGTAACAGTCTATTTGCTCCTCTGTAATGCCCGTGTTCTTGATCCAACATCTAGAAGGGTTCAGGAAACCTAGAGAAGGGGCTGTACATAAATTAAATAAGAGTCCAGAGACAAAACATAATTTTGAAAGGCATTTGGGGCGGGGGGGGAGGGGGGGCGTGCAGAGGAGCTTGGCTGAAGAAACCAATTTCTCCTTGTCTCAGGACCCCTTGCTTTTTATTAACACAATTTGTCCTAAGGAAAGGTGGAGATATACACATCAAAGGATAGGGCTTTCTACAGAATCCATTGTCAGGATGGGGAATTGCCTTCGGCTGTTCAGGTGTTTGGCCAACAGGAGGCAATAACATGAAGATTAAGATGCCCTGCACTGTCTGGCAGCAAGCAATCATTTAATGCATCCTTTTCAGGTTTGCGGAAATGCCTTTAGCCATTCCCAACAGGCGATAGCATATGTGACTCAGCCCTTGTTGAGTCCACAAGTTCCATCAACCTTTCGATGAAACTCTTGCAATTATGACATGCTGGAATTGGCTTTTGGCACTCTGTCTCTAGGATGATGTCCTAGGCATCTCCAGAATGCCCTGTTTAGATCTACATCTCCACTGTGTAGCATAGATTTTGTGCTTATAGTATGGTTATTGAAATGGGCTTAATGCAGGTCTTTATAGTAAGCTGAGGTCTTAATGAGATCATCAAAGAGCATAGTATTGTTATTGTTGCTAAGGTGTAATCTCATGGGTTTAGTTATTATGAACTAAATACATCGGAGATCCTGGTCAAAGGGATAAAGAGGTAGAATAAAGGAGTATAGGGAGATAGTCCACTAATCATGAGGAGATGATATGTAGGCTCTCTACTTTATAGTTGGACCAGTGTGTGACTCTCCTAAGAAAGGCTCCTGTAAATGTTCTCCTAGGAGGACCTTGGAACCGTGAATAATTGCTATGAGTATTTACTTTTAAGGTAGAAAAGGGCACTCTGTTGGAGGTAGAATTTAAATCATAGTTAAGAAGAGAAAACAAATTAAAGTAGGGGAAGTGGTACCAAGCAAGATCCGATAAAAATATATTTAGGGAAATTAGTTCAGATTCAGGAATCAGTTGTAAATGCTATTCAGAATAGCAGATGGATGGGAGATGATTTTAGAGTTTAGCTTTTACATATATCTCTGGATGTCACGACTTAAAATGGTTTGGCATGCTTTCAAATCCTGGTTGCATGATTGGGAGAGGGGTGGTACAGGCTGGAAAATATGGAATGGAAGAAGGAATAATTAAAATATTAAAGGATTTATAGGGAGAAAAATCTAATGTTAGAATTCCATATCAGATGTAAAGTAGAATAACCTACACAGGCCAGAGAACTAGCAGAGGAGTTTTACATGCAAAAGAGATCCATTGCAGTGCTGTTACATGAGCACTAATACATACCTGGACAGGATCTTGAGCCATACTCTTTGAAATCTTTGTGCAAATTACTAAATTTTGTCATCTGTAAAATTGATACAAGAGCAGAACTTCCCTGGCTCAGTTGGTTGGGTGTCATCCTATGTACCAAAAGGTTGCTGGTTCGATTCCAGGTCAGGGTACATGCCTGGGTTGCAGGCTCAGTTCTCAGTAGAATGTGTGTAGGAGGCAGCCAATCCATGTTTCGCTCTCACATGGATGTTTTCTCTTTCTCTCTCTCCTCCTCCCTTCCTCTCTCTCTAAATATCAATAAAAATATTTTTTAAAAAACTGAACCTATCTTGTAGGCTTGTTCTAAGGATTTAAAGGATATAACTTAAAGCACTTAGAACAGTGCCTATCACATTTTAGATGCCCAGTAAAATCTAACTTGTATTCTAAACTGTTACTATTTGCTACCCATGCAAAGGCTGCATATATCAAAAGATCTTGTCTACCAATGACACTACATGTATTCAGTAATATTTAATTTGGTTCCTCCTGTTTTAGTAATCAAAGACATTTATCACTGCTGTCAGAGCTGATTCAGCAGGAGATACAGTGTGTCCACAATGAGTTGACACAACTCCAGCCAAAGGAACGGGCATTTAACATTTTCACCAGTGTGTTCGGAGTCTGAGCCAAAGTTCAACACTTGTTGAAATAGTGACAACATCTACTTTACATCTGATACGGAATTCTAACATTAGATGTTTCTCCCTATAAATCCTTTAATATTTTAATTATTCCTTCTTCCACTCCACATTTTCCACCACTGCCAGGGAGCCCAGACCTTGCCGAGAAGTCTGCTCTTAGGCAATGTTGCAAGTTTAAGGAGACCATCACCACAATGGACATTCGTCATCACATCAGCCACCTCTGGAGCAGGGGGAACAGGGGTGGGAAGGAAGAACCATTGGTGAAAGTTGTAATATACAGCTTACTTTAAAATAGCCCTGTTAGGAAGCCAACTCAAGCAAGCTGAGCTATTAATCCCACTGAAATTTATAGCCGTGGGGACACGGGGGAGCCCGTGCCATGGGCAGCATCCCATGAAGTCTTTAAGAGAGAGAGAAATATGCTCCTTTTACATATTAGATGCTGGGATGATCTAATTGCCAAATCCATCAATGCCCTTCTGGGGCTGTTGGGATGTGATCGGAGGGACTCTGCAGAGTGGTTTATAGCTCCATAACAACTTTCATCCTTTTAACGGCCTTGCTAAAAACAGTCCCTGTCTTCCTTAGGAGGTACCAATAGCCAGCATCAGAACAGCAGTGCTATCAAAAATTCAAGGTAGCCCTGGACGGGTGGCTCAGTAGGTTGGAGCATCATCCCATACACCATAAGATTGTGGTTTGACTCCAATTAGGGCACATACTGAGGTTGCTGGTTCAATCCCCAGTAAGGGCACATGTGAGAAGCAACTGATCAATGTTTCTCACATCAATGTTTCGCTCTCTCTTTCTCTCTCTCTCACTTTCTCTCTCTTTCTCTCTTTCTCTCTTCCTCTCTTTCCCTCTCTCTCCCTCTCTCCCCGCTCACTTCTTCCCTCTCTAAAATCAATAAAAATATATCCTTGGGTGAGGATTAAAAAAAAATCAAGGCAAATGATCCCATTTCCCCAAGTGACTTTACTGATTTATCTTCTTGCATGTTTTAAAAGGATTAATATAGGAAATTCATGTATAATATGCTACATATGTGCTTTTATCTTCTATTCTTAGAGATTAAATTCTCATTCTCTTTCATTCTCTAGGGTTGCTGGCACCTGTAAGATACCCGAGCCTGGCACTTTCAATCGATGGAGGCAGGTAGGACTCAAATCTAAGTGAAAGAGAGACAAGAGATAAAATAAATTTGCAGATTTATTCCATGAACTTCAGATAATATGTTTTGAGTTCTTGTCTAATACTAAGCACTGTGAATTACATTTGAACACTCACAACAGAAGTAAAGATGAAAGAACTGGAACTGTAAGTGGTAAATATCTTAGGTAAAGCAGTATCGGGAACAAGAGGCAGACTGTGGAGTTAAACTCAGATAGTCTGAACTCAGAGTTTTAGTTCTGAACTGTCTGCTGCACCACCTTCTGCTGTGCTGAGCTGCCTGCCTGCATTTTTTTCCCTTTTCCCATGCCCCATTCTCTGGACCTATGGCAGTGACCTTCAATGTCTCTCTGGCGGGTTCTTGGCAGCTTCATCCCTGATAATTTCTTGCTTGACTCTGGACACCTGATTCCTCCTTCCCCAGAGTACAGAACTCTAGCTTCCTAAAACAGATGAAAGCTTACGACCTGAGACCCGTACTGAAGTCCTGCCTGAGGATACAACCCCCAGCAATCCTACTGTGAAGAGCACAGTACAGAATAGAATTCATAATTCCACATTCAGATGGGCCATATTCTCCATCTTTTTGTCTTCTCCGGCATTTGAGTGTCTTTTACTACTATGCCCTTCTGTTCCATACTTTATCATATTTCACTGAACTATAGAACACATAAGAGAGGGTTTTGAAAAGTACCAAACAAAAATATGCATCTGTAGATCCTACATGGGACTGTTATTTAGCCACCTTACTATGAGTCTCAATATTTTGTTAGTAAAATAGCAATGATAATACATACCTAATGAAGTTATTAAATGGATCAAGTAAGAAAACATTGATAAAGCAGAGAGTATAGTAAGAGGAACATAGTAGGCCCTCAGTAGCTCCTAGCTATTTAAAACAATTTTGTCCTTGTTTACAAAGGTTTAGTTTATTTAATAAGTTCTGAATGTTTCTCAACTTCAAGGCACTCCATTTCTTTTCCACGGTAAAATCTTACTCTGATACTTGGCCGGTAGCAAACGCTCCATATGTGGCGATGAAATTGAATTTCCGAGAGTTGTTAGGACTTAAAAATGAATTCATGGAAATTCTTTCTCATCGCAAAATTCTTGCTCTGATCTAAGATTAATTCATTGGAAGTTGCAGAGGGAAGAAGGGAGGGGCGAAGTGGGTTACACGTAGAAAAGAAGGGATAAAAAAAGGTAATCTGCGAGATATTTATCTAAACAGTCTGGCGGTGAGAGTGGCAGGCTGGGATGGTCTCCCGGGATGGGAGGGAAGATGAATGGTTTCCAGGGAACCCCGGTGCTGCTCCCACAAAGGAGCCTGCTGGGGCCAGAGCTGGCCTTCTTGACCCCGCTTTAATGTAGGAGGAAGGACAGGGAGTCATGAAAGGAATGCGCACTCTCACACTCCAGCAGCAATTCCCCTGGAAATACTGATCTGCTAAGGCAGCGGGTGCAAGGATGCGCGGTGGGTGAAAAAGCACTTGAAATGGGACTTTGCCGCTGCAGCTCTGTGACCTGAGGGGCATGACTCGGCTCTCTGATTCTTCATGCTTTTTTGAAATGAGGAAAATAACATCTGCCAAACAGGACTTCTCTGGCAGTTAAATAATGCAAACTGCACTAATGCTGTTCCCCAGTTTACAGATCTAGGCCAGCGGCTGTAACCTGCTCTGCATGGCAGATACGTATTTTAGGCTGAATGATGGGAAGAACGGTGTGTGTGTGTGTTTGTTATTTTTTTTCAGATGTTTCCCTGTTCATTTTTATTGAAGAGCAACCCTTAAGTGAAGTGCTGGCACCAGTGTGTTTACTAGGGGACCCTGAGCTCTGGGCCAGATTTCATGGAACCAGAACCAGGAGTGGGTACTTGATCTTAATTAAATTACCTAGACTTGTCTCTCCCGCAATTTAGAGTAGGCACAAAGCTTCATGTGCATGTGTGTGTGTGTGCGCGCGCGCATGCGCACATTTATTAGAGAGAGAGAGAGAGAGAGAGAATGAATGTGTAGTATCCCATGTATACTTTTTTTTCTAGGACTGTATTCTTAATAAATACTTTCACAAGAATCTCAATCTCATGCTCCCCTTCTAGAAAAATCATTCAGAATCAGTGGACATGGAACTTACTAGCCAACGATGGACCAGCTCTAAGACAGATGTAGGTGTCTTAACATCTCATAGCAAAGGCCATTTAATTAAAGAAACAAAACTGAGTGGTCTATAGAGTCTGACAGACTTGGATAGATCTACTGTAGCACCTACTCTTTGACCTTGGAAAGTTATTTACCCTCATGGGCCTCAGTTGCCCTATCTGTAGTATCAATCTCCCAGGACTTTTTGGAGAAATGAAATGTGATGTGGGGATCTTCCCAGATGTTCTGGTCTATCTTACACATTTAATAAGTAGTAGCCTTTGGTGTTTCTATTTTTATCACTACTATTATTGTTTTCTCTGCAGATTATTTAGGGGTTTTTTTTGTTGTTCTACTTTTTTTCCATTAACAACTGTGTCCTCCTAACTTACAGTTAAACCAGAGTTAGAGAGTACTCTCAAAGTCCGTAGTTAAAGTGAAAACACTATTGTAAATACAATTGGAAGAGACTGGTTGCCATGGTGATGTTTTTGCCCAAGTAGTGGAGAGGTAAGTTAAATGGCAAGGGATGCTGTAAAAATAGTTGTCTGTATTTTTAACTGCACTGAGTGTGATGGATCGAAGAAAAATCTCAAATTGTAGTCAGCCGGCTGTTGGTTTTTTTGGGGTTTTATTTTTTGGTGTTTTTTACAGAAAAAGTGTTTGTACTCCAGTGCTGCTGTGACCCACAGTCATATGTATCTGTTACTGGTGAATGTTCCTGCAGAAAGGAAGTAGCATCGCATGACGGTTTTATAGTCCGATATCTAATATGTGCAATTTTCTGTTCTCAAAATTGTGTCCATGTTCACCAACCTAGGACTCAACTTCTCATAATGTGAAATGTAGATAATAATGATATGCAAAGACATGCTTGTTTAAGTATTGCATAAGCTAATTCATGTAAGGTAATTAACAGAGAGCCTCACAGTTAGTGAACAATAAAATGTGTTCATTATCACCATCAAATTGGCATCAGCGTTGATGCCATTATCATCATGATCATATCCTCGCTATTTTAGAACAGTAGAGTCTGTGCTGTCCCGAGGGATCATTTAGCTAAATTCTACCATCTTATAAAGATCATTTGCTACATATCAGAAAATGGGGTTGACCCTGGTGACATCTATGAAAATTGGGTAGCCTCTGGGGACTCATGAGCTAAATGTCCCCTTATATCCACAAGTTTTATAAAGGTAAGAGGTATGTGTATTTTGTTTACTGTTGAGTCTAATAAGCAGGGCAAAATGCTTGTCTGGTGCCTGGCACTGAATAGGTATGCAACCAATTCTTTTTTTTTTTTAAATATATTTTATTGATATTTCACAGAGATGAAGGGAGAGGGATAGAGAGCTAGAAACATCGATGAGAGAGAAACATCGATCAGCTGCCTCCTGCACACCTCCCACTGAGGATGTGCCCGCAACCAAGGTACATGCCCTTGACCGGAATCGAACCCGGGACCTTTCAGTCCACAGGCCAACGCTCTATCCACTGAGCCAAACCGGTTTCAGCAATGCAACCAATTCTTATCAAGGGAATGCATTACCTAATGGATAGATTGGTAACTGAACTCTTGAGTAAATGAATTGAGAAGCAGAAATAGGGCTTTGGGGGCTATGCAGCATGACACAAGGGACCTGGCCTAGTCTAGGATGGCATCGAGGGGTGTTTCCCTGAACACAGATGGTTAATTATCATCCATTGGGAAGCCGCTGTTTGCCTGGATCACTTCTGCCCCAGCAATGGCCGTTGTCTCAGGAACAGGCAGGTGTAACATGGTACCCTCTTTGACCAGCTCATACCATGTTATCACCCAGGCCTTATAAATATAACATGTTTCTCTAGCTCACTGATAATCACAAAGTAAATGACTTAATCCCAGGGGTGGGGAACATCCAGCCCGAAGGCTGCATAAGGCCCAAGAAATCATTTATCTGGCCCTGCCATGGCATTAGGGGTGCGTTAATTAAATATTTGACCAACTACAGCAGGCTGATCTTTATGTTGATGATTTTGTATGGCCCACAAATGATGTTATCAATTCCAAAAGGCCCTTGACAGAAAAAGGTTCCCCACCACTGGATTAGAGGAATTTAAATGGTAATCAAGTAACCCTCCTGTTAACTAAGTGCAAATGAAGCACACACATTCTAACCAGTTTTTTGCAGATGTCACTGGTCCCTTCCTGCAAGCACCATCCAAGAAAATGCATATTGAGATTTACCAGGTATCTTCCTCCCATTTATTGTGCCCTGGCTGAGCACAGTGGCCCCTGGTATACTGTGCAGCCTCACTGGGCCCCGGAAAGGAACGTCAAGAACTCTGACTCCAATACTAGGTTGCCAAGTTCCTAAGTCTGTCCATAGCTTTTCTTTCCTTCTGCACTGAATTTCCATTACATCTTGGCCAAAGATTTCTGTCCTGGCAAAACCTGGATTCTGACCAAACGTTTTATGATTATCTCTCCATTACCTGCTAGCGAGCACATGACATTGATCTCAGGTGGAGAAACTGTGGTTTATTGGATTCCCAATCTATGCATAAGCACATTTTAGCTTTTCACCTTTGTCTATCGTTTCTAGGACTTGGCAAGTAAATAAATGTTTCATTGTTAAGAGCCATGTGCCAGGCACCATGGTAAGTACTTTTATGGCCTTTACCTGAGTGAGTTATCCCAGCCACAAGACAATTTTCATTGCTGGTTTTACAAATGAGAATGTATTATTGGAGAAATTAAATCATTTGCATGAGTAAACATGAGGATTTGTTATCAGTGCAATAGAGATATGAGTTTTATCTCCTTTAGTATCATTCTACATAGACTCGAGTTGATGACATTAAGGCACCAAGTTCATGGAACTGAATAATGGTGAAATCAGGTTACAAACCAAAACTTATTTTTTTTAGTTCAATTCTGGAATTGTCTTCATTGAGGCCTAATGTCACAGAGAAGTAAGAGAGTAAGAAAAATGACTGCCTCTTTAGGACCATGACTTCTGGAGTGATCTGAAGGCGGTCCAGTTCCAGCTCTGCCTCATGGTAGCCTTGTAAACTTGGGGAAGTCAACGCTAGGATTAGTGTATAAATTGTACTTAACAACCAGTTTACTTTAGATGATGGTTAGGCATGCGAGGTGCTTAGCGTTGTGCCTAACATATAGTTTGTGCTCAATGAATTCTATTTATTATTACTCATAATAATATAATTCATTTTTGACTGAGCTGCAAATAATTATGAACAAAGTGCTAATGTAATGTAAGAGGCATTGATGGCTGCAACAAAAAGGAAATCTCTGTTTCTCTGGCTGGTGGACAATAGCCCACCATGTGCTGGCTGTGGTGGGGAGGGCTTGCTGGCCTAATGGAAGATTAACCCCTGTCAAGGGTTTGGAAGCTGATTAACTGAGCTCATCATTTTACCTAAGGAAGTCATTTCCTCTGCCCATGCTTCCTGCTGAGCTAGCACCTTTGAATGATACTCATGCAGCATTTAACTGGTGTGGGCATTAGAATGCATTTAGTTCAAAATGGCCTTTTCTGTGGGATATATATAATCCAGCGTTAAATGTTTATTTTCATATTCCAAGCCAATCTAGTTACCTGATAATCAGAGTAATGAGTGACCCCTGTTAATGGGATTCTACCATCTGAGTAATTCTGCATATTTATTCTATAGTTTTAAATATTTATAACAACTATTCTATCCTAAACCATTCTATATGCATTTTAAAAGAGCAATATAGACCAAGACAGGCATATGTTTATATGGTAGGCCAGCCTCATTATTTTTACTGACTTACATGCATATAGTCTATACATACACTGTCATTCATATGTGCAAACACGCTCTCACACATACTTGCCTTACTGCACTTTTTTAATTACAGAAGAATGTTTTGTGCTTGGGAAAAACACAGCCACACATTAAATTTATGAATAGTCTCATTTTTATCCTGTGGCTCTTGAAAACTTAAAAATCTCCATGGATGAACCTTGAGAATATCATGCTATGTGAAATAAGTTAGACAAAGTTAAGAGTTATTTGATTTCAATCATATGCGGGATCTAAAACGGAAAGCTACAAATGAACAAACAGACAAAAACTTGTAGACGAAGGAAGGGGGTGAGGGTAGTAAAAGGAAAAGGGGTCTCATATACTAGTATATGGTGAAGAAAGAATTTGACTTTAGGTGGTGGGCACACAATGCAAAATGAGTATCATGAGTCATAGAAATATACTTGAAATCTATATGATCTTATTAATCAATATCACCGCAATAAATTTAATAAAAAAACAAAGTCTCCAAATGATTTAGGATTAATACTGGTTTTGATACTTCCAAAGGGAGTATTAAAAATTACAGGAACTGATACTGAAATGCATATAGAATTTTGGACTTGCCAAAAGTGTATTCATTAACTGATTCATTATTCATTAGGATTAATACTGGTTTTGATACTTCCAAAGGGAGTATTAAAAATTACAGGAACTAATACTGAAATGCATATAGAATTTTGGACTTGCCAAAAGTGTATTCACTAACTGCACCTTAAATCAGGTTAAAGAATTCAAATTTAGAAAGTTAAACAAGATAAATAATTCAAAAGGGATGATGATGTGATGCTTGTATAGTATTTTCTCTCCATGTCCCATATGTCTCCAAAAAATGCCAAGAAAGAGACAGGCTGGGCTATTATCTTTAGCTTAGAAATGAAGAAGTCAGGGCTCAGATAATTTGAATAGGATAGACTCTCCCCCTTTTTCTTTTACTCCAACTGCAATATATTTTTCAAATCCTTTGATCCTCCCACCCCGAATTATAAGATAACAAATAGGGTACTAAAGACAGAGGATATTATTTACAAAATTAGTCATGAAGTGACCAAACGCCAAGCAACATTCTTATTTGGTCCTCCCAACACTTGCCAATTAAATTCCTAATACCTTGACATGCCCCATATCCATGATTTCAATTCAGTTGACAGATCCATAGCTTTGTAGAATCTTTGTATTCAACACTGGTCGCTGAAACTTCCATTCAGTCCACCATCTCATGTTAAACCACAATGCATCACGTTCTCAGGAACGGATGTTGGTTTTACCGTGAAATCTAACTTCAGCCTCTTGATGTGTTTCCCATGTTACCACTGCCTCTGTGTAAAGCTGCTTGTCTCAGCCTTCCATGAGTTGATAGCTGGTTTCCAGTTAAGGAACTTAACTAAGATGACATTAAAATAATTCAGAAGAGCACATTTTTATTCCATCTTGGTCTGTTATGGCGAGAGAGGATTTGGACTGTGGTGCTAACCGGTACTGAGATGTTCTGAGAGTGCTTGCTGCGAATGGGAATGGCGGGGTGTGGTCCTACTATATATATAGTGCTGCTTTGCAGGGGAATGTAACCCTCAGGGTGTGGTCAACTCCCAGTCTCCGTGCTTAGTAATGTTGAGTTTGCCTTCATTAAAACTTCCAAAGTTTCATCTTTGTCTCTTTCTGTAATGGTTAGTCACACATATGTGAATAACACAACAAATACACAAAAATAAATGCTTAGCTAAAATACTAAAATGTTGGGTTTTGTAAATACTGTTTTCTCTTGAATTCCCTGTGAGCCTGACCTGGGTAATGCATGCAGTGTGACGCTAAATCTGCACTGCTACTGTATTAACCAGCACCTGAAAGACATAAAAATTCTATCAGGAGCAGAGCAGCAACGTTAAATTGGAAGGAGGATTAAGACCTAACATCTTATGTAAAAAGAATGACTTTGGAATGACTATACATTGCATTGATATTTAATATTTCACAGATGTATGCATTCTATTTTTATGTGCTATTACTCGAACAGGGGCATTTGATGAAATTTCTCTGTCATTGTGTGCAGTTTGTTTTTTTAAATTCATGTTACAATGAATTTATCAGGTCAAGTCAGTGATAGCAAGAAAAAAATGACTGATAAAAATATTTCCTGCCCTAACCGGTTAGGCTCAATGGATAGAGCATTGATTGGCCTATGGACTGAGGGGTCCTTGGTTCAATTCCGGTCAAGGGCATGTACCTTGGTTGTGGGCACATCCCCAGTAGGGGTTGTGCAGGAGGCAACTGATCAGTGTTTCTCTCTCATTGATGTTTCTGACTCTCTTTCCCTCTCTCTTCCTCTCTATAAAAAAATACTACTACTACTAATAATAATATATATATATTAAAGATATGTATCTTTTCTAATTTACTCGAGTCAAAGCTGTCTCTATCAATTATTCTATGGCCTCATGGTTGTTCATTAAATAAATTTTAATACAAAATATGGATGACTGGTGGGGTGTATAGATGCATGAACAGATGAGACAGATATTATTATCTTACTCTTAAACATATGTCTGTCTGTCTATATGCTTTTGTATTTTACTCAAAGCAAATGTCTAAAAATGTTGAAATATTTATATATACATACTGGAGGCCCAACGCACGAAAATTTGTGCAAGAGTAGACCTTCCTTCCCTTGGCTGCTGGCATCGGCTTTCACCATGGCAACCCTAGCACACTAATACAGAGGTTAGTCACATTTTCATTACTCCATCCATTAAAAAAGAAAAGGACCTTGAGGGTATTATAAACTGCCAAATGTAATTTAAATTATATTTTTAAAAAACAGGTTTTCTGCCTATCACCTAAATGCCATTTAGACAATATATTTAAGGAAGCACACGTGTTGTAAATATTGAATTGGATATTATGAATTGGATTTTGTTCAATCTTCTTTACTTGAATGATTCACAATATCCAATTTTATTATGCAATATACTCTTGTTTCAGTGAATTAGTCAGATACAAGCAAATGACCTTTTTTTCCTTTTTCTAGCACTGAACTCTATAGCAACTGCTGTGTGTTTTATAAATGAACAGTTTTTCTCTGAAAGGAAAAGAAGCACTATTTCCTGTATACCTGTGTATTCAATTCTAAGTGCCATATTTGTTACATTATATTTTTCACTTTTTACTGCATTTGACACTAATGTTCAGTGTGCCCATTTACCAAGTGAGAAAACGGAGATGAGATGTGTTGCTTAAGTCACCCATGGTCAAATGACTAGTACGTGAAAGCACTAAGAGGTATACCCCTGGCCTGTCTGCCTTGGTGAGCCCTCGCTCCCTTCAGCACATCATTCAGGACAGTATCATCATTTTGGATGAGGCTGTTGTTCTTTCTCCAGGTCCAGGTGAATATGCTCAGGAGTTTTTATTAGTTTATTTGTTTGTTTATGCTAAGAATGATCAAAACTTTGTTTTAATAAGTGCTTTTGTCAAACTTTATGACATTAACTAATACAATATTTGCAAAAAAATCCACCATATCTTCATATTTTGAAAATTTTTGTTTTGTAAGCACATGGAAAACTTTGACAAGTGGACATTACACAAACAAACTGTGCCAATATATCTACTGTTGCTCTTAATAAACCTGGAGAGGATAGAGTAGTAGGCACAGCCATTTCCTACAGTTGAATTGTGAAACTAAGACATTAAACGAAAGTTAAAATGAGTTTTCTGTTCATAGTGTGATGCTCGTAATAAACGTTGCATTACCTGGGCTGAGAGATAGACACTTTGAGTGAATGCTTTGTTGGGGACATACATATATTGTGCTCAAGCTGAATCAGATTTAGCTTTCATTTAACAGATGGACAAGCTCTTTCATAATGTTAATGCTTACTCTGAATTCTCATTGAGGGCTGTCATTTTGAGTCTTCTCTGACTCTCTGAAGAATGCCTAGGCCCAAGCTTTGTATGTGTCTGACTGCAAGGAGAGAAGCAGATTGCAGAACTGAATTAATCGTGTTTTTAAGGAAGAAGATAAACTCATAGGCAATGCACAAAGTTTTCAGACTGCAAAGTCACCAACCACAGAAGTAGCATCCTCACGAAGGCTGTGGGCAAACAAAGACCTACTATCGTTATCATAAATGAGGTCACTGGGACAAATATGAATGCTCCCAAGTGTCATGAGAAGCACTCAGTTATTCTTGATGTCACATTAATTGGAAAGGGCTGAAGAGAGTTAGCAGTGTATGTAGTAAGACACAAACTCCTAAAACTACAACAGTCACACAGTCAATCAAGACATATTCCCTTAGAATCCCATAAAATTATTTTCATTGCTACTTCATAACTATAATTTTGCTACTGTTAATGAATTGTAATGTAAATATCTGTGTTTTCCGATGGTCTTAGGTGACCCTGCTAGCGGTTCTCACAGGTTGAGAACCGCTGCTGTAGAGCCTAAAACCATCAGAAAACACAGATATTTACATTACGATTCATAACAGTAGCAAAATTACAGTTATGAAGTAGCAACGAAAATAATTTTATGGTTGGGGGTCACCACAACATGAGGAACTGTATTAAAGGGTTGCGGCATTAGGAAGGTTGAGAACCACTGCCTTAGATCATGATAAAAATTATTTCTGTTAGGGCACTAGAGGTCCATTGCAAAGTGTGCACATTGTAATGGCATTTCCCATGCACAAAATGCCATCATAGATGTTCCATCAACTGTGACTCAATGAATGAGTCTTCACTTCAAGTAAATGAAAATGAAGTTATCACTGGCTTGTAATTAAACAGTTTGTACCAATCCCAAATGTTCCAATAACTAACTGAATGATTTTTTGGCATTAGTGCTGAGATTCATGTGCTAAAGTTATTTTCTTATCTATAAATTTTTTTCCACTCAAAACATTACTTTCCTGAGGGGGAAAAAATATAAGACTAGAGGCCTGGTGCCCGATATTCGTGCACAGGGGTGTGTGTCCCTCAGCCCAGCCTGCACCCTCTCCAATCTGGGACCCCTCGAGGGATGTCTGGCTGCCCGTTTAAGCCCAATCCAGGTGAGATCGGGCCTAAACGGGCAGTCGGACATCCCTCTCACAATCCAGAACTGTTGGCTCCCAACTGCTTGTCTGCCAGCCTTCCTGATTGCCCCTAACCGCTTCTGCCTGCCAGCCTGACCACCCCCTAACCACTCCCCTGCTAGCCTGATTGATGCCTAACTGCTCCCCTGCCAGCCTGTTTTCCCCTAACTGCCCTCCCCTGCAGGCCTGGTCACACCTAACTGCCCTCCCCTGCAGGCCTGGTCCCCCCCCCAACTGCTCTCCCCTGTGGGCCTGGGTTTCCCCCCCCCCAACTGCCTTTCCCTGCAGGCTTGATTGCCCCCAACTGCCCTCCCTTGTAGGCCTGGTCCCTCCCAACTGCCCTCCCCTGCTGGCCTGATCGCCCACAACTGTCCTCCCTTGCAGGCCGGGTCCCTTCCAACTGCCCTCCCCTGGTGGCCATCTTGTGGTGGCCATCTTGTGTCCACATGGGGCAGTCATCTTTGACCACATGGGGACAGCCATCTTGTGTGTTGGAGTGACGGTCAATTTGCATATTATTATTTTATTAGATAGGATTAGATAGGATAGAGTCCTGGTGCACGGGTGGGGGCTGGCTGGTTTGCCCTGAAGGGTGTCCCAGATCAGGATGGGGGTTCCCTTGGGGCATGGGGCGGCCTGGGCGAGGGGCCTGTGGTGGTTTGCAGGTGGGCCACGCCCCCCAGCAACTCAAGCGGAGGCCCTGGTATCTGGGATTTATTTATCTTCTATACTTGAAACGTTGTAACCTTGAGCAGAGCCAAGCCTCCTGCTCACTCCTTGGCCACAGCCATTTTTGTTGGGATTTATTTATCTTCTATAATTGAAACTTTTTAGCCTTGAGTGGAGGCCTGGGCCCGCCAGGGTGTGCGGAAACCTTGGCTTCCTCCATTGCTTGGGGCAATTCAAGCCTCCTGCTCTCTCCAGTTCCGTGGCTGCCACCATTTTTGTTGGGATTTATTTATCTTCTATAATTGAAACTTTGTAGCCTTGAGTGGAGTTCAGGGCAGGCCAGGGTGGGCAGAAAGCTTGGCTTCCTCCATCACCAGGGAAACCCAAGCCTGTTCACTCCATGGCCACGGCCATCTAGGTTGGGTTAATTTGCATACTCACTACTGATTAGTTGGTGGGCGTGGCTTGTGGGTGTAGCGGAGGTATGGTCAATTTGCATATTATTCTTTTATTTGATAGGATGAGTCTGTGAAATCAGGTCCATTTGGAGAGCCATATGAGTCATTAATACATTAAAGGCTCTCCAAATCCTGATGGTAAAGACTATGGTACATGTTAAGTAAAATTTTTCAACACTTATTTGACAAAGACATCCATTTTTATCTACCTTTTATTATACCTGTTAAAGATCCATTAAATGCATTACCATCAAAGAGGAACTATTTGCCAGGCCTCTTTCCAGATGAAGTCATTTTGAGATCCTCTCTCTCCCACTGACTCGGTGTGTTACAGACTCCATCTGGATGCTCTGTAAGTGACAGAAATTGTTTCCTCCCTAATCTTCACTGGTGAATATTCCTAATATCTCTGAGAATGGTTGGGGTTTTAGAAATTGAGCCCCATCTTTTGGAAAACCCAGACCAAAAATAAATAAAATGTTTAAGGAGGATCATAGAATAAAATGTACGATGCAAAAATAATAAAACTCTTAGATGACCATGAAATCCAGATGGCCTCCGATTTGGCCATGAGTTTTTAGATACAACAAAAAAAATGAAAGAAGTAATTGATGAGTTGGATTTCATTAATTTTTTTAAAATTCTGTTTTAGCTATTGTGAATATTGGTGTTATGAACATGTGTGTACAAATATCTGTTAAAGATCCTGCTTTCAATTCTTTTGGGTGTACATCCATGGCGTGGACTGAATGTTTGTGTCCCTCCAAAATTCATAGGTAGAAATCTTTTTTTTTTTACTTTATTTATTTTATTTTATTTTATTATTTTTTAAATAAATCTTTATTCAGATTATTACAATTATTTCTCCTTTTCCCCCCCATAGCTCCCCTCCACCCATTTCCCACCCCACCTTATGCCCTTACCTCCCCGCCACTGTCCTCATCCATAGGTGTATGATTTTTGTCCAGTCTCTTCATGAACCCCCCCATACCCCTTTCCCCTGAGAATTATCAGTCCACTCCCTTTCTATGCCCCTGATTCTATTATATTCACCAGATTATTCTGTCCCTCAGGTTTTTAATTCACTTGATTTTTAGGTTCACTTGTTGATAGATATGTATTTGTCGTTCATAATTTTTATCTTTCCTTTTTTCTTCTTCCTCTTCTTTAAGAATACCTTTCAGCATTTCATATAATACTGGTTTGGTGGTGATGAACTCCTTCAGCTTTTTCTTATCTGTGAAGCTCTTTATCCGCCCTTCAATTCTGAATGATAGCTTTGCTGGGTAGAGTAATCTTGGTTGTAGGTTCTTGCTATTCATCACATTGAAAATTTCTTGCCACTCCTGTCTGGCCTGCATAGTTTCTGTTGAGAAGTCAGCTGACAGTCGTATGGGTGCTCCCTTGTAGGTAACTGTTTTTCTCTTGCTGCTTTTAATATTCTCTCTTTGTCTTTTGCTCTTGGCATTTTAATTATGATGTGTCTTGGTGTGGTCCTCTTTGGATTCCTTTTGTTTGGGGTTCTGTGGGCTTCCTGGACTTGTAAGTCTATTTCTTTCACCAGGTGGGGGAAGTTTTCAGTCATTATTTCTTCAAATAGGTTTTCAGTATCTTGCTCTCTCTCTTCTTCTAGCACCCCCATAATTCTGATGTTGGTACGCTTGAAGTTGTCCCAGAGTCTTCTTACATTATCTTCAACTTTTTGGATTTTTTTTTGGGCTTTTTGCTTTTTCGGTTGAGTGTTTTTTGCTTCTTTGTATTTCAATTCTTTGACTTGATTTTTGTGTTCCTCTTGTCTGTTTTTGGGTCTCTGTATAATATTTTTATTTCAGTCAGTGTATGTTTAATTTCTAGTTGGTCCTTTTTCAAATCTTCGAGGGTCTCGTTATATTTATTGGCCTTTTCTAGGATATTCTTAAAAAGCCTTATAACCGTGGTTTTGAATTCTATATCCAGTCATTTGTTTTCCTCCATTTCTTTCGTTTGTGATTTGATTCTTTGACGCCACATTTTCACTGCTTCCCTGAGTTGGTAAGGTAGATTTGTGTGCTAGGTTTCCAATATGGCCCAGTGGGTCTGCCTCCCCAGTTAACCTGAGGTGGACACTCTTGGTGCACCCCTTTGTGGACTGTGTGTACAGCCTTGTTGTAATTAAGTCTTGATTGTAGTTGGTATCACTGGGAAGAATTGACCTCCAGGCCAGTTGGCTGTAAGGATCAGCTGTGTCTATGCTGGGAGAAGTTCGGTGCTGGAGACAGCCTTATAGGATTAGACTTGCCAAATTGCAATAGACTCTGTGCTCAGCTTGGATGGGGTGGAGTCTCAGTCTTGGCTTCCCGTCAGCCTTGCCCTTGCGCACACGTGCGTGCCTTCAGACCTCTGCCTTCCTGGCTCCCGAGTCTCCGCCTGAGAGTCCAGACTCCCCCCACAAGAGCGTGGGTTCCCAGGGGCTCGCCTGGAACTGGGGTTCACTACAGTCAGAACTGGGGCTCAGTGCAGTCAGGAGCCTCTGACTCCCTTCCACTAGGGAAAGCCTGTGGCAACCTCCGCAGCCTTTGTGCACACTGGCACACGCGCGCTTTTAGTCCTCCGTCTTCCCCGGCTCCTGAGTCTCCGCCTGAGAGTCCAGACTCCCCCCACAAGAGCGTGGGTCCCCAGGGGCTCGCCTGGAACCGGGGTTCACTGCAGTCAGAACTGGGGCTCAGTGCAGTCAGGAGCCTCTGACTCCCTTCCACTAGGGAAAGTCTGTGGCAACCTCCGCAGCCTTTGTGCGCACTGGCACGCGCGCGCCTTCAGACTTCTGCCTTTCCCAGCTCGAGTCTCCGCCCGAGAGTCCAGACTCCCCCCGTAAGAGCGTGGGTCCCCAGGGGCTCGCTCGGAACTGGGGTTCAGTGCAGTCAGAACTGGGGTTCAGTGCGGTCGGGGGCTTCCTTCCCCCTTCCGCCAGAGAAAGTCAGCCAGGCTCTCAGCTGCCCTTCCCTCTGCGCGCACAAAGACCCTTTGCTGTACCTCCAATTCTCTGTGAGCTTTTCTCTTTCCTTCCAGTTGTAGAATTTTCACGCAGCCAGCTTTCCTGTGGTTCTGGATGGTGTCCATTCTGTCTTTTAGTTGTAGTTTTGAAATTGTTGTGCGAGGCAGCAGTTTAGGTGTTTACCTATGCCGCCATCTTGGTTTCTCCCATAGGTAGAAATCTTAATGTCTAATCCTATCTAATAAAAGATTAATATGCAAATTGACCATCACTCTAAGACACAAGATGGCCGCCCCCATGTGGTCAAAGATGGCTGCTCCCATGTAGACACAAGATGGCCACCACAAGATGGCCAGCATGGGAGGGCAGTTGGGAGGGACTAGGCCTGCAAGGGAGCGCAGTTATGGGCAGTTAGGGGTGACCAGGCCGGTAGAGGAGGGCAGTTGGGGGGGACCCAGGCCTGCAGGGGAGAGCAGTTGGGGGGGACCCAGGCCTGCAGGGGAGGGCAGTTGGGGGGGACCGGGCTGGCAGAGGAGGGCAGTTGTGGGGGGACCAGACCTGCAGGGGAGGGCAGTTATGGACGACCAGGCCGGCAGGGGAGGGCAGTTAGGGGCTATCGGGCCGGCCAGGGAGCAGTTAGGCATCGATCAGGCTGGCAGTGGAGTGCTTATGGGGTGATCAGGCTGGCAGGCAGAAGTGGTTAGGGGCAATCAGGCAGAGGCAGGTGAGCAGTTGGGAGCCAGCAGTCCTGGATTGTGAGAGGGATCTCCAACTGCCCGTTTAGGCCCGATCCTGGTGGTCAGACATCCCTCAAGGGGTCCCAGATTGGAGAGGGTGCAGTCTGGGCTGAGGGACACTGCCCTCCCTCCCCATCCTGTGCATGAATTTCATGCACCGGGCCTCTAGTGTGATTATATTAGTAGGTGAGCCTTTTGGGAGGTAACTGGGTTATGAAACAGAGTCCTCAGGAATGAGATTAATGTTTTTATAAGAGGCCCCTGAAGAAATCCATCCCATGCCCTTCCATCATGTCCAAATGTCTTTTTGTCCCCATTATGTTTATAATAAGAAGGGAACCATGTTAATTCTCACTGGCTTTTTCCGGGCTTTTGTAGTTATGACAAGCTACAATTACCAACTAGAAATTACCTCTCAGTGAGGGGTGGTAGACATGAGAAGCAGCTTCTTTCAGTGTGTGTGTGTGTGTGTGTGTGTGTGTGTGTGTGTGTGTGTGTGTGTTTTGTGTGTGTTATGACTTACTACCTCATGCTTTGATTCCTTGTTCACTATTTCAGCTCAGTTGTGTTTACATGATTGCATGTTGGGTAATCACTTCCACCAGTAGACATAAAAAAGGAGGAATGCTTGCTACAGGTTGGAAAAGTTGACATTATGTGACCCAGGGCAACGTATTTATTGCAACCCTGTCTCAGACAGAGCCTTAAAGGTGGTTCAGAGGTGTCAACAACATTGATCTTTAGAGCAATGCTTTCAGTTTTACCTTCTCTGTCAGGAAACAGACCAGAAGGCATCAGGCCCTCCCCCGCATTCCCAGATCCTTTTCCACAGCAGCCTTCTAGCAGAAGCCCACTCATGGGAGACTGTGTCTGTCCTTCGTCTTGCACACCTTCAGGCCAGAGAGGCGCTTTAGGGAAAATAAAATTGACCTCTGCTCCCATATGCAAAAAGCAGGACTGCTTTGGCAAAATGTGGTGTGCATGTTTCTTTGATTATCAGTGTTTGTAAGGCAACTCCACCCTTATTTGCTCATTTTATCCTTTGAGCACCACTGGCCATGAGCAAGTCTGATTACGTAGCCTCACTTTATAAATGAGGCCTAGAGTTCAAGTAAGTTGACTGGTTTTGTGGCAGTCTTCGGTTAGCAAATTTTTTTTTTTTTTACTCTCCAAGACTTTTACCACCAAAAAGAAAATAAAAATCCTACCTGTAAATAATGGCAATTTTGTTTGCAGGATAACTTAGACTATAAAAACAACACTTAGATACTGTAGAAACCGTCAAAAATACCCAAAACATACATGCAGTAGTACAATTAAGACAGAAATAGCAACAACTTTTACTTTTATTTGCATTTTGTTGTCATTTGCTATATTATCTTTTTAAGTGTATTTAGACAACTTAAATCCAATGGCATGTTTACCTTTAGTTGCTTACTTTTATGTGGTAAGCGTTTCGGCATGTTGATGAATTCTTTATAAACCTCAGTTGAATGTCTGCATAATATTTTCTAACATGAATACATGCTACTTCAGTTATTTTTTTCTTGGTTATTACGCAATTAATGATTTTCATTTTTTGCAAGTCCAGAGAATGTTGAAATAACTATCTTTTCATATAACCATTTCTTCTGATTTCACAGTATTATTTTATGTTATATTATAGAAGCAGGATACCTGAGCCAATGAGAAACACTATATTTATATTATATTAGTTCAGGAAAATTGTGCATTCTATAACATTATGCATATAATTTTTAGTTTGGAAACTGAAAAGTAGACTCCAGCATGTTGGGAGAGTGCAAGAATCGATGATCCGAGGTTCTCATAGGCAGGGGGACCCAGAGAAGTGACAATGACCTTCTCCATAACATTGAAATCTGCCAACATAGGCGGGCATCTGCCCTGTCTTGAAAAAGCGATGAGGCGGCCCAGCACAGAGCCTGGTACACACTAGGAGTATAACCTGTCTGCTTCGATTTCTTCCCTTCCCTCCCCTGTGGCCAACTCGTATCAGACAGCACCAATGGCCTGGCCTTGCATTCTTAGCTCAGACCTCCCTTTCTCCTTCCCAAGGTGAATGCCCGCCCACTGCGCCAGTGCACAATCAGCAATGCCTTCTCTCCCTTCCCGGGAATTGCTTGGCTTGACTTTGAAATTGCCGGCAAACCTTCACTTAATGTTTGTATTTGGTTGAAAAGCTTGGGAAGACTTAGCAAGGACAAGCAAATGAATATAAAATAGAGGAGGAGAAAGGGGGCAGAATAAGAAATAAGAGTTAGCGGTGCTGTTTCTTCTCTTAGATCAGAGACAGAGACACACCACCCACATGTGCAGGTCAGAGACTCAGAGATTCAAAGAGGAGGATTCTGAATATCAAGGTAAAAGTTACTCAGACAAGCGCAGACAGAATGCAGATGTTTTTCATTTATGTGGCTGACGTCTCGGACTTAGATAAATATATGAAATGCTGACTATCTCCGTGGCAGTCTGTGTATTCAGGGCTCTGTCCATAAACACAGTCTAGAATAAGAAAGAAAAAAAAATAGAAGAAACTATTGGTTGTCAGTTTGTCACGACTTTCACAAACAATGACCCGTTTAATCTCTATGAAATCTTGTACTACTTGCTATCCTCATTTTTAGGCAACATTATCGGGCTGCGTTAGATTAAGTAAAATGCCCCAAATTCTTACTATCATCCAAAGTGCTTTTAAGTATATTATCCATATATTAATATCCATTAAAGATATTACTTCTAGGCATAGCTTAGAAAAACATATATCATGACTCAATGGTGGGGGTGGTGAGAGGGGCAACTGTAATACATTCAAACATAAAAATAAATTAAAAAACAAACACACCACATACCAGAAGTTTGAATTACAGCATTATTTTTAATAACAAATACTGAAAATGGCATTCATACACATCTGTAGGATATAGATTTTAAAAAGTCTGAGATAATTGTGGACTAGTGAAAGGACTGAAATTATATACACCAGTAACCCCAAATTATAATATTTGCCAAAAAAGCAAGATATTGAATGATTCATTCTGAATGGTGACATCATATAAAGTCTGAGCACATGAAAGACAGTTGCAAACATAGATTGTAGCAGTATAACAGTAAACATTTGCAGGTATGGAACAGGAAAAAATCAGAAGAGTGATTACTTATAAGTAGGGACTTGGGAATAGAATCAGTGAAAATTTACAAAGGAAATTCCAATTCTACTTGAATAACCATGAAGCCAATGGTGAAACTGAACAGTTTTGTTTGGTTAGGAGGTGGCACTCAGGTGTTTAATGTATCATTATTTTAAATAATTGTTGAGTGGATAAATGATTGTGAACTCAAACAAGGAAGGAATGCAAGCAGTACTTCTCAAGTAGATAATAAACAATTTGGATCTGAATTACCTTCTTTCCATATACAATTGTAGATGTCTTGGTTCTACTTCAAATAAAATAAATCAGCATCTATGGGGAGTAAGTCTAGTCAAAAGAAGTCCTGTATGCACCATACACACACATACACAAAAACCATTGTCCCTGAGATGTATTCTGTGTGTTTGTGTGTTGCATACTGCATTTTGAGAACCTTTGTATCTAAAAGAACATTTAATTCATGGAAATCAAATGTATTTCCCCAAAGATCTCTTGGGTTATATATTTTATAACTTAACCCAATTAATAAACAAAATGATTCAAAGAGAACAAATAAAAACTAATACCATGGTTTCAATGTTAGTCTTGCCTCAAACTGGCTGTCCTGCATAGATGTTTAATCTCTTTTTTTCCCATTTCCTGCATATAAAAAGAGAGTAATGGAGTAAACACTCCATAACACTTTCTTTTAATGGCATTCCCAGAAAATTTGAATTACCCAGACCCTTTTAATATTGAAGAGTGATTGTATAAGTTCTTTTGTTTTATCAAATATTCATTGAGTGCCTAGCACACACCAAACAGTATTTTAAAGCAGAATCCAACTCTTACTATAGACCAGTTCTGCTGCCACAGGTGGGGTTATGTGGTGTCATTTCTTCAGTAGTCCTTCTTCTCAGTATCAAAGGAAGGATAAAGTATGTGAAAGGCCCATACATTATATAAGACATAATTCTAACAAAGTTTAGCAATAATGTTGAGGAATAAACATTTCCCTTATTTTTATAGATGTAGAACCTGAGGCTCGATATATTAAATAACTGTTCACATTTACGAAGTCATAAGATAGCAAAGCCAGGTGTTTGAATTGCATCCCACAAGTTCTAAACCCAGCTCTCTTTCTTTGTTGTTAGTGGTGGGATGAGCCATAATCATTGCTTCCAATCCCATATTGATAGATCCAGCCTTTGAATATTTATATGTCCTCTGGTACTTGCTAAGATGCTAGTTTATCACAACTAAATTGTGGTGCTCCTGGAGAATACGTCTGGTACTTCCATTGTCTAACATTCTAAATTTCCCCGAACCCTAAAATTCTACATCTCATGATACTGACACGTTGGACTTTGCTGCAGCCTTGGCTACGATATTCCCTCTCTGTGGAGGATGAACACCTTGCCTCAGAACTCTCCACTTATCACCGGATTCTTATACTTCAGTTGTGCATTGATACTGACAAATTCAAGTTACAACCTCAAGTTCTTCATTCAAATAAGTACAATTCTGACCCTTGGAGATCTCAGTCTAATGAGGGAGAATAGCATGTAGTTACTCAATACAGATGGTTTAATCCTCTGTCCCAGAGGGCATGCCAACACAGCCCTCAATTCTCACCACACAACACTGTTTAAAAGCTGTTGGAATCAACCTCTCCAGGAGACATCAAGGCCCTTTGAGGATCTGACTAACCAAGACAATTATAATATTGAGAGAGAGGAAAGTGAAGAAAGCCATAGACCTTTCCACATTCCACTCTGGACTGATTTTCAAAGCCTAATTAGAAACTTGGCTCTCCTTTATTTCCTTTCATCTAGTTTCAGGGTCTCTGATTGTCTTGTTAGTTGCCTTTTCCCATTCCAGTCTTTGGTAACATCCCTGATTATCACCCTGGATTTGGAGTTCCCACTATTTCTCAAGGGAGAAGAACCAGACATGAGAACAAAAATTGAACATATAAAGTATCGAAACCATCCCAATGTCTAGCACAAATGGTACACATGGCCAAATACTACCTATTCTTTATCCCTTCTCTCAAATGTTACCGTGTGTGAGGGCTTCCACTCCTAACCATATCTGTTGCGCCCCACTGTAATAATTGTGTTATTAAACAACAGTTTGTTTTAATGCCTGCCTACCCTTTGAACTATAAACATTTGCCACTGAAGACATGGCTTATTTACTTTCAGAACTAAACCATAATGCAAAAAGCAGATGCTAAGCTTATACTTGTTCAGAATTCCAAAGCAGCCACTAAAATGTGCTCACTTGCAAAATCCGCTTAATGTAAAATCCATACTTATTTATATCCTTTGTAGATAATTAATGCTTATAACTTCAAAGAGACACATTTCAAGCAATAAAATAATCATATGTGGGTGAGTTACAATAGTTTTGTAACAAAGATTTTGTAAATATATTCATGACATTGACTCCTAGTAAGAAAGAAGAAAGAAAGAAAGAAAGAAAGAAAGAAAGAAAGAAAGAGAGAGAGAGAGAGAGAGAGAGAGAGAGAGAGAGAGAGGGAGGGAGGGAGGGAGGGAGGGAGGGAGGGAGGGAGGGAGGGAGGGAGGGAGGAAGGAAGGAAGGAAGGAAGAAAGGAAGGAAGAAAGGAAGGAATAAAGAAAGAAACCTTCTTTAACTTCTAACTTCTGCATTTGGTTTTGGGATGGTCTCAGAATTCGCTCATTTTGGGATCGATCCCAGTAATTTTCACCATTGATGCTGCTATTTTCTCTGTAATTCTGACCAAGTCTGTTCTTTTCTGTCCCTTGGCTAGCTGAGGTAGTGAAGAGTATTTGGTGACCACTTACTATAAGTGGCTTTTGCAAATGGGGATATGTTTAATAACACTTATTTCATTGAAACTTTGTACTTCTGCTCTTGCCTATGTGGCTCTGCTGGCTGGGCATTGTTATATGCACTGAGAGGTTGCACGTTGGTTTCATGTCAGAGCACACGTCCAGGTTGTGGGCTAGATCCCCAGTAGGGAGCATGCACGAGGCAGCCAGTGGATGTTTCTCTCTCACTGATATTTCTCTCCCCCTCTCCCTCTCCTTTACTCTCTCTCTCCTAAAAATCAATTAGGAAAAAAAAAGAATCTCTGTAATTCTATAATTCTTAGGGAAAATACTTCATTTAATAGCAATAACTAATAGATGTCTTAAAACCTTGCCAAAATATTCAGTTTAATGATGACATGATATTGTGAAATCACAATAAACATATTACTATCTTTATAAGATCCTTTCATTGTACCAACCACTGTGTCAAATTCCGGATACATTATCTGATTCTTTACAAAGCCTTGCAATATGGGCATTTTATCCTTGTTCTAGAAATAAAGAATTGGAGATTCAGTCAGCTAAATTGATGTTCTAAGTCTAGATGACAAGAAGTAGCCACATACCATCTCACACCTGTTAGAATGGCTATTATCAACAAACGACAAGTGCTGGTGAGGATGCAGAGAAAAAGGAACCCTCGTGCACTGCTGGTGCGAATGCAGACTGGTGCAGCCACTGTGGAGAACAGTATGGAGTTTCCTCAAAAAATTAAAAATGGGACTCCCATTTGACCCAGTAATCCCACTTCTAGGAATATATCCCAAGAAACTAGAAATACCAATCAGAAAGGATATATGCACCCCTATGTTCATAGGGGCACAATTCACCATAGCTAAGATTTGGAAACAGCCTAAGTGCCCATCAGCAGATGAGTGGATTAAAAAACTGTGGTACATCTACATAATGGAATACTACGCTGCAGTAAAAAAGGAATTCTTAACATTTGCAACAGCATGGATAGAACTGGAGAGCATTATGCTAAGTGAAATAAGCCAGTCAGAGAAAGATAAATATCACATGATCTTACTCATTGGTGGAATATAATGAACAACATAAACTGATGAACAAAAACAGATCCAGAGACAGAGAAGCATCGATCAGACTGTCAAACCTCAGAGGAAAGGTAGGGGAGGGTGGGAGTAAGAGGGAGAGATCCACCAAAGGACTTGTATGCATGCATATAAACCTAACCAATGAACACAGACACCAGCGGGTGAGGACATGTCGGTGGAGATAGGGGGCTAAGGACACATATGTAATACCTTAATCAATAAAAAAAAAAGAAGTAGTAGCCACAAAGAAATGAATTATTTTCTTGCAGAGTGAGGTTCAGTCCTTTTTATTCTTCACCTTAAGTCTAAGCACCTGAAAGGAGTCATTCTCATAACGGAAGGACAATGGCCCTGCTGGTGGCCACAGTATGAGATCGGTTGCTGGTGGAGAGTTACAGATACCCTGAGACACGGTGCGGGGAGGGGCGGGATGAGTGATTGGGTTTGCGATGTGAAGCAACTGGGGTGTCTGCTGAAAGCTGGCGCTGGTGCCTTCTGGGTGACCTTTGTTGACTGTGCCAAGGGGCTGCCTTTTCTAATGCTGCTAAATGCCATTAGTAGCAAGGGCTGTGAATTTCCTCCTGTCACTTGCACTAACCTCAGCAGAGAAGTTTCCAGGGGACCTCTTCCAGGGAAGGTCACCAGCTCATTCTGTCATCACACTAGTAGCTTGTGATGAGAAAAGACAGGCGGGAAGTCAATGGAATGATAAACTGAAGATTTTTGAGAACACAAGAGAGTTAGGCTTTAAGACCAGGAAATCGAAAATACTGCTGATCAGAGGGACAAATGAGGGGATGGGGGGGTCACTGGCAGAGAAGATTATTATTTTGTCCCCCTTTTCCATCAGAGAAACAAATTAAATTTTATAGTGTTGCACCAAGTATCTTTAGGTATTGATTTTGAAATCTATGCTTGACATTTAAGGTGACTGAAAAGATATGGGTATGGGGGTGGGCATCTAAGCCAGGTATAAGGTAAGGTGGTCTTTTATCAACAAAATTTCAAAGATTTCCATAAAGGTGTGCTACAATGTGGAAATTCAAACAATTGCTGTGTTACTGGTCTCCTGTGGATGATCTCACATGTTGTCACACATCACAGTGGGTCTCACAAGGCTGCTTGGCTCACTGAAAGGGAAAAATTTACGCCCTAGAATTGATGTTGTGAGAGCTCCCTCTACTGCCCCTCGTTATTTCCAAAACCACATAGACCTTGACAGACCCAAGATCCAAAGGTGAAAATATGTGGAAGTAAGAAAATATGTGAAAAGAAATGAAAGGGCACTTTTCAGGACCACATGTTATGGTGAATGGGGAAGAGGTTGATGGAGGATGTGTTAAGGTCTTACAAGGTTGCAGGACATTCATTGTTAAAATTATGCTTCAATGTAAAATAAAAAAGAGATCACTATTAAATACGTTGCCTTTGAACATCTTATCAAATGGAGTTACTGCATTCTTGGCATTTGAATCTCTTTGGGGGACTACTAAAGCTAAAAGGCATTTATATATTGCTAATATTTCAGAAAATCATGAGCAAGTTTTCTAAAATGCAGCCCCTTACTCTAGCTAACTAAAGAAGAGACCTATATCGCTCATGCCCATCTATTGAAGTATAGTTTTATTGTGAGCCCTACTGTGTGACAGAATGATTAACGCTGGATTAGAATATAGTATTCCCGATAAGCTTAACATACTTTTCAATGTTCTCTATATTTCCATTGCCCACTATTTATAACTTTAAATAGTACCCAACTAAATTTCTCCCACTGACGGCAGTATCTTATAGGGTATTTCAAGAAGAGAGACTGGTGTTCATAGAATATGAGCTGAGAAAACCTACACCATAAGAAATTTGACATGATCCAGGCTGAGATGCCATGAAAGTAGAGAGGGTCAATGCATACTGGTCCAACGTGTCTATACTAATTTTTAAATAAAAAGCAGCATAGCCCTGGCCAGTGTGCTCAGCGGTTAGAGCATCAGCCAGAGCACTGAAGGGTCCCAGGTTTGATTCCCAGTCACGAGCACATACCTGGATTACTGTAGGTTCAGTCTTGGTCCTGGTCCAGGCATGTGCGGGAGGCAACCAATCATTGTGTCACTCCCTCCTTGATGTTTCTCTCTCTCTCTCTCTCTCTCTCTCTCTCTCTCTCTCCCCTCTGACAGGACCACAGCTGGGAGTGAGGTGAGTGTCTTGCTATTGCTAAATGGTGGGGAGCTGAAAGTGTAGGCTGCTTCCATTGTCTCCTCTGGTACCATGTGCTGAGGTGGGAATGAAAGTTACCGCCTCAGGGATTGAAGCCCTGGCTCTCCACTTGGCTTTCTCCGACCCCACGCTGACAGGGATGTTGGAACATTTCATTACAGCCTGGTGAGAGTGGAGGTTCAGACTGATCACTCGGCCTTTGCTGGTGTGCATGGGAGTAGGGTTTGGCTGTGATGTTTGGCTAGAGTAGATTGATTATTATTTAAACTGTTTCTTTCTCTTTTATTGGTTAAGGTATTACATATGTGTCCTTATTCCCCCATTCCCCCCCCCCATGCCCTCACCCCCTGGTGTCTGTGTCCATTGGGTATGCTTATATGCATGCAGCCACTGTGGAGAACAGTATGGAGTTTCCTCAAAAAACTAAAAATGCAACTCCCATTTGACCCAGTAACCCCACTTCTAGGACTATATCCCAAGAAACTAGAAACACCAATCAGAAAGGGTATATGCACCCCTATGTTTCTTTCTTGATATGCTGCCTCTTTCCTGGAGTTTTGACTTGAGAGAATAGGTGTTCCTTGTTCATTTTTAGCTGTGCCTGTTAGTATTTCTTGGATGTTGGCTTGTTAAGCTCCAAGTCTGGGATATATAAGGCACAAAGGAAGCCCAAAGCACTCACCAATGTGACCATCTTAGGACCCTGAATTCTCTAGCTGGCCTTTCTTTTCCTCTCCACCTTTCGGAATTTCTTCATTTGTTTTATATATACTATCCTAGGTTTTCAGCTGTGCTAATAGGAGTAATATGAAAAAGTGTAAGTACTTTATTTCTCCAGCTGTGTGTGTTGCAAGAATATACATTTTCATGAGGCATATTTTCATAAGGGACCTTTTTGAGATGAATCAAGAAGGATGGTCAGTATGGAATACAGGAAAGTGAAGACAAAGAGGATCTTTGAAGATATTTCAAGGACAACGAAGATTTTGAGGCTGTAATATTTGGAGTTTACAAATGTGTTATACTGAATGCAAACCACGAGTACGTTTCTTGTGTAAGGCTTACCGCAGCTTTGTCAGCTGCATAATGTGTGCCTTGGCTTTGCTTGCTTGTTTTTTCTTAATCACTTCATCCCTGACATGTCATATTCTTCTTCCTCTTCCTTCTCCTCCTTCTTTTCCTCTTCCTCTTCTTCTTCTTTCTCTCTTCCACCCTTCCAACCTCCCTCCCTATTTCCCTCCTTGTTCTGCCCTTGGAATTAAGCTGCCATATTGCAAGGAATCCCAGGCCACATCAGAAAGCATATTATCATTCCAAATGGCACCTAGTGAAATTCTAAAGAGACAGAAGTTATAGCCAGAATAAACCACCACCAGATATGTGAGTGAGTGAATCTACAGATGATGTCCCAAGAGCTGATGGCATGTGCTAAGCCTGGGGAAGGAAAATATAATTGGGCATCAAAGCAGGCTTATGATTTAGGCCAAATTATTTAATCATGCTGAACCTTGGTATTACCTTCTACTAAAAGAAGTATAATAATGTTTTTTCATTGTTGAAATACAAATTAAATAATATAATTGGTTTAAAATGCCTATTAGAGGGCTGTGAATATACTAACACCAAATATAAATCTGATGTTCTGTCTTCTTTATATACTTAAATATAAATAGGATACTTGAAATAATTTAAATACGCTGATGATAGAAAATTGTGAACTTCATCGGAAGAACATAGTTTATGTAAAGAAGCTTTGGATCCTGGCTTCCAGGAGGGAAACAGGGCTCTTTCACAAGTTTTAATGTTGCTGACAAAGAAAATGAAGTGAGAGGGGGTTGCCCTAGGTGGGAATGTTACAGCAAATGAGGAATGAGATGAGAAAAAATGAAATTCTTAAGGAAGGGATAAAAGAAGACAGAAAGTTGGAATGGATTCATCAAAGTCTGAATTTGCAGGACACATGACTTCTGCCTTGGGATTGGTTTTTGGAGGAAAAAAATGCATTGAAAATTGCACTTAAAAAAAAAAAAAAGGATGGATTAGCCCGTTGAAGAGTCTCAGTGTTGAAGCATTACCACGCAATGTGCTAAAATGACATCTTCAACTACTTTGACATCTTTTCCGTTGTGGTTGCTGGAAGGATTTATTTTCTGTTGGATTAGTACCTTCTGTACACTCAAGGAATGCACCCTTTTTTTCTAGGCACACACACACACACACACACACACACACACAAAGTGTTATTTTTCCTATACAAAGAGAGACTTGCTATCCCTATCCAGTCTTTTTTTTAGGGAAGTAAAAGGGAAAGAAATTCTCTTTCAATGATTGCTTATAGGACTCGCTTAGAAATCTCCTCACATCATGATATCCTTCCTTTGGATATGGTCTGTTTGCTCCAAGCTAATTGAACAACATGAAACGTATGTGTG
This sequence comes from Plecotus auritus, assembly GCF_963455305.1. Classification (NCBI taxonomy): domain Eukaryota; kingdom Metazoa; phylum Chordata; class Mammalia; order Chiroptera; family Vespertilionidae; genus Plecotus; species Plecotus auritus. The sequence continues at coordinate 51,014,900 of NC_137785.1, forward strand.
ATTTACAAAGCATAAACAATAGAAACTACAATCATGATTTACAAAGTGTACTCAGCAGAGACTCCATTTGTTATTTATAAAGTTTATACAGCTCAGGTTCTGTGACTTCAGAAATACACATTGTGAAGGCTGTTTTGGTTATTTGCTCTTACAGTTCATAATTTTGTAACAGAATTGTATTAAATGGCCATCATTGTAAATTTAGAAATACATATCAGTGGAGTATGAGAGATTTGGGGGATTTTTTCCCTAATATATCTTCTAAGAGGGGGACTCTTCCTCTTTAACTAATGGAGAATGACGAGGAAAGTTAAACATTGATTCCACTTGTGTACATTGTTTTGATCGTGATTTCTTCAAAACTCATGTGATTGTTTTGCATGAAAATCGAGAAACCCAGTTGCTCGTTGACAGTCCGTTATTATTTGAGAGATGATCATTCGATAATAATTATTGCTACATCCTAGAATTTCACAAACCCTGAGAAACTGATTGACTTAAATAAGTCTTGCAGTTGTACCTAAAAATAATTATAATATAAAAAAGTAGCTGACATTATTATTGACCCATTTTCCTCCATTAGTGTGGTTTGTTCATAGATAGAGTTTCTCCATACAACTACGAGGGAAGGCAAACAAGCTAAGACTAAAATAAATACAAAATATAAAGGTGTATTTTATGGAGTTGCAACAAGGTAATTACCCAGGTCTTTGCCTAAGGATTAGGAAACCTGAGACTTGGGAGGTACATTTGGTATCAAGCCTATTTTCTGCTACACTATGTTATTTTTAAACATATTGCAGCAGAACCAATAATAAAAATACATTTGACTTGTTTTGTTTTTAAATATCTAAAGGAAGAAAACCGTCCTTTCATCTGCCATCCAAATGACAGATTTCAACTAAACTTACAATGAAAAATACATAACAAAAAGGAAATGTAAAAGTTTTTTGTTTGTTTACTAAACACAGCTCACTCATTTCTAGGGTGTTTTAGTCTCATGATTGAAAGAACCCCTTTTCATATATCGACAACAGAAGTAACAGATGAGGACTAAAATATATGTATTAAGATACTATGAATTTACTTTATTTCAGTAACTATGGGAAAGAGAAAATATTTGCCTATAGATATCCCTGACTTAGAAGCCTAACTTCTTAATGTATTACTTGAATTGCTTATCCTTTGGGGACTTCAATTCTCAGGCTTCGTGAGCATTAGACATGATAATATCAGACACCTTTCAGGAGAATCAACTCTTTTCATTGAAGAAATACAAATAAAATATAATTTCCCTTGAAATGCTGCTTAAAAAATTTCTGTAGAGTTATGTTTAACATGATATTTGAGGAGTGGGGTGTTCATTCTCCTTTGTGCATTCTTTTTCATTTTGAATTGATACTGACACAGCCTTCCCTAGACGGCACATCATAACCTATATGGAAAGATTGTTATTGGCTAACCAAGCTGTAGATGGGGAGATATCTTGTTTCCATGGTGATCAAATCCACTCTCCTGGCACACTTAAATTCTAAGCTATAAGGAGTATTTAGAAGTGAAACCTAAGATATCTTTTTATATATCAATTTCAAAAGAAGTGAAAAGTAACATGTTAAGCCCTTGTATGTGAGGCCAGTCAATTTCACTAACATTTAATGCTGACCAACATATTGGAACTCTTCATCCTTATTTTCTTAAATTTTATGTATGTATGTATGTATGTATGTATGTATGTATGTATGTATGTATTTACTTACTTACAAACCATTCCTTCAACATCTAATAAGTGCTAGGATATATAAATATATAGAGACATCAGTTATGAATAACAAAAGATAACTGTTTTGATACAGCTTCTAAAATGGCTTTGTGAGGAGTTCCATGAATCAACAGCTAAAACTGATGAAAATTATTAAAAATAAACATGTAAAGTCTATGAAAATCATCCTAGGATCACAGCAAATGAAGAAACATTTATATAAGAAAATCTACTAAATCTCATGAAGACAGTAAAAGTTGAGCCATGAGCCATTGTCTCCCTCATCTTCTCCCCAGCTCAAAGTAGAAACTCAGCTCCAGGTGATGTGGCCTACAGAGTGAGATATATTTCTTCAATTAATAGTGAAAGGAAAATTAGTTTTTCGCATGCAGAAAAATGAAGTTAGACACATACCTCACTCCATATAAAAAAGCAGCTTAAAAAACATTGGAGTTAAATTTAAGACCTGAGACAATAAAGCTGTTTGAAGAAAACATAGTATAAAATGTTTTGATAATGGTCTAGGCAATGATGTTTTTGGTCTGGCAATGATTGTTTGGATATACCCTAAAACAGGGGTGGGCAAACTTTTTGACTCGAAGGCCACAATGGGTTCTTAAACTGGACCGGAGGGCCGGAACAAAAGCATGGATGGAGTGTTTGTGTGAACTAATATAAATTCAAAGTAAAGGAGCGGAGGGGAGAGCAAGAGAACCGGATAGAATAGCCGGATCTGGCCCACGGGCCGTAGTTTGCCCACGGCTGCCCTAAAAGCACTAACAATAAAAGCAGAAATAAATTAATAGATTGCATCAACCTAAAAAGTTTCTGCACAGCAAAGGAAACAATCAACAGATTGAAGAGAGAACCTAAGGAAGGGGAGAAATTATTTGCAAACCATATATCTAATAAGGACTATCTAACTAATCATCACGGAAGTGCAAATCAAAATCACAATATGGTATTATCTCATACCTCTTAGGGTGGCTATTATAAAAAATATAAAAGAAAACAAGGGAGGATGAGGATATTGAGAACAGGGAACCTTTATATAATGGTGGGATTGTAAATTGGTACAGTCATTGTGGAAAACAATATGGAGATGCCTCAATAAATTGAAAATAGGCCCTGGGCAGTATGGCTCAGTTGATTGAGTGTGGTCCAGTGCACTGAAAGGTCTCAGGTTTGATTCTGGTCAGTTTGATTCTGGTCAGGGCACATGCCTGGGTTGCAGGTTCAATCCCTAGTTGGGCAGCCTATCAATGTTTCTCATTTCTCCTCTCTCTCTCTCTCTCTCTCTCTCTCTCTCTCTCTCTCTCTCTCTCAAGAATCAATAAAAACAAATATATAATAACATTTAAATTCTCTAGTAAATAGAATTTTTGCAAAGATAACTTACGAGCTGTTGTTGCAATGTTAAGATTGTGTGTTTTCCCTATAACTAGACCACATGGGCAAACTGAAACATTCAATATGTGCTTGTTTTTTGTTGGTTTTTTTGTTCTTGTTTTTGTTAATCCTTACTCAAGGATATTTTTTCCATTGATTTTTAGAGAAAGTGGAAGGGAGGGAGGGAAAGGGGGAAAGAGAGAGATAGAGATGATAGATAGATAGATAGATGATAGATAGATAGATAGATAGATAGATAGATAGATAGATAGATAGAGAGAGAAACATTGATGTGAGAGAGATACATGATTGGTTGCCTTCTATATACAGGATTGAACCTGCAACCCAGGTACCTGCCCTGGACTTGGAAACGAACCCAAAACCCTTTGATGCATGGGCCAGTGATTTAACCACTGAGTGCCACTGGCCAGAGCAAATGTGCATTTCTTTTTTACCATGTGTACCAGTTGATAATTCGGATTTTGTAATCAAAGAAAACACGGTAATTTCAAGAGAAACATCAAAAGTGCTTTATTCAAAGTAATGTCCATCGCTAGCTACACATTTCCCCCATCTTTCAGGGAATTTGTGGATACTGTCCCAATAGAACTTTTCTTGTTTTGAGGCAAACCTTTTAGAGACCCAATTTTCCACTTTGTATGTTTTGAAGTGCTGCTCAGAAAGTGTGTGTGCCATTGATCTGAACAAGTGGTAATCTGAAGGAACAAGGTCTGATGAATACAGTGGGTGGGTTAATACTTCCTAGGCAAGATCTTTTAAGGTGTCTTTAACTGGTTTTGAAGTGTGTGAAGATGCGTCATCATGAAGCAAAATTACTTTGCTGTGTCTTCTGGCCCATTCTGGTGGTTTTATGATCCAAGCATGGTTCAAATTGATTCTTTGTTGTCAGTAGCAATCAGTATGAACGGTTTCACCTGGTTTTAGAAGCTCATAATATGCCACACCTTTCTAATCCCACCAAATGCAGAGCATCGTCTTCTTTCCGAAGCGATTTGGCCTTGCAGTCGATGTTGATAGTTGACCTGGATCAACCCATGATTTTGTGTGTTTGGGATTCTCAAAATAAATCCACTTTTCATCGCTAGTCACAATTCGATGCAAAAAAGACTTTCTTTCGGGCTGTTGAAGCTACATTTTATAGATGACTTTTTGGTTTTCCATTTGTCTTTCGTTCAGTTGATGTGGCACCCATTTTCCTTCCTTTAAAATCTTTCCCATTGCTTGTAAACCATCAGAAATTGTTTTCTGAGCAATGTTTAATCTTTCTGCAAGTTGTTTTTGGGTTTGACATGCATATTCATCCAATAATGCTTGTAATTGTGGGTCTTCAAACTTTCGGTTGACCTGGACGTTCTTTGCCTTTCACATTGAAATCATCACTTTTAAAGTGTTTAAACCAACGTTCACAAGTTTCTTGAGACTAGAGGCCCATTGCATGAATCTTCATGCAATAGGACTTCCTTCCCTTGGCTGCTGGCACTGGTTTTCCTCCGGCACCCGGGACCCGGGCCTTCGCTTTGGCTGCCCTCTTCCATCTTCACTTTGGCCAGAGCCTTCAGTCTTCGCTCCAGCCAGAGCCTTTAGTGTCCACTCTGGCCAGAGCCTTCAGTCTTCTCCGCTCTGGCCAGAGCACTGCTCCTATAGCTCCCTCTGCCCCCTCCCCTCCCCCTCATAGCAGGTGTCCTGCCTTGCCCAGCCGATCCGTGCCTGCATATGCAAATCAACCCTCCACCTTTGTTGGGTTAATTTGCATATTCACTCCTGATTGGCTTGTGGGCATCGTGGGGGTATGGTAAATTTGCATATTTTGCTTATTAGTGTGGATGGAGCATGTTCACCATAAGCTTCCCAAAGTATACGATAACTTTCAGCAGCACTTTTCTTCAAAATAAAGTAATGAATTAAAACTTCCCACAAATGCTCTTTTTTTTTGGCATGAAATTTGACATTTTTAAGTGTAAAAATATCTATGATGTTAACACCTTCAGAAAATTTGACATATGAAGTTTTGAAGCTTGCTGTCAATACAACAAAATAGCATACATATCAAATGGCATAAACAGGCAGTCCTCAGGTTACATCGGACTCGACATACATCGTTTCGTGGTTACGTCGCCATCTCCCATTTATTTATAAAAAAAAAAAAAACTAAGTTCCATCATTTCAACATATGTACAAATGTGCTTTATGTTTTTTATTATTTATTTACCACAAGTAAAGGTCAGGAATTGTTATCTTTCTTTTAATTTTTTTTTTTTTTTTACTGATTCACTTCATTGCTGCTGTGTATGTGCTCCATGTGAGTGATGAAGGTGCTTATGTAGATGGGTTCCAACTTACGGCGAAAATCACGTCATGCCGCGCCATAGGAACAGATCTCTGATGTAACCCAAGGACCTACTGTATATCAACATATGTGTAACTTCATCTATTCGCATTATTAACCAGTACACCTGGTAAGCTGAAATCATAGTAACTTAATTTAGAAAAGCAAACACCTTTTATGAAAGAATAGCATTAGTTAGCAGTAACATTTATGTTGACAATAAAAGTAAAAATAATCTTTAAATAAATAGTATAGTAGACAACATTTTTTGGAAGGGAGGTAGAGTAACAAATCACATCCTTATGATAATTAGGAAACCAATGTTTGTCCATGCCAGTTTTTAAAACATACTAGAATCAATCAAAATCCAAAGTCAGATTTATTTTATAGCGTGTTCCATTTTAATGAAATTCAAGAGAGAATTTCAGCAAATCATTGTAACATGTCTTTTTGGGCAAACCATGTTGCTGAAGATTTAGTGTCATTTCAAAAGAGTCTTATAAAAGGCCATTCTATGTTAATTTGGGAATTATATTGCTTATAACACCTTGGGGTAAAATTTGGATCCTCAGTGCTCGGTTTGCCTCTCTCAACAAACATTAGACAATTCAGTAGGCAGAGAAAAAGCTAATTCTGCTTCTTGTTCATTAGCATGCCTGAACCTATGGATATTTGATTTTATTCTGGCAATTAAAGTATGAATCAGACACATTGTCACCGTGAGTTTCTCCACGGGAGACATAGTCCTACCCCCTGCTCTGTGGAGAACCATTTGCTAGGCCATCTCCTTCGGCTAAAATTTCATTTTGCATTATTCGGGCATGAAATGCATTGAGCTGCCTGACACATGGCAATAAAACATTTTGTCTGCTATCAGTTCCAACTTGTTGAACAACTATGTTAGATGGAAGGGAGTGCCTCCCCATAGAGGGTTAGTTCCTAGAGTAGAAAAATTGGCACCCAAAGTCACCTTATTTACCCCACTTTCCCAAACTTTCTCAAATGCCCCTCTAATTCTTATTCTAAGATGCACTCTTAAAAGAGTCCTGTGCCAGGTAAACTAAGGTAAACAATTTGATTCTTCTCTGACTCATGAGCCTTTCCTTGCTGTGCCATGGAGTCACTGAAGGTACCTAGTACTGGATTGTAACACATGGTGGTTTAGCTCCGACCTTGGGGCACACGGGCAGAGCTATCCAATACTAATGTGGTTTCAGCTAGTAGCCATGCTGGCTTTATAACCCAATTCTTTTATTTTTTTTTAATCTTTATTGTTGAAAGTATTACATATGTCACCTTTTCTTCCCCATTGACTTCACCTCCGGCCCCCACCCCCCACCCTACCTCCAGGCATTCACCACACTGTTGTCTGTGTCCATGGGTTATGCATATAAGTCCTTTGGTTGCTCTCTTCCCACCCACCCACTGAGTCTTTATTGATGCTTCTCTTCTTGAGGCAAATTCCTTAGAACCTGAGTCTCTGCCTGCCCCCCTAGCTTTTCCATCTCCACTTCCTAAATGACCTGAGGTCTGAGATCTGAGACCGAAGAGCTGGGACTCTCGGCATGCTGGGATTGCTCTTATTTATCCCTTCCTGGTTGACCTTGATACACAGCCTTGGCAGAAGCACCTAATGGGTAGTTTGTTAAATGGATGAATGAAGGATCGTGTTTACAGCTGTACTACCCAGACTATCACCCATTTCTTGACATTGGAACAACACGTGAATGGAGTTGTATATTCTTTGTCCCTCTCTTATGATATAAAATAAGGATGAATGAAGAAGATACAGCCCAATCTCAACTAGTCTGGAATATAATCTGTATGAAAGGAAACATATAAATTAGGAAAGGCAGAACATGAAGTGCTTTGTCTGGCTAAGAAGTAATGGAGAACTAGTCATAATTTTTAATTATTAGGATCTGATTTCAAACAGGCTGGTCTATGAACTTTCCGCTGTTGGACAACATGCAAGCACTGGATTTTATACTGACCTTTAGTTAAGTCCTATTTGAGATACTTCTGAGATTAGGAAACCTGACTTTACCGGAGAATCCAGGATTCTAAATATTTTCCTTTCGTTTAAATGATTCCCCCGGAAGCAGGAGATGTCTGTGAAATGCTTAGACAAATGTGGTTAATATAGCCTATCATTAATTTGTCAGGTCTAATTAATGGTATCAGTTACCAGATGCAGAGGGAGACCATTACACTTCCTAGGAGTATAAAAAAGGCAGTCAAGGAGGCTGCTGAAACCTATACTCTCCCAGGATTACTGAAAGTAATGGAGTGAAAAATAGTAAGCTAAATAGAATACTTAAGAGAATTAAGAATATGGATTTATTAACTCTGTTCAACTGCCATCCTGGGTGGACCCAAACGTCTAGGGGTGTTAAGCAAACATCAACAAAAACCCAATATTCTAAGCAACAGACTTCTAGTTAGTGCCAAAGGGAGGTTAACATCCACACAGATACTGTCTTGACTCTGACCTGTGCTGTAGTTTTTCCATTATGCTGATCTGTGTTTTGGGGGTACTTTGCTTGTAGTCTTCTGAAACCCTGAACATAGAACTCAGGTGCACCACACCTACATTTCTAACCCGCAGAAACAATGAGATACAAAATGTGCAACGTTTTAAGGTGCTAAGTTTGTCATAATTTGTTGTGCAGCAATAGGGAGCTAATACAATACTTAAAATAATTATCTGAACAAATGAATGACAGTGTCTGAATATGGATAAAACTACATATTCTATTTGAAGGTAAATATTATTTTTAATTGGCATATCAACCACTAGTTAATTATCCTGAAATTAGTCTTCAATGAAGATTATTCCATTCCATGGATATTTAGTATATGCCTACAGAAATGCACAAAGTAGAGAACAGAGTAAAAGCCATTTATTGTCTAATTCAAGTATAAAGCACTTTATTACAGACTGGTGACGGTGGTTAAATATTATTATTTTTGAGGGGATTGGGTCAAATAAAATGTCTGTAAAATTGGCTTTATTCTGCAACCCGCCTGAATTTGGGAGCAGTAAAATTAATGAAAGAACTCTCAGATAATGTCTATCCACTGACCTTTCCTATTTTGAACAGTTTATGTTCCATCTAATTTCTTACACATCAAGTATCACTGCATCCAAAATAGCAGGGTAAGAGTCACCTCGTTTTACAATCTGTAAGCTTCCATTATAGTTATTAACATTTTATTTCTAAAATTACTGTCAGCCTACTACTATTCTCTCCTTCTATGACCCTATTTTATGTACATTTTCCCGATCTCCAAGGCCTTCTTTTTTGTCATTTTAATTTTCAATTTCTATTCTAATTTTAATTATAATCAGCACCATTATTTCAAGGCAGCAAATTTTAGAATTGCTTTTGAATCTCTGGATAGCTTAAGAAAAAGTAGTTATTTTCTTTAAAACCTCCGAAGGCAAAGAGAGGTATGACCTCTGGCAGATGTAGATTCTAAGTACTTTGAAACATGATCCTGAATAATAAACGTGAAACACACAGAGTCATGGGAGATGTGCTTGTGGGAGTCAGAAAGATACACTTTGCCATCTTCCCTCAGTGATCTCTCTGTGCTACTCATTCACAATAAACATTCTAATCCATGGACATAACTGACATTTTAAATAACACATTCTGTTTTTAATGTACATGCAGCACATAAGGAGGAAAACATTTCCGTGACTGCAGCAGATGCTTATTTATACGTATTTAGTGCCATTATAAAAAAGAGCCTGGAGGCTCTCACGTATATGCCCAGTGCTGAGGGAGATGCGTTTCATTTCTGGCAATTTAAGGCAACTAATCACTCTCATTAAACAAATAAGGAGTTATGACATGCGCAAGAGGAAAATGCTGTGAGCACAGTGCATCTCGAACATAAATGTGATCTGGAACTTGAATTTCTAGCCGCATCTTATTTGAGCACAGATTATTGGGGAGGTTATGACTTGTGGCTATTTCTCCATTTGATACAGGGAACCCTGCAATGGCAGGTCTCTGCCACTCGCTTATTAGAATGGAGAGGGGGTTAGCGGTGGAGTAAGAAGAGGCCGTGTATGTTAAAATTATACCTGGACGCATTTAATCTTGGGGTTGCTAACTGCTTGAATAGAGGTGGAGATAATTCACAGACATAATAGCCCAGTGGATTGAGAGAGAGGCAAGGTATGAGGGAAGGCTCTAAGGCATAAGGACCACAGTAAATATTAAGCATGAGCAGTAGAAAGCAGCAGAAGCTCTGATCTGCGGGCAGTCCCCAAGGGTTCCTACAGCTGTGAAGAGCCCTCTCTCACTTCAGGGTGGTGGAAATAGTGAAGGCTTTGGATTGAGGCAGGACTGAGGTAAATCTCTGCTCCATGGTGAATGAACTCCCTGCCCATGTGTGCAGTGTGCAGCTTAACTCTCAAAGCCTCTGTTTTCCCTTCAGTGAAAATGGCTTAATGATTCTTGTCTCTGAAATAGTTTGTGAGGATTAATGTCTTTGAAAGTTGAGCTAAAATGAGTGATAGTGGCGCTCTCTTGTTTTGTTTCTAATTTGAAGAGTTGAGAAAAACCCATTCTCAGTAAAGAAACCTCTCATTGGATACATTTAATAACAGAACAACGTGAAGCTTACCTCTGGGTAGGTATGGGAAAAACCTAAGATTATTCAGAAAAAATAAAGATTGCTTTGCATCTCACTTGGATGGATCACTGTAGAATTGTAAGAAATAGAGAAAGTACCCAAAGAGAAAGTTAATGAAGAAAAGCATATAAGAAAAGAAAGATAGAAAAAATGCCCTCATAATGAGCAAATTCACAGTTCTAATTAATTTTTAAAGCATATTTGGCACTGTGCTAGGATCTGTGGTCAGATTATGGTCTAAAGATCCGGTAAAATCTTCTGAGGGAGACATATGCATGTAGGAACTAAACCAAGGCAATGGAATGACCTATTAGTAGCTAGAATCTATTAGGTGCTTATGAATATTGAATGAATAAATGAGTGAATGAGTGGATAGAGATGAATGACAGATGGATGGATGAGAGCTTTGGACTCAAATCTTATTTTTAGAATTCTAATACTAGTATATCATAGTTTTAGTGGCTTGTGAGGAGAATTGCATTTATCTTCCATATTTTTCTCCACATTGCTCCAGGACAAAGAAAAACGTAAAGCTGATTTTTCCATATGCTATCAGTGCTCACTTCTGATTATTAGGTTATCAGATTTCTCTGTCCTTATCTAAATATAAATATTTCCTTTGGTTTTAGAGAATATATATATATATATATATGGCAAGGAAAACATGTTCCAGAGAATACATGAATTATTTTGCTCATAATAGGTTAGTTTCTCTGAAATAAATATCAGAATAGAAAAACAAGTTGAAGATTAAATAAATCCCTTGACATATAAAATTGAAAAATGGGTAATACAAAGATTGTTGAGTGAATGGAATTGGGAGTGATCAAAGCAATGTCATCCAACTTCAAAAGAATTTTATGCAAACTGAAAGATGCAGGAAAGAGAAAAACAACAGCTTCTTTAATTTTAATTTTATTATCTCAGTATGGCAAGAGGAAAGATCACCTACATTTCTGTAGCGGGGACAAAAAATAGGTTGGGAGGGGTCATTCAGTGAGATTCCATGAGCAGACAGAGAGGGCGATCTGGTCATTATCTGGGGCAAGAGATCACCCCAGGTCTCATGTGTTTGACTTCACCTCCTTGCCATTAGTTTGCGAGAAGCAGAGCTTAAACATTTTAGAAGAAGCAGGAACCCCAGAAAAACTAAGGAAGAATCGCTTAGCCAGGACACCAAGAGCTACAACAGCTGTTGTGTCAAAAAATAGGTCAGATGATTTTGCAACACACAACCTGTTTTTGTGGTTGGACTCTGCCATGTCCAAGCTGAGTCACATTGGGCACGTCACCTAGCATCCTTGAAACTCTTCTATTGGGTGATTTTGGAGGGAAGGCACCAACAAGGAAATGGTCCACCTCTCTGCATGCTGCTCAGTTCAGTCTGTTAAAATCCAACCCAAATGGCCTAGCGTGTCCAGGATAGCATCACCCCTGTTGGAAAATGAGGGAGGGAGTCCCATCATTCCAGCTGAATGACAGAATCCACAATAGACCAAGGATGGAAAAGGCAAGCAGACCCCTTCCTTATTTAAGCCTAAATCTTCCCATCTGTAAAACAAGGTGGTCATTTTTTGCTTTGCTTTGCAGACAAGTTATGATGAAGAAAAAATACAAAATAAATTCCAAAAAATAATATTTTTATACCAAGTTGTAAAATGGCTGTTAATGTCAAAAGTTATAATCATGATTGCTAAATAATAAACTTAACAACATTTAGAGACAGGCCTTGTAGCCTCTATAAACAAGATCATTTAATTATAAACTAGACATATCTGTATTCAAATATGAGGTGCATCACTCTTTTTTTTTTTTTAATAGCAGCAGTGGGATCCGAGGTGTATCACTTTTTAACTGTGTCATCTTAGACAACTCACTTAACCTTTCTGAATCTTTATTTCCTCATCTGGTTGTGAAATCCTATCATTCAGGAAGTTTGAAATACCTAGTTTGATGATAAAAGTAAAACACTTAGTGTAGACCTCCTTATATGGTAATTCTCTTCCTCCTCTATTGTTCTAATGTATTATAGCCTAATCTCAGTGTTGCCTCTAGCATTATTGCTCTTTGTGGTGAAACTTGACACCATTCATTCCTTCTCTTATCTGGGGTGGCCACAGTTGTCTTCACTAAAAAGCCTATTACTTCCTGTTCCACTGGATGGCTCTCAAGTTCCATATTCACCACTGGGAATATATGAATATTCCTTGATGACAATTGATATTGGACATCTTCCAAATGGAAGAAAGAAATCTGAAAATGGTGAATATGATATGACTCTAGGAGGTCAGAATAAGTGTTGCCGGTCGTTGAATACAGTAGATGAGATGCCTTAGGACCTTAACCCTTATTTTTATAAACTAGAGGCGTGGTGCACGGATTTGTGCACTGGTGGGGGTCCCTCAGCCTGGCCTGTGGGGATCGGGCCATAACCAGCTCTCTGATGTCCCCGGGGGGGTCCAAGATTGCGAGAGGGTGCAGGCCAGGCTGAGGAACCCCACTGGTGCACAATTGGGGCCGGGGAGGGACCATGGAAAGGCTTCAGGGCGTGTCCAGCCCATCTCACCCAGTCCCGATTGATGGGACCCCAGCAGCAAGCTAACCTATGATCAGAGCATCTGCCCCCTGGTGGTCAGTGCACGTCATAGCAACTGGTCAAACAGTCAGACACTTAACATATTAGGCTTTTATTATATAGGATTAACCTAAGGAAAATTTGTTCTTGTTATAAGTCATTCCACTTAAAGTTGTAGAGCCAATCAATGACATTGAGTGAGGATTTGTTGTATTACTCATCCGTTGATAAATCAGACAAATATGTTCCAGTCATCTCTTCATTAATTAGTTTATCCATGGCCATGCCACACGCCTAGAGCTTATCCCTTGGGCAATGTAGGGGATTCTGTAGTGCATTGCTGAGTTTACCTTCCGGACTGAGTCATCAGGGAAAGTGAGGTTATGAAACAAGGATCAGAATAGACTATGCAAAACCTTGAATGCCATGCTAACAGATCTATATTTTCTTGGTCGATGTTTCTAAAAATGGATTTCCATGTTATCACTTTGTGTGTGTGTGTGTGTGTGTGTGTGTGTGTGTGTGTGTGTGTGTATGTTCCCATGTGTGCCTGTGTGTAAATATAGTAAGGGAAGGAAGATTCTGTTGTCAGATAAGTTTTGAAAAATTCTGTGCAGGACACTGTAAACAAGTGTCATTATTGAGAATTTAATGTATTCCCCTGAATTGTGATTTTTTTTGTTGTTGTTGCAGGGAGTGGAGCATTTCCAAAATATATTCCACTCAGGGTCACAATTTGTGGGGATGCTAGTATTTCTCAGAATATGATTTGGGAACTGAACTCTGGTGAACAGGAGAAGATAATAGGGTTTCAGATGAAATGCTTATGTGTATTAGTTAAGTGTGGAGGCAGTAGGCAGAAATGGAATTGACACAAGCCAATTTCCTACAGTCGTTCTTTGCTTGTGTTCTGACTGGGATAGAGATTCCTATTGGACCTATAACTGACTCGAAGACTTCAGAGTTCAAACTAGATGTAAACGTGTGGAAGCATCACTGTTATGATGCTGCAAAGGCTTTAGCTGCTTTGAAAAACTTTCATCACAGGATTTTCATGCACAATGGTTACTTCAGGACAAGTGGCTCTTGCCTGTTTATTGAAAAAAAGCTGATTATTGACTTCAAACATTGAAATATTTGGCCAGCAATGAATGCTTGTGTGTGTGTATGTGTGTGTGTGTGTGTGTGTGTGCGCGCGCATGTATATGCAAGGGAGAGTGGGTGGGGGGGGAGAGAGAGAGACAGAGAGAGACAGAGGAGACATAGAGAACACCATCATTAGGGGAGGCCTGACTGGAGGTGGTAAACACGCAGTACAATATACAGATGAATTACACACCTGAAACCTATATAATTTTATTTATCCAATCTTAACCCCGATAAATTAAATTAAAAAACCCATATACTTAAAAAAATAAATAAATTACTAAAAACTGGGGTGAAAAAATAGAAATCTAATTCTTAATTATATCTTTTAAACTATAATTTAATTATTAATTTTTATTAATCATATATATAAAGCATCCTGCATGTCAGAATTATTTGAGAATGTTACACACACACACACACTTATACACAAAACACATATTTTCTGCTGCTCAGGGGAACATATAAAGAAACATACTCATCTGTAGGGAACATTTTAAGGGAGACATTGTAGTATAATAGAGACCTTCATTTCTCTCTGTCCTTCCCCTCAGTATAGCTTATCCCAAGAGGCACATTCTGTTCTACCTCAATGACACATGTCACAGTGGAGCCACCTGTGAAAACTCCCCCTGCCCCATTCTGTTCTGCAATAGTGGATTTTTTTTATTTTAATTATTGCTTTTTACTGATTTCAAAGAGGAAGGAAGAGGGAGAGATAGAAACATCCATGATGAAAGAAAATCATTTATTGGCTGCCTCCTGCACACTCCCTACTGGGGATTGAACCCACAACCCAGGAATGTGCCCTAACCAGGAATTGAATTGTGACTTCTTGGTTCATAGGTCAACACTCAACCACTGAGCAACACTGTCCAGGCTGCACTACTGGAATTTTTGATCGGATAAAAGAGGAAGTCCAAGTTTGTTTGTTTTTTTCAAAGTGTAATCTCTTTTCTGTTCTTATAAATGTCATGGTGAATTTGAGATAGTAAGAGGGAAGAAACTATTTTCAAGTGATTCAAATCTTCAGCTTTAAACTAATGGACTAATATGGGAGCATAAAGGAGAGTGAAGAACAACCATCCCCCAGTTTCATTAAAAAAAAAAAAAAAAGCTGAGTGGCTCAGTGGACTGGGGTGTCATCTCATACACCAAAAGCTAATGGGTTCCATTCCTGGTCAGTGTACATACCTGGGTTGTGGGTTCCATCCCCAGTCAGGCCTGATCCCTGGTTAGGCTCTTATGGGATGCAACCAATCATGCTTCTCTCTTCCCCATCCCCTTTAAAAATCAATATCAATATTCCAGCTAATTTTCATTATACGCCACTTTTGTGTGCATCCTACTTGGTTTGACCAGTCTTATCTGACTGTTTTCAGTCAGCCTGAACTATTTGTGATTATACTTCTTGGTATACTGTCCAAAGTCCTCCTGTTATTCTTGCTTGGCAAAGTCTTATTCATATGTCAAGAGTCAGTACCACAGGATGGAAATACTTTATGTGACCATGTGCTTTACTTTACTGCAATGCAATTGAGTCTTTTGTAACCAGGAGTACATTGGGAGGAGACCTATTGTTTTAAGATCTCTTGGATCTTGTCTATGTCCACAAATATATGCCCTTAGGGAACATTTACAGAACTAATGAATCATTATGTACTTATAATGCAGAAAGTTTTTGCCAAATAGTGTACCTAAATTATTTTGAATTCCTTGTGTATATAAATATATTATTTTCCTGAGAAAATTAGGATATCATTTTTTTTTCATGTGGAACATTTCCTATTATAAATATGAGTTAGAAGAAGCAATTTTGTAGAGGCTCATTTAACCCAGTCATGTTAAAATGTCCACCAGGGAAATATTTCTGAAATCTAAGTAATGCATAAATATTTTTACTACAGACCATTTCATTTCTAATTTCCTGAATTTAACTCAAATCAAGTTGATTTTGATAATAGAGCTGTGCAATTACTTTTAATCTAGGATATGAACTAACTAACTAAATACATGAATCCAAAAATGCATAAAGCTTGGGATGTGAAGCGGGAATCAGGGTTAAATGTAAAAATTCCATACTTATTACATTCTCTCCTTTTGTATCATATTCAGCAAGTTCATATATTTCTGTCAATGCTGACAATAATGATGTTTTTGCCCAGTGGAAATGATAGTCATTAAATAACCTTGACATTTAGAAATGTGTTCTAACATGTATGTTTTACTATAATTATGAAAAGGTCCTAAGCTATCAGATTCAGCAGCCAGTGAATCCCTAAGAATGCTAGGTGAAAAATTAGATTTACAAGTATATACCAGACAGTGAACAATATTTTTCCAAGTCAAGTAAAAATTTCTTGAGGTCGAGAAATGCTTTCCCAGCAGGTAATATTAGAGTTTGTTATTAAAAATGAAATCTGTTTTTAATATACAAATAATATACACATACATATCTATTTGTAAGGCAGAAAGATTTTGCATTAAAAATGTACGTAGATATATAATATGGCTGAAAGGGAGATAGGTTTTCCTTTGTAAACAAATAACAGGTACATAATTTGTATTTATTAACAAATATGCTGATAACTTATTAGCAATAACAAACAATTCTTTCTGATTAAGGGGGTAATTGAGAAAGCATATCATTGCCAAACCCTGAGTTTGATGATTTTAAGTATGTGATCTCCCTTAATTCTTTTGAAATGGGGATCTAACATCAATTATTTCAGATGAGGGATTTGGAATTCCCAATGGCCCCAAAGGATTTGTCAAAACTTGAATAATAAATGGAAATCTGAGGTGTCCTGGATTGATTATCCTATTAAGATTGTCCATCTCAACATCTCTTTTCATGCAGTCATGATTTATGCTTCACCTTCTATTCAAACAAACATGCTTTCATTAAGGTAAAACTAAATGTTTTAGAGATCATTAATGAAAACATATTAATACAAAAATGCAAAATACATGTTTGTTTCCTTCATGATGGATAGGAGTGAAAATAAAAATATTACATAATATTTACAAAGTTTTTATGTACTCTTAAATTCTTATTTGTGTACCATTTTTTAAACCAAAATCAAACTTAGGACATAGGCATTATGACCTCTACTTAATCATAACACATTCATTTTTCCCACTTTTTTAATATGGTGAAAATAATCAGTAGTGTGGATAGCATGATTACAATCCTGAACATTTTCACACATGATACTTTATTTTGTGCATGCTAGATACTAATTCTCCATGTAATCACCACGTCTTGATGCTTATCATTTGTATTATATTTATAGGAGGTTTATTCCAATATTTAATCTTGTAAGTCTATAAAGTTCTACTTTTTAAAATGTGTTAAATATCACAATCAAGAAATAAAATGTAATAAGGTACACATAATAAGGAAAACCAATTTTTATTAAATAAAAATCCCTAAGCCCAAAGAGGTTAAATATATGTTCAAGTCTGCCCCGCTAGGAAAAGGCAACATTGAGAATATAGAGGGGTTTGAGTTTGTTTCAGTCTTCCTAGTTACTTCTAATTAAAATCTCTCATGATATCCACTTGATGTTAGATTAGGAAGTAAAAGTTAATGTCTCCACCTCTATATTTTACGTTCTGCTGCCTGCCCATAATGTTTATTCTGCCAAATGTTCTAAGTAATAGCATACCAAGTCTATCTTATATTTCTAAAACAACACCACCAAGTTGTTTCCTAAGTGGCGTTAAACACTGCTCAACTTTAATAATGGAACTGGAAAAAAAAGACACTTAAAATTATAGATTATACTTGAGGTTCCCAGATCTGACAGAACCAATTTTGCTTTTTCCTTTCAATTCTGGAACTATCGACATCTTAGTGAAAGCTGAATTTAAAAAAGAAATGCTCAAAAGGCATTAGGAAAGATGCATGGATTAGCACGCATGTGCTGTGTTTTGCTTACATTGGGCCACTCACTTGGAACAATAGCATAAACGACAAGGAAAGGCAGACAACCTGTGAGCACACTCCCGAGGTAGCTAATAGAATCTTTAAAATGAATAGCAGGGAAGGCACATGGCACACACATGGGATGTAGCAGTCACGTCCCGGCGCTCTAAACCAAGGGCTCAGTCAATTAAGGCCTCTTTTTGTTAAATAACACTAAATTAAACCTCATAATAAAACTAAATTATAGAAGAAGATTTGTAAAACTATAAAGTTAAAAGTAAATTGTTCTTATCAAAACATGGCTGTGTATTCTCTAAATATTTTCTTCCCTATCAGGTATGTGGGTCTTTTACTCCAATTTGTTCCATGTTCAGCCAAGATGCACAACCTGCCTCTCCATCAGAGGTTCTTTTCCATTTCCCAGGAAGTCCCAGTGTCAGGCAAAGACCATTTCTGCCTCTTGCCTTAGGGGAAGACTGGTCTCTAATGTATTTTTTAGTTTATTTTGTTATTTCTATTCTTTCTCTTTTGTATGTTCATTCAATTTTCATTAGATTTAAATAACACAGTGAGTGTCCACTTTTATTTTGTATTTTGGAAATTTTGTTATGCTCTGAGAATATGTTTTTTATTCTCAAGGAAATCCTTGTTTAACATCTCACAGGTAGATTTCTTAAATAGACAACACTAAAAAGCAATGTTGTAATTCTAGACCTATTCTAAAATAAAATGCTTATATAATGAAATAAAAGCAGGAACTGAAAAATACCATAATAGTAGTGTCAGCATGGTTAAGAATGAGGACTTTGTTTAAATCTCACCTCAGCCACTTAATAGCATTACATAAACACATAATGCTGGAGCCGAAACCGGTTTGGCTCAGTGGATAGAGCGTCGGCCTGCGGACTGAAAGGTCCCGGGTTCGATTCCGGTCAAGGGCATGTACCTTGGTTGCGGGCACATCCCCAGTGGGAGGTGTGCAGGAGGCAGCTGATTGATGTTTCTCTCTCATCGACATTTCTAGCTTTCTATCCCTGTCCCTTCCTCTCTGCAAGATATCAATGGAATATATTTAAAACAAAAACAAAAACATAATGCTGGAAAAGTATATTAACTTCTGTTTAATTATATCTAAAATAAAAATGATAAAAGTAGAGATGAGGAAGGTTGTTTTTTTTAGGAAGTTTAAATGCCCACTCTCATTGAAATCAAAGTACTGGATGGTGACTGGGAAATATCACTCTTGCTAAAAGGATTAAATACATATAAATCCTGTTAGCTCAGCATTTAACATGTGATATTTAATCAATAATTGTTGGTATTATTAGCATTACTAGTAGTTGTGGCAGCAATGGTATAGAAGTACTATTACAACTATTAGTGCTGCTATTATTATAATACTCTATCCTGGCCACATAATGAGTGAGTACATGAATCAATCAATAGACTAGGATTTGAATCCTTATCAGAAAGGAATAACATACATGATAATGGGGAAGCACAATTTTTATATAAAATCTCATTTCAAGTGATTTAGACCTTTCAACCTAAAGAAACCTAGATGATCATTTGGTTCAATTCCTCATCTCTGGAGGAAAATACTGAGTCCAAGAGAGACCTAATATTCTGTTAATGATCATGTAGCTCACGACAAAAAAAAAGCTCCCTTGGATTTAATTATGTGACAGACCAAACATCTACATGCATATCTGGATGCCTAACAAATTCCTTTCACAATGGTGGAAGTAGTTTATTATATAAAAATTTCAATATATATATAAAATGTTACATATGTTATTATAAATACTAGTACATACATATATTTGACCTATTGTAGGATTCTGTAATAACTCCTCTAAAGGTGTAATAGTCATGGGAAAGATATATTAATATGTTCAAATTTGTAAAGCTTGCTTTAAAAATAGACTAATATTATTTTTTGTAATGTATTTTATTGATTTTTTACAGAGAGGATGGGAGAGGGCTAGAGAGTTAGAAACATCGATGAGAGAGAAACATCGATCAGCTAGTTGCCTCCTGCACACCCCCCACTGGGGATGTGCCCACAACCAAGGTACATTCCCTTGACCAGAATCGAAATTCCCTTGACCGGAATTGAACCTGGGATCCTTCAGTCTGCAGGCCGATGCTCTATCCACGGAGCCAAACCAGTTAGGGCTAGACTAATATTATTAATGAAACATTACATGTTTAAAAAATGAGCAAAATATAGGAAAATAATCAGTTTCATCCTTGTGCTTACACTGTCCCTATCCTGAGCCCTTTGCCTATTTTCTCTGAGAGGACCTGTGAGCATCTGGACAACTGGGGGTGAAGATTTTGCAATGACTTGTTATTTACTGATGTTTTTGAACCAGCTACTTCCTAATCATGGAAAAGAATCCTTGATCATTGAAATTAAGTCATCCACTGGAATTTCCCTGATGGTTGGGCTTACATTCTCGCAAACAGATATTTGGCAAAAAATAGAGACATTTTTTTATGGTATCAGCAGAGAAGAAACCCCCTGTCCTTTCTCTTTTTCCTTCTTCTGATCTCCAGTCCTTGTGAAGGTGAATATATTAGGCCCAAACTTAGCTGCCCAAATCACTTGATTCATTCATTCTTTTATACATTCATTCCATGAAATCTCATTAAATGTTTTCTCTGTGTTTAGGGCACTGGGAATACAACTGTTAATAGTTTCACAACAGTACTCATGGAATTTATCATCTAACTGAGGAAGGAGACAAGTATTCAGTCATTGATGATTAATGGATGAAATCATAGTGGTAAATGCACTTTGAAAGCACATAGAAAAGACAACTCACCCAGACTTTGGGGACTGGAATGCTTATTGAAGAACATGCCTTTAAAGATGATACTGGAAATAGGAAGGGTAAGGTCAAGGGTATTCCAGATAGGGGATCAGCATGGGGTAAAGTCTGGTGGCAGAATGGATGGGGGGATTCCACAAAATTGAAAGAAGGTAAGAGTAATACATGGAAAGCTGTGAGTTGAAGGGCTGGAGATATATGTAAAAAATCAAGGAGAAAAGACATTTCTAAAGCATAATAAGATCTCAGATTGTGGCCTTATTGATGTATGTGATCATCATATATGTGCATGCAGATATATATATGTGTGTGTGTATATATATATATATATATATATATATATATATATATGTGTGTGTGTGTGTGTATGTGTATATATATATATATATATATATCTGTGTACATGACTATCTGAGAGTGTGTATATATACAGCACCTGTCAGCAAATTAGCAGTTAGATATACAGGGGCTCAATAATGGATTTCTCGTGAAAGACTTTACAATCACTTACAATCATCTCCTCCTCTTCATGTAGTACATCTTCAATTGAGTCTGAAAACAGTTTTGAAGAATCTATCTTCCACAAAAGCACATTAAATATATTTTAGGTGCATTTTCCACATTTAATCTTCAGAGAGACTGACAAAATGGGTCATCAAGTGAAGACTACAATTATTGTTCGTGAACTTTTGATAATATTATCTGCAAATGTCTGTTCACATTTGTATAAGAGCACAAGCCTGACAGAATATAGAGATGTGGTTTTTTTCTTTCATTTCAAAATTCCACTATTCAACATCTACTTCTAAGGTCTGTGATGAACAGTGACAGCATTTTGAAGGTATGCTTGTCTAACGTGATTGCAATTGCAATTCCATGAGTTGGAAGTCTTTTTTATTCAGAGACAATTACTTATGGAGAAATGCTTTCTCTGAAGCAGATGACACAAGGTGGTATTTGCTGGGAAGACATATAAAGATAACTTCACTCTGTCCCTCACTGGTTTTGCTCAATGGATAGAGCAGCAGCCAGTGGACTGAAAGGTCCTAGGTTCCATTCTGGTCAAGGGCACATGCCCAGGTTGCAGGCTCAATCCCCAGTAGGGGCATGCAGGAGGCAGCTGATCAATGATTCGCTCTCATCAGCTGATGTTTCTATCTCTCTCTTCCTCTCCCTTCCTCTCTGAAATCAATTAAAAATATATATTAAGAAAAAAATAACTTCACTCTGAATTACTTAATTCAGTTTGTATTTCTCTGTGCAACACAAATGGACAAAACTGTTCCCCTATGGTAAAAGATGATTTAGAAGATGGTCTCAGAATGTCACTAGTGAACGGTGACAAACACAACACAAAGGAAGATGCTGGACATATGGACTTATACTACACCTTTGATAAGAGTTGCTTTCTGCTTGGAATAAGAGGATTCTATAAATTACCAAAAAATATCAGAAAGAACAAATCTGTAATTGGTAGGAATATATTGTAGAAAATGGTAATTAACAAGACAGGGATGTCAGCTTTGAGCACTCTTATTCAACACTAGAGGCCTAGTGCATGAAATTCATGCACAGGGAGTGGGGGATCCCTCAGCCCGGCTTGCACCCTCTTCAATCCGTGATCCCTCTTGCAATCCAGAACCACTGGCTCCTAACCTCTCACCTGCCTGCCTTCCTGATGCCCCTAACTGCTCCCCTGCTGGCCTGATGGCCCTAACTGCTCTCCTCTCCCAGCCTGATCACCCTAACTGCTCTCCCATCCTGGTCTGATTGCCCTAACTGCCTAACTGCTCTCCCCTGCCAGCCTGATCCTCCTGACTGACTATCTGCTCTCCACTGCTGGCCTGATCCCCCTAACTGCCTAACTGCACTCCCCTGCCAGCCTGATCCCCCTAACTGACTATCTGCTCTCCACTGCTAGCCTGATCCCTCTAACTGCCTAACTGCTCTCCCCTGCCAGCCTGATCACCCTAACTGACTATCTGCTCTCCGCTGCTGGCCTGATCCCCCTAACTGACTATCTGCTCTCCGCTGCTGGCCTGATCCCCCTAACTGACTATCTGCTCTCCACTACTAGCCTGATCCATCTAACTGCCTAACTGCTCTCCCCTGCCAGCCTGATCCCCCTAACTGACTATCTGCTCTCTTCTCCTTGCCTGATTGCCCTAACTGCCTATCTTCTCTCCTGTCCTGGCCTGATCCCTAACTGCCTGTCTGCTCTCCCTTCCTCTCTGCGTCCTGCCCTTTGGACCCCCTAGTGCAGGCATACTGAGAGGTCTCCGCCGTGGCCCAGCCCCAGTCCTGATTGGTCGATACGTGATGGTGTCTTGGCCAATTTGCATATTCCTTTATTATTAGTATAGATTATACTTTAAGTCCTAGCCACAACAATCAGATAAGAAGAAGAAACAAAAGGCTTTTATATTGGAAAGGAAGAGATAAAACTGTCATTATTTGCAGATGACATGATACTCTATAAATAGAGAATCCTAAAGATTCCACCAAAAAACTACTAGAACTGATAAATGAATTCAGTCAAGTGGCAGGATACAAAATAAATATCCAAAAATCAATTGCATTTTTATACACCAATAATGAGCTATCAAAAAGGTAAACTAAGAAAAGAAAACAATCCATCACAATTGCTTCAAAAATACCTAGAAATAATTTTAATCAAGAATGTGAAAGACCTGTACTTGAAAAATGGTAAGACACTGAAGAAAGAAATTGAAGAGGATATAAACAAGTGAAAGCATGTACCTTGTTCATGGATTAGAACAATTAGCGTATTTAAAATGTCCATACTACCCAAAGTAATTTGAAGATTCAACACAATTCCTATCATGATACCAATGGTGGCCCTAGCTGGTGTGGCTCAGTGGTTGGAGCATCAGCCTATGGACTGAGGGTTCTGTGTTTGATTCCTGGTCAAGGGTATGTCCCTGGGTTTCAGGTTCATCTCTGGCCATGGTCAGGGCATGTGGGAAAGGCAACTGATCAATGTGTTTTTCTCACATCGATGTCTCTCTCTCTTTCTCTCTCCCTCCCTTCCACTCTCTCTAAAAAAAAATCAATGGAAAAATAACCCTCTGGTGAGGATTAACAACAAAAGTAACAAACAAACAAAAGATACCAACAGTGTATTCAAATAAATATTCCAAAAATTTATATGGAGCCACAAAAATCTCCAAATAGCCACAGCAGTCTTGAAAAAGAAGAACAATGTTTGAGGAATCATGCTACCTGATATCAAACTATACTATAAGGCCATTGTAATCAAAACAGGAAGGTACTGGCATAAAAACAGACATATAGATCAATGGAACAGACTAGAGAGCCTAGAAATAAACCCACACATTTATAGTCAACTAATATTTGACAAAAGAGGCAAAAATATACAATTGGGTAAAGATAGTGTATTCAATAAATGGTGCAGGGAAAATTGGACAGATACATGCAAAAAAATGAAACTAGACCACCTTCTTACATCATACACTAGGGTCAATTAAAAATGGATTAAAATTTAAATGTTAGACTAGAAACTATAAAAATCCTGGAAGAAAACACAGGCAGCCAAATTTCAGACATTTCTAGTAGCAATATTTTTCTGATATATCTCCTTGGACAAGGGAAACAAAAGAAAAAAATAAACAAATGGGACTACATCAACTAAAAAGATTGCACAGCAAAGGAAACCATCTACCAAATGAAAAGGCAAGCTACTGAATGGAAGGCATATTCTCTAGTGATATCTGGTAAGAGGTTAACATCCAATTTTTATTTTAAAAACTTATATAACTCAACACCCCAAAACAAAGCAATTCAATTAATAAGTGGGTATGATACCTGGATAGACACTTCTCCAAAGAATACCTACAGTTGGCCAAGAGACATATTAAGAGATCCTCAGTGTCACTAATAATCAGAGAAATGCAAATTAAAATCTTGAGATATCACCTCAAACCTGTCAGAGTGATTATCATCAATAAAATAACAAACATCAAGTGTTGGTGATGAGGTGGAGAAAAGGGAACTCATGCACTTTTGGTGAGAATGCAGAATGGTGCAGTCACTGAGGAAAGCAGCATGGAGTTTCCTAAAAAATTAAATTGCCTTATGAAGCAGCAATTCCACTTCTGGGAATATATCCAAAGAAACCCAAAACACTAATTTGAAAGAATATGTAATCTTATGTTCATTGCAGTGTTATTTACAAAAGCTAAGATTTGGAAGCAGCTCAAATGTCCATTGGTAGATGAGTGGATAAAAAGGCTGTGGTACATTCACATCATGGAATACTACTTGGCTGTAAAAAAAAAAAAAAAAAGAAAAAAAAAAAAAAGAACTCTTGCCCTTTTTGACAGCATGGATGGACCTGGAGAACATTATGCTAAGTGAAATAAGCCAGCCAGAGAAAGAAAAGTACCATATGATTTCACACATATGTGGAATATAATGAACAAAATTAACAAACAAAATAGAAACAGACTCATAGAGAACAGACTGACAGCTGATAGAGAGGTCGGGGGTTGCGGTTATGGGTGAAAAAAAGAACAACTCAGACACATACAACAGTATGGTGTTCACCAAAGTGGGGGGAGGGAATGCAGATGGACTTCTAGAATAATTAAAACAAGGGATCAAACACTATTAGGGATCTATCTCCAGCTCTTTCTGTGTTGACTACCTTACTCTGGCTTCTACATGACAAGAAACATTGCTGTCAACACTTCCCAAGTGCCGGAAGCCAATTCCAGCATGTCAGCAGGGCTGAATCATCTGGGAATGGCTGAAAGGCATTTCCCCAAACCTGAAAAGGATGCATAAAATGATTGCTTGCTGCCAGACAGCTCAGGGCATCTTAATCTACATGTTATTGCCTCCTCCTGGCCAAACACCTGAACAGCTGGAGGTAATTCCCCATTTTGACAATGGACTCTGTAGAGGAAACCCTACCCTTTGATGTGTATATCTCCACCTTGACTTAGGACAAATTGTGTTAATAAAAAGCAAGGGGTCCTGCCCTAACCAGTTTGGCTCAACAGATAGAGCATTGGCCTGTGGGACTCAAGGGTCCCAGGTTTGATTCTGGTCAAGGGCACGTACCTTGGTTGCGGGCACATCCCCAGTAGGGGGTGTGCAGGAGGCAACTGATTGATGTTTCTCTCTCATTGATGTTTCTAACTCTCTCTCCCTCTCCCTTCCTCTCTATAAAAAATCAATAAAATATATTTTAAAAAAAAAACAAAACAAGGGGTCCTGAGACAAGGAGAACTTGGTTTCTTCAGCCAAGCTCCTCTTCTCCCCCAAATGCCTTTCAAAATTATGTTTCGTCTCTGGACTCTTATGTAATTTATGCACAGCCCCTTCTCCAGGTTTCCTGAACCCTTCTAGATGCCAGATCAAGACCACCAGCATTACCCAAGTTCTACATTCTACGACTTTTATCACTGGTGATGGATTAACTTTGCTGAAAAGTTAAAAAATTACCAGAGGATGGTCTGATTGCCTCAGCTTGGAGATGTGGTCTATCTTTAGAGCAGTTTACTAGTCTCTCTGTGGGAGAGAGAGGAATGGGTTATATATGAACACAGATGTTTCCTCAGAATCACTTGTTTCCAGTGGAAGAAGAGCATTCCCAAAAGAATGTGAGTAACATTTACAAAAGGAGGTGCTATGGGCAGATAAAACAATAGTTCTTCACTCTACTTGTTCAAACAATCCCCATGATCTTTTCAGTGTTTTATAAGAAGAGTTTTAAAACTTTGCCTAACTATGACAGTAAGATTAATCTTATAGTATTATCGGACGTTCTCTCTCTCTCTCTCTCTTTTTTTGTTTGTTTATCTTCATCCGAGGATATTTCCCTATTGATTTGCAAAGAGAGTGGAAGGGAGGGTAGAGACACAGAGAGAGAAACATTGATGTGAGAGAGACACATTGATTGGTTGCCTTCCACACACTCCCTGTCCAGGGCCAGGGTTCGAGCCTGCAACTTAGTTACGTGCCCTTGACTGGAATTGAACCTGGATCCCTTCCATCCACAGGCCGATGCTCCAACTACTGAGCCAAACCAACTAGAGCAACATTCTCTTTTTTATTATTAAACTAGAGGCCTGGTGCATGAAATTCGTGCATGGGGGTGTGTGTCCCTCAGCCCAGCCTGCACCCTCTCCAATCTGGGACATCCCTCTCACAATCCAGGACTGCTAGCTCCCAACTGCTCACCTGCCTGCCTTCCTGATTGCCTCTAACCTCTTCTGCCTGCCAGCCTGATCACCCCCTAACCATGCCCCTGCCAGCCTGATTGATGCCTAACTGCCAGCCTGTTTGCCCCTAACTGCCCTTGCATGCAGGCCTGGTCACCCCTAACTGCCCTCCCCTGCAGGCCTGGTACCCCCCAACTGCTCTCCCCTGCAGGCCTGGGTCCCCGCCCCAACTGCCCTCCCCTTCTGGCCATCTTGTGGTGGCCATCTTGTGTCCACATGAGGGCAGCCATCTTTGACCTCATGGGGGCAGCTATCTTGTGTGTTGGAGTGACAGTCAATTTGCATATTACTCTTTTATTAGATAGGATAGAAGCCTGGTGCACGGGTGGGGGCCAGCTGGTTTGCCCTGAAGGGTGTCCTGGATCAGGGTGGGGGTTCCCTTGGGATGTGGGGTGGCCTGGGCGAGGGGCCTGTGGTGGTTTGTAGGCTGGCCACACCCCCTGGCGACCCAAGCTGAGGCCCTGGTATCTGGGATTTATTTATCTTCTATAATTGAAACTTTGTAGCCTTAAGCGGAGGCCAAGGCAGGCCAGGGCTGTAAAAGCTTGGCTTCCTCCATTGCCGGGGGCAACTCAAGCCTCCTGCTCTCTACAGCTCTATGGCTGCCACCATTTTTATTGGGATTTATTTATCTTCTATAATTGAAACTTTGTAGCCTTTAGTGGAGGCCTGGGCCGGCCAGGGTTTGCGGAAAGCTTGGCTTCCTCCATTGCTGGGGAAACCCAAGCCTCCTACTCGCTCCGTGGCCAGAGCCATCTTGGTTGGGGTTAATTTGCATACTCGTTCCTGATTGGCTGGTGGGCATGGCTGGTGGGTGTAGCAGAGTGATGGTTAATTTGCATATTACTTTTTTATTAGATAGGACCAGAGGCCCGGTGCACGAAATTCGTGCACTGGGGTGGGGGGGTTGCTCAGTCCAGCCTGCACCCTCTCGCAGTCCAGGACCCCTCAGGGGATGTTCGCCAACAGTTGGAAATCCCTCTCGCAGTCCGGGACCCCTCGCTCCTTACCACCCGCTTGCTCGCTGCTCCTTACCACTCGGCTTGCTGCTCCTTAGTGCTGCCATGGAGGCAGGAGAGGCTCCCGCCACTGTCACTGCACTCACCAGCTGTGAGCCCTATTTTTCTGTGCAGTTGTCTGTGGACCAACTGCTCTCTTCCTTCTTATTTAGGGCAAGCAGCATGTGAGGGCAGAGTGTGCTGTCATGGAACGCAGAGGGTTGCCCGGAGCTGAGGGGAGTGGCCAGACCCACGGGCTGAGAGGTGGACACAGAGGACGCTATCTCACCCAGTTGTGGGGCGGGATGGCCAGCCTTCATCTGCCTGACCCCACCCAGGGAGGGACCGAGCAGGGTGTCCGCCTCTCCATTCTCTGTCCTTCTATCTGTGACACCTGTCACCCTTGCCAGGCCTCCCCCAAAGTGAGTTCAGCTCAATCCCTGAATGTAAAAGGGCATGGAGAGGGGAGCCTCCACTCCAGTGCCCCCTGATTCCCAGCGACAGGACCTGGTCTCAGGACGGTGGCCACAGCTGCAGGACATAGATCTGTTTCAAGAAAAGTTGGGAATGCAGATTTTCATGAGCCCCTATTCCAAAAGGTGGCAGTTTATGCACATTGTGGCAAAGACACCTTCAAGAGTAACGTAAGGGGGTAAAGTCAGGGCCAAATCGGGCCATTTCCAATCTCTCTGAGTTGCGTGGACAGAAACAAGTCTCAGCTCTTCACAGGACACTTCCGGGTTTTTTTTTTAAGCCAAAAGGACAGTAGTCTGTCTCCGTTCTTATTCTTTGGGATATTTTCATCGTCGGATAGAAGGATACCTACATTGGGGCAATCCTCTCGAGACACAATATTCCAGTTGCACCCATGTGATGATGACAGCGCCTCTCAGAGGGAGGGAGCCGAGAGATGGGGAGCAGGGAATTCTGAAAACCAAAGCCAAGGTCCAGAACCCGGAAGAAGTCCTTGGCGTTCTGCTGAGAAACTTGGACTCCTTCCTCTGCAGTCACACGCCTGGCAGTCACTCAAATACCCTTGTATCGGCCACCTTATGGAATTCTCCCTTCTCTCCGTTCTCCTGAGCCAGACTCCAGACGTTGACTGCAGCATTCTCTTGGTCATCGTTGTTGTTTTTTTTCCCCAAAACATTGCAAAGTTTATATAAATATAACATACAAAGATGCAGTCTCCTTTGTAGGAACAGGGAAGGGAGGGGTGGTTAAGTAAGGCACATGGAGCTGTAGCAAGCACCAGTTGTGGGGAGGGCCAAGGGGGAGAGGAGGTTGGTATTGGGGCCGAGGCCCTAGAGCAGCCGTGGGCAAACACTGGCCCGCGGGCCGGATCCGGCCCGTTCGGCTGTTCTATCCGGCCCGCGGAGCCAAAAGAGCAGAGGGTTCTCTTGCTCTCCCCTCCGCTCCTTTATTTTGAATTTATATTAGTTCACACAAACACTCCATCCATGCTTTTGTTCCGGCCCTCCGGTCCAGTTTAAGAACCCATTGTGGCCCTCAAGTCAAAAAGTTTGCCCACCCCTGCCCTAGAGCCATTGCTGGGGAAGTAGGGATCCCCTCTGAGTGCCACATTCTGAGGCTGAACTAATTGGTCCAGCTAAGGCAGAGGTGGGTGGCCATATCAGCCATCTTTGGTGCTGTTTACCCTTTCCCACCCCAGCTCTATTGTAAAATCCCAGAGCCCTGGATTCCAAAGGCCCCATCCAGAGCAGAAGCCCTGGAAGGGGGTGAAAGGAAGTGAGAAGGGCAAGTTTGAAAGCCGATATGCCTGTGTGCTGAGGGACGGCCGAGGCAGTAGTGAGAGGTAGCAGGGGAAGGGCTATCATACATACCTTTCTGTGGGGGCCACAGGTGAAGGAGGCCAGGGGAGTAGGGTAGGGATGGGGCCCCATGGCCCCAGCCTCTCAGGAATCCCTGTCTGTCCTCTGCAGTGTACATGGAGGAAAGGGCTGCCTCTGAGGAGGGGCCCGCCAGGCCAGGTGACCATCTCGAGTTCTGGCTGAGATGATGGTCCTCACCCTGAGATGCCTTCTAACTGGTGATGGACCCAGGTCTAACTCCCACCTCGGCTGGCGTCCGGGACCCAGGCCTGACTGACTGCCGCAGGACCATGTGCACCCAAAACTCAGGCCTGACTGACTGCCGCAGGACCATGTGCACCCAGGACCCAGGCCTGACTGACTGCCGCAGGGCCGTGTGCACCCAGGACCCAGGCCTGACTGACTGCCGCCGCACCGCAGCCACCCAGGACCCAGGCCTGACTGACTGCCGCAGGACCATGTGCACCCAAAACTCAGGCCTGACTGACTGCCGCAGGACCATGTGCACCCAGGACCCAGGCCTGACTGACTGCCGCAGGGCCGCGTGCACCCAGGACCCAGGCCTGACACCCGCCACTGCGGGTGACCGGGCACAGAAAGCCCCCCTGCTGCGTGTGCAGCCTCCTGCTGGCCTGTCAATATGCAAATTGGTCGTTACTGTGATGTTGTTAGGACCAATTTGCATGTTACCTCTTTATTATATAGATTTATTGGGTTGATATCGGTCAACATGAACATACAGGTTTCATGTGTGGGTTTCTATGTTATAGGATCTGTATATTGCACAGTGTGCCCATCACCCAAAATCAGACCTTCTCCTGTCACCATATATTTAGGACATTCTCTTTTTAAATCAAGTATTTCAAATTATTCAAAGAGTGTCTGAGTAAGGGCAGGAGGAGCTGCTAAGACTTTCTGTAGTTTCCATTCTTATCACTGTGCTGAGCACAGAGCCAAGTGCTAGACCCATCAAAGCCTTCATTATTCTACATTTATGTGAATCGGTATAAAAAGTTCATTGTCATTTATTAATATTTAAATAAGCCATTTCTTTTTTATATTCTTTTGTACTTTTAACTCTGTCACGCTCTCTACTTTGCCTTTCTTTTTTTCTCCGGTAACAAGATTACCTCTGATTTCTCACCATATGCATGTCAAAATCTGGGGCTATCCTACTATTTCATCTGTGCCATCCGGGACATTTCCAAGGCTATTGGCAATTTTAATTAATCAAATGTGTGAGCTTGAAGATTGTTTTTGAAACCTAACCTTTCTTTACTCAAGACCTGCCCCCCCCCCAAAAAAAAAAAAAAGTAGAATCAGGAATATATAGTTTTTGAATACATTTAGGAAATTATGAACTTGAGGTCATAGGAACTGAATTCACACTGTACTATTGTTTCAAACAGTATTTCAGCTTATTCAAAGAATATGTGAGGAAAGGCAGAAAGAACTCTTACTACCGTTTGCATTTACCATCATATAGCTGTGCTTCACAGTATAAACATTCAATATATTTTTATCAAACATACTTTAGGAACAGGACTAAAACTCAGATCTGATATTTCTTTCTTTCTTTAAATCATTTTTTATGTTTCAATTACAGTTATTCTATTAGTTTCAGGTATACACCCCAGTGATTAGTCAGTATAAAATTTACTACGTGATCATCTGCTATTTCTTTTACTCTAAGAATTATAAATGTAAAGAAATGCAAATGGAAAATCAAAAGGCTCCATGATTTTTATTGCAGTCAGTTGGTTTTTAATAAAAAGGAAAATTACTGCATGAGAGGATCCAGATCTATTAGCATACCTTTAAACATTTTCCAATATTAACACTGCATTCCACTGTGACCTGCCTGTGATTCTGATCCCAGCCAGCATGCTGGGACTCCTACTTTGCTCAGCTAAGCCTTCACACACACTGTCTGTCACTCAATCTTCACCTCTCTCTCTCTCTCTCTCCCCTTCCCTTTCTCTCTCCCTCCCTCTCTCCTTTTTCACATCTGAGTCCTGGCCCCTGTGCTGTGATTTACCCAAATGCAGCAGCCATTGCTATTCCCTTTCCAATGATTATACCAAGGACAGAAAATGCCCCTAAATTAAGCCATCACACTGGCACAGATTCCAATGAGTGGGAAATGCCAAAAATGATCCATTTGCACTGCAATTAGAAAATCATAATATCAGAGTTCAGCCTGAACAACCAGTAAAGGAACTCCCTGAAGCGTGCTGTGAAGGCCGGATGTGGAAAGCGGTTTCTGGTGCTGGAGCTGTCTCGGTGGGTCGCTAACGGATTTACACGTCCACACTGCTATGCCCATCCACAGGTTCAGACATACCCCAGAGTACCTGTGTGTGTTCATCCTGGGTTTCGAAAAGCTAGATGAATCTCCCGAACTGAGATTTTAAAGGTCATTGGACCAAAATGCAATGCCACAGTGCCCTCCAGTGGTCTGATAGAATAATTATTTCTCAGATGGCATGATTCTTGCTTGGAAAACGTAATGTTTTTACTTTTGATTTTAAGAGAAGGTAAAAAATATGAATAGCATCAACGTATAACGGCAACATCTTTTTCCATCTACCTCCTCTCATTTTGTTTAAATTGGTCTTTTTCTGCATTGTCCCATCTCACTGTTCTCCCCATCCCCCCTCTCTCTAACAGTCCTAAGTTCCTCTGTGTTCACCTTACAAAGGTGGCAGACCAGCCATTCTGCTGAGGTCCCTGTTGTTAGTGTAGCAGTCAGATGCCCAATCTGTCAATGCATTATTTTAAGAATTGTGCTTTTGGCATTGTATGGCAGACCAAAGTCATACAGCTATATTCCTATTTTTTGTGTGTCTAAAAACATGCATCTATCTCTCTACTACCTTAGACTTTCTTTAATTTCTCTCACTTACACTTCACAGGTTTTAATATTGCTTGTAGCCTATGACCTTCCTAAAGTCTCTTATTTTATCTACTCATATTTCCTAGACTTTATTGGTTTTTCTGCATAGACAGTCCTATTGTGGGTAAGTGCCAACAGAGTTCTTATTTTCTAACCTCCACCTCTGTTATTTATATTTTCTTGCCTTATTTTACCGGGTAGGAAACCAGATATAGTAGGAAGTGGAGCTGGATGTTATAGAGTATATTATATCGTAGGAAGTGGGCAGGAACTTTTGATATCACAGGCCGGTAAATCTCGCACTACGTACAAAGGGTTTTCACCAAGTTGCAGAAGGGTCAAGGTATTTTTGGCCATATTTTTAATAAGACGTTGGTTGTGCAAGGGTTCTTAGAGTTCCTAACGTGTGTTGGGCTCTTTAACCAGTACTGAGCATTTTATTGAGATGAGAAAGACACAGTGCCTACGCTCAACAAACTCCCAAGTCTCATGCTCAGCCTACTTTAAGCAGCCAGCACCGAGGAGACATCAGGTCTGATGTCAAAGACCCCCGCCCCCACCCCAGCTGGTGCCTCCCCTGGGCGGGACCTCTATAAAGAAAACATAATTCCATGCCCAGTTCTTTCACCAAGTTGTATTCCATTGGCTTAGAAGTGAAAATCTCATGTGCATAGGGCATTCAGATCGAAGAGTCAGGGCACTGGTTCTGGTTTTGTGATTTTACTTTCCTCTATAAAATATTCTTTCTTTGATTCAAGCATGAAAGGGGGTCCACTAGTGTGCATAGTTTACTCAAAGTACCTGTTTTTACTGTCCCAGCCTCTCATGTTTCTCAGAACAACGAGGGAAATGCAATACGTAAAAGGCAACTCAAAAACAGCATTTAGTTAAATATGTGTGTGTGTGTGTGTGTGTGTGTGTGTGTGTGTATAAAATATTTACCCACACACATATAATACAGCAGGTATTGTTCTGGGCTCTGAACAATATAAAAGAATCGGTATCTCTGATAGAGACTTTATAGTAGACCTTGAGGCATGATTCTAAGTGGCTTTGTTGATTTTATTAAATCTCTTCATTTTCCCAACAGTGAGATTTAATCTTATTCCCATTGCCCAGATCAGGAGGGCAAGGCACAATGAGGTAAAGGTCACAGGTACAAAAGGGAGCCTGGGGCCAGGATCTCCAGGGTTTGACGGCAGGGCTGCCTGCTTCACATGTTACTCTGTATTGATAGGAATTTCCGGTGCTTGGGAAGGCGATAGAAAAATCAGTATTTTCCTCCCAATGATTATGAATGGCATGAATGCAGACACTTGTGGGCATAAGTATGTTTTTAAACTGTTATTCCTATTTTAAACTGTTATTTCTCTTTTCAATATTTCATTTGAAAAGAGAAACGAAAAGGAGGAATTGACAATGCCTCCTTTTTGTTTCTCTTTTCAAATGAAATATTTACCTTGGAGTGAGTTTTAAATGTCACCTGTATTATAATCGCTGCGTTAGCCTTCCAACGCTTTCATGCCACTTGCAGTTGGGTAGGAAAGTCTGTGTTGCAAGGTTGGACAAGGATAAAATGCTGAGTTCATGGGCTGGGAATTGACACTTCTGTTAGGAATAATTCGGTGTTCATGGGTAGTTCTGGTCATTTCCTACATGGTTAAATGATTGTATTTTTTCAGAAAGATAATGGGGCTCATCTTAGCAGGAAAAGTAAGATCAAGATAGGAAATAGTTTTGGAATAAAGTTTACATGACATTATTTTATTATTATTGTTGTTATTAAATGCCAATTATAAATGGGAGTCTATTCTGTACTATTAAGTATAAAGAAGGAATAAAGAAGATAAAGATTATTGATATAGCTTTTAAAATAATTGTAAGATGAGATAGGTCACCCCTTCTCCATTAACTTGTGTTTAAATAAGTCAGCATGGACTACGCTGGGGAGATATAACAAGATGCTAGCAACCTACATATGTAGGTTGCTAGCATCTTGTTATATCTCCCCAACGTAGTGGGTGAGATAATTCTTTACTTTTTGGTTAGTTATTGACAGAGACAGGTGATAGAAGAAATATAAACTACCTTACCTTCACGTGTTGGGCAGACTTCAATTTCACATGGCGATAGCTGAGTAGGCTTTAATAATAGTTCATGGAATCCTTTCTAGTTTATGGCATTAGACTATTAGTGCTTGTTCTGTGATATTATTGTGTATTTTTCAAATTTGTATGCCTTATTTTTATTAACATTTACACTTTTTTTCTCTTATGAGAATTTGGGAAACATTACATTGTAGGTACTAAATGAAGTGCATTGTTGAACCAGAAGCCTAGTATTTTATTTCACTACTAAAGGCCCAGTGCACAAATTCGTGCACTGGTGGGGTCCTCAGGGGTGTGGGTGGGACATGATTGGCCCTCTAGGCAGGTGGAGGGATGCCCTTGCTGGCCCGAGATCCGGATCCATCCCATTGACATTCTTGCCGGTTGTTGGGAGCCACCTGGCAGCCGCTTTTATATCTTTTCTTCCTTGAGGAGTGTCTAGGGAGGGGAAGCAGCTGTAGTGCCTGAGGCCGACTTCCCGGAGGCCAGTGGCGCTATCGGGATTTTGTCGGTGGCGCTGGTCTGTCAATGCCTGTCCTGTTCTCCAGAGATTGGACCTGCAGGACTACTGAGGGAGTGAGTGGCTGCCAGCAGGCTGGTGGGCCACTGGGACGGGTCTCAGCTGAGTAGCGCTCCCGCTGTGGGAGCGCACTGACCACCAGGGGGAAGCTCCTGCGTTGAGCATCTGTCCCCTTGGTGGTCAGTGTGCATCATAGTGACCGGTCATTCTGGTCGTTTGGTCACTTAGGCTTTTATATATATAGATTATCTGATTCTGAAAATTTCCATCGTTATACCATTGTGACATAACATACTCTTCCACACCCGACTTTTAATTTTCACGTTTGACTCTACTTATTATATTTCATTTTAAAAAATATTTTAGTAACTTCTTTGGACATAAGCTTCAGCCATAATTCTCCTATCCTTGATCACTTGAGTTTTCTTCTTTCATTTCAGCAGTGAGTACTGATCTTCAAATAAGTAGAAACAATAAGCATGTCTACAATAACTGTATGTATTCAGCACCTGCTGGGTTAATAAGGCCTACAAGAGTCTTATTATCTTGCACCATTTGATTCCTAAATCAGTCCTCTTAAATAAGCAGCAGCATCCTCAAATGCTGCTGATTCACACACACGTTCACACACACATACACACACACACACACTGAGAATATAACTATTGTATGTGTGTGTGTATATGTGTGTGTGTATATATATATATATATATATATATATATATATATATATATATACATATACATATATATATATGATATACATAACATATATATATATATACTCACAGAAATTAATGATATGTTTTATAAAAGGAAAAGTCACAATCTGTTTCATCTGCCTGGCATGGCTATTTACATCCCTAGTTTTACCAATGTTATGAGCGATATTTCATGACTCACAGATGTTGGAGAGACAGAAATGCCATCTAATGTTCCAATGTTGATATCCTTTTTCATGGAATAAGGCAGCATGTATTTCAATGTAGTAACAGTTCTTATGTCTGTTTATTTTGAAAACAACCTTGTGCTATGGGTGACACATGCTATTGTGTTCACTTTACAGCTGAGGAAGCCAAGTTGGAGACATCAAAAACATTCCCTGTGTTGCTGGGAACGAGGCTAGGCTCCTGGCTCCAAACATATTCTCACTTCAATGTGCCACTCAGCTATTATGGAATCATTTCAATTTGGGGAAAATAAGACATTTAGTGTCACTCAACTTGCATTGTCAGATACTTTGGCTATGGAAGTCATGTTGAGATACTTAACACTGACCAAAAATACAACCAATATTGTGCAAACTTACAATTTAATGTGAAATAGCTCTCACAATCTAATACAAAAAGAAGTTCTCTTAGTGATTCCATATCCTATATAATAAAAGGGTAATATGAAAATTGACCGAAGAGCGGAATGACTGGTTGCTCTGACGCACAATGACTACCAGGGGGAAGATGCTCAATGCAGGAGCTGCCCCCTGGTGGTCAGTGCACTCCCACAGGGATAGTGCCGCTCAGCCACAAGCTAGGCTGACAGCTGGCCTAAGCTGGCAGTTGGATATCCCCCGAGGGCTCCCGGACTGGGAGAGGCCACAGGCCAGGCTGAGGGACACCCCCGAGTGCACGAATTCTGTGCATCGTGCCTCTAGTTTCATATAAAAAAATGTTTCAAGGGCATACCAAGTTAAGGAGTTAGACTTTAGAAAAGTCTAATTCTGTGAAGCTATAAAAATGAAATCAACCTGGGGCATTTGTTAAAATTATGAAAAAACCTTTGTGAAGAATATATAGTATCCTAATTAAAGAAGGACAGATATTGATTTGTCTGAAAATAAGAATGCAAAATAAGAAATATCTAGCACAATTATAGAGAAAAGCTAACCCTTGGATTTTATATCAGGTCTTTTTGGCTCTTGTAATGTATTTATATGTCTGCAATTAATAAATGCTCCTGGCAATTTCTATTTCATCGATATACTTCCTTGCCTACCCTCCAAATATTTTTTCATTTGCATCCTGGAGTTTAATTGTTAGGTAATTTTATTAGTAGTTGTTTATCCATTTTAATTGGAAAGGAAAAGGGAATGACTAAATCATTAACTAAAGTTATATTTTAAATTTTTAGTAATATATTTAGTATTATGGAATTGTTCACTTGAAATTATATAATCTTATTAACCAATGCCACCCCAATTAATTTAATATAATTACAAATAATAAAAATAAAAGTATTTTTGCTGTTAAAAATAAGTAAAATTGTTCAGTTTCATATAGAGTA
This sequence comes from Plecotus auritus, assembly GCF_963455305.1. NCBI lineage: Eukaryota > Metazoa > Chordata > Mammalia > Chiroptera > Vespertilionidae > Plecotus > Plecotus auritus. The sequence goes on from NC_137785.1 coordinate 51,052,437, forward strand.
CATTCTAAAGGCACTGAACAAGGTATTTAGGACATAAGTGTATGTGTGTTCATCAAAGCACATTGAAGACCTACTATACTGTGAGCCTTGGTCCAAGTCCTAGGGAGTAAGAAATCCACCAATCAGTGTCCCGACTATAGCATCGTCAGCTAGCTCCAAAGCTGCCACTAAGTCACAGCACAGATGACGGTCTCCTTACAGAGCCTGTAATGTTTCTTAAATGTTTGTTAAAGGAGATGATTCTTGAAAAATAGAGGAGTTAGGAAGGGAGTCAAATGGGAAGGGCACTTCTGGCAAAGAGAATATTATGCATGAAAAGTATGGTGGTGTGTTAATGTTTTTAGATGTTTTGATGACTGTGATTATTTTAACGGCAATCTTAGAGTGTGGAGCTGTGTGATAACTCATCAATGTCAGGGCCTATACAGTGTATGAGTTGAGAAGGATCCTCTAAAGACTTTGAAATATATTGAAAAGGAGATAAGGAGTCATCTAGGCATTTTATGCAGCAGAGTAATAAGCTCATATCTGTAGCAGGTAGAAAAATTGAAGGATAGAAATTGATTCATATGTGGGTCAACAAGGATTCTTTCCTGTTGCAATTGTCAGAAAAATCCAATTTATGCTAGATTAAGGGGGAAATGGATTTTACTCATTAAGGAAACTAAAAAGTCAAAGGGCAGCTATCTGGGTTCAGGGATTCAGCAGCACCACCCAGACTTGATCTCTCTCCTACTACATTGATTACGGCAGCGATTTTCAACTGACACACCACAAGAATTTTCAAAATATGCAATACCTGACTACTTAGTCAGGGGCACTGACCTCCTTTCCCTTAGGGTGTCAAATAAAAAAAGAAATGACAACAGCCAACACAATAGCCGCCTGGTGTGTATGAATCAATATTCTACCTTTTTTTTTTTTTTGTCCTATTGCCAAAAACTATATTTGTGGCATGCCGTATAATTTTAGTAATTAGTTTTTATGTGAAGTGGAAAAGGTTGAAAATCAGCTTTTAATGCATAACAAACTACCCCAAACGTAGTGGTTGAAACAAACCTTTATGCCGCTCATGATTATGTAGGTCAGGAATTTGGTCTGTATAGCTGGGTAGATCTCTTCTCAGCTGACCTCACCTTTTGGTCATGGTTTTGTTGTGAGTCAGCCAGGTGGCTTTGCTTCTTGAAGTTTGCTTGCTGTCAGCTGGAGCTAGAAGTATGACTGGCCACATGCCTGGAATCCAGCAAACTGAGCCCAGGATTGATCATATGACCCTGCCAAGGTTCCAAGAACAAGAACAGAGGAATGTAAAGCATAAGGCCTAAGATTAGGCTTGAAAGTGGCCCAAGGATATTTATGACAAATTCTATTAGCCAAAAAAACTCATAAGTCCAACCTAGATTAAAGAGTTTCAGGAAATTGAGTTCTGTTGAGTGTGGGGCTGTAAGCTAACATTATAAAGAAGAATAGATCCAGGGAGGGGCACAATTTTGACCCTTAATGCAAATAAAAGTGCCAGTGAGTTTCTTCATCTCTAAATGCTATTCTTGGCATATTCTATGGCTTTCTTTAACAATGGGGAAATGGATATTGAAGTTCTGTCTACCAATCTTTTCATCTCTGAATACCATACTATTTTGTTTTATTTTGCTGAATGTCTTAGTCAGATTGGGCTGTCTGACAAATAGCATAGATTGTGTTCTTTAAATAGAACTTTGTTTTTCAGAGTTCTGGAGACTGGGAAGCCTGAGATCAGGGTGCCTGCCTGGTCTGGTTCTGGTGAGTGCCCTCTTCCTAGCTTGCAGATCAATTTATTCTCACTGTGTTCTCACATGGGAGGGAGACAGAGAGCAGGTCCTGTAATGTCTCTTCTTATAAGGCTGCCACCCTCATGACCCAGTTACCCCCCAAGGGCCCCATCTCCAAATACCATCCCTTAGGGCACTGATTTTTCAACCTTTTTTCCTTTCATGGCACACATAAACTAATTACTAAAATTCTGCAGCACACAAAAAAAGTATATTTTTTGCCGATCTGACCCAAAAAAGGGTACAATTTTTATTTACTTACAAAAAGTATAATTACCTACCCCTTTTGTTCCAAAGTGACTTTTAAAATATCAGATGCCTATACTTGTATAGAAGGGTTTCTGGTACCAAGAATTAACCAATCAGACACAACCTTATTATGCGACAAGACCAATAAGAGGCAACTCTATTATATGACCTATATATGTATGGTTCAAGACAGGGCATTCACACCTGGATGGCTATTATTGTGTTGGCTATTGTCCTTTATTTGAAAATCTCAAGGAAATATGGTCAGTGCCCCTGACTAGTCAGGTATTGCATATTTTAAAAATACTTGAGGAACTCTGGTTGAAGCCTCTGATATAGGGCATAAGGGTTTCAATATATGAGTAGTAGGGAGCAAAACATTTAGTCCATAGCACCTAGACTACTTCAACATCTAGGTTGATGTCTGAATCACACTTTGATTCTTCATGTTGGGCCATGTACTTCTCTTAAGTGGGGTGGGGCTGGTTTGGGGAGGAAGCCTATCTCAGACTCCGTGGACTGGGAGTTGTTAGACTGGTCACGAAAACCATAGGTTCCAAATATAGGAGGATGGAAATCAGGCAAACAGAAAATATGCATTAAGTGATCTAGTGGGGAAACTCTTAATTTCTGTGTTTTGGATGCCAGCTAATTTCTATTTTCTGTATTCAATTGCCGAGAACAAGAGAAGCATCAACTGTAATTTAACACCTGGAATTAGCAAATGACATTTTGCTAATGTTAATAATATTTTTCTCTGACCTATAATGTTCTCTTTGCTTTATATTCACAAATGACAAATCTTGGAGCCTTAATTAGCTAACAAGTGGGAACATATTAGCAAGGATGAGGCTCTAGTGCTTCCTAAAGAATCTGCACTTCTTGCTTGAAACCCAGCACATGTTTCTTATTTTCCTTTGTCTGGCTTTCTCGCCAGCCCGTGACAACTGCACATCTCAGATGGTCTCTGACTTTTTAATTCCAATTTTTTGGTGATCAGCCATGTTTGATTCGAGATTTGTGCTGTTCTGTACTTGTTTTGGGGGACACCTTATCTCCCCATTACCTAACTTGGATCATAGATATTGATTCCTTTCTTATTGATGATATTTCAAAGGGATAGAACCTATCAGACTTCTGCAGTATATCAGCATTTTTAGGCTCATGTTTAGATTTTTTTAAGACTTCTCATACCTGAGATAGAAATAAAGTTCAACCCCTATTTCTCCATTCCTTTAATCAGACTAAATATCTAGTTCTTACAACAGTGCATTTTGAATAGCAAATGCTCAATCAATGTCTGAAGAATTGTCTTGAACAAGGGTTATTAACTATTAGCAATGACTGCTCCATGAGCTTAGTAACAGTTTTCTACTGCCGAAGACAGCATTCTCTGAACAGTCTTTAGCTTAATGCATACGGAGTGACAAAAGATAATGATAAAAGCTGCTTCATTAAAACATAAGCTTAGCAATTAATGTGATGTGACCTTAATATTAATTCTCCATGTATTCTAAATGTTATTGTAACCTGGCCAGTGTTGCTCAGTGGTTGAGCATCAACCGATGAACAAGGACAGTGGTCGGCAAACTGCGGCTCGCGAGCCGTGGTTTGCCGCTCTGTTGACTAATGAGTTTGCCGACCACTGCCTTTGGGAAAAACACTTAAAAAACATTTTAATAATTTACTAATGTCTTTAACCTGAAGTCAAAACTTCTGGGTAAGAGTAATGCCTTACAGCAGTGGTCGGCAAACTCATTAGTCAACAGAGCGGCAAACCGCGCCTTGCGAACCACATGTGGCTTGCGAGCCGCAGTTTGCCGACCACTGAACCAGGAGGTCACAGTTCGATTCCTGATCAAGGGCACATGCCTGGACTGTGAGCTCGATCCCCAGTAGGGGGCATGCAGGAGGCAGCTGGTCAATGATTCTCTCATCACTGATGTTTCTCTCTCTCCCCTTGTCCTTTCCTCTATGAAATCAATACAAATATATTTTAAACTGTTATTGTACATTTTAAGGTACTTTGTATTAGCCCTGTGATATATATATACATATTTCTATGTAAAGTGTTATGTGTGTATTTTGATTTGTTTTTACTTCACTGAAATACTACATGTGGTAATACCCAAATATCATTGAGCGTTCATATGCTATGTTTGGATAGTTCTCTTTTGAAAATGGAGTTCTTAATGTATTTTTCTCCATAGCTTTCTAATTGAAGTTCTGGGTTTATTTTGTGAAAGAATGATCTGTTTTGATATCTATTCTTCATCAATGATCCATCAGTTCCAGGAAGCAGGAAATATATTTTCTCTGTTTTTGTTCATTACTTATTTACATAATGCTCAAACTAACTCCCTCACTAGGCATTCATTTTAAAAAACAAGCAAAGAGTTTTTCGACCTATGTTAGATGCCAGGAAGAGAGTCAAAAGCAAGGTAGTCATGGCCTTCGTTCTTGTAATTTATAAAATAACAGGACTGCAGTGTTTCAGGTATTCCCTAAATGACAAGGCCTCTGTTTTTTAATGAATCTAACATGAATGGACACACTTATCTATGCATTTATAGAGCTATGTGCAGATGTTCTCATAGCACATAAAAATAGTTTGTTGTGACCCTGAGGAGGTGAAAGAGGAGTACGAAAATTTTATTTTGAAAACACGTGTACAACTGGACAAATAAGACAAGGTAGAGAAAAGCATCGTAATAAAATGGATATGGCTATGTAGGTTTATAGTTATGAGTCCACAAAACACAGAGTCAATTCTTGAATTATTAATTAATTACTAGAGGCCCGGTGCACGAAATTTGTGCATGGTAGGGTCCCTAGGCCTAGCCGGCAATCAGAGCCGATCTGTGGGGCGACCGGCGGCGGCGGGGTGATCGGGGGGGGGGGGGGGGTGGAGAGAGCACCCGTCTTGACTGGCCTGGGGCCTGTGGGGTAGGGGCAACCCCTGCTTTGAGCGTCTGTCCCCTGGTGGTCAGTGCGTGTCATAGTGACTGGTCATTCCACCAGTCCTTCTGCTTTTCGGTTGATTTGCATAACAGGCTTTTATTATATAGGATTGTATTATTTTCCATATGAACAACTGTAAACCTACTTTTGCCTCACCCTGTATATACACCCTACACAGTGTAGTGTGTAGGGGAGCGAATGCATTTTAGAGGGCTTTGTGTAATATTAGTTGTATTAGTTCATCAGCAGCCTGATACTATAAGGCCTCACAAAATAAGCAGCATGGTCCTTATCCTGAAGTTAATAATGTGGGACTTTTGAAGGAAATATTTGTTTTTCAAAGCAGAGACTGAATAGATATTTGGAAAGTATACTCCCTTGATAAAGTACTGGAGTGCTGACACGCCCTTCTTGTTTCACTCATGCCTTTTTATATATTTTTTAAATTTTTTTCTTTATTGATTAAGGTATTACATATGTGTCCTTATCTCCCCATTGCCCTCCACCCCCCACTCATGTCCTCACCCCCCCCCTGGTGTCTGTGTCCATTGGTTAGGCTTATATGCATGCATATAAGTCCTTTGGTTGATCTCTCCCCCTTACCCGCACCCTCCCCTACCTTCCCTCTGAGGTTTGACAGTCTGATCGATGCTTCTCTGACTCTGGATCTGTTTTTGTTCATCAGTTATGTCACTCATGCCTTTTTAGATAACACAAAATATGTTCTACTTAAGGAGTTTCTATCAGTAGAACAAAAGCAATAATATGATTCCAAATATTTGGTATAAAGATGTGTCAATTACAAATGAAGAAAATATAATTGGCAACAAATATTCTGCTAACAATGAATCCTTTCAGATATGGCAAAAATATTTAAGACTTTATGAGAGTAAATATCTACAACACACTAAAATCAAGTTAGAAGAGAGTAGAGTGGAAAGTCATAAATTAGTGATGGATATACCTCGGAAAGATGGAAAGGAATCACTGTGGTTAGTAAATGATAAAATGTATAATTCTTATGTGATATTGAATCAATGCTCCTTGAATCATTAATGCATATATTTCCAGCTTTCTCCACCCATTTAAATCAATGTTTTTAATGATTTGGGACATCAAGCTCAGACAAATGCTCCATTGCTAATATCTTAATTTCAAGTTTTATAGACAGATTTGTATACAGTAAATCAATTTCCTTGAAAACAGACTCTGGGGTAAATACTAGAGTTTTTAATACTACAAAGTTTTTTCTCAATTATCAAGATATAAGAGCCACAGACTAGAGAAAACATAGATGGACCATAAAGGATTATCATCCAATAGCAAGAGGGATGCCCTTTTAGTTCTAGATGATGACATTGAAGGAAAAGGAGGAAATGAGAGGATGTTTTGCATTTATCATCTAGGCCTGTGGTCAATTCTGTGGATTGACAATTTGCCTGAGCTGGTTTTGGCTAGATTTACTCATGCATTTGCCTTTAGCCAGGGGTCAGAAAATCTGACCCTGTTCAAATCTATATAAAATGCTCCTAGGTAAAAACAAATTCAACCAGTTTATTGGGGGGTCTTCAGGGTGTAATGAGATTGTGAAAACTGATATAGTTTCATTACTAATAAATGACATATTTAAAGAATGGTGCCTAACCTTAATAACTTTGAAAAAAAGAGTGTTTCATCAAAATACATAAGGCTATTAAAATAGAACTGAACATGGACATTCTGATATGCTTACAAATGTGTTTATCACGGGGATAGTATTTCACAATTCTGCAATGACTTTATGTTTATGCTGATATTGAAAGAAATAAGTGATTATAATGTAGCTACTGAGTGCTAGATTTCTCACTGTCAATATAAAGGCATTCCAAATAAGGGGAAGTTATAATGAATGTTATAATGTGTTTGAGAATTAGTCACACAAACACACACACACACACACACACACACACGTGCACCATGCACTTATAATGCAAAACCATATCTATTAATATAAAAACGATTAATATAAATTCATACTATATATTTATAACAGTATGAATTTGTATTAATAGATAAAGAGATAGATAAGAACAAATATTGGTATATGTGCATACAGATATGTGTGTACATACATATTTTTTCTAACTTCATTCTCTTGGTGGGTATAGAAGCAATGACACCCCAGAAGCAATGAGCCCACCTAGTGTGAAGATCATGGCGTCTAAGGCCCATTTCCTAATAAAAGAAACAGACTTCTTTCAGAAAACAATGAATGTAGAGTTGGGGCAGGGAAAACACAAAGCTGAGCTTAAGCTTACACCTTCTTCTCTTGCCAGAAAATAAAACTCTTAAAAAACAACAACGGTATGTTGATAGGATACAGGAGCCAATCTGAAAGAGTTCCCAATAAGCAGACCTGGGGTACAAATGAGCAATAAAATACATAGCAATGCCATTGGATTATGAACAGAGAATGCTGAACTATTAGTTAATATTGGTGTAAATAAGTGATTAAGTAAATCACTGAATAAATAATTGATTAAATAAATGGGTTGAGAAGGAATGAAAAAGGAACAAAGTAAACACAAAAAGTGACAATACACTGTAATTTTAAGTATATCTGCACTGTCTCTGTTATCTCTGATTAAAAAGTAGACTGGGGATATAAAGTAAGATAAAAGAAATTATGTTTTTTTCTTCGCATCTTAGTTGTGATGGGCAAAATTTCACCATATAATATTGGAGTGCTCGGTCTTCAAATAAGCATGCAACTCTAATACAAAGAACATTCCAAAGATATTTGACACTGAGCTTGCCTTTGGGAGAGATAGCTATTTTTCTTTTTAGTTAAATGTATTGGGGTGATATTAGTTAATAAAATTATATAGGTTTTAAATGTACAGTTCTATGACACATCACCTATATATTGCATTGTGCACTCAACATCCAAAGTTAAATCTTCTTTCATAACAATATATTCCTTCCTTCCTCTCTTCCTCTCTCCCTTCCTTCCTTCCTTCCTTTCTTATTTCCTTCCTTCCTTCCTTCCTTTTTTATTTCTTTTCTATGTTGAAAGTGAAGATGATTTTATTGATAGCACTGAAACTCAGCCAGATAACGGACTCCTTGATATTTCTTAAAAAGCACATGAACCCAGTAAACCATGTAGGAGATAGTTTCAGTTTAAAAAATAACATTTATCCTTCTATGTGTGTGGTCTCTGAGTTTTGAGTAAATTCTTGAAAGAAGGAGAAATTGTAAAGCCAGTCACTGTGTGGTTTTTATTTCCCCAAATGTGCTATCTGACTATGTATGCAGGTTTGTTTGAAATGTGCAACATGATCTGTGCCATTCTGGTGCCTGCAATTCTATGAAGGGTCCTTAAATTTTATGTTGCATTTGGTTTAAATCTGTATGCCTGCCTTTGAGAATACAGCATTTCAAGGTGTTGAAAAACATTATGTAAAAAACACACATATCCATAGTTACTGCTTTCTCTCATTCTTTTCTACCGACACACACAAAACACATTATGGTTTTGCACAATGCCCACCTAATTTTAATAATTGGACTAACAAAAAGTAACTGGTTTTAACTTATTTGTGTAATGTAATAGAAAGAAAACATAACACAGTTATGGTGACACAACTGGTACCAAAGAGTTCCTTGGAAATGACAAGAAGGATTTGGTATCAGAGTGGGATTTCTTTCAAAGCACAAGTTAACATTTTTTTTAAAGAAAGCATGATAATATCATTTTCTCTGATTTAATCACAGGATCATGTAGGGAAACATCTGTTTCTAATGTTATTATGTCTGGTTTTTATTTGGTCTAAAGTCATTAGAATGCTGAAGACCTCAGGCAGCCTGTAAAAGCAGTGTGTGCGATAGTCTTCTTTGGAAAGCACTCATCCATGCAAAGTAGCAGGTGATGGAAAAACTCTCAGAATCCAGATAAAAGGGCAATCTTCTGGTGATGAATTTAATCTTTGATATCTGAGTTGCTCAGTGGCACTTGATTTTTTTTAACCTTCATCACACCAATGTCTCAAAATGTGTAGATCTTAATCAAGAAGAGTTAGGTAAATTGCAATATAAATGGGCTGCACAGTGCTTCTCTCCCAGGAAATCCTTGGGGACTTGGTGCAAATACCTCAAGTATTAAAATAAAACATGTGAAAAACTAAATGAATCCAGAGACATAGAAGCATGGAACGGAATGTGGAATCTCAGAGGGAAGGAGTTGGGGAATGATGTGGGGAGAAGAGATCAACCAAAGAACTCGTATGCATATATGCATAACCCATGGACACAGACAATAAGGTGGTAGAGGCCACAGGGGTGGGGGTGGAGGGTGGGCTAGAAAGGGTCAATGGAAGAAAAAAGAGGACATATGCAATACTTTTGACTATATAAATGTTTTTAAAAAATAAATAAAGTTAACACTATAAAGGGTCTTGGAACCACAAAAACATACCATCAGGAAGATTGCACAAGTAATGTATGTTTCTACTTGTAAGCTGCTTTTACCTAAATACTGAAGGTAAAGATATTGAGAGGTCAATATACAATATATCATCTGGCCTGAGTTTCAACGTTGGCAGGATTTTGGGGTGCAGAAGTATCAAGTGTAACAATGGTCAGACATTATAAAAAATCTGGACTATGGGCTGGCTTAAATGTATAGGGTTGCAGAAAGCAAATACCTATTTAGGAATATATGTTTATATTCATAATTTTTTCAAATGGCCACACACTGAAATGTAGATAACGTAACAATTTTCTTTATTCAGGCAGATCCTCTGAGATCCCTGCACATGGAATTCTTAGATGTATCAATTCTTATTTTTTAGTCATTATTGTTGAATGTATTACATATGTCTCCCCTTTTTTCCCTCACTGATCCCTTCTAGCCCACTCCCACCCCTCGCCCTAGGCCTTCATCACCTTGCTGTCTGTGTCCATGGGTTATGCATATATGCATACAAGTTCTTTGGTTGATCTCTTCCTATCCACTCACCTACCCCCACCTTCCCTATTCTTAAGGACATGATTAAGTTTTGAATACTGTGTGAGTAGTATAGCAGGGGTATTTGTCCAGGCTAACCTTTGGCTCTTTTAATCTTAAACAACTATTGCAGCCAGTCACTGATGGAGGAGATCTCCTACTAGGGATTGAGCCCACAGCTCAGTCATGTGCCCTGAAAGGGAATTGAACCATGACCTCCTGGTTCATAGGTTGACGTTCAATCACTGAGCCACACCAGCCGGGCCTGTCATTTGTTTTTTGAGTCCTTCCTGACTTTCTGCTACAGCAATATACTCCAGGCTCAGATTGTATATTTCCTGTCCTAGTCCCAGAACTATCAATATCTCCAAATGCGCCCTGGTTCCTCACATTAGAGAATGTTATAAAAAGCCAAAATCTGTGTACTAGATATGCTCTTGCTATTGAGTTGGCAATTCTTCAAGGCCCTTTCCTCTGAGAGAGCAAAGAAGTTAGTGTGTGTATAGTGATCCACATACATACACATATTTGTACATATTTTTGTGTGTAACCATCTGTATCTATATTAACCTAAACACAATTCCATACGGATGTCTCCAATTTAATCCATTACCATATGGATCATTCAGACATTCTCCCTGGCTTATCTATAACCTGTCACTGCAAAAGGGAGAAAACGTCTTTCACCATCTGCCATTCATTTACTTAATTGTTCAATTGCAATGTACATGTATAGTGATTTCATAATTTTTCATCTGTACAGAACTGAGAAATAACTTTGTTAACAAGACTGCAGTGCTATGCACATTCCATTTTGCCTTTAGTCTTACAGATTCTGATCATTTCCTGAAGTTATTTAGCTCATCATTTATTTGGAATGCAGGTAGGTGCTTTGGTGACCATTTGCATTCTGTTTTGAGATCTCTTGATCTCCTAGATAAATAATGTTTGAAAATTTGCATACTTACTTGAAGATTCACACTTTCTTCTGTAGATGTCTACAGGTTTTGACATACGCATAGTGTCATGTATCTAATATTACAGTGCCATATAAAATAAATTCACTACTCTAAAAAACCCTGTGTGTCATGTACTCACCCCTCTCCAACTGAAACCCTGTGACCACTATTTGTTTACTCGCTCTACATTTTTACCTTCCCTAGAAAGTTATATACTGTAATGGGAGTTATACAGTGTGAAGTTTTTTTTAAGACTGGTTGCTTTCAATTAGCAATATAATTGTTTTGTTTTGTAGGGTAATATTCTGTGCACCACAGTTTTTTATTTTTATTTTAATTTATTCATCTATTGAAAGCATCTTGGTTGTTTACAGTTTGGGGCAATTATGAATAGAACTGCTATAAATATTTGCATCCTGGTTATCATGTGGACATATGTTTTCAGATTGAGACTGGCCAGGGCTATCAATCCATTTATTTATCTCTGTTTCAATTGTGTGAATTTTGGTAGATTGTATCAAGGGACTGGTCCATTTTATCTAAATTATAAAATTTGTGAACACAGAATAGTGTTTTTTTCAATTTTTAAGGTATGAATAGTTACAACCTTCTTCATTTCTAACATTAACAGTTTGCATTTTCTATCTTTTGGTTGTTCTTCACTTGGATCAAGATTTATCAATTTTTGTGAACATTTCAGGGATTAATCAGCATTTGGTTTCATTGATTTTTCTCTATGATTTTCTTTTTTTCAATTTCTGCTCTTATTTAGATTTCTTGTGTTCTCCTTGCTTTAGACATATTAACTCTTCTTTCTATCTATAATAAGAAAAGCATAATATACAAATAGCCCGAATGGCAGAACAGCAGAACAAACAGCCGGGTGACCACTCTATGACACGCACTGGCGCCTGGCCCACCATCGCCCCACGATCGCCTTGTAAAGGGAGGCCCAGGCTACCAGCAGGCAGGGCAATCAATGGGCGGGGGAGGCTCCGTGGAACCAGGGAACCGGGGTTGTGTGGCGGCGGTGGACGTGGGCAACGCCAGGCCAAGGCCAGTGCGGGCGAGGGCGGGGCTGAGGCTGCAAAGCCTGCAGCCGGGGGAAGGAAGGAAGGAAGGCCTACCCTTGCAAGAATTTCATGCATCGGGCCACTAGTAGATTCATAAGGTTGCAGCTTAGTTTATTCATTTGAGATCTTTATTCTTTTCTAATATGGAAGTTCAATGATCTAAGTTTCCCTCTAAATACCACTTCTACTGCATCTTACACATTTTGAAAAGCTTTATTTTCCTTTTTGTTTAGTTCAAAATCATTTTCAATTTATTTTAGAACTGCTTTGACCCAGTGATTATTTATAAGGGTGTTATTTAATTTCCAAATATTTGAGGAATTTTCAGATATATTTCTTTTATAAGTTTTTTTGTTTAATTACATGATGGTTTGAGAATATAGTTGGTACAACTGCTGTTCTCTTGAATAGTTTTTTTATGTTTTTATTCCTATTTGGAGAGTGAGTTAAGTCTTACTTTCAGAAATACATGGGTCTGGTTTATTTCAGGACCTTGCTGGACTATGGGAATAATTAACACACTGTCTTCTTCCCAGGCTCAGAGGAAGATTATATATCCCATTCTCTATCAGATTAGGTTGGGGCCGTGTGACTGAATTCTGGCCAAAAGAATTATAGTAGAAATGTTGTATATTGCTGTCAGGCATGTCATGATCTCAATAGGGTATCCCAAGACTCTTTATAAATGTTAACAATCACGTTACTACAGTAGAAAAAAAGATATACATAATATGTAATATATATGTATATGTAATATATATATATATGTGTATATATATATATATATACACATATTGAGTGAACCCATAAATGATATATAAAATTGAACATTTTAAAATTAAATACTTAATATTAACAATTTCTTTCAATATAATGGTACTTTAAAACAAGTTTATTTGTGCTTGTTTTTCCTATAAGTGTAGCCTTAGTATCATCTTTATCAAATTCACTGCGTTTAAAAGAAAGATTACCACTTCTTAACTTGCTAAATCAGAATCTATTTGAGGGGAACTCCAAATTTTTTAGTTTTAAATAAACAATCCATCTACTGGCTAAATTTAGGCAGAGAATAGTTACATTTTGCAAGCTTTTTCATAGGAGACATTTCATTTAATTTACATATAGCCCTACTTGATTTAGCAGGAGTTTTCAAAATGTTTTATTTATTTGCATTTATATTTATATCCTTCCTGTTCTAATACAAAGAGAAAAACATTCTAAATATATTTACCAAAATGAGTTTTTTTTAAAAAAAGAAAACTCGGCTGGGTAGGTCCAAAAAATATTAAGATTAAGCCAATTAAAAGTTTAAAATTGAAAATGTGCGGCAGATGGCGGGACCTTTCGGGCCCCCTAGAGTTGCAACACGACTGACTGTGAGCTTTGGCTCTGGCCAGCTTGCAGGGTTTCAGATGCCATGTCCGTGACACTTCAAGGTCCTTGATTTCACATTGGGGACACAGTCTCTTGTAAACCCATTTGACTTAAAAAATGGAAATTTCTCTCTGTGCATTTCAAGAGACTCAACCCTTGCTTTAAGAGGCCTACCCTTTAAAAAGAACCGATTATTTTTCCTCTTTGAAACTTAGAACCGGTGTCTGCAATCATTCCCTGGAGGAGTGTGGTTAAAAAAAAAGTGTTCACTTGTGTCGCTTGCTTTATTAATAAACAGCAGATTTCATTCTATGGGGCCATGCTAAATTTATAAAGAACATGTCAATCCAGACAAACTTGATTGTTTTTTTGTTTTTATAAACTCACTAAATTAGTGGGTAAAAGAATAGAGTAGATGGAAAATATCTTGATCATCATAAAACAACTTGATAGCAGTTCACAAACACACATCCAAAAAGATCTTGCTTGAAAATTTAATTTAAATTATCTTAGCTGCAAGTACTGTCACACAGATTGAAAAGTGAATGAAAAAATGACCATAAAGAAAAGATAATGAAAAATGCTGATGAAGAAATCTACAATGGGCACTTAAAATCTAAATGAATATTTATGTGCAAGAGGTTAAATAGCCCCAGCTTTCATTTCTCTCATTGCCTCCTCAGTTGAGAAGCTTTGTGGATAGCCGAGTGAATTGTTTAACTTCACTCCTTGAAAGCATATATCATATTTAGAAAACCAGCAGTTGGTTCACCCAGTTTTATTAGACTTTCGATATTAATTCTCTGCTCCAGAACTTCAGCCATCCTGACAAGTGCAAGGGAGAGTTTATTAATCCCTGATATATTGCACGGTGGGGGCAGGTGAAAGTGGGGGAGGTTTGTTTGGAACTGAAACCATTGTCATGTGCGTGTAGGGTGTGGTCTTCTCATCTAAGTGCACAGTTAATTACATAACTCACGGTGTACCCACATTGTGTAGAACCAGCCTCTGTTCCAGGCTTGATCATAAGGGCTGGTGAATGTCCTGTGTTTCCAAGTTAGCGAGGACTCAAGTGCCGCGTGAGGGCCTGCGTGTGTCCAAAACTCCAGTACCAAAGAGGCCCTGGGGCAGCTAATATACCCTCAGATGAGAATTAAAAAAAGAAAAGCCATTGGTAAAGATAAAATAAACACACAGATGAATACACACAAACAAAACTAGCTACATTCCCAATGGCTGCCTAATTTTAAAACAGATGGCCTAATTAGAGACTCTGGAGCAACAAGAGACACCCATGTTCCAGAAGGGAAATAAGATGCATTACCCCTGAACTGAAAATAAGATCTAATAGTAGAGAAATAACAATTATTACTCTAATGGCTTTGGATAGTCACCACAAGAAATCTAGATTAAATGAAATTGGAAATGGTAGTTCCCATTAATTAGCTCAGTAAACTCTAGAGAAGCTTGAATAAAGTAAGATCTTTGTTGCCAGCAAGAAAAGCCTTGAGGCCAGCCAAAAGAAAAAGTATGTTCTTTTTATTTTTATTTTTATTTTTTTTAAATATATTTTATTGATTTTTTACAGAGAGGAAGGGAGAGGGATAGAGAGTTAGAAACATCGATGAGAGAGAAACATCGATCAGCTGCCTCCTGCACACCCCCTACTGGGGACATGCCCGCAACCAAGGTACATGCCCTTGACCGGAATCGAACCTGGGACCCTTCAGTCCGCAGGCTGACGCTCTACCACTGAGCCAAACCGGTTTCGGCGTTCTTTTTATTTTTAGATGACATTATTTATGTTTTTTTTCCTCTCACCAGTTGTCCACTCTATGCCCTCTTCCATCGCCACCCACCCCTCTCCCCTCCCCTGTCATACCACACTATTGTCCATGTCCACGAGTTCTCTCTCTCTTCTTTTTTCTTTTCTGGTCAATATCCCATCCCCCCAAGTCCCCTTCTTCACCATATATGTCTGGCTGCTCTCTAGTTCATTTTGTTCATTAAATTCCATATATGAGTGAAATCATATGGTACTTGGCTTTCTCTGACTGTCTTATTTCACTTAGCACAATACTCTCCAGTTCCACCGATGCTGTCCCAAAGGGTAAACTTTTTTCTTTTCACAGCAGAGTAGTATTCCAATGGACAAATGCACCACAGATTTTTTATCCACTCATCTACTGATGGATAGTTATTTATGTTTTTTTTTCTATTTTCTTGTGTGTGTGTTTTTTCTCCTTCAGTATTTATTTAGAAATGGAGTCATAATTCTGTTTTTCCCCTCAATTTTTATGATTGCTTAGAAAATAGAAATGTAATAGCAGACCAGCATTTTTTAAATTGTGGTAAAGTGTGTTAACTTTAATCACATCTTTTTAACATCTGGCAAACATCAGGTGAATCAAATCCTATCTGCTGTACTGGATTACCGACAGAGACAAGTAGGTCTGTTTTGTGTGTGTTTCTTTATTTTTTTTTTTCTTCTGGTAATCACTACACACCAGCCCTAAAATAGCCTCTCTTTCAGGTCAAAATAGTCACAGTGGAGGTTTTCAGTTGCTTTGCAGGCAGGCATTACAGTTACAGAAGGTTTTCACATAATCAAAGTTGGATGTTGCTGGAGAGATCAAAGGAGTTGGTAAGTGCAGGGCAAGTGTGCCAGCCTTCTTAGAGGACCTGGGAATGCAATGAACCAGCCAGTGAGCCCTTGGAAAGCCAGGCTTCCCCAACAGATGAACAAAACAAAGACTGTGAGAGATGAGGGCGCCAAGGGCGGCTTCTGAATGAGTGCGCCCATGGGCATCTGCCCCTGATCTTGGACCTTAGAAAGAGAGAGATTGAATAGAGGCAGCAGAGTCAAAACAATTATGCAAATACTAGTATAGCAGACTCCAGGAGGAGACAAAGGGTTAGACTGCTTTCACCAGGGCTCTTGTAACAGGAGAGACTTTCTTGTCTCTCTCCCAATAGCGCCAACCTTGGGGTGAAAAGGGTGAATGGCAACAGAAGCAACTTAAGCAAAATTAAGCACGTTATGATGTAATCATTGAACATTAATATGGCAAATCCTAAGGTTCTTTCAATAGGGAACACAGTTATAATCACAAAACTCATCTTAGCTTTGTCAATTTTTAGCATTGTGAGAACTAGTTACTTAAACTCTCTGAGCTTCTACTAGCTTATTTGTGAAGTACAATAATGATATTGTTGTCATCGTGGTAGTAATAGTGGTGAAAATAGCATAAAGACTTATTTCCCCTGCAGCGCTGTTATCAGAATTAAAAATGAGCATATCAACAACCTGATCGTGGCAAGGATGTATGTAACAGCTGCCATCATGAATCTGTGATAATAACTTATTTGCAAATATGTGTTAAGCCACTCCCTGTTAGGATTTACAATGGAGTCATCACCTCTGCTCTCTAGAAATGTATATTTTGTAGAAAAAGTTAACAAGTAAGTGGAACAAGTAACCCAGTCTTAGGGCAACTTGAGACCCTTATTAAAAGCAGTGTTTAAAATGCTGGTGGAAACAAAAGGTGAAGGGAAAGAGAGGAAGAGATTAACCAGCAAAGAAAATAGCACGGGCTAGTGAAAGATCAGAGTGCGTGGCTGGCGATAGGATGACGCCTAGCATAGCAGAGCAAGGTTACCTAAGCCTGGCTCCCTGGACTTTGATGAATAGTTACCAGCTGCATAACCTCAGGAAACTAATCCCTGGGTGCAGTTTTCTCATCTGTAAAAGTGCACTAACCCTAAATTTAAAAATTATTGAGATATTATAAGAGATATTCCATATAGTATAGTATGCCTAATAAAACGTTAGCTTTTGTCTGTTATAAGTTTACCATTAACAATGTTGCTATTAGCATACTGTCATCATCATCATCCCCACCACCACCACCATCATCATCATCATCATCCAGGAAAGTATAACATTTTGGCTGTCAGAGAGACTGCTTAATACAAAATCTTCATGCTGATCTGACATTTTATATTTTTTCATTATGAAAATGCATTCATAAATATCCTTGGCAGAAAAGATGATCAGGTTCAGTTCTACCTCTATGATATTTCTAAAACTCAAAATTGTGAAAATATGTAACATATTACATATAACATAAATATTTATATCTAATAATGTAAACATGTATTTATATAAATACACATAAATATATCATCTCTCTCACCCACTCTCCCAGTGCTGTGAACTGGTGAGCAATCTGAGGCTATGGCTCAGGACTCCCGGTGCCTCTAATGGATGCTGCAGTGACTTCTGTACCTACAACTGTCAATCACACTAGGTGTCTTCGTCTCAAAACCAGGCACTGATCCCAGAATCAGGTTAGATGGGGGATATTCTAACTCAGGCTCCAGAGATCAGCAAATGCCACTTTCATGCACTGAGAAACTTAGCAAGGCACTACAGTCCTTCTCTTCTTTTAAAATCAAAAAGAGAAACAACTTAGAAATGAATGATCATCTGAGACCAAAAATCAAAAGGGCATAATTATTTTAATTTGGCTAGGTTTTGTGTTTTTGGTTTTGCTGTGTGTGTGTGTGTGTGTGTGTGTGTGTGTGTGTGTGTGTGTGTGGTTTTTTATTTGTTTATTTTTTGGGTTGTTGTTTTAGTTTTAGGTGTTGCATTTGTTTTATCTTGTTTAAAATTTGTACCCAAACAGAAACATGACATGAAAATTTCACCCCTGGCTACTTGACACCCCTTGATTTGGTTTTAAATAAGATGAATGTGTTTGGAACTTGAATAATTTGCCTTCCACATTTTGTGTACAAACTTATATTCTGTACGCACATTTCTGTGGTTAAATCTCTTGGTCAAGGCACTTACTTCATGCCTCAATTTCTTCATCAAGAGGCAGAATAATGGTTTTTGACCTTAATAATGTATGTGAAATGTTAGTCTATGTGAAATATTTATGTCATTGACTGATACATGGTGAACTAAGTTTGATGATTATTCTATTTTTCTGGAAAGGTTATTTAAAATATTTTCTTTCAGTTTTCCCATCTGAAAAAGTTTCTCCATCTGTAAAATATCCACCTGCAGAGCTATTGAGAAGAACATAAATAATCTACACTAAATGTCAGGTATACTTTTGAGTGCATAATAGTCAAGGATTGCTAGTTTTTCTTCTGAAGCATGCTAATATTCCTGGCTAAAGTGATGTTTAATCTGAAACTCACAATTGATAAAACTTCAGATGTAGACATTAAATACTATCTAGAGAAAATTTCGGTTTTCTCAAAACTTACCAGCATGGTATAAAAATGCCCTACTTTATACACGCTAGACTTTACTATTGGACTCAATTATTCAATCCTTCTTAGCAATATGGTAAACCCACACCCTTGCCGGGTTCTCCGTGCACAGAGTGTACCAGCCAGCCTGATAGTCTGGTCTTGGTCACATGACTCTATCAGGGCAATTAAATGTTAGCAGACACATAGGATTTGCGGGGCATTTTGTCTTACCCTCTTGAGCTTTTACCATTTCTTTAAAAAATGTATCAGGAGTACCTGCTGCTCCCACAACCTGAGCCTGAAAATGAGGTACGTGGAGCAGAGTCACACAAGTTGACCTTCACATGTACGAGCAAATAACCAAGTCTTACTATTGCATGCCAGTGAGTTTGGGTTTATTTATTATGCAGCACTTCTCTCCTCTTCCCTCTCCCCTAGGGGCACCCTTGTCCTCTTCTTCAACTGGGGGGTAACCTCTATGCTACTGTCTCTTGAAAGTCTTCTGCTGTTAGGGACTTCCCCTCTCGTGCACCTATCCAAGTACCACCCACGTAAATTCTTTGTGTGTTGCTTCAATCTCATGGCTGCGTGTTTTTCCTTGATCAGTCCAGGGAGCCTCAGACTCCTTATGCAGCATGATGAAAGGCTTCTACCAAATGGCCGTGTGGGCTTTATCTCAGGAATGTAGAAAGCAGAGTGGTGATGGCCCGTTGCCTGCAGTGTGGGGGCGATAGGTTGTGACGACATGGGTTTGCTTTTGAGGGGATGAAATATTTTTAAAACATTTAATAGGGGTGATGTTGCACAAAACTGTGAATTCATTAAATCCAGTGGACTGGACACTTTAAAATGGTTCACTTTATTTTTATGAATGTCTTCTACACTTAAAAAAAATAAACTAAAAGGGCATTTTGTTTCTTTACTTATACTTGATTTTTTGCAGATTTAAAATTGGTTACTCTCTCAGCATTAGTTTCTCCCACAGCCCATTCTGTCTGGAAAACCACTTTCCTGTTTCCATAGATAACTTATGCTTTAAATTCTATTTCTAATCCTGTGAATTTCTTCCTTGTCAATCACCTTCTGCTGGTTTCAGTATTCTACTCAACAAAATTACAATATTTGGCTTAACAATCACAAATATGCTATTTCTATATATCTGTGGTTATAAATCAGAAAGTCTGGGCCCCTCAATTTCTCTCTGTTTTTATTAGGCAAATACTTTGGGGCAAATTGTTTTATTTATCTGGGTTTTATTTATTTTAAATGCTAAATGTATTTTATTATTGCATAAATAAAAAAAACCCTAAGACTTTTATTTCAAATCTAATTGCTTTATGTGGGTTTTAATCATTCAAACACTATAAAATCAATGCAAACGTAACCACCAGCAATATGGTAGTGACGTAACAATAATCAGCTTTCATTCATTCATTCATTCAGCAAATACTCTGTGCACTTGTTCTACAGTTTCCCTGGAGATATAAGTATTACCAGTAACAGATATATTTTATATATATATGTATGTGTATATATATATATATATATATATATATATATATATATGTATATGTATATGTATATGTATATATGTATAAGAAACTCTAAGAAAAAAAGAGACGAACAGACACAGTTATGCCTGTTTTATTATCTTGTTTTGTTTAAAGAGGCATGATTAAACAGGCTGATGTAAAACTTATTTGGAAGTCAATTATTTTGTGCACAACTCTGTTGATGACATCCATATATCGAGTGTTAATAAGTAAGATTTTCTGAAGAGATAGTTCTTTTAGGTGCATGTAAATTGCTCGTTGTCTGCCATGTAATAGATAGTGGGTGTCTGGAATTACTTGTAACTCAGAAATCATTCGTCCTAGCATCTTTAAAACAATCATCTGAGGAGGCGATTGGATTGCCCTCAACTTGTAAAACATCAGAGTACATAATAGGTATCTAGGGCATGACGCCAGCTTTGTGATTCTGAGAAAAGCTGCCCCCTGAAATTTTAGTATTACAGAGAGAATTAGGAAGTAGAATATCATGTAGAAAAAAATCTATAGGTCTAATGAGCTAGATGGATGACTAGCACTGAGAAGATGTGTGATATTCAGGAAGTTAGTTCATATTTCTAAGCCTCAGTTTAGATATCTACAAATAGAGACAAGATATAAATTTGTATATTTTGAGATACGACTCTATGCCAGGCTCTACAACCAGGTTCTTGTGTTTTACAAGTGAGCTGGACTAGTCCTCACGACCATTTGCTTGTATCAATTATCTGTTGCACTATTCAAACCACCCCAAAACTCAGCGATTTAAAATGACAGCCACTTAGAATTGCCCATGATTTAGTTGGTGACCAGGAATTAGACTTGCTCACACATCCTGTTGCTCCGCATCTGGGATGATGGGGATACTGACTTCTCATCCTGCAGCACATCCATCCAGGTGTTATCACGTGGTACCAGGAGGATGCAAAGTAAAAGAAGATAAGTTCCAATGTGCAAACATTTTAGAAGGTTTTGTTTGCATTTCATTTTTAAATATCCCACTGGCCAGTGAGAGCCACGTAGTACAGGAAAGGTTCAAGGGCTTAAAGAAATACATTTCAAGTCTTGATGAAAGGAACAGCAATGTCACAGGGTCATAAGTATAGGGGTGGAAATACATATTTGACCATTTTTTTTAAGAACAATATTCCACATTGCACCAGTAGGTCAATTCTCATTTTGAATCTCAATATGAAATCAGCTTCTTCCTCCCAAAGGCAGTCACAAACTTAAACAAGAACAGGGGCTCTGAATGGAGAATTTATATTGTGCCAAGTTATCAAACACAATGAACGTTTACAGAATTTTGAACTAATAGCTTTCTCTAATTTCTCTAGTAATCTTGATTTGTTTTCCCAAATTTCTGCTTTGGCAGAAGGGGTAAGATAACTATTATATACCTAATAATGCCATAGATGTTTATTCACAGGAATAGTATCTTAATTTTTTATCACACTCTTCCTTAAGATAAAACAGTATTTCCCAAAATGTATTTAGAAAAGTGATCATTTATGTTCATGTGTTAGAATGTGTTTGTGGATTACTGGGTTAAAACTAAGCTTCATTATTGCACGAATTCTTAAAAGTCATTAATATGCTGATGAGGAATGTGTTTTTCCAGTAAGGGACTATAATATATATGTTGTTTTCTCAAATTGATTTGAATTTTGTGGATAGAGAGAATCCTATATA
Source organism: Plecotus auritus (assembly GCF_963455305.1). NCBI lineage: Eukaryota > Metazoa > Chordata > Mammalia > Chiroptera > Vespertilionidae > Plecotus > Plecotus auritus. The sequence continues at coordinate 51,074,358 of NC_137785.1, forward strand.
AGAAAAGGCTAATATGCAAATAGATCAAACGGCAGAACAACTGGTCACTATGATGCATACTGACCACCAGGGGGCAAATGCTCAATGCAGGAGCTGCCCCCTGGTGGTCATTGCACTCCCACAGGGGAGTGCCACTCAGCCAGAAGCCCTGAGCTGGGCTCATGGCTGGTGAGCACATTGGCAATGGCGGTAGCCTCTCCCGCCTCCACGGCAGTGCTAGGATGTCCAACTGATGGCTCCCATAGTGTGAGAGGGCACAGGCCGGCTGAGGGGACACCCCTCACCCCAAGTGCACAAATTTTGTGCACCGGGCCTCTAGTAAGTGCTAAATAACTACCATTTAGGAAGAACTCCTTCTGATCTAAGCATTTACACATTCAAAATCTCATTCAATATTTACATTTGAGACAGGTGTTATAGTCATGGGAAGACTGATGAAATGAAAGGTAAGAGAAGCCAGTGAGCTTGCCAAGTTCCACATACCTTGGAAGTGACAGGTTTGGGTACCAAATTCAGTTTGACTCAGGACACATCTAAACTATCTATCAAGTTGTACCAATTTCAGGTGGCCTTTCTTCCAACACCTACCTTCAGCAGTTCAGCGGGTCTTGGTTGGCCCCTCCCATGTCCAGAATGTGTTCTGGCACTTATGCCCTACACAGGCATGTGGTGTCTTCTGCCAGGACCACTTGGAAGCATACCATTAAGCACGCCTTCTGCCCTCTAAATCAATTCCCCACATTGCTCTCTGGGAACACTCTGCACAGCTAGGCAGCGAGCTTCCTATTAATCATGTTTCCTAATCATTTATTTATTAGAACAAGGGAGCTGAACACCTGGCAACATTTACATTTGCAATTAGGGAAGCAGCCTCACTCTAGCAGAAGTCTGATTTTATTACTTGCCTTTGCCTTGTAAAATCAAATTGGCTCAGTAGTGGAGAAAAGTTACACACACGATGATGAAATTGCTGGAAATAACCTCTTCTCCCACTTCAGATTCGGTAATGTATTGGAAAGATTGGTAAACTCAAAATTTAATTCATGATGCAATTGTTAATGGGAAGCAGTAAACTGACATATTAATCTCATTTTTTCATTAATTCAGGATACCTTAGTTGAGCACATACTAGTACTATACCTGTGACACTGTTTCTGGCCCTGTATGGCACAGTGTTCAAACAGACCTGTGATCATCTTCCATGTTGCACTAAACACTGAGAGGCCCCACTCGACTTATTAGAAAATGGAGATAACTATATCATAGCTGTTTTTGAGCTTAAAATGGATATAAACATAGCATCTAACTCATAGGTGAGTCATACACAATATTAGTTTGCTTCTCACCCACCACATCCCATGTAGGCATCGTAATCTTAAGGATGAAAAGGCAGCCCATAGTCACAGATTTTCAATTGAGTATGGAAGATAAACTAGAATTTCTGGGGGGGGTGGGATAGGTAAAGTATACTCTGATCAATGTCAAAAAATCGGAGGGTAAAGGTAACTAAAAGATAATTTTGAATATGGACATAGGTCTCGTGGTCAAGTTTTCTAAACATACAGTATTAGGAAAGGTAGAAGGAGCTAGGATTAGATGTTTACATAATAAATGGCTTTAAAATGAGTCCTAGGTGGCTGAAATTCATCCTGTAGCCAAATTATTCCATGGACAGCGAAGAGTCATGCTTCATGAGTTTAATGTAGCTGGTGAGTACCTTGTGGGAAGGCAACTGCGATTGCCAATGAGAAAGCCATTTGGAATCCTATATAATTGCAGTTTCTTAGTTGATGCCAAGTTCTCCAACTTCCTGGCTTCACCCTCTAAAATGTAAACTCCCCAAAAGAACATTTCTCCTCTTCAGAAGAAAATGTCAAACCTCCTAGAACGAGCAGTCCAAATGTGCCAGATGTTAAAATTAGAATATCCCTGGTCTGCCGCAAGGACTCTGGGCTAGAGACAATGACAATTCAAAAAAGGGCAGTGAAAATGGAATTAAGAAAATACATGGGAGACTCACTCTCCTAGTGGGTGACAAGCTCTCAGACGGGGCCCTGTGTGCAAATTAAGAATTACATGTCTGAGATCTTCAAAACAAACATGTGGTAAATGACCTTCCAAATGAATGGATGATGCTGAGGAACACTTCCAAACCTAGTGGTAAATAGATTGAATGGGGCTCATGTGGAAATACAGGAGCACAGTGAGCAGGCAGCCCTGTGACATTGGACAAGCAGGGGTCCTCAGACTTTTTAAACAGGGGGCCAGTTCACTGTCCCTCAGACCGCTGGAGGGCCGGACTATAGTTTTTTAAAAAAAAAACTATGAAGAAATTCCTATGCGCACTGCGGGCCCGGGACGAGTCAGCTGCTAAGCAGGACAGGCAGCGGCACCCGGTGGGCTGGATAAATGTCCTCGGTGGGCCGCATGTGGCCCGCGGGCCGTAGTTTGAGGACCCCTGAATAATGCTAACCTCTGAACACTATCCATCATTAGATATATGATAAGAGCATAATGCTAGGCATACATTTTCAATACAATTAGTAATTTATGATATAACATGTAATCTGTAATTGTCTTAAAGATACTGTATGGGTTACTGTTGACCAGAAAAATTCCAATAAAGGTTTTTCCTCTTTTTAAAGAAAGAATCAATGGAAAAGTGATTGGAGAAAAAAAATAGTTTATATTTATTAAAGCCATGTGAGATCCAAGAAAAAGAGGAGAAAAGAAGTAAATTTTACTTGAGAGAATGGAAAGTAAGCAAATTGAGTTCTGCCAAGATTTGCATAAAGATGCACTTCAGAAGAGATACCAGGCAGCTGGATCTTACACCTGCTGGGGATCCGATTGGCCTACATGGGAAGTGCGAGCTACCTGCCTGGGAAACAGATGTTCCTGCTTTCACTTAATGTGGTAGCAGGAAGTTGGTGAGGATGAAAATTGTGTTATTTTTAAGGTTGTGATTTTTACTGTTTGGTGACTTTTCTAATCGGTATATACCTGGGGGAGACCAGAGCACATACTCATTTTCTGTTCATTGCCCTATCCACCTCCTTCCTTGCCTTGACTGCACACTAGATATTAATTTGCACCAATATACGCATGCCAGCAAAATGTTGGTCTCCTTTGCCCGGCCAGCGTGGCTCAGTGGTGAAGCGTCAACCTATGAACCAGAAGGTCACGGTTCGAGTCATGGTCAGGACATATGCCCAGGTTGTGGGCTCGATCCCCAGTAGGGGGTCCGTGCAGGAGGCAGCCGATCCATGATTCTCTCTCATCATTGATGTTTCTCTCTCTCTCCCTCTCCCTTACTCTGTGAAATCAATAAAGGCATATATTTTAAAAAGAAATACTGGTCGCCGAAACCGGTTTGGCTCAGTGGATAGAGCATCGGCCTGCGGACTGAAGGGTCCCGGATTCGATTCCGGTCAAGGGCATGTACATTGGTTGCGGGCACATCCCGGTGGGGGGTGTGCAGGAGGCAGCTGATCGATGTTTCTCTCTCATCGATGTTTCTAACTCTCTATCCCTCTCCCTTCCTCTCTGTAAAAAATCAATAAAATATATTAAAAAAAAAAATACTGGTCTTTTTCAAAATACTGACTAGGTCTCTAACCCAAAGCAGGATTTCTGAGAATTAGACATGATTTTTTTTTTTTTCCCTGAGGTTACCCCACCCAAAGCCAACACATAAAACTGGATCCTGATGGTACATTACCACTACGTGGATATGTTCTGTGACTGCCTTTTACTTTATGGAGCTGAACAGAGGAATTCTTGAACTTCTATTGTGTTCTATAAGAACATCACTTCCAGTCTCATCACTTGTGAAGACTGCTTTTCAGTTCTACAGTCCCTCCTAGTGAAAGTCAGACTGGTTATCATCTTATCTTTGACAAACTGTCTTATCACAATGACAATAATAAAAGGAATAATAACAATAACTATCACTTACCAAACATTGCATATATGCAAGGAATGCGCTAAATAGTTTACCTATGTTACCTGCTTTAATGCTAATTGCTATTGTCTTAATTGAAAGAGGAAGAGATTGAGGAAAAGAGTGATAAGTGGGTCACAGATCTGGAAAGAATGCATAGCATTTTAAGAGACCAATGACAGAAGTTGCTAGAGGAAAATGCTTAGCCTGTTTCCCTCTTGAAGTAGCCAGCCTAGATCCTGCAACCAGATTTCTTATGTTCAAATTCTGGCTCTGAAAACCTAACTCTCTAGGCCTTACTTGTTAAATCTGTAAAATAAAGTTATTAATAATAGTTTTTACCTCACAGGATACCTAGCTAGGATGATTTAGTAACTAACACATGTAAAGTTATGAGGATGAGACTGGATAGATAGTGCGTTAAGTGTATTAATCATCTATAATAATAAAAAGGTAATATGCTAATTAGACCAGATGTCTTCTGGACGTTCTTCCGGACATCCTTCCTGACAAAGCCAGGGCTGGAGGGAAGCCAGCCCAGGGCCCGGGTGCCTACGAAGGCCCAAGGGAAGCCAGCCTGGCTCCTGGGTGTCTGCCGGTGGCTGGAGGAGGAAAACCCGGGTCCCTGGTACTGGAGGGAAGCCGCGGGAAGGAAGGCCTATTGTTGCACAAATTCATCCAGATGACCTTCTGGACGAAGCCGGAGCTGCAAAGGCCCAGGCAAGCTGCCGCAGACACGAGGGCTGAGCCCCTTGCACGAATTTTGTGCATCGGGCCTCTAGTTATTAATAATAATGTCATAATTGAGGGTAAGAGCTAAGATTCTTCTTTGTTTTCATAACTGGGAGAGGCTGTGATCTATAAAGCATTTCTAATTATTTATTTATTTTTTTATTTTTTGCTTAAGTCCTAGACTAGAATGAAACCTTGAACCATTTTGCATGTAACCTTTCCTCAGGTCTTTCTTAATATTCCATATCTTACATCCTGTATCTGTGTGAAAATTACGTGAATTTCAAGGAGAACAAACATATTAATCACTTTCTTGGGTACAGCAATCTAATCTTCCTTGTCTTGTGGACTTTGTAGCCTTTGTTCCACGGAGAAGCATTTTTTCCCCTGTGGGGTGTGATGGTGCTCTAGGTGGTCTTGTGTTTTTCCGTGAGCTGAGTGAGTGGATGTCAGAGTGACAGTCAAGTCACTGCCTTGGACTCCCATGAAGGAGGCCTGGGGACTTGGTGATTTAATGTAGCACATTGTCTCTCAGTGGAATACGCATTCTGAATAGCCAACTTCCAACAGAGCAGTGTTGTATCAGAGGAGAAAATGACTTATTGGCCTGAGACCTCTTCATGTCAACCCTTCATTTCTTTGAGTTTCCAATAAACCTAGCTTACACTCTCCTCCTGGCTGCTGATGAGGAAACTCTGGCCATAAGCAACCCCGTGACAGCTATGAAGCCTGAGGCAGAAATATGTACCCACTGTAATGTTTGTAATACGTGATACACAATGCTGCGTATTATCAACAGTGTTATCAGAATGTATGAGCTGTGTGTGTGTGAGTGTGTGTGTGTGTGTGTGTGTGTACTTGTATGTATTTCTATACCAAGTAGATATGGGAAGGACAAACACTTCACTGATACCTAGGTGGGGGGCTTTAGTCTTTTCACCTTTATTTTGTACTAGAGGCCCGGTGCACAAAATTTGGGCATGGGTAGGGTCCCTAGACCTGGACAGCTATCAGGGCCGATCTGCGGGACGACCAGTGGGGCGATCAGGGGGCCCCCACTGGCACCCACCTTGGCCAGCCTGGTGCCGCCCCGCTCACCAGCCCCACCCCTCGCCGCCTCTGGTTGCCTCTCTCTGCGGGCGACTGGCAGGGAGATCAGGGGGCCCCTGCTGCACCTGCCTTGGCTGGCCTGGGGCCTGCAGGCTGGGGACAGCTCCTACATTGAGCATCTGCCTCCTGGTGGTCAGTGCATGTCATAGCAACTGGTCGTTCTGCATTTCTGGTGATTTGCATATTAGGCTTTTATTATATAGGATAACCTCTTTCATTGCATGATGAAAACTAATTATTTCTATAATCAGAAAGAATGTGGATAAAACCATTATACACAATGAAACACTCAAAGTTAATAGTAAATGTCTACATTGATCTGTAATTCTGTTTGGAGGATAGTTTGGTATTTGCAAACCAGGGGAAAACCAGTGGTCTCCTGTGGAGAAATGTACTATTCAGAAATGAATTAAAAAGCTCTAGCTGGTTTGGCTCAGTGGGGAGAGCATTGGGCCTGTGGACTGCCTTCAGGTTTGATCCCAGTCAAGGGCACCTGCCCAGGTTGCGGGCTAGATCCCTAGTGGGGAGCATGCAGGAGGCAGCCGATCAATGATTCTCTCATCATTGATGTTTCTCTCTCTCTCTCCCTCTCCCTTCCTTTCTGAATTCAATCACAATGCCTTTAAAATAAATAAATAAATAAATAAATAAATAAATAAATAAATAAATAAGAAAGAGAAATTCTTTTTTTAAAAGCAAAATACCATGAAGCCTTTATGTTTCTCTACAGAGAACTTTAAAATAGAAAATGGTAGTAAGGTAACCTTGGCTATGAAAGGACATACATTTTTGTTAGTGGCATTTTGGACTTTGCCTGTGAAATGCCCACACGAGCTCCCATGTGATGCTCTCCACGATGCTGTCACTGGGTTCTTACTGCCCCGTTATGCAGACTGAGTGTTCTTTGCAAAGTCATCCAGCTGGTCAGTGAGAACTAGAGCTGAAAATCAGGTCTCCTGACAAGAATTCTATTCTCAGCAACCTCAGAAAAAAATAATCACATTTGGGAACTCCATATTTGTGTGTGTGAACAAAGAAATACCCTTAATAGATGTACAGACCCCTAAAAAGAATAGGGAAATGACTATGCAGCATTTTGATTTTTATAAGACATATTGCTTTATTTTTCTGTCAAAAATATCTAACGTATTACCCAAATTACATGGACTCGGAACAGGTACATGTACTTATTATGTATACGTACGTGAGTGTGTGTACGTGTGCAAACAGTGTCACGGTGAACCCAGATTGATAACATACTATTTCTAGCTATTTTGATGAGATCACATGGTCTCCCGTGTCCCCTTGGGTATCCCAGTCTCTGGCACCCACCGGTCTGTTTCCTGATTCTCTGAGTTTTCCTTTCATTTAGATGGGAACAGGGGCCCGAGGTGAGATGAGGGATAAAGAACAGGGCCCTTCTCCTGCTGCACACCAGCCAGAACAGAAGGCATGTCCTGGGCCTCCACAGCCACTTGCTGAGTTAACTCTTAGGAAAATCTGAGGAGAGCAACCGCCATTCTCCATTTACAGAGGAGCAAACGGGGGCCCAGGGACCACTGAATAGATTAGGGAGGTCTCCTAAGAACAGCTTTGGGATTTGAAGCTCGGCTTTTGTGGTTCTAAAGTTCTTGTGTTTTCTTTATTGTTCTGTTTTGTTTTTGTCTAATATTTTTCTAATCGAGAAATAATTGGCATATCACATTTTATTAGTTTCAGGTGTACAACGTAACGATGCAATATTCATTTACATTGCAAAATAATCACCACATACATCTAATTAATATTCATGTCTATTCATAATTACACTTTTGTTGTTTGTGACGAGAACTTTTAAGATCTACCCTCTTAGCCACTTTCAAATATACAATACAGCTTTGTAACTACAGTCACCATGCTGGACTTTACGTCCCTATGGCTTATGTATCTTATAACTGGAAGTTTGTATCTTTCGTCCCCCTTTGTCCATTTTGTCTACCCCTGAACCGCTGTCACTGGCGACCACGAATCTGTTTTCTGACTCTATGAGTTTTGCTTTCATTTAGATCCCACATATAAGTGAGATCCCATGTTATTTGCCATATCGTATTTTTTAAATAGAACAGCTTAGAACCAGCACCCATGCCATGGAAGGTCCTTAAATTATAAATAATTTTGTGACTAGGATATCCAAGAGGACATAGAAGGTTATGTGATGTCATGAAAATAGGATGTTACCAATCTGGGTTCACTGTCACACTGTTTGCACACATACACACACTCATGTACACATACATAATAAGTACATGTATGCACACCGTCGCTCTGCCTTCAATTAAGACATGATACTCCCATGATGACCATGCATGGCTTCCGGGGCTTCACCTTCACACTGTTTGTTTGTTTGTTTGTTTTTTGTTCTCACCTGAGGATATTTTTCCCCATGGATTTTTAGAGAGATTAGAAGGAAGGGAGGGGTGGGAAAAGAGAGAGAGAGAGTCATGGATTTGAGAGAGACACATTGATCAGTTGACTCCCTCAAGTACCCAGACAGGAATCAAATCTGCAACCCAGGTACATGCCCTTGACTGGAATTGAATCCAAGACCCTCTGGTGCTAACACTCTAACCATTGAGCAACACCTGCACCTCCACACTGTTTTTCATAAGGAAAATTAATTCTAGCCGCCACACATCTTAGTGTTTATCAACCAAAGTCAAATAATCTCATAGTACACTTTAAATATATATAATTTTACTTGTCTCTTATACCTCCATAAACCTGGGGCGGTAGGAGGGGGATGGATTAATTATATTATTTTTGCATATTTTTCTTGCCATTATTTTAGCAATAATATTTCCATTGGAATGTTATACAAGAGTATTCATCTTAGCACAGCCGGTGTGCTCAGTGGTTGAGCATTGACCTATGAACCAGGAGGTCAGGGTTTGATTTCCAGTCAGGGCACATGCCCAGGTTGTGGGCTTGATCCCCAGTGTGGGGCATGCAGGAGGCAGCCGATCAATGATTCTCTTTCATCATTGATGTTTCTATCTCTCTCCCTCTCCCTTCCTCTCTGAAATCAATAAAACTTTTAAATTTTATTTATATTATACTAATATATTTTCTCTGCTCTTGTGTGTAACTTTTTTATATTAAAAAACAAACAAAACATAAGCATGTTTTAAGTCCATGCAATCACAAGGGAGGTGGCGAAATACCCTTTCGATGGATTTTTGGAGAGCACTGTATTGGCCACAATCCTGAGGTCATCTTTCCAACTTAGTTTTGAAAGGACCTCACTCCTCCTCAAACAAAACACTTAAAGGTGCAGTACTCACAACCCTCTTGGTAGTTAATTCACAAAGGAAACAAAGCAAATCACTGATGAGCATATGAAAGATTTTCATTCTTGCCCTTAACAAAATTATGTCCAGGAAAACATTTTAAAAGTTTCATTAATGCCCTCAGTTTATGAGATTGTGGGAAAATAGTTCTCAGATGTTGTCGGTGGGAATGCAAATTGGTACATCTTTCAGGGAAAAACATCTGGCTGTATGAAATAAAGTGTAAATATAAACCCTGGACTCAGCAAATCCAGTTCTAGACATTTCCCTAAAGTGATTATCAGACAAGTGCATGGAGATATGTGAGTGTGTGTGAGAGAGAAATAGTTCACTGTGACAGGTTTTACACAACTTAAAAAAATGAAGTAACTTATTTGTTCATTGTTTAGTACTAATATGGTGATCCATAAATTGTAGCCACTTAAAATAAAAAGGAAATTTTATGGATAGGTGGATAGATAGATAGATAGATAGATAGATAGATAGATAATGTTTGGGATAGGTTATTTTTTTAAAAAAAGGTGATTATAGCCTGGCTGGCTTGACTCAGTGGTTGAGTGCTGACCTATAAATTTGGAGGTCATGGTTGGATTCCCAGTCATGGCACATGCCCAGGTTATGGGCTCGATCCCCAGTGTGGGACATTTAGGAGGCAGCTGATCAATGATTCTCTGTCATCCTTGATGATTCTATATATCTCTCCCTCTCCCTTCCTCTCTGAAATCAACAGAAATATATTTGTGAAAAATGATGATTAAAAATGGCTTGGTCCAATCACTCAGAGTAACAATTTTTTTAGAAAAGGGTTGACCAGCTAATATTTCTTGATAATCTGTTATACACCACAAACGTATTTAGTCCATACAACAACTCTATGGTCTGGGTGTTAAAAATCTGTACTTAAAAAAGATGCAGTGAGCTCAACTCATGGAGACTGTGAGTGGCACATCTGGGATTTCAACCCAGGTCGGTTTGGTTCCAAATCTGATGCTCTTTCTCCCACGCCAAGCTGCTTCCACAGCAGTTGGAACTTGTCTGCGTCTGTTCTGTACTTGTTTGCATTTTTCCATTTTCAAGCAGCAGCCCCCCTCCGTCCCACCATGAGCAGCAGCACTTCGATTCCCTTCCCTGTGGCTGCAGCAGACCCGCTCACCTCCCAGCATCCATGAGTAGCTCTGCAGAGGCTGGGGCAGCTGGCATTCCACCCAGCGAGAGGGACTGGGAAGCACAGAAAAGTCCTCTGAGAGAAGGCAACATCTGTTTGATAGGCAATGAAAAATAAACCTGTAATAAACTCATTTTAGGAGGAAAAAAAAAGGCCCCTCCAAGTGCTGATTATTCATTTTATGCAAGTACAGCAGTGTTGGTCTACTTGACAAGTAAGAAAACAGCACATGATCACAGCCAGAGGGTGAGGTTGCTCATTCCAAGACCAAGCGCAGGCAATGGCAGATGAGGAAGCATTTAGAAAGCTTATGCAGAAAGCCCCCACCACCTGTGGCTGCCTCCTGGCACAGAGAAGTGACCCAGGTGGTGCATATGTGTCAGGAATGAGTTCCAACTCAGTAGCAATGACTTCCTAACCACACTAGACTGCCAAACTACTATTCGTTCATTTGGCCATCAATGCATTTTTTCTTTATTCCTCTATTCATTGCTTCCTTTAGTCAAATATTTTTTATATACTAGAGGCCTGATGCATGGATTTGTGCACATTGAAAGCAAATTAATGAGACAAAATATTTTAGAGGCCAGGGAGGGGCCGCAGGATGTTGGCTCCAGGTGTGTCCAGACCATCTCACCCAGTCCCGATTGGTCGGACCCCAGCATCAGAGCATCTGCCCCCTGGTGGTCAGTGCACATCATAGCGACTGGTCGAATGGTCAAATGGACAGTTGAACACTTAGCATATTAGACTTTTATTATATAAGATGCTATTGAAAACATCTTTATTTTCTCTGAAAAGAAGTAGAAACATGACCCATTATGATTATTTCTCAACATATATGTATAGTGAATCGTGATGTTATACACCTAAAATTAATAGACTGTTATACACTGAGTGGCCAGATTATTATGATCTCTGAATGCATAATAATCTGGCCACTCAGTGTACTTCTCTTGAGTACCTCATTTATTTGATATCAAAATACTATAAATCATGCACCTGATCAGTTTTCCCCTTTGCACTGGCTGATAGAAAGCTCAGGGCAAATAGGTGGTTGATCTCCAGCAAAAGTCTAGAATACTTTTGGTACCCATTTGAGATATAAATACACTGAGTGGCCAGATTATTATGCGTTGAGGGATCATAATAACCTGGCTACTCAGTGTATGTCAACTAGTGGTCTGGTGCACGAAATTCATGCTTGGAGGGGAGTTCCCTCAGCCCAGCCTGCACCCTCTCCAATCGGGGACCCCTTGGGGGATGTCTGACTGCCAGTGTGGGATCAGGCCTAAACCGACAGTCGGTCATCCCTCTCCCAATCTTGGACTGCTGGCTCCTAACCGCTCACCTGCCTGCCTCTGCCTGCCTGCCTGATTGTCCCTAACTGCCCTCCCCTGCCGGTCAGATCTCATCACCAACTGCTCTCCCCTGCCGGCCTGATCTCGCTACCAACAGCCCTCCCCTGCTGGCCTGATTGCCCCTAACTACATCTGCCTTCCTGATTGTCCCTAACTTCCCTCCCCTGCCAGCCTGATATTGCCCCCAATTGCCCTCCCCTGCCGGCCTGATCTCGCCTCCAACTGCCCTTCCTTGCCAGCCAATTTGGTTATGATTGGTCAGTTTCTATGCCAGTCAGTGTCAAAAGCTCTGCCTCCTAGGCAACCATTGGCTCCTCACACTTCACCCAGATTTGGTTCTGATTGGTTGGTTTCTATGCCAGTCAGTATCTCTGGGCCTATTTCTAGGCCAGATTAGAGAGGCAGGGCTGATCAGCAGCCCCCACGGAGGCCCAGAGAGAAACAGAGGCGCGGCTGCTGGTGAAGCCTGGAGAGAAAGAGAGAGGCAATGGCTGATTAACAGCTGCCACGGAGGCTGCGGATCAGACCCTGCCTCTCTCTTTGGACCTCTCTCCAGGCCTGATCTGCAGCCCCCTTGGCAGTGAGTGCTGGGTCACCATGGCAACCCAGCACTGACTGCAGGACTGACTGGTCGGTCGAGCCTTCAGTCATTTTGGACGTTACAGACCCTGGGTTTTTATATATTAGGATTACATCCTGAAAATATATTCTTTATTATATGCCTTAATGGATATTGTAGTTATATTATAATCGAAGGTGGTTTTCCTGTGGAAATATAAAAGAAAATATACAGAATAAATAGTAGGTTAACATTCATTGAATTTAAATCTGATAAGATATTAATGAATGTAACAAAATGAATTGAAGAAGAAAAGAAAAGAATTGGAGGATAAAAATAATCCTTGGTAACAATTGTACTAGACATGAGCTAGTTTACTGGCTATAATTTTGATTGTAGAGTAGCTAGGGCTACTCTACGGTTTGCAATGATAGGCAGTATTAGCTATAAGTCAGTGGGATCCTACAGAGGCCAAGCTTAGAGACGGTGAAGATAGTGCACAAAGTTCACACAGAAAGATAACCTGCTGCAAAGGCACAGAGGCATGGAAGAGCATGGCATGACTAGAGACCTACGGCAAATGATGCAAGAGGAAGATCGAGTGACTGGGACAAACACCGGGGTTTCAGAGACAGTGGGAGAGTGAAGGAATGCCGCGCCATGTTAACAATAAAACTGGAGAGCACTGTATTCGCCACAATCCTGAGGTCATCTTTCCAACTTAGTTTTGAAAGGACCTCACTCCTTCTCAAACAAAACACTTAAAGGTGCAGTACTCACAACCCTCTTGGTAGTTAATTCACAAAGTCTGCATTTAAGAGAGCAAAAAATGATGGAGCCGTAGCAGACTTGGATCAATCAATGAGGGGGATTTGTTTATGCTCTGAACAGAGAGTTGGCTATCTGGGACCTCTGCTTCTCCTTTCTGTTGAGCAAAAGCGGTCTGTCTGAACCCAGGGCATGGGATGCAGTGCACACGGAGGTGCTCCCTGCCCAGAGCAGAGCTGCCAGCAGCGCCCAGGGAACTTTGGATGGCAGATGAGAGGTAGCAGGGATTTGGAGAGACCTGGAAAGGAGACACCTTTGTTGCTGCTTTCTGGGTGCTGGAGATCACCTAAATATCACCTGAAATGCTATTTATTTCCAGCAAAGAGATTTTTTTTTTCAAGTGTGCAGCTCCTGTGCCTCAGAGACAAAGGGCGGCACATGGAGCGCTTCTCAGCAATTCTGAAAAAGGCTGTACAAGAGCATCGGAGTCTTTGGCCTGTGATGGTCTCAAAGAGGAGCATAATAAATAGGACATTCTAGGGCAAACGCATCTAAAATACTTCCCTATCGCTCTGCCGGAAATGATTAAAAGAGATTAATGTTTTCAGTTCAGTTCAGTTCCACATACTCTTCTGCCAGGCTCTTATTTGGGCATTATGGTAAAGGTGTAGGAAGAGGAGGGATGGATTAGTTTGATAACACTATGCATAGTCTTGTATATATTTATATAAATTAATGTCTATTATATATAGACAAGGAACAACATAGATAATTAATTATATATGATTACATATATGTAGATTAATTATAATATTCTAATGACATGGCTGGGGTATAAAATTATTAGAGCAACAAACTTCAGAATGTATAGTTCTATCAGAACACAAATTCAACTTCCCATCAAAATAATTCTGGTGCCAAACACAAACACTACACAAAATATACAAATAAAATAGGTAAGGATTCTGTGGAAAACACCAAAAACAGGCTGAACTTGTGTGTGTGTGTGTGTGTGTGTGTGTGTGTGTGTGTGTGTAAAGGTGGATGGAAAAGTGACTAGTATGGGGGTCATAAATTGAAAGCAAACTATGCTTAAATAAAACCGTAACAAATTTTCTGGAAAACCAAAGGTAAAGAGAAAAAAATCTTTAAATCTTTATATATATTTAATATATAAGGAAAAGTGATATAAATACCTCAGATTTATCCCCTATTATGGAGGCCAGAAGATCAAATGACAGTGGAATAGCTTTTTTTTTTTTTTTAATTATTGAATGTATCTCTTCTGCTTTACTGTGGACTCCAGACTTAACAGTTTTATCTTAGATTATATGGGAGCAGCTTTACAACTGTTTTTTTAAATTTATCATTTAATTTAAAAATAAATACTTACTTTTCCTCATTATATAGAAGAGTCCATCTGGAAAGATTAAGTGGACTTTCCTGAGATACCAGTACTACTCCCTGAAATCTGTCCCAGCTCTGTTCATTGCACATTCAGTTTGTTCCCAAATTAACACCATTTAGACTATCGTTAATTCAACACTGAAAGTTGATAATAAGGCAATGCAATTGTTGGAATACACATTACATAAGTTTATTTAGACTTTGCAGTGTGGGCTTTAACTTTGCCTCCACTAACAGATCTCTTCATCACATGACTCAGGTGAGAATTCAAACTGCAGCTTACCTGTGTTGTAAGTGTCACTCATAACGCATTTGGAGTTAACTCATTTAAAAAAATTAAATGTAAAAGTCTTGCCTTCCCATTCAAGCTATTTGATGTATCAGCATCCAAAAACATAAGAAATGGATTTCAGTTTATTATCTCTTTGACTTTGGTTTATTTTCCCTGTAGCAGATGGAAATGTCACCAGCTAAAGACACTAACCACATGCGATGTTAGTGGGTGAATGACAGGTAATTATTGCTTTAATTCAAGTGCTCATATGCTAAAGGATTATCAACAGTTACTGATATCGTTATAATAGACCACCAGGAAAAAATGACTCAGAAATTCCATATTAGACTGACTGGGATGAGATATGCAATTACCTCCACAGATGAGATATATCCTTGTCACCCTGGCCTCCAAGAGTGTGAGCACAGAGAATGACACACATCAAGGGACAGTAAGATATAGCACTCACGTTTTAAAAGTCGGTGCAGTGTCTACGTCCCGAGGGAACTGAACAGGAAGCTTTCTGGATAAAATATCACCTCTGTTCCCAGTTGTGTCTGAAACATGGCATTCCACGCACTTGTTGTAGTCATTATCGTGTATACAGCTCGCCCTGTGAACTTCAGGACACAACACTGACTGAACGGACATATAAGAATGAGATTTAAAAATGTGCTATTTCAATTCTGTCATTTGATGAATGACCCTGCTCTGTAGTCCCGTTCCATAAACACTCCAAACTTACTATACCAGGATACGGCAGTGCCTAGACCCCAATCCTAAATTCAGTGTTTTTTTTAAATTTTTTAAAAAACATATTTTTATTTATTTCAGAGGGGAAGGGAGAGAGAGAGATGGAAACATCAATATGAGAATCATTGGTTGGCTACCTCCTGCAAACCCCGTACTGGGGATAGAGTCTGCAACCCAGGCATGTTCCCTGACCGGGAATCAAACTCTGATCTCCTGGTTCATAGGTCTATGCTCAACCACTGAGCAACACCAGCTGGTCTAAATTAAGTGTTTTTTAAATAGTTGGCAGGGCTTGCTAACCAACTGCTCTGTGTCTATTTTGTATTGTTGTAGACTTTTCATTTTTGTCTTTTGTGATCAGATTTCCTTCAGGTCTTCCTTTCCTATTAGCTCCTCCCCAAGGAGGAGAATTACAAATGGGAAATCATCTAATTAGGCTGCACAATACTTATTAGGACGTATTTGCTAATGGATTAGAACTTGGATGGTATTTCCTTTTATTTGCTTCTTCTGGCAGTGGAATATTCTAGGACCCAGTTTTTATATTTGGAAATTATTAGAGGGACTTTGGTGTAGGCTTATCATTTAGGGGTTGTGTAACAGTGGAAACATTTATTTCAAGAGAAGATGCTTAGAATGGCATTGAATTAGAAATTGTTTGAAGGTCCCAGTATAAAAATGGAAGTAAAACATTGTTCCATAAACAGATTAGCCCACATTTAGCTGTATTAAACAACAGGTTGATTATACTCACTGATTCTGTGAGTCAGAAATTTGGCAAGGGGGCTGTGAGGTTGACTTTTCTCTGCATCAATGTGTCCTCAAATGACTGAGGGTGACTCAACTGCTGGGGCTGGAACAACAGGGACTGTGCATCCATTTTCATGGTGCTTCTTCACTCATGTCTAATACCTGAGTTGTGATGGCTGAAGGATGCACTCAGGTGGTCCTCTTAAGCAAAGCACCTGTAGGTTGTCTCTGACATGGCAGTCTCAGCGCAGTTAGATTCCCTTCCTGGCCACCTGTCATCTGTAAGAGCAAGTGTTACAGTGAACAAAGTGAAAACTCTCTGACTTTTTATGATGTACGTTTGGAATTCATCCAGATGGATTTTATGGGCTGAAGCAGGGAAAGCCCACCTGGATTCAAGGAGATGGGGCATACACTCCTTCCCTCAATGCGAGACAAAGAAATTGTTTAGCTGTTTTGAAACCTTCACAGAGATGTAGATCTTATTCACAAAAGAAGACATTCAAAAGGGACTCTGTGTGTGTGTGTGTGTGTGTGTGTGTGTGTGTGTGTGTGTGTGTGTGTGTGTTTTGGGGGAGATGATAAATGAATGGATGGATAGATAGATAGATAGATAGATGATAGATAGATAGATGATAGATAGATAGATAGATAGATAGATAGATAGATAGATAGATAGGATAGGTAGGATAAATAAGATAGATACACAGACATTATATAGCCATATGTAAGATACTCTAACACTAGTGATGCTAAATAAAACAATCATGACAAAGTATACTTGTTCATGTATGCTTACAGTGAAAATTATAGAAGGAAAAATACCAGACATTTAAAATATGGTTACTTGTTGGTGTAAGGGTTTAAATAAACTTAAAAAACACAGTAACCAAAAATGAAATACCACTTTTTATTTATTAAGTTATCTCAAAGTGGCCGCACCTCATAAATGCTGAATATGGCCATTCCCATGAACTGACGATTGCTGATGAAAGTGCAGCCCTTTCAGAAAGCAAGTTTGCCAGGTGACATCTTAAAGCAATCCTACATTTGTCTCAATAATTCTCCTACTATCATTTGAAGTATAGAAAATTCTTTTTAAGTCTATAAAAATACATTCCTGGTACATTATTTCTATTTTTAAAATATATATAACCCATATTTCAGATTCAGAAGAATAGTTAAATAATATGGCAATTAGTAAATATAGTCATTAACTATAATAATTATGAAGATTTTTTAAATTACATGGGCAAATTTTCATGTCATAATGTTATAATGTTAATTAGACAAAGAAGATACAAATACATATTCCCCTGTGTGCGTGTATCCCACACACAATGACATACACACAAATACATATACTGTGTATTTATGGCAGATGATTCTGGTTGCTACCATTAATAAAAATAACAATAATAATTTTACCCCAAGGGTACTATTAAAACCCTTAGTAGTCCTAATGAGAAATTTGAAAATATCTACGTTTTTAAAATATTATCATTAAAATCTCTGTGAACCCTAGTTTTTATGGTGAGCTCAGGAGGGTGGCATTCTACCCATGATAGTAATTATAGCTGTAATATGGGGTGGCATATATCAAATATGAGCAGCTACCTAAGTATTTTATGTACAACAAATCTTTTGAGTTCATTTATATTTCAGAGGATAGAGCATTTCACTCTTAACAGTCTATGCCTTCCAATAAATTCAGCAGATTTTGTACAAAGATATTAGTATTAGACTTAGAGTTACTGGAATAAGTCACTCATATTTGTATCCCCAGGACCTAGAAAAAACATATCTTGAACAGGCCTTAATAAAAAGCATGATAAATAATCAATGTGATGATCTGTTGTGCAACTTGTTGGCCAATGGGCAAATCTACAGGTAATTTTGAATCTTCCCTAGGAGTGCTCAGCTTTACACACTAGTCTGGTGTGCCATTTAATGATAAATGCAACTGTACTATAAAACTTACCTTAAACTGGGAGCATGCTCTAAGCTTCTATTCCACACTGGAATATTAGCTCAAATAATCCTGGGTTTCTTTTTAAGGAATAGGTAAGTAAATCTATTCTGTTCTCTATTCCACTTACATCCCCGAGGCACTGGCTGCCAGATCACACTCACGGGTCCCATGCCGTTAATTCCTGTTGTTTTGCAATGGAAGCTTGGAACAGAAAATAATCTAGAACCTGAAAAATGCATACACCATTTTACTTGAAACACCAGAGTTGCCAGTGTTTTCTAATGGTTATTTGTCCATTGGGACTCTCGCCTTATATCAAAAGGATAAAGTGTCTATTTTCTTTTCTTTAAGAAAAAGAAAAGAGCTCTAGCTGGTTTGGCTCAATGGATAGAGCATAGGTCTGCAGTTGGAAGGGTCCCAGGTTCAATTTCGGTCAAGGGCACATGCCTGGTTTGTGGGCTCAATCCCCAGTAGGGAGCGTGTAGGAGACAGCCGATCAATGATTCTCTTTCATCATTGATGTTTCTATCTCTCTCTCTTCCTCTTCCTTCCTCCCTGAAATCAATAAAAATATATTTTAAAAAAGAATTAAAATCAAATGAGTAAACAAACAGCAATCTCCAGGAGATCAATGAGTTAATTACAGAAGATGTAACCAAAGTGGGCCCTGACGACTATTCTGTCATGGAAGCGAAACCCTATATACAACATAAAAGTCATATCTTTGGTAGGAGAAATTAATCTACATAGGAATCTTTTTTTTAAGTGGGTAGACTAGCCCTTATTAATTAATTCTTATAAAGATGTGCCAGGTACTTGCTATCTTAATCATATGAACAATGTTCATTTTTCTTCATTCTGAAGGAGGTTCATATTAAAACAAAGGTATAATGTGGTTTAACTTATAATACAAAATTGACCTTTCCAACTCTAAAAATAGATTTTTAAAAAGTAGGGGAGGGTGGGGCTAAGGGGAAGACATCAACCAAAGGACTTGTATGCATGCATATAAGCCTAACCAATGGACACAGACAACAGGGGGATGTGAGGGTATGAGTGGGGGGTTGGGAGGGTATTGGAGGGATAAGGACACATATGTAATACCTTAATCAATAAAGAAATTTAAAAAAATATAGATAGGAGCTCTTGAAAAAAAAAATCTGCCGCATAACTCAGAACATGGCCCTGCATAATTCTTGGGGGGTTAGAGTCCTGTTTTCTTTAGTTTCTTTGTTGTTTGATCACACTAGTAAATGTGCCCTGCGCCTTCTGTGGGATAAATAACAGGCCTCTATTCCCACCACTCTCCTACTTCAAGATGTTCATGATGCGTTCACTGTAATGCAAGGATGTTCCCCCCACCACTCCACCAATGTCACCATGGCTTAGGACATCCTGAAATCCCAAAGAAGGACCATGAACTCAACACCTCCTTTTGCATAGTCCTTCTTTCAGTTTATTTTTCTGACATTTTTCAAGAGACAGACCATATTTTGGACTCACTCTAAAACTTAGCCCCAGGCATTTAAGTGCTTCTTCTTGACTTCCATTTCCCCTAGCTGGTATTCATTTTTATATCCAAGGTAAAGGACAATCCTTTCTTCTCACCCTACACTCGGAATAAATATTCGCTGCGGTCCATTAGGAAAGCTTTTAAAAATTAAAGTATATATGAAATACGTTTCAATCCAACACAACTCATGTACAATTTAAAAGTTGTCTCCTTTTTCTTTTGAGTAGAGGGAAGTCTGTCATTTATAAGCATAATATCAGTACTTAACATAGATATATTGAAGAGCTGAAAATATATAGACTCAAAAGCCCGGCAATTCCACTCAATGAAAATTCATGAATTTATTTAACAAAACACATTTGCTACAATGTTTATAGTAGCATTGTTTATAATCATAAAAATGGGAAACACTCATATGCCCATCAATAGTACATGTGTTTTAGGTACAGAGTGGAACACTCCAGAGGGCGAACAAAAGACAACTGCATACTCACAGGTTGGTATTAGGGGTGCTGTCCAGCTCAGCACATGAGGAGAGCAAAGAAAGGAAGCAGAATTCGATAGAGGAGGTCCAGCTTTGTGCCACTCCCTACTGATTCTCCAGCCAACACTGCAAAGGGTTTTAAGGAAAGAATGGTCCATCAGCAATGTCTAGATCTGGGGGAAGAGGGCTGACCCTAAGTACAGGGATGTGGAGCAGTCATTGGACGTAGGTCACCTGGAGAGTGGCCAACACCATAGGTGAGACGCCTTTTCTCAGTTGACTGACAACACTCCCGCCTGCTTGGATAATGAGTATTTGTACTCCTGGAGGGGTTTTTGGGTATGGGTGGTATATCACCATATTCACTGTACTCATGTAACAATATCAATAAATCTCACAAACACAATAGTGACTAAAAGAGCTTGGGTGCAAATGAGAAATAGTACATAATTTCATTTATAGTAAACACACAAACAGGTAAAATGATTGTATATGGTTAGAATTCAGGATAGTGGTTAATGCTGAAGTTTAATGAACAGAGGAGTTATGTATAATGTGCTTTTTCTTGGTCTGGGTGCTCGGCGCAGGGCTGTATTCAGTTTGAGCTGCATACCTAGGATTAATGAATCTTTCCGTGGGTAGCTACCGAGATGAGGTTGGGGCCAGTTTCTATAGGAAGGCAGCAAAATGTGCTTTAAAAAAACACAAAAAAACTATACTTTGATCTATTATTTATCTATAATATGTATATGAACATAGTGGGGGTGGAGAGTATAGTATTTCTTTTATTTCTACTCTTCATTGACATTTTTTTAAAACCAACGTTTTCAATTCATGCTGCACTTACTGCATTTTCCATTCTTAGATGCAGCCAAACCAGAATTTTCTGCCCTGCATACTGTTTTAGTCTAAAGTAGGTCAATATCACAGCTGAGGAAAATTATTTAGGATTAGAATAAATTCTGGTTCAAACGGAAAAGAACACTTCCAACACTCTGAAACACATTCTTCACTAAAGCCCTATCTATAAATAAATATGTAAAAGAGAGATTCTTTAATTTTAGAGGGATGCAAATAATATTCCATATTTATTTTTCATGGGTTCAGAAAATCATTATATATACTAGTGACCCAGAGCACAATATCACGTGAGACCCAGGACCCCAGACCCCGCCGCGCCATGGGACTCCCCCAAGTCCCTCTGTGCCGTGAGACCCAGTGTCAAGTCCCGCCACTCTGCAGGACCCAGAGTCAAGTCCCCGCCCACCCACGTACACCTCGCTGTGCACGCAGCCTCCTGGTGACTCGTCTTTGGTTGTTACGGCATTAGGGCCACCGGGTTTTTATAATATAGAGGCCCAGTGTACGAAAATTCGTGCACTAGGGGAGATCCCTCAGCCCAGCCTGCCTCCTCTGCAGGAGGCAACCAGGCTGATCATGGGAAGGCACCACCCCCATCACCCCACTGCTGCTGCCACTGCCAGCCACGGCGGTTGTGAGGCCTGAGCCCCGAGCCTCGCAGCCGCTGGGGCTCAAGGATGCCTGAGCTCATGGCTGCCTGATCCCGGGTCTTTGCAGTCTCTGTGGCTTTGTCTGGATGGATGTCCAGATGGACATCCAGAGGACATCTGCCCTAATTAGCATATTACCCTTTTATTGCTATAGATACCTATATAATAAAAGGGCAATATGCAAATAGACCGAATGGCAGAACAACTGAACAACCAATCAAAGCATAATATGCTAATGATATGCTAAGGCTGCTCAACCGCTCACTATGACTTGCACTGACCACCAGGGGGCAGACAGTCAACTGGTGGACCAGTCGCTATGATGTGCACTGAGCACCAAGGAGTAGATGCTCTGACAGGTAGGTTAGCTTGCTGCTGGGGTCCGGCTGGTTGGGACTGAGCGAGATGGGCCAAACATGCCCTTATCAGCTCTCCCGCAGTCCCTCCCTCGCCTGATCGTGCATTGGTGGGGTCCCTCAGCCTGGCCTGCACTCTCTCGCAATCCGGGACCCCATGGGGGATGTCAGAGAGCCAGTTTCAGCCCAATCCTGCAGGCCACTCCCCTTGGGAGGGCGCTAGATGCAGGGCTCATGGCTGACGAGCACTGCAGTGGCAGCGCGAGCCTCTCCCGATTGGGACTGATTGGGTGTGAGCCCGCAGCAGGCACAGTGGGGCCAGGATGAGCAGGAATGACAGGTAGGAGCTGCAGGCAGCATTGGACTGTGGGTTTTGGCCTGATCCCTGCAGACCACCCAGAGGGACCCCACCCATGCACAAATTCGTGCACTGGGCCTCTAGAGTGTGTGTATGTGTGTGTATGTGTGTGTATGTGTGTGTGTGTATGTGTGTATTAGAAAAACAAAGATGAATATGGTTTATAGCTGAACAACCCTTATCAAACCCTTATCAGCTCTAATTCCAACAGGAGAAACAGATAGGTAAAGAGATAATTGTCACATGACAGAGCATCTTTATCTGGAGTTTATTGACCCCTACGTGGAGAAGAAGACTCTAGCAGATATCTGTTTATGTCAAACTTTCACATTAGCTTTCTAAGTGGTCCTACCATACTGCAAGTACATCATCTATTTAGGGAGTAAATACTTTGCCTTGTCTTCTAACCACCTTAGCTGAATGGAACACCTACACTCTCTTTCTCTCTCTTTCTCTCTCTCTCTCTCTCTCTCTCTCTCTCTCTCTCTCTCTCTCTCTCTCTCTCTCTCTCTTTTCATAATGGCAAAATGGAGTTGGAAAGAATTGATTCAAATAGCGGTACATCACTGTATATAAATAACGGTAGACCCAAATAGTAACTCAGACTATGGGAATGCTTTATTTGTAGCTGGCCTACTTCTAAAATGCTTGCCCAAGCTACTATTCATACATCTCAGCCATCTGAATCCTGTTCCGTACTTCATTAACATGGTCAGCTTTTACCAACACGAAGCCTGTTTGCTGGCAAACTTCTTCTCAGCACCCCTGGTGAATATTGTACATGACCAAGAAGCCCTTGGTTGGACTTGATATACTTTCAGAATCCTTTTCAACTCAGTACTCTGGTGAGGTCCAACCAGTTGATCAGTGTTAGCCCATAATATGCTACCTGTTGGCCATTGCTTCTGTTGATATAAGACATATCCAAACCTGTAAATACTTTTCATAAGACTTGATTTGAGCCAAAACTGATGACAGCTGTCAGGAAGCAGTATTTTAAATGCTTTGGAGATTGATAACTTTGCAATTTCTTGTATGAACTTGGAATTAAGAAAGATTAGTAAAGGTGAGGTGTGAGAAAGCAAGGTAGGGATTGGGTTACTGGATAGTTAACAAGATTTTATGCTTTCTTGAGGGTGAGTGTGCTTATTTCGAAAGTGTATTAACCTAGATGCACAAAAACAATGGACAGGGCTTGCTTAAGACAAAGATAAGTCTTTTCCTAAAGAATTTCTGTGCTTGGGGTGTGACTACCAACCAGAACCTGCCCAGTTATGAATTTATATTCAGATCACCCTGTGAAGTTACTTTCTGTAGAACCTCCCCCGCTTTTTGTTGTTGTTGTTGTTTTGTTTTCGTTCATACTTCTCAATTCTGGGGCCAGGGAAAGCAAATTCTATATTTAGGAATCAAGTATGGATTAGAGAATCAGTTATAAGTGGATTGTCAAGTAGGCATACTCTTTCCAAAGAAGAAATAAAATGTTTTTTGAGCCCAGGATGTTTGAGGACTTATCTTAGAGGAATGCATTCTGTAAGCACTAAGTATTCTTTATCATTTCCCAAATCTCCACTGTGTGTCAGGCACTGTGTCAGCTCCTGGACAGATAGATGAAGATAACAGAGGCCACGCCCATGACCTTAAAAGTCTTGTAATCTCACAAGTGAGACAAATAAACATCATAATCATCAGACAGTGATATAGATACTTGGGTACCGGTAGTTATATGGTTCTATGCACTGAGGGATGCTAAGCCCTGACTCGGGGTGAAGGTTTGATTGGGATCATTATGGAATACTTTACAGAAGTGACCCCTAGATTGTCTGGAAAGACATTTGGGAGTTAGATAAGAGCAAAAAACCATAGAAGGATGCCTAGGGTGGGCATGGAGGCTTAAGGTGGAGGCAAGGACAGTCAATCATTCGGGATGACCTGGATGCAGAAAACGTGTTCAAGTCCACACATTTATACTCGGCATAAAACTTGAAAAAAGCTTTGCTTAGAGTTCCGTGTACATGTCAAAATTGTACTTCGACTTCCTTCTCCCGGACAAGTTGCGTTTTCTCCAGTTGCTGAAAAATTGCATTCTACAGCTTTCTCTCTTCCGTATTGACAAATGGTTAAATGGAAAGGGAGGTCAAAATAGAAAATCAATGTGATTTTGCACAGTCCTCATTACTAGGTCAGCCATGTCTTCTCTGTGCATACGCGAGCCGGCTTCCTTGTTTTGAACAGGCTTTAAAAAGGTTGCCTGCTGGCTGACCTGTCAGCTCAGGGAGAGAAAAATTAGGTTTCAGAACCTCTCTGCAATAAGAATAAAAGGAAAGGAAAGCCTCATACCCCACACCTCTGATTCTATGTTTGATTATCACCATTAATGCCCACACAAGAAGGATACTAATCGTCTTGGTCATTTCCATTTAAAATAATGAACCATGAAGATTTTCAGCTGAAAGGGTCTTTAGGGATCATCCATGTCAAACATCCTTTCTTCTTTTATTTTATAAAAATGGAAATTGGTACAGGGAAAAGTCAAGTGGCTTGCCCAAGGTGACAAATGAAGCTAATGGCTGAACCTGAGCTCAGTCCCAGAGGATGTGTTCTGACATCCAGGCATTTGTATCTGCAGAGCAAGGGAGAATCATTTATTTTGAATTACAATTTATTAGTCCTTCAACAAGAAAGCTTTTTTATAAAAAAAATAGTAAGAATGCTTTTGTGGGACTGTGCCATGGAGTCTATTTATTTGTGGCTATCTCCGTGTGTGTGTGTGTGTGGGGGGGGGTATATTCTTCATTCCTTAGCATCAGCATCTCCAACCCAGTGGGTACCAACACAGGCTGCACATTAAAATCACTTGAAGGGCTTTGAAAAAAAAAATCAATGTCCAGGCTCCACTCCCTAGAGGTTTTAATTTGATTGGTCTGGGATGGTGTGTTACGATCTGTATGTATGTTTAAAGTTCCCTGGGTGATTCTAATGCGAAATCAGTGTATGGAATCGCCGCTCTGACCCTGCATGGTAATCAGGATTCAGTGGTTCCTTCACCTTCCCAGAGTCATGGTCATCTAGACTGTTAGTTGTTTGATATTCCTCTCCCATTGACTAACATTTAACTGAAGCAAATTTATTTTTAAAATAAATGTTACGCCACTATGACAAATGATAAACACTTAACACCTATTTGAAAATGGAATAACACGATATAACCAAGAACAAATAATTAAATATTAGATTGATATCATTAGTTGTCTGAGACTCTGAGCCTAAAGCTTATTGCTTTGCTAAACTTACAGATAACACATATGAAGGACATGTTTAAGTTCGTCACAGGACACCAAGATGTTCCCCCTGATAAAACCGGATGGATTTACAGAAGTACCAAGGGCACACTTTTCAAACAGTGCCTCACCACTTACAATATCAAATCCTCTTAATACCAGCATTAAACATTCAACACACTGAGAATCTGTTATTTAACATACAAGGGGAAGCATGGGATTTTGTCTTTTTAAAAAATATATACTTATATTGATTTCAGAGAGGAAGGGAGAGGGAGAGAGATAAAAATATCAATATCAATGATGAGAGAGAATCATTGATTGGCTGCCCCCCTGCACACCTCCTATTGAGGATCAAGCCCACAACCTAGGCATGTGCCCTGACCGGGAATCGAACCTTGACCTCCTGGTTCATAGATCTATGCTCAACCACTGAGCCACACTGGCTGGGTGACATCGGCAAGCGTACCAGGATGCTCACCTTGTGTCTTGGTCTTTTCTGCTGCTCTCAGTTGGGTTACGAGCCACACTGCACTATTTAAGGAGAGTGACTCCAACTCCAAATCTAACTCCATGGGCAACTGCCACTTTCATGAGGAACCCTTAACAAAATGAGGCAGGGCATGTCCACACCCCTTACTTCCCTATGCCTTCAGAGTAGCCCGATAACTTAGTCAGGTAGATGCAAATTGCTTTACAGGTGAGTTTGAGAGATCCCAGGAATATTTAAACACAGGAAGTAGCCCAAATAAATTAGTCAAGTAGATGCAAATTGCGTTAGAGGTGAGCATGAGAGATCTCAGGAGTATTTAAACACAGGAAATGAGAAGTCAAGTTTATAGCTAAGTTGGGTGTTTTCTGCAGGCTCAACTGAAGATGTTTAATGAAAGAGGCTCCCGATATGAAAAAGGGACCCTGGAGTGAAGTCCCTACTAGAAAAGGGATCCAATGAAACAGTCACCAAACCCTGATGAGGAGGAAAATGATGGCTTAGGTAACATGGAGGTGTGAGGGGGAGGGCAGTGCCGGACACTGCACAGAGGCATGTGTCACATACATGCCACAGGTCTGCTCTCAAAGCTTAGGGGAGAATGCGTCAATCATGAGAGGTTTGTGCTTGTGGAGTCCTCGCCATCCTTCTCCAGGCAGTGGCCGGACTTCCCTCCTGCTTGGTAAAGCTAATCAGTTCACAAGGTTAACTATTTCCACACTGTCTGTTGGTTCTCTCTTCTTTTTGTCTGTTTTGTTTTATCTGTGTATATATATTTTTCTCTGTTTTTCTTCTGTTTTTTTTTTTTTTTTCTTGTGTTACTTGTCCAGACTCCAAGGCTTATTTCCTTCACATACAAAGAAATAACTAAGAGTTGAAATATCTCTTGTTACCTTTGAAAGGACATATGTACACCCTCACCCCAAAGGCCTCCACCTCTCCCACCCCACCCACCCTCCAAGAAAAGACCAGACTCCCCGAATCCTTCTTCCTTTCCTCCCTGGGGAGACAGTTTGCATTGTGAATGATGCTCAGGGAGTCTGAAGGCTTGGGGTGGGTGGGCAGGACAGATCCCAGGAATATTTATTCCCATTTCGGGAAGCAAGGCGAGCAGGCATGGGGACCACATCCCACGCTCAGTGGTACATATGTCATCTCATGCCTCTATTTTCTGTGTAAACTTCCCACCGGGAGGAGTTGCAGGCTCCTGGTCTTCTGACTAGAAGGAACCCTTTTCACCAGGCCCCGCAGGCTGAACTCATTTGAGGAAAGGGGACAGCCTCCCAGGTAGCAAGGAGCTTGCCTCTTCCCTGTGCAGTGGGGTTTGACCTTAGCTGCATGTTATACTTACCTGAAAAACAACAACAGTAGCCATAACTTCTCACTCTAGCTCCACTAGAGATATGCTAAAATTGCATATTTAGGATGGAGTTTAGCTTAATATGTTTTAAGCCATTTGTGATTTAAATGGCTTAAATGTAACAGATTTTATACCTACTGTGCTTTGGAATTAGCGTGTGCCTCCATTATTATTTATTGATAATCTAATTATTGATTTATCTGGTTTTCTTCATTTTATTTTTGGGAGTGAGGACAGTTTATGGAGCTATATTGGCTTTTTCCCAAGCTCGATTCCCAAGGAAGGGCTCAGGACATAGAGATTTTAAAATCCCACAATGTCCTCTGTTGTTTTTAAAAATCAGTGATCTTACATGATCTATTTCTCCAAAGTTAACTCATATTCTTTCTTATTTTCTTCTTGGACTCCAAACACCTACTATTATAATATTTTGTGGGAAGAAACACAAATCTCCATGTAATTTTAAAGACTTTGTTCATGCTGTTCCATTGACATGGTCAGAGTCATTCTCCAAGTACCAACTTCAATATGACTGAAAGCTCCACCACTCTCCCCATGTCCCTGTACCTCCAAATGACAATATCAGCTTATTGTATCACATCACAATATCATAAGCATCGAGCACAGAAAAGTAGTTTTACAGATACTTTTTAGAAAACAGGGAGGCAGGGAGAGAGATGATGGAAGGAAGGAAAAACAGAAAGAAGGGGGGAAATGAAGGAGGAAGGGAAAGAAGACAGAAGGAAGACAAGCAAGTGTGTTAGTGGAATAAGGCACCCACCTAAAAACAGGAAACCCAAAATGTCTTTGTAAAACACAAAAGCATCAGAATAACACTTTATTTTCACAAAGTCATCAGTCCTGAGAACATAATATTTTGTGGAGGCAACAGTATATCTATATAAACCTCCATACTTTTAGATATCTCAATGTTATAGTTTTATTTATATTTATTATAAACTTGAAATGGTCTAGAGTATTTAACATTAACTTGATAGACCAATGCTCAACCACTTGATCCTTATTTATGGTGATCACTTAACCATATTGTTGCTTTTCTTTATTCATTCATCCATCCTATTAAAAATACTTTACACTACCCTGACCAGTTTGGCTCAGTGGATAGAGCATCGGCCTGTGGATTCAAGGGTTCTGGGTTCGATTCCAGTCAAGGGCATGTACCTTGGTTGTGAGCACATCCCCAGTGGGAGGTGTGCGGGAGGTAGCTGATTGATGTTCCTCTCTCATCGATGTTTCTGACTCTCTATCCCTCTCCCTTCCTCTCTGTAAAAAATCAATAAAGTATATTTTAAAAAATACTTTACACTTTATCACATGCTACTTATATTTAACAGATAGTTTGATAACTTTAGCTAATAGCTACACAATCTGTTAGCAAGTTGGGGAGAATAAGGGCAGAGAACAGAAGCACTTAGATTCCTTTTAGAATAAATGAAGGTGGTAGTATGTTTGGTTGAAACACAGGCAAAGACACACTATTTATTGAGATTCTGATATATTAGGGCTCAAATAAAACAGAGAATTTTGATGTTGAAACTTATTCGTATGTTGGCCAAATTGTCATCAAAACTGACCTGTAGGTAATTAAAAGCATTTATTAATTTGCAGCAAAGTATTGTCTACTATGTGCTAAATTTTTAAATCAAATTGAAGTGTCATCAGAAAAGTTAAAAAGCAACCACAGAAATGACACTTTCAAATATATGGAGGTAGGAAGGGAGAGTGAGGGGCACTGCCCTGTCAGACAAGGTTTAACTGAGGCATGCCCCGCTATTTAGTACCGTGCTGCAGTTCTGTGAAAAAATTTGCACTTTTGGGAAAACAATGAGCGGGTGTGCGGCATACAGAAAAGCAGCTCTATTTTGGGTTTCTTATAGAGATATTGTACCTCTCATGCCCTTTCCCCTCGCTGGCTGCTGCTAAAATACTTCTCCTCCTCCGATAGACAGACACAAATTGAATTACCAAACATGCTTTTTTTTTGTTGTTTTTTAAACCTAAGCAGCAAGAATCTCTATCATCAAACACTGTCTTGCCACTGCCATCTTGTGGGCAGGATGCTGCCATGCAGGTCTTCCAGTGGCCAAGTCAAGAACAAAGTTTGCATCTTCTCAGGAGGGAGAGTTAGAAACCAACGAGGAATGGACACTCAGAACGAGCTCTGGACGCCTCTTCCACTGCCCTCCTGCTGAGTGACATCAACTGTTTAAATGCATATAATATATTCATCGAGTGAGCATTTTGAGTATGCATATGTACATATGTAGTATACATATATATATATATATATATATACATATGTATATATACACACACACACACACACACACATATATATATACACATATATACATATATATATATATATATATATATATATATATATATATACTCATTATATTTATATACCATACTAGAGGCCCAGTGCACAAATTTGTGCACCAGTGGGGTCCCTTATCCTGGTCTGTGGGGATCGGGCAAAAACCGGTTCTCTGATATCCCCCGAGGGGTCCTGGATTACGAGAGGGTGCAGGCCAGGCTGAGGTACCCACTGGTGCATGAATCCGTGCACTGGGCCTCTAGTATGCATATAAGATCTTTGGTTAATTTCATCCTTCCCTCCCCATTTCCCTTTCCCTCTGAGATTCATTAGTCTGTTCCATGTTTCCATGCCTGTGGTTTCTGCTCCTGTGTTTAGCATCTGCCCCCTGGTGGTCAGCGCATCATAGCTACCGGCTGGTTGGCTGGTTGGCCAGTTGTTTAGGCTTTTATATATTTATATATGTTATAGATATATGCTCTCATTACATGTTTAATTAATTAAACAAGTATTTATTGTATGTTATAACACGTATAGCAGGGGTCTCCGTGCACGTAAAATTCATCATAAACACTCTAATATGATAATGTGAAGTTATATAGCATCATATGCTACTTTAAAAATTCTGAGAAGCCATATGGTATCTTTCATCCTTAAAACTGCCTCAGCCCTTCTCACCTCAGCCTCCTCCCACTATTTAATTTTCTCTTTTCATCCTACTCCTGCTGGCTTTAACTTGTGTATAAATTAGGTAATAAATTAAACTTAACATTCAATATCTTAGGGGAAATTTTCCTGGTTCCCTTTGCCAACTGAAAGATATATTTTATTTTGGAATTCTAAATATTCCATATAATCTTAACTGTATTGAGACTGGCATAGCCATCATACTATCATATACTTTAGAGTGAGGTTTCTTACTAGTGGCACTTACTGGCATTTTGGACAAGTCTTGGTGGTGCTAGAGATGGTGCTGCTTGCAGTCCCGTGCACTGTAGGATGTCTGGCAGCATCCTTAGCCTCTCCCTACAAGATGTGAATAACATGCCTAGCCCAGTCCCCAGCATGACAACCAAAAATGTCGCCAGGTTCTGCCTAATATGCCTTGAGTGGGGAAGAGGGGTGGGCATGGATGTAAATCATCATTGGTTGAGAGCAACCCCCTCTAGAGCAATGAATTTATGATTATTTTCTTAATATTATGGGTTATCTTCCTAATCTCACCAACCTCTCCTGGAATGTTTGTGCACATCTTTTCTTTGAACGTCAATGCAGAAACACTTCAAATTCTTGAAGATCCATAAATGTTCATAGTACTTTTTATTGTACTCAATCTTTGCTTATGGATTCTTGGAATATTTTCATCTCTCTTGTTGAGTATAATAGTCTTAATGAGCTAAAAAAGGGGGAAGGGGTGGGGGATTCCTTTCTTTCCTTTTCTCTGAAACAGCGTTTCTCCAAATGTGTTCCGTGGAGCACTGACACTAGCCATTTGGTATTTGTCCATTTGCTGTGTGCCTGTGTGCACACCTGCATTTCAGTGTTTCAGTGTACGTAGACATTTTTAGAGTTGCAAAAGCTGCAAACCATATTCCCATTGCAGGCTTTCACAATGTACAATAACACAAAGAGTCTGTGGAAACTTTGATTCATAAAATTGTTTAACATTTTTTCCCCTAAATTATATTTGATTATGTCAATGATGAAATAAATTGATCAGAGAGTTTAGCTAGTCAAAATGTATTTTAATTTAATATTTTTCCACTTGGCTCCTGAAAGATCATTACCATATAACCTTTTTATTTCAACTCATATTAGTTTCTGATGGGAGAGAGCAATGGTCACTTAGAGTACAAGACTAGTTTTGAACTGCCCACCCAGTTTAGCTCAATGGTTGATCATTAACCCAGGAACCAAGAGGCTCCAGGTTCCATTCCCAGTCAGGGCACATGCCCGGGTTGCAGGCTCCATCCCCTGGGGGAGGGAGGGCATGCAGGAGGCAGCCAATCAGTGATGTTTCTTTCTTATGGATGTTTCTATCTCTTTATCCCTCTCCCTTCCTCTCTAAAAAAAATCAATAAAACCTTTTATATATATATATATATATATATATATATATATATATATATATATATATATATATATAAAGGATTTGTTTTGAACTGTCACTGCAGTGTGCAGAGGGAATTATAGAGTCAGGGCTGGAGTGGGAAGAGAAGAGAGAGGATGGGAAATGAATGAAGACAGTTGACTTTGTCTACAATATGAAAAAATATGAAATTCACAGGTCCTCACATGATGAAAAAGGCCAGGGACGGGTGCCCAGATAACTTGTTTATAATTAAGACTCTGGCTAAATACCCTACATAATAAAAGGCTAATATGCAAATTGACCGAACGGTGGAACAACCAGTCGCTATGAAGTGCACTGACCACCAGGGGGAAGATGCTCAGTGCAGGAGCAGCCCCCTGGTGGTCAGTGTGCTCCCACAGGGGGAGCTCCACTCAGCCACAAACCAGGCTCACGGCTGGCAAGCACAGCGGCCTGCCTCTGCAGCAGCGCTAAGGATGTCCGTCGGACATCCCCTGAGGGCTTGCGGAGTGTGAAAGGGCGCAGGCCAGGCTGAGGGCCCTCCACCTCCCCCCCACCGCCCCCTCCCCTCCGAGTGCATGAATGCCATGCCATGCACCGGGCCTCTAGTGGGTTAATATTGGGGAAACACTCTTCTGGGAGAGTTTCATTATCTGTAACTTGAAGAGACTGGACTAACAGTTTATGCTTTAGCTTTTCCAAGCTCTCAAATGGATTGACGGTAAAGCTGATGCTGGGGTGGTTGAGATGGGTGGTTAGTTTGCTGTGATGATTCTGTACTTGAACTTGTTTGTGTTCAGCCTTCATACAGCACTGAACGGGGATAGTCTACACTTGCAGGAAGTAACTGTTTAAATAAAGTGCTTGTGTGGACAGATTTGAGAAAGGGACTACAGACAGAGGAAGTCATAGGGGCTGTGGTGCTGGTAGGTGCTGAGGTCATTAAGAACTGGAAGTGTGGACATCAAGCAAACTTCCCAGCAGCCACTTTGGTCTTCCATGACCTCAGCTCTCCATTTAGATGAAAAAATCTTTCTTTCCTTTTTTTTTAAAATCAAAACCTGATCTGAAAAAAGTTATGCTTAGATAATAACATTAACTTGGAAGTCACTAATATGAGCTTAAAGAGATGCTTCTTCTTAAGTCAAATTAAGACTAAATATTTTAAACTGAAGGAGGGAATATCACATCTGGTGGGTTTTCAAAAGAAATGAGAAAAATAAAATTGTTTGAGGTAGGAAAATTCTACTCCACGTGTTCAGACCAGGAGTTATAACACGGAAAGGAAATGCCTGTATATTCCGTGTTTGTTTTAGATGCAACTCCTGTCTCTATTTCTGTGCAGGGACTTAGAAAATGGGACACACCAGGTCTGTGGTGTCACATGCAATTAGTACCCTAGTGAATCGTTAATGACACAACTGCAGCTTCAAAGAGACGTTTTAAATAAATCTAAAAATACATCACATCTTCACACACTGCTCTTATAAATTAATAAATGCACATACATGCATATGAAAACGAAAATGAATTTGGCAAACAAGCTACCTTGTGCCAAATGGACTAGGTGTGAAGTATGAGGTGAGCAGGGAGTCTCAGGGTCCTAGTGGGTGCGGAGCTCATGTGCAGAATCAGATGCAGGACATCTCACTGTCATATTGAACTAAGGAGAAAACAAGCTCTGTTTTTTTTGGTGTTATTTTTTTTTTTGTGGGTTTTTTTTTTTACATATATTTTATTGATTTTTTACAGAGAGGAGGGGAGAAGGATAGAGAGTTAGAAACATTGATGAGAGAGAAACATTGATTAGCTGCCTCCAGCACACCTCCTACTGGGGATGTGCCCACAACCAAGGTATATGCCCTTGACCGGAATTGAACCTGGGACCTTTCAGTCCAAAGGCCGATGCTCTATCCACTGAGCCAAACTGGTTAGGGCAACAAGCTCTGTTTTAAGGGACAGTTTCAGAGTTGGGGATAGCTCAGGTAGGATCAGAAGTGTGATTGATCGGTGCTCACAGTAGGTTAAGCTGGTATTTCAACGAGAACAAAGGTGTTCACAGCCAAAAGGGGGGAAAAAGATATTTCAGATAAAGGAAATAGTTGCAACAAAAGCAGGCTGGTATAAAAGAAGTTTGAGGAACAAGAGACCCCTCTGTGAGGCCACAGAAAGCTGGAGGTCATTCTATAAAAGGTGGAGCTATAGAGAAAGGTTTGGACTTAAAATAATCGAGAGGAAAATTTTACAATGTTGTTTAAAGGGTGGTCCATAGACTTTTGTAACCGACTATTAAGGGACCAGTTATAACATAAGGAGAAGGGGAAATGGCATCTTAGAGTTTTAATGTCGACAATCACTTTGGATCATGTTGCATTTCAGAGCTGCGTTAAATTAGAGAGACAAGCAAAGCCTTAGAATAGTGCTTAGAAAGAAATATGTGAGACAATAACATAAGTCATATAGGTAGTTTTAATTTCTACAGCAGCCACATAAAGGCATTAAAAAAAAACACAGATGAAATTTAACAGCAAATTTGGTCAATAATATGTGTCTAAGATGTGATTTTTCTACATTAAATAAATATATACAATTTTTAATGAAATTGTTCACATTTCTTTTTCAAGCTAAGTTATTGAGATCCACTGTGTATTTTCCACTAACAGTGTGTCTTGATTTGAATTGGCCACATTTCAAATTCTCAGTAGCTACATGAGGCTATCGATTATCCTACTGAACAACACTCATTCCTGCTAGTGGCGGAAAAGTAATCAAAATTCACCATTAGTTATGGTGTTGGCTACATTTAGTTTCCCTTTATACATTTAGATAAAGCTCATTCTATTCTATTCTCCCTTCTGATCCATTCCTTTCCTCCCGTTCTGTCCCATTATGTTCCATTTCATTCCATCTTATTCCTAGAGTGATTATAGCTTTGCCATAAATGAGTGTTGAATTTTTTTTTCAAATGCTTTTTCTATATCTATGACTGGAAAGTCCTTCATTCACTCTTTTTCCCCTCTTAACTGTTTGATAAAATTCAGCTGTGAGTTATAAAACACATTTGTAATAAATTATACCTTCCTCTGTATTAGGGAACTGTTTGGTTAAGATATTCACCCTATAAACACTTGACATGGCTGTCATATGAATCTAATATGGGACTGGAGTTTTCTTTGTGACATTTATAATTAGAAGTGCAAGTACTTAAGCGCTAATATAATGCCTTTCACCTTATATTCGTTTTGTTAAACAGTGTTTTCAAAGAATGTATTCATTTTTGGTCTCTGGCAACGCTAGCCGAGGCTTGTTCATTGGAACCGACACCTGATGGGTCCTCTTTACTTTTCACAGACAATCCTCTCCTCCCTTTGATTCTGAGATAGTCCATCCATCAGTATCCTAGGACTCTATCACCTTGAACCAGGACCATCAAAGGCTCTGTTGGCAATGTCATTGGGACCACTTGAAACCTAATTAATCCACCTGTGAGGTGCCTCAAAACAGCTTACACACCTACTTAATTGCTATAACCTCACACCCACTGGGCACCACTAACAGAGATTAAGCAGACTCCCATGCACCCTGCAACTGCTGTATTAGCATCATTTAGTGCAAGATTAATGAGAGAAGCTGAGAAAGACGGAAGTGTGAAATAAAACCATAGTTTGGGGTTGTAGAAAACTTCTACTGCCTCTTAAACAGAGCTACTACTTAACACTTAATACAGTCTTTTGGATAACATTAGGGCTTTTATTTTTCATTACATGCTTTATTTATCCCAATGAACTTTGCAAAGCTTGAAACCTGAAAATAGCATTGTTTTTTTTGTAAACCCTCAAATTAAAACTAATGTTTTTTTAAATGTTTAAAATACAAATTTATATGGAGTAGTCAAATTCAGGATATATATATTCATTTTATTGAGAATAAAAGTTATGTTTAGTATGTCAGATGTACTGTTTAAAACCTAAACATTTATTAAAATAATCATAGTAACAAATGGCAAAGTAGAAAATAATTAACTACCCAATCAATTCAATCAGAAAACACAGACAAGCAAATCAATAATAACAACAAAAACCCTCACAAAAAATAGCAATAAAATCCTTGAGTGCCTGACTTCAAACCTAGGTTCCTTGAATCTGAAACATTGTTATATCAATATTTCAATCTTAAGTAAGTTGTATATATGTATATATACATACATATATAATATACATATAAATACATATATAATATTATCTATACAAAATATATTACATATAATATAATATTGTATGTTTAAATCAATATAAAATGTTTCAATTATTCCAGTTATCAACAAAACACACAAATATTTGTATTACATAAAAATATATCAATTCATTCCTCGAAGTAAAATAATCCCTTCATGTAGCATGATTTAATTTTACTTGTGAGAATTCCATTGACTTTTTAAATTGCATAAATATAGAGTAAAGTTAATTTTGCATGTGGATTTTGGTTTGTTGATGGAGTTTGAAGAACTCAGGATCTGGTGCTTGGAGCCATGGGCTGAACATGTAACTTGGTCTCAGATCTCTGACACTGAGGGGTAAAATAGAGGAGAAGGAATCCTGTCTTAATTCAATCCCTACATATTAATAAGGATCCAAAGGAGAACGAATGCCAATGTAATTTGAACCACTGGGTCATTCAAAAGTGGCCATTTATTATATATATGTGTGTATATATATATATATATATATACACACACATATACATATATATAATAAATATGTTATTTATTATACACACACACATACATATATATATATACACACACACATATACATACATATATATATATATATATATATATATATATATATATATATATATTTGAGAGAAGAAGGGAGAGGGAGAGAGAGATTAAAACATCAACGATGAGAGAGAATTATCGATTGTCAGAATCCTGCATGCCCCCCACTGGGGATCAAGCCCACAACCCAGGCATATATCCTGACCGGAAATCGAACCTTGACCTCCTAGTTCATGGGTTGACGCTCAACCACTGAGCCATGCATAGTGACCATTTATTTTTAAACCCACTTGATTCTTCAAATGTACACAGAAATAAATTACACCCCATCTATTATTGAAAACATCAGATAACTTGGGTCAAATGATTCAAATCTGTAAATAAGCTAGGATGGTTCCACTGGTAATTTTCATGAGGCTTATCATTTTTGTAATTATGCAACATGATTCTATTATATATATTCATATATGCTCTGAGAGATAAAGTCATAAAGCATATTTTCAATTCTTAAATTTTGTGAGCAAGACAGTAAATAATCAGATGCAACAGAGTATAAAAACTTTGGAGGTTTGCAAAAGGTTTGTGGAAGACAAAGCAAAGCAGATAGAAGTCCTTATGAAGAAACGACCAACAGAAGGCTGGCATAAACGAGTTTCTGCTATTTGAAATGTATGTGTGTGTATCTACACGACACACAAATATACACACCCATAGAGTTCATGGTGGACCAAATACGTGTTGGACTTCATTTAAATTACATACCAGTTTGAGTAGAAAAGCAAATAAGTGATGACCATTTTAGGTGCTTTAAAAATAAGACGGAATAGGTAAAGACCTCTCAATTTTAGTGATTTAATGAAAGATACACCATGGGAAGGGACGGACATGGTTCAGTGAATGGAGTAGTACTGAGGGTGCATTTTGAAAAATGAATGATATATTTGAGAAGAGCAAGCATTTGATTTGGCAGGAATGAAGGGCCTAGACCAGTGGTTCTCAACCTTTCTGATGCCGCGACCCTTTAATACAGTTCCTCATGTTGTGGTGACCCCCAACCATAAAATTATTTTCGTTGCTACTTCATAACTGTAATTTTGCTACTGTTATGAATCGTAATGTAAATATCTGTGTTTTCCGATGGTCTTAGGCTCTACAGCAGCGGTTCTCAACCTGTGGATCTACAGCAGTAGTTCTCAACCTCCCACAGGTTGAGAACCGCTAGCAGGGTGGCCTAAGACCATCGGAAAACACAGATATTTACATTACGAGTCATTAACAGTAGCAAAATTACAGTTATGAAGTAGCAACAAAAATAATTTTATGGTTGGGGGTCACCCCAACATGAGGAACTGTATTAAAGGGTCAGGGCATTAGAAAGGTTGAGAACCAGTGGCCTAGAGGAAGGATTAAGACTGGACAAGGAGCTTAATGTCACAATACAATAGGTCTGATATGATAGCCTATAAGTATGACACTGTGGTCAGAGAAAGCATTAAGTGGCCCCCTGCAGTGGAGTGCCATGCCAATTTCACATCTGGTAAGATCATTTTCGCCTGCCCTGTGGGGAAGGGACTGGGGATAATAAGATGAGAGATACGAGATCATTAGGTGGCCGTTTCAGTAGTCTGGATAAGAAATGATGTTTCTAAAAGTGACAGCATACAGAAGGGTGGAGGTTAACAAGTCTGTGTGAATTACAATGACTCATATACGCTAAACAATTGGATATAAGGTGGAAGATAAATCATTAAAGATAACAAGCATGTCTACCTCGTTCTCTCTTCTGAGAGATTCACTGCATGTTTCATGTGACTAAAGGTACACGTCATATTTGGTGATACTCCAACATACAATCTTCTGCTAAATAAACATAATCTCTTTGGATTACACCCAAAATTCATGATAGCCTTGTGCCCAACTGTATTCTTATAGTGGATTACAAAGGTGATTTCCCCTCTTAGAACTCAAAGCATTTTTCATTGAAATTACTGACATTTGCCATAAAATGTTTCAGGAAGTGATCAGTACTCTAAAAAGAAAGATCCCCCCCCCTTCTTTTTTTATTGATTTTTTTACAGAGAAGAAGGG
The DNA here is from genome assembly GCF_963455305.1 of Plecotus auritus. Lineage (NCBI taxonomy): Eukaryota > Metazoa > Chordata > Mammalia > Chiroptera > Vespertilionidae > Plecotus > Plecotus auritus. The sequence continues at coordinate 51,113,132 of NC_137785.1, forward strand.
AGAGGGATAGAGAGTTAGAAACATCGATGAGAGAGAAACATCAATCAGCTGCCTCCTGCACACCCCCTACTGGGGATGTGCCCGCAACCAAGGTACATGCCTTGACGGGAATCGAACCTGGGACCCTTTAGTCCACAGGCTGATGCTCCATCCACTGAGCCAAACTCTTTTTCTTTTTAAATGTAGCATCTTTTGAGCACAGGCACAAACACTACATGTCCCGTATAATGTGGGTATTCTGACTGCAGTCAAGTTAGATAAATCGTAATAAACACAAATTGTCACTAACGCTCTCAGCTTATGCCATCTAATATTGTGTGAATACATTTTATTTCCTAACATTATGAAACAGCCAAGAGTATAATAAATTACTTACCTAAGTCCTTTGAGGATTTTTGCATAATTTACCAAAACAAATTGCTTTTAGCGGAAAAGCTGCTAATTTACATGAGTAGGAAGTGTTTTCCTTGGTGTGATGAATTTAATTTCAATTTCCCTGTTTGCATGAATTCACTCCAGTAATTCATCACTGTTAGATTAAACTACAACTGTGTTTTTCTTGAGTGGGTCCCTAACATTCAATATATATGAATGAAAATAAACTGCTTTTATAGTATGGCTATATAGTATATATAATGCATGATTGTTATGGCACCTTTTTAATAGAATGAGTAATCATTAAAATTGATGTGATGATGCATAATTTAAAAATATGAGCAAAGACATTTTGTACTCTTATAAAGTTATAATTCAGGTTTAAAAAAAATTGCTAAAAGAAGAAAAAGACACATTTATGGGGTCCTGAATATGTACCAACTTGTGCCCTGGGCATTTTCTCTGTGTTTTGTTATTTTCCTCACATCTCTATGAGGTAAGATTTATTGGTCTCTTCTGGAATTAAGGAAATCTAAAATTAAGAAAGAAAAACCCTTAACCTCTTTGTGATATAGCTGGAGACTGTGCTTTAATTTTTTTACTATAGAACTATGCTAATTATCCATTGCTAAAATAAAAAATAAAAATAAAAAAACACCTAAAAGTTTCTAGCTTAAACCCAGCTGGTGTGGCTCAGTGGTTGAGCATTGACCTATGAACCAGGAGGTCATTGGTTCCATTCCCAGCCAGGGCACATGCCTGGGTTGCGGGCTCGATCCCCAGTGTGGGGCATGCATGAGGCCGCCAATTGATGATTCTCTCTCATCATTGATGTTTCTCTCTCTCTCTCTCCCTCTCCCTTCCTATTTGAAATCAATAAAAATATATTTTTTGAAAGTTACTAGCTTAAAAGAACCAACAGTTATTATATGACACAGTTCATGAGCATCAGGATCTAGGAGTGGCTTAGCTGAGTGGCTCTGGTCTAGAGTCTCTGGGAGGTTGCAGTTAAGCTCTTGGCGGGAGCTGCAGTCATCTCAGGATTTAACTGAGTCTAAAGAATTAATTGCCATGCTCATGCATGTGGTTGCTGGCAGGTCTCCCTTCTTCCCTGGCATTTGGCCACAGACCTCTGTTCCTTGCCATGCGAGGCTCTCCATAGATGCCTAAAAGTCCTCCTGACATGGCAACGTGCTTTGCCCAGGGAACGTGGTCTGAGAGAGCTGCCCAGCAAGAGGACATCCAAGGCAGATCCTGCAGTCCTTCTGAACCTGCTCTCCGATGGACAACTGTCACCTGGGCTGGTTCCCTTGGTCATGCAGACCCACACTGTACAATTTGGGAGGAAGGCTTCCACTGGGAGGCAGGCATTGGTGGGGGCATCTTAGCACCTGGCCACCACACCAACCAAGGATATACGTTTCCACAGCAAAATGAAAACACCCACAGATGATACAAAAGAGTCCGTAGGAAGAAAGTTGGTCTCAAAAACTGCCGAGGTCTTCAGTGGCGTAGAAGTAAAGTTGCTCTCGGAACGTGTAAGATCTGGACCATTAACTACCATAGCTAAAATGTTGACAATACAGAATGTTCGCTGTGAGGCAACGTCTTTGGACCCCAAAAGGTCTAAGTGTTGCAGGGGCGGTGTTTGGAACACTTCATAAAATCTGATCCATCCCTTTGATCACTTTGATGAGCAGAGAACATTTTTCATAATTCTGGTACTTTTCCATAAAGCGCCACCAGCGTGTTAGTGAGGAATGGGTTATATTTCAGCTGATGTAGAACTTATTACAGTGGTTTAGACACCTAGAGGGAAACGCAACTGTTGGTTTGGGTTCAAATTTTGATTCCCTTTAACCCTCTTGGACTTCCCCACAATGCTTGTATTTTCATAATGTCTACCACCTCTGTTCCAGCTGCTGGGATCATTTGCAGATTCACTGCTGGCATTAGGGAGGCAGTATAGTGCCAGCTACAACTTTTCATTGTTGTTGTTGTTGTTAATCCTCACCCGAGGATATTTTTCCATTGATTTTTAGGGAGAGTGGAAGAGAGAGGGAAAAACAGAGAGAGACATCAATGTGAGAGAAACACATCGATTGGTTGCCTTCTGCCTGAGCCCTAACCAGGGCCTGGGCTGGGGAGGATCCTGCAACCAAGGTATGTGCCCTTGACCTGAATTGAACTTGGGACCCTTTGATCCTCAGGCCGACCCTCTATCCACTGAGCCAAACCGGCTAGGGCGCCAGTGACAACTTTTGATTTGATAAGGAAAGCAGAAGCTTTCTTAATGCCACAACAGGTTTTTCAATTCTATCTTCTTTGCCAAGATTAATAACAAGCATGTAAGTTCTAATATAGCGGTGGATATGGAGGGATTGAGGATAGAGTTACAAAGCACATTAATGGCAATGTATTCTAATAACTGTTATACCACAGGTAAGTATCAAGGGCCAAAGAAATCTTAAGAATAGAGGCACAAAATATCTCTGAGGGAATCCAGGTATTTAACGTAGATGGAAAAGATGAGTAAAATGTCAAGAGAAGGAAAATAACATTTTCATTTAAAGATAGTTGTACATACATGGAACAAAGGCAGAGACATGCATATATTCACTAAAAGTTAGCAATAGGATTTGGGTGGACTTTAGGGAGTGTCAGAGCAAGCAGTAGAAGACAGACACCTGAGTTTGCAACACGCATCTTCCTGTGATGGTGTAGACACGGTAACCCCTAGAAGTAGAGGTTGAGCAAGGTTCTGTCTAGTCCTCAAATTCTTTCCGTATCTTGTTTGTCTTTTTGTTTTTAATGCCTTGAAATACAGTGCATTCACTTTACTAGTGTAAATCAATCCTGCCTGGACTGGTACTCAAGGAGGAGTGATGAGGCCACTTGATCTGTTCCTCATAGTCACCTTCCATAGAAGCCAGGTCACAGACATGGACCATGCTGGCCACTGGAACCAATCATGTTCATTTGCTCCAAGTAGAACATTGCGTGATAAAACAGAGAAAACATTTATAACTTGGTAGTATTTTTATTTAGATCCCTATGCACGAAAATGTGGGTAATAACTTTCTAGATAGAAAGGACCACCTATAATAACTTAATCTGCACCAGACTCCTGCATAGACCTATAATGAGATGGGTACTTACAGAAGGCTGTGTTTATTTTGTGTTGGCCTTATAAAAAAAAAACAGTCATTTGCATATTTCTCTCAATTAAGTATTATACTGACACACTTAATTAAAACTATAAAGGGCACTGACAATATTTTATTCTTTTAATGAAAGAAGAGACATATTATGCAGTTCAGACTGTGTCTGTATTTAATTTTCCTGACTTCTTTTTTACTGTGCAAACTGCTCCTTCTCTGAATGTTGTCAATTAGGATGAAAGGAAGAAAAATTAAAGTCGCTCTTGAAAATGCACTTGTGTTTGTTTGTGGAATCTGTGTACATTCAGAAAGCTGTGATTTGCATATTTCATGTGTAATTAAGCCCTGGAAAGGGAACGCTGGAGAGGCCGGGGCAGTTTCATATTCCACCAATGTCTTATTTGTCACCACTGGGGATTCCTGTCTTGTCGACATGGTCTCTTCTTTATAAACATTAGACTTATTTTATTTCCCTCCGAATAATACTGTCAAGAATCCTTTACATTTCTGCTGTGTACATTCAAATGTATTTATGGGTATGTATTATATGGCAGTGTCGACACAGTAACTATTGAGATAAATATGGCGGAACAGAACATATACTGTGCTTGAATTCTGAGAACTTGAGTTGGAATCATAGCCCTTTCATTATATTTATGAAAGATTTCTGTAAGTCACAGCTAGGCCATCAATGAAGTGGAAATAATGGCACATATCCCATTGACTGTAATATCAGAATGTCAATCGCTTCATGTACACAGAAGCACTCTGTAAACTGTTACACATAAAACAAATGTAGTGTTTTTTCTCAGATTGTAATCTCCTTAAATCAAGAAGACAAAATAAATTAATGACTTCTGTCCAAAAGGGGCTCATAAGTTTAGCAGGAAAGACAAATATGTAAGTCACCATAATTCAAGTCACCATAAATAAAGTCACTTTATTTCTATCATATATTACACAGAGAAGAAAATGTGTAATATATGATAGAAATAAGGAAAGTATATAAATAAGGCAAACTTGCCTGCAGTTCATTTGATTTCTGTGAGAAGGCCTCTTTGGCATGAGACCACTGGGGATAGATCAGGACCAGAGGAAGTAAAATTTCACCACCAAGATAGAAATCAGGATTTTTTTTTATTTGAACCTGGATTCAAGAAAAATAGGATATTAACCTAGGGCTGGGCAAAAGTAGGTTTATAGTTATAGGTGCCCAAAGTAGAGTTTATTCTTATATTATTTGTTAAGTAATTATTGTATTTTCTATATGAACAACTGTAAACCTACTTTTGCCTACTCCTGTAGTCACAGAAAAAGACAGCTTTTCCTAACTCCATTTTCTCTCTCATCACCGTTATTTGTTCTGGTTTTAGACCTGACCAATACAGTGCCATCACTGTGATATTGTCCCCAGTCTCACTTTCTAGATGACCCGGACTCAGAGAGGATCAACATCCCCAACATCTAATAAAAGGACCATTTCATCATGTGAATTCATTGATAATCTTTAGACTATCATTTCTCAAAATATTAGCATCAGAAGAGAAGTTTGCATGTTTTCCAAATTGTCTTTGGGAAAAGATTCCTAAATGGAAGTTTTTATTTATCAATCCTTAGAATCATTCCAAAAAGACACATTGGCAAATTTCAGTGGCATCAAACTGACCACATTCTAAGATAGCTCCATATCAATTTATTTGTTTTTTAATCTCAACAATACAGTCTATATATGGCTATTTGTCTTCAAATCAGTGCATTAAAAATAATCAGATGCATCAAGTTTCAAGGTACTTTATTATTCTGATTTTAAAGGAATCTACATTTTAGTTTTGCAAGTATCAGAAAAGTCCAGTTGAATTTTTTAAAAAAGCATGTAGCATTTGTTGAGCTATCTTTTCATATAGCTACCAATGTAGGTGCTCTAAGTATGTTATTACATTGATAGTCAATAGTATCTTATGGCCCTAGCCAGGGTGGCTCAGTTGGGTGGGTGTCTTCCCTTGCACCTGGTCAGGGGACATGCCCGGATTGAGGGCTTGATCCACTTTAAGGGGTGTGCATGAGGTAGCCAATAAATATTTCACTTTCACATTGATGTTTTTCTCTTCCTCTCCCTTCATTTCTTTCTAAAAATCAATTTTAAAAAATCATATATAAAAAACGACTATTAGCCTGACTGGTGTGGCTCAGTGGTTGAGCATCAATCTAAGAACCAGGAGATCACAGTTTGATTCCCAGTCAGGGCATATGCCCAGTTTGAGGGCTCCATCCCAAGTGGGGGCCCTGCGGGAGGCAACCCATCAATGATTCTCTCTCATCATTGATGTTTCTATCTCTCTCCCTCTCCTTTCCTCTCTGAAGTCAATAATATATAATACACACACACACACACACACACACACACACACACACACACTAGAGGCCCAGTGCACGAAATTCGTGCACGGGGTGGGGGTGTCCCTCAGCCCAGCCTGCACCCTCTCCAATCTGGGAACCCTCGAGGGATGTCCGACTGCCCGATTAGGCCCAATCCTAGTAGGATCTGGCCTAAACGGGCAGTCGGACATCCCTCTCACAATCCAGGACTGCTGGCTCCCAACTGCTCACCTGCCTGCCTTCCTGATTGCCCCTAAATGCTTCTGCCTGCCAGCCTGATCACCCCTTAACCACTCCCCTGCCAGCCTGATTGATGCCTAACTGTTCCCCTGCCAGCATGATTGCCCTTAACTGCCCTCCCCTGCTGGCCTGGTTGCCCCCAACTGCCCTCCCCTGCAGATCTGGGTCCCCCCCAACTGCCCTTCCCTGCAGACCCGGTTGCCCCCAACTTACCTCCTCTGCTGGCCTGGTCACCACTAACTGCCCTCCCCTGCTAGCCATCTTGTGGCAGCCATCTTGCGTCCACATGGGGCAGCCATCTTTGACCACATGGAGGCAGCCATCTTGTGTATTGGAATGATGGTCAATTTGCATATTACTCTTTTATTAGATAGGATAGAGGCCTGGTGCACGGGTGGGGGCCAGCTGGTTTCCCCTGAAGGGTGTCCTGGATCAGGGTGGTGGTTCCCTTGGGGCCTGTGGTGGTTTGCAGGCCGGCCACCCCCCCCAGCGACCCAAGTGGAGGCATTGGGATCTGGGATTTATTTATCTTCTATAATTGAAACTTTGTAGCCTTGAGCGGAGGCCAGGGCAGACCAGTAAGTTTGGCTTCCTCCATCACCAAGGAAGCCCAAGCCTCCTGCTCGCTCCGTGGTTGGCTGCCATCTTGGTTGGGTTAATTTGCATACTCGCTCCTGATTGGCTTTTGGGCGTGGTCTGTGGGTGTAGCAGAGTGATGGTTAATTTGCATGTTTCTCTTTTATTAGTGTAGATGTGTGGATGTGTTTTTAAAGACTATCTTATGAAGTAGGTACTATTTTATAAAGGTCAGCACTGAGGTCAGAGCTTGCGAGTTGCACAATGAATGTTTCAAAACTAGGAAGTGATAGATTTGGTTTTATGCCCTCATGTATCTATTTCAGGACAGAGCTATACAATGAGCACTTTTTGGAGTTATTGAAAGGTTACAGGCTTTAATAATCTGCTTACACAATGCTTTCTAATAATGAGCTCCAAATGATAAATGAGCTCATTCATTATATGGGAATTTGGGCTGCCACACAGGGCAAAAAAGATACAGATGCACTCTCCTTCCTCATTGCTCTTATTGAGTTTCTCCACATGAGGATTCCCACTGACTTCTGAGGCACTGAACACAGAGGACATTAAAAGACCACAATCTGATCTTGCTTTACCCCCTGTGGTGCTCATCTAAACTCCCTTGAAGCTCCTGTGAATTCAATATGAGCTCAGAGTGGAATTCCACTTCTCCAAGAGGAAGAATGTGCTGAGAATTTGGCTTCCCATCCAGGGTTCTTTCTGTACGCCTTCTCAGTAGAGTTCACCTACTTAAAAGTTTGAAATCAATACTTTTGAGCTTGAACTTTTCAATCCGTGGTTGCTATCTGTCTTTTTTTTTCTTTCTTCTTCTTCTTCTTTTTCTTTTTCATTCTAAGCACCCTTCTGAATGGATGTGATCTTGCAATAGCATTTATCCCAGATTCTTTCATAAATCAGTTTAGTTAATGATCCTGATTTAAAAATCATTACTGCTAACAACCCCTGATATTTTACTCTTCACATTCATGCTTTCACAAGTGTTGAAATGAAACATTCTGATCACCGAAATGACAATAAAAGTTCTCATTATGGTCATTGACTGGATTCTCAGACTTTTGTATGCTGTTCTATTATGGACTCTGTAACAAAAGTCATTAACACAGTATTTAAGGTGCACTCTTTTCTGGCTGTCAAATTTGGCAGAGATGAAATTTTTATAGATAACATTCAATCAATTGACACACCATCTTTTTTGACATCGGATAAATTCCACTGACCATTCTCAATAATGGGTATATGTCACCATTTCTCTGTCCTATTACATTTTTCCTAATAATCATGTACACTTCTACGAGGAATTATCTAGGAATCTTAATGAAAAAATATGGATGAGAAAATCAAGACAAACAATTGTGCAGAACAAAGACTTTTTTAAAGACAAAGTCAATTCTAAATAGTTTATAGTTCTGATATAGGAGATCTGTATGATGAATTTTAAATATAAATAAAGTATACATCTTTATGTCAATGGAAAAGTCCTCTACCATATTTAGAAAACTGAAAATATAGGTTTAATTCCCAATAGAGTATCTAATTTGAAAAATAAAAGAATCCCAGTTATTCAATTTAAATCATTTTTTTTTAGGTTACGAACTCACTTCTTTGACTTTGCCATCAACCTCTAGATGAAATGTTTCAAAAGTTTGCGTAGTGATTTTCCCATTAAAATGCAAATCAGTTTCCTTAGTGACAAATGTTAAATTAAAACCCTAATATGAAATGGAGACATGCCTTAATGGTTGCAAGTTTAAATCCAATCCTGTGTCAAGTTCTGAGTTCTGGAGTTCGGGAGTTCTTTGAGAACTAAACTGAGCAGAAGTGTTTCAAATCATTTCATGTCTGATAATGTGATGTTAACTGTTCAAAGAGGTATTTCTAACAAGGAACAGATTTTAATTGTTAACACAAATTGTTAATTGTTCAGAAATAAGTATAAGTTTGAAATAATTGATTTTATTTTGTTGAAATTTTTTATATTTACTTATAAATTTGATAGAGAACATCAAAGAATTTGGCACTGGAATCTCATATTGCTGTGATTAAAGGGACCTGAGATCTTAGATAAGGGCAGGGTTAATGATAATAATTTGACTATGGTATCTTGTTCCTGAATGCCTTTGATAGATTTTATAGTAGTCTTTAAAAGCTCCATAACTGCAATATGGGATTCTGGATTGGATGCTGGATAAGAAAATGACACCAGTGGAAAATTGGTGAAATCCATACTTACGCGATGTGACGATACTATTTTTTTCAGAAGCAGCTCCGATGTATTTCTGATGTGTATAGGATGCCTTTTCACACTTATGATTCTTCCTACACAAGGTTTTCCTAACAATTGTGATGTGCTGAGATGTTCTAATAAGAATAGGTTGTTTATAACTCCATTTGCTCAAGTTTACTTCTGTGTCTTTGGGAGTGTTTTATAACTCTTTCCCCCAGTCCCTCCCACCCCCCAAATGGGATATGTAAACAGAGCTTTTCCTCCTCTCTTTCATTCACCTCATACAGGCATTTCCATGAAATGATCCTTTGATTATAATAAGTAGCACATTTGGATTAAGTCTCAGAAGGGTCTCAGAAGCATTTGATAGTGATAAAATAGCTACAGCATGCCACAAACTTTGCCATGTCCTTTGCACTATTCTAGCCCTGATTTTCCCTTTTTGCAAATTGGACAAATAATTTCTAAAGTGAGGATGTTGCATCACATAATATGAGAGAGAATTTCCAACCCCAGAGGCTGGTTCTAAGGCTCTAAATTAGAATCCTTCAACAACAAGGTTCTGGGTTATATTTCCTTACTTCTTCATTTTGTTTCCTTTAGTTCTCAATTTCTCAAAACACTGTGGACTAAAAGGCACACAGTATTAGAAAGAAACTTTTGTATTGTTAGGGTTGCCGAAGGAGGAGTGCATGAGGCCAAAAGGGGTAAAGAATTATGAATTTACTAGAGGCCCGGTGCACGAAATTTGTGCATGGGTAGGGTCCCTAGCCCTGGCTGGCAATCAGGGCCAATCGGGGCCTTCCTGCTGCCAGCCAGGGCCATCCTTCCCCAGCTGCCAGCTGCCCCCTGGCCTTCAGCGCACATCATAGCAAGTGATCGAACTCCTGTCTCCCGGTCGAACTCCCAAGGGGACACTTTGCATATTAACCTTTTATATATATATAGATTAGGTAATCTGGACACCAGATGGGCTGTGCATCAAAATGGCACCAGCACCCAAAGACGAGGAGTCAGAGGTTTTTAAAGGACTCTATGTGGGCTTTTTCTGGGCAGAGAATTCTCCATGCAGGTCTGGATTCCAGGAAACTCTGGAGGGGGGAAATAATGGTCTAAGCAAGTGTGATGTCCATTGTGAAGTGGCCTAAAGGTCAGTTCCCAGTGGAGGGGGGATCGATTCAAGTCTTTGATCAGACCTAACATGTAAGTGTTAAACTATTGCCTATTTTGCTATTGAAGTTAGTGGGTAGGTTTCAACTCTGTGGTTTTCTTTAATTCACTAAGAAAATGGATGGCATGTTTCTCAAATTTATAAAGATGGCCTGCAGGGAAATAGCTAATTACCCTAAATATATTTTAAAACTCCCAGAAGGAGATATAGGAAAAGCTTTTTTCAAATGGATTTGTTAGAATAGCTTAATATTCCTTTGATAAACTCTGGGATCATCACAATGGTGGGATTTATTAGGAACTCTCTGTTTGTGCTGCACAAAGAAAGAGGAGTCTTATCCTATGCAGAAACCTGTGGCTGCGAAGGGGAAATAGACCATTTAAATGCAAATCTTCTAATCCAAGAGATTCAGAGCTCTAAATAGAAGTGGGTCTTTAGGGTGACTCATGAAGTTAGCAATATATGGACATTTCTTTGGGGATTACTACTTATATTAGAAAATCTAATAACTTGCTTTATTATTTGAGGATACAGCATCCTACCACCCACGTATCCCCTAGACTTTCCTTAGTTACTGTTGCTCATAACGTGTGAGCTTCCTAGTTGCTAAAATTTCAGTGGCTCCTTAAGTTATAAATCAGGTGCCAACAGAGCTCTGGTTCTAGCTACAGTATTAAATCATCCATAGTAATTACGCAGTATACATTCTCCTGTTGTGACTATTGGAAAAGTGCTGAAGAAAAGTATGCTAAAAAAGACAGAACGGTATATATTAGAGGGACGATATTATTTCATAAGAACAGTTCCACTACAAGATCCGCATCTGAGCTTTCCTTCCACAAATCACATTGAATATTCAATTTTAATTTCTTTCCCTGTACCCAATGGCAAAGGAAACTTGTTTGTAAGCCACACTTATGATGTTGAAAAATAAGACAGGCTTTCACGAATCAATTTTGTTGCCAGTGGAAATGGGGGTCCCTCCACGGAGTCACAAGAAATGCATTTCCGGGGACCCTCATATAGGAGGATGAGGCTTAGTGGTAAGATTCATTGGGGTAGAAATCAAAGTCTGCCCCCAGGTTTCTGTTGTCTTAGCTCCACCCATCCAGTGTAGAAGTGCAGCCTTGTCTTCATCAAGCCCAGAAGGGTCAAGGTCCAGAAATTCTGTGCCATTCGTTCAGTCCATGCCAAAGCTTAGTCCCGTTCAGTCTCTAGTTTAGTCTCTTCTCCTGCCTGCACTCCTGTGGGCGCTGTGCCGCTGTATCCCAGGCCTGTGCTGGGGCCACACTGGGGCCTGCATGACCGCTACCAGGGAGAGAGTGCCCAAAGAATGGGTGAGCCCAAGGCAGAGCAAAGGTTACTGAGAAAGAGGCCTTTAGGCTTTGATTTTATTATTGTGGACGTTCAAGCTGACCAATCTCTTTCCCAATCCTTCCTGGCCTTGTGCTGGGCCCTCCCCCTGACCAATCCAATCTTTCCCCCAGATTAGACGCCTCCCCTTTATGGTCTCTAGCTTGGATCCTACTGCGCCTGTGCATACCTCCCCTGGCCTCAACTAGAATCCTAATGGGTGTGTGCCTAGTAGAGGAATTTCCTCTTTATTGTTTCATCTCTCCCTTGGTAATCCCTGCTGCTGGCTGGTAACAGATCCTTCCCCATAACAGAGCCTTCCTGCTGGTTTGGGGGGTTAGGTCTCAAGGGTGGAGCATGGGGCTGTCCCCTGGAGTGTGTGAAACCGTAGCTTCAGACCTAAATAAGCTTAGCCAGTTTTGCTCCCTTATGTTTTATTTATATCTTGTAAAATCCCAGACTTTGGTATTTTTCTTATAACTTTCTCACTGAGTTTAACGGGCAGCAGTGTTATAAATGATAACTCAGTAGGTACATATTTTATTTTTTGTGACCTTCACCTGCATAATTATTTGTTGAATATTCGTCTCCCTCACTATACCGCATGATAATGGAGCTAGATCTGTTTCAGTCAGTTTAATTTCTCAGGATCCATTACTGTGACATGGACACTTTGTGTAGTTCTGCAAAGAGTTCACTTTCTCACTCACCTGTAGTGATTTACTGAACAGGGCTCTCTGTGACCTGCTGGGAATACAATGCAAATTCCTACCCCACCCCCCATCTCATTGAATTTACATTGTGTGTGTAGAAATAATAAAGAAAGCAAGGGAGGAAAGGAGGAAGGAAAGAAGGAACTTAAAGTCTATATCCTCTCTGCCAAGGCTATATTCAATCTTATGTCTTATCACTAATTATGGATTTATAGAATTTCAAGCATCATTGAATAAATGAAAGAAGCATTTGGATGGCAAAAAACATGTCTGTGCATGCAGGCACTGTATTAAAAAGCCTGCCCATCAACTCTTCAGCTTTTTCCCCCTACCCTAAGGTTGATTCAACAACTCCTAATATTCTAAATAAGAACATGAGGCTAAGATGCATATGCTCATTTTTAATAGGCAAAATAACTTCCACTAAGGATAAAGATGATTCATGTTGCTCATTGTCTCCCAGAAGAAGCTGATGATTGTGAAATAGACTAGAACTCCTTCCCTTCAGAAGACCCAAGTAATCATACTTAAATTATCACTGTCTTCTGCAGGTGTAGAATTTCCCAGGTCATCTTAGCAAGGGTAAATCTGCCCAAAGCTTAAGAATGAAGTCACTAAGCAGTCAGATAAATATTGGGTAAAGTTCATGTTTGAATCTCTTAACTCTTTCATTCATAGGAAGTTTATTTGGCCAGAGAAACTGTATGGCATATAGTGAGATAACTGCAATGAGCATTGTAGACCTGAGTAGAAGGACAGTGGAAAGTGACACACCAAGGACTTGTACATTGTTCAGAACAAGTGATATGAGCATCTCTGCGGGAACCAGATCTTTAAAAAAAGAATGCCTCAAATTTAATTTTAAAAATTGAAAATCAAATACAGAAAATGAATTTTGAGGAGATTATTCTTGGAATCATAGAATCAGAGGATTTGAGACCTGGGAAAAGCCTTTGGGAAATTATCCCAACTTGGTCAAATTTTCTTTCTATGTTTTTGTTAACAGATTTATTGAGTTTAAATTTATGTATAATAAATCCACCTATTTTCATTGTCCAATTGAATAATTTTGCTTCATTTAAAGAGACATACCATCATCACCATAACTTAGTTTTAGAACCTTTCAATCATCCAAAGGACTCACATATTTACAGACAGTCCTTTCTCCCACTCCTATCCCTAGGTAACCACTATATCTACTTTCTGTGTCTACAGATATTCTTATTCTGGACATTTTATATAAGTGGGGTCATACAATATGTTGTCTCTTGTATCAGAGCTTCTACCACTTGGCATAACGGCTTTAAGGATCATCCATATGTAGGACGTTTGTTTTCTTCTTATTGCTGAACTAGAGGCCCGGTGCACAGATTCGTGTACCGGTGGAGTGCCTCGACCTGGCCTGTTGGGATCAGTGGACCTCTGCTCCAGCCTGCTGTCTGCATCAATCCAGCACAGCACAAAGTAGTGCACAAAGCGGCAGGCAGCTGGGGTGCTGCTCCTGCTCATGCTGGCCCTGTGGCGCCTGCCACCACCACTGGGTAAGCTCACGGCCGCTTCGCTGCGGTGTCCACGCACCTGTCCTAGGGTGATACCCATGCACCTACGACTGCGCAGCTGCTGCTCATCATCGCAGCCTCACTTCTCACGTGGTGCTAGAGAAGCGGTCACAGGCTCGCGCCCAATCAGTCCAGATGCCGGTCCCGATCCCAGTTCCAGTTTGGATGGGGGGGAGGAGGCATGCAGGAGGGGTGTGCATGAGCCCAGCTCTGGTGCCCATTGGTCAGCTGAGTGGCACTCCTGCAATGGGAGTGCACTGACCACCATGGGGCAGCTACTTCATTGAGCATCTGCCCCCTGGTGGTCAGTGGGCCATCATATCTACCAGTTGGCTGGTCAAGTAGTCGAGCAGTTGACTGGTCACTTGGGCTTTTATATATATAGACCAGAGGTATGGTGCACACATTCATGCACCGGTGGGGTCCGGCCGGACCGCCCTGATTGCGGCCGATCGGGCCAGGCTGGTTTGGGGGAGGGGCTGCAGGCAGTTGGCAGGCCGGCCCTGCCCCTTGGTTGAACTCCCGGTTGAAGGGACAATTTGCATATTAGCCTTTTATTATATAGGATTATATTCAGTTGTACCAATTCTTTGAATTTAAAGATGAAGAAACTGAGATCAAGTGAGGTTTTGTGACTCCCTCAGATTCCTACAACAAGTCTGTGGCTATTGAATTTGGCCTCCCTGGATGTGAAATCATCTTCTGACACTGGATGATAAGCACCCGGACCTCATCCTGGCTGATGCCACTCACTGGGGAGAGAAATATCAACATACATGTGGGTGACTTTGTATTGGGACTTCTCACATGAAGTTCAGGGCCATTGTCACTCAGCTAAACCAGAAAGCTTGATCCTTGCTATTTCCCAGTCCTTTGATGTGAAGTTTAATGAAGATGCATACACACTCCCCAACATTAATTTCTTTGGCAAAATATGCCCATTTGCTGTGGCAACTATTTTAGAATTATTTCTCTATTTACTTATCTTTCTCCCCCAATGAGCACTTTGATATCAGGGTGCTTTCCAAGGCATAAGTCTGGAACAGACACAGAACTCTTTGACCATATGCATATTTCCATATAAATGCTGTGCTTTGTAAATAGAAGAAGTCAAAGTATGTCACTTTTCTGAGCTCCCACAGGTAGTACGTATCAGAGATAAGTAACGAATTCACATTTCATTCACTCCTACATTTGAAATATTTTAGTGACTAAAGGTGAACTCCACATTTTATCCTTTCTCGGGTATCCAGGAAAGTTAACCGTCATATTTTGCAGTCTCCAAGGAACCTAATGAAGGCCATCACTCTCTCTAATTAGTCCCACTCTATTTCCATTTTATTAAGAACAACTTGGTGTTGCATGCTTGCCCTCTCACCTGGTTTTAATTAGGTCTCATGAAACACAATTTGGTGAATCTGGCCATTCACCTCATTATTAAAAAAAAAGGCAAATTATCCCAAACCAGGATTCTAATAAAAATAAAATCCTCCTTTCCAACCAAGTGGTATTATCTGCTCCAATATATTAAATATTTGTACAAAATAGATAGTAACCATCAATTTCCAAGAACTAGTTAATTAAGTACTCTTAATCTCAGACTTTTAACCATTACCAATTTTTACTTTTATATTTTTATGTTGATGCAGTACATTTTATATTTGGGCCGTTAAAGCAGGTGAGCAATGGAGGAGTTGAAATTGTGCAGTGGTGAAGGACACGGAATCTGTCCAAGTCCCTGGGTTCAAATCTGCTCACTCCCGCTGGCCATATTTGTAACCACAGGCATGTTTTATACATTTGAACTCTCCTCTGCAAAATGAAGGAATAACACTATCAATCATATTGGGTTGTGCTTCAGCCTAATAGATATATTGCAAGTAAAGCATGTGTAATAGTTATTGATGCAGTACATTTTTATGTATTATTATAGCTGTTATTGAGATTGTTTTTTGGATTTATTTTCTGTCATTACTTTTAGATATTTTCATAGAGCCTGAAACTTCTGTGAGATATCATATTCCAAATTTTACCCTTGGTTCGTCAACATAAAATATTCCAAAATCTCAATCCCAGTCTTCAATTGCTTTTAAAAGAAGCACAGGTAGTCCTTTTATATCCATGTGCCCAGACTGTGAGATCAGAATACTAGGCACGTAAGATATCTGATCTTATTATGCAAGTTGAGTCTTCAAAACTTCTCTGTCATGCCCCGTGGTATTGGTATTTCTAATTACTGTAAAGGACCATCAGATAGTGCCATACTATTCCCTGAATACAATTTAATACATTTCCTTTAACGTTAGCATGTGTCTTATAATGAAGTTTAACTTCATGAAAAAAATTGGATAATTCAAATGGGAATTCAATACAGATTAGGAAATACTAAGAGAGAGAGATGGAGAAATGGAGAATTGATATTCCGTGGGGATAGAGTTTTAGTTTTGCAAGATATTCAAGTTCCAGAGAGCTGTTGCACAATAATGTGCATATAATTAATAATGTACTATATATACACTTAAAATGGTTAAGGTGGTAAATTTTATGCTCTGTATTTTTCACTGCAAAAAAAAAAAAAAAAAAAACACATGCATTTTGGTCAAAGGATATCCAATTATACCGAAAGAAGTATATTGCTGTACATATTACAGATTGGAAATGTGATTTATTTAATAATTGACCAAATGCTTTTGGAATGCAGATTGTGAAACAGAAATATCTCTAAAGGAACTGTAGATTTTTATTGCAAAAGTCTCTATAACCTATATGTCATCTCCTCTGTAATTATGTGGATAGTGGACAGCAAAGAGAATACATAAGCATGTTCTTGCATCAGGACATTTACTAGTAAAAACGGAGTTATTTTTTCATCTCGGTAACTCACTTCACGTGGATCTTCAGAAAATTCAAATGATTGTACTTTTCCTAGATGCCAAATTAAGGGTTTGAGAAAAAAATATTATGTGTGGCCAAATACTAGTAGCGCTTACTATTCCCTTATCAAAATTCTGGGATTCTAGCTTGTTTATGTCAATCATTCAAACCAGAGATGTGTGTAAGCGTGTGTAATGTGAGCATGTTCCCTCCTCTGTGGCTTATTTAGATGTGCTTAGAGGAATCTGAGAGGTGTCACCTTCCAGAGCACCTTTAGGCAACTCTGGGACTGTCTAGCCAAGTCTGTTTGGAAAGCGCATGCCCTCACCCCTCTATAATTCCTCCCTTTTTTGAGTTCTCCGTGCCCCTCGTTGGCATGCTCGTTAATCCGGCAGGAACGCGACTTTCCCGTGCAGTCAGGTAGTGATTCACTTGAGGAGTCTGGTTCAGAGTGCACAGTCAAGAGTTAGGTTTCAAGTCAGTACAGAAAGAATTTCATAATAACAAGTGCTTTTCAGCCATGAATGAAAAGTTACTGCAAAGGATACTGTGAAATGGTCTTTCAGCAGTCCGAGTAAGATGCAAAGAAATCTCCCAGGAAAGGTGAACTGTTTGTAGAGACATTTCTCTTATCTTGCAAACCATATTTTACAACTGGATAGTTTTCCTCCGGTGAGAGTGAGTTTTTCTCACAGGAGGTTGATGACCTCCTTTAAAGAAAAATCAGAGAGAAAAAAAAAACGGAGATATAACAATCCAGAAAAAGGTACACACACTTAAAGCGGCACAATTTGGTTTTCTTCACACACACACACACACACACACACACACACACACACACACAAACACAAATGAGGTAAATTACTATTGACATTTCAAACACTATATAATTATGTGCATTCTAAACAAGTTAAACAACTCTTAATCTCTCATCTTTTCATTCACTCTTTGACCTATCACCTCTTCATTATTTAATCTATCACCAAATCATTTACTTGTGATTTTGGGGGCAACTGCACAGAATCTCAACTTGTTAAACAAATATTTGCTTTTGTACTTCTTGAGTGACTATTAACTCATACATCCCATTTAGCTGCCTAGCAATAAGTTAATGATTTTAAAACACGTTTTCAATACTAAATGCCAGGAATTGTGCACACAATAGGAGACTCACCCATCTGCCACAGCTGGAGGAAATGCAGTCGTACACATTGTCATTATAAACTGGTGTCCTGTCATTCAACACAGGCGCCCAGAGGTTTCTCACATGTAATAAAGTGGTATAATGATTTATTAACCCATGTGAAGAAGAGAATTACAGTTTCATGCGGTCCACATTTCCAACAGCACAAAATCCTCTAATTTCCCACGGTGGATTTACGTACAACGATGCCACTTTTTGGCTGTAACTATGTATATACAAGCCTCATCAGAATACTGATCTCAATAAGCACTACTTTTATTTTCCTGCATCCAAACAGGTTGGCCTCTTCAGCAGGCTCTTTTCTTCCTCTTGTCAAGCTTTCCCTGAGCATCTGTCATTATTTCAACATCTGGAGGGGGAGATAAGCTGCTCCAATTGGAACATTGCAGTCAGCAACTTTCTCCAGGAAACTAAATTTGTCACTTCTGCAAAGCATCCGTCTTCTGCCAGCTTTTGACGTCCTATCCTCAGGCCAAATTCGAAAATCAGGCCTCCCAGTTTGTAAGGCTGCTGTGCTAGGGACTAATTCAGAGATAGAGAAAAGGATGACAAAGGGTGGAAAGATCATGATTAACTCGAATTAATTTCTGGAACAGCAGGAAACCCATCTGAATATGATATAAAGATTTAATCTTAACCTGATATCTCTCCAGCCATTACACATGACTTCCTTCTTAAAGAAATATTGAATGCTACTCTGCCTTTTTGTCTGACAATAGCTTGTACAGTTACTGTGCTTCTTTGATGGAGGGAGAGATCATCTTCTCTGATTAACCAGAAAATTAACAACTGTTAATTTGAAGTGTGATACGAAATAAATTCTCAAGTCACCCATCCTGATTCTCATCATTCAATTAAAGTGACAGCAGATCTGCACAAACGTAAAATTATTTTTTAAAGGAAAATCTGATCAGATTCTTTCTCTGATTCGAACTGTTCACTGGTTTCCTTTTTCCAAAGAATACCTTTTTTTAAAAAAATATGTTTTTACTGATTTCAGAGAGAGGAAGGGAGAGGGAGAGAGAGGTAGAAACATCAATGATGAGAGAGAATCATCAATCGGCTGCCTCCTGCATGCCCCCTACTGGGGATGAAGACCACAACCCAGACATGTGCCCTGACCAGGAATTGAACTGTGACCTTTTGGTTCATGGTTCAGTGCTCAACCACTAAGCCACACTGGCCAGGGCTCCAGGGAATATATTGATGCTTTTGTGAGTCAGTTTGGCCAGTTCATATACAGGGTGAGGCAATAATAGGTTGTGAGCACAGGGAACGTAGAGTTTATTCTTATATTATTATTCCTTAATTATTGTGTTATTTTCTATATGAGCAACTGTAAACCTACTTTTGTCTCACCCTGTATATGGGGACAATATTTCATGACTATACTTCTACAGTAGAACTTGATCAAAATTCTTTATCAATTCTGTTGGATATTCAGAAAACACTGTGCAATGCCTACATTGCAAAAGACAAATAAAATACATAACACACTATATTATTTTCCCATTGCTGTAAATTTACTGGATTAAACCAACACAAATTTATACCTTACAGTTCTATGAATCTGAGGCCGATACCAAAGTCATTAATCTAAAATCAAGGTGTGAGCAAGCTAAGTTTTATCTTGGAGGTTCTAGGGGAGGATCTGTTTCCTGCTTATTGGGTTGTTGGCATCATTCAGTTCCTTGGGGTTGTAGGAACCAGGTTCCTGCTTTTCTTTCTGCTCAGAAGATGAAGGCTGTTTGTTGCTTTCCTTGGCTGTTGGCCCCTTCCTCCATCATCAAAGCCACCAACGGCGAGTCTAATCTTTCTCAGACCATTTCTCTCTTCTTCCATCATTTTTTTAAGTTTAAGAACTCATACGATTAGAATAAATTTTCGTCTCAAGGTCTGTAACCTTAATCTCATCTGAAAAAGCTATTTTGCCACAAAAGGTACTATACCTACATGTCCTGGGGATTAGGATGTGGCCACACTTGGGGGACCATTAGTCTGACTATAATGCATATCCTGATAAGAATCGCCTCTTTTAAGTCAACTTACTATGTTTTATACATTTCATCATGGACTAATGAGAGGAAAACAGCCTGATGTAGGTAGCCCAGGTGCCTAGGAATATTTCACCATGACTAGAGACAGTCTTTGTCTTTGAACTTCATTAATACCTCATAATTATTAAGTGACAGTACCTGGATCATATGCCAACCAATGAAAATTAAATTAATTTTATTATTTATCAATGTAATATATAGAGAGCTATATATTATGATATACATAATCTTATTAAAGGGAATTTTAAACACAAGGATTCGGAATGGTCAGAATGATCACCCTTAATCACTATTTTCTGTGGATATAAACTGAATAAAGTCGTATAGTGAGCAACATGCAATGTTTATCCTTACTGCTCAGTAAGGAGCTGAGACACACAGCTACTCTCACCAGAGTTACATACAGAGTGGTCCAGCAGTCCTACATGCTTTGGATAAATTATCCAGTTAACTCTCTACCTTTTTTTTTTTTTGCTAATAAATGCCGAATACTAAAAAATAGTGAGTGTACATCAGTTCATATTTTGCTAAGAGAGCACTACCCTGTGAAGCTGTCCAGCCACCCACCCTACATAGAGAGACCATATTAACAAACACTTCTTGAACTTTCATCCATGTGTATGTATCATCTTATAGCTCCCAATATCTTTTTCATAGTGCGCCTTTAAGAATATCTTGGCACTTATCTACAATGTTATCCCATGACATTTTATAAAGTTAAAATTCTGGAAATTACCTCATGAAAGGCTTTTATTTTCTTATTTTGGACTGTATTTATAGGAATAATCCTATATGAATAAAGTGAGCAAATAACATTAGATTCAGCAATAAATTATCCTTCTCAAAAATTATCTATGTCAATGGGCTGAAGATTGTCCAAGGAAGTTAGGAACACATAGCTACTGAATGTGGAGGTTATGACATTAACAAGATCCTAATTTTTACAATCCTGCCCTATCTAGCATGACTATCCTAGATTATTCAGAAAGTTATAAGTCTTTAGCATATTGGAATCATGGTGTACATTGGCCATCGCTTAACGGGGAGGGGGCACACATACAACTGTCAGGCAGAGATACTAAATTTGTAGAAGAGCTCCTTTTTGGGGAGCTCTACCACAGGTGAGAGTAGAAAATGAAATAAAATGCTAGTTCCATAAAGGGAATGCCAGTAGTGGTTCATGACTTCCTATGGAAAACAACCTTTAGCCACTACTCAAATCATTCTCTTCCTCTTTCCTACCCTTTAAACCAGCCGAGAGGATAGGTAAAGGATCTTTGAAACTGAGAACAAGTTTCACTAATGAGTCTCCTGATGCTGTCCCAGTGCTGGGCATGGCAGAATCGCATCAATAAAACATTAAGAGAAAGCGCTCAGAGCCCTTAAGGTAGCAGCCAATTCTCATTCCAGGGACTCGCGTTTTGTGTCAATTAAAGAATAAACTTCAAGAGATGAAATTGACTTTGCTCAGGCTTGTAGGACACCTCGGGCAAACATTAGCACAACAATCGCCATCGCATTCTTTGCACCTCCCAGGTCCCCTGAAAGGACTGGCTCTCATCTCTCATCTCTCTTTCTCATCGGTATACTGTTGTTCTAATTTACTCACCGAGATTTGCATGCCAGTCCCAATTCAGCTTGTTGGACACTGAGATGGAGAAACAGAGAGGAGCCTTTGTCAAACCTGCAGTGTTTTCTGTGTTTATAAGTTCACCTCACAACTCATCTTTTTTTTTCTTCCATTGGGAGAATTTTCAGGGAACTCTGCAAGGTGAGATAAGGATTTGCTTATTTATAAAACTAATGCTCCCATAAATATATTTGAATTCTGGGTGCCTTCAGAGGCATCTCTTTCTCCTTGGTGCTTGAATTGTAGAGAAAGCAAGAGTGAAAGAAATGGCATTAACACTAACTCACTCTGTGTCTTTATTTGTTATCACAGCAAATTATTTCCGAATGTAAATATTAGGATGAAATTTAGAATGAACATTGGTAAATCTCCATGTGTCTTATCACACCTACATCAACCAAAGGGATTTTCTTTAAATGATCTCGTCTCTTGATGAAAATTTAGAATCATAAAATCCTGTGGTTTTACATCTGGAAACCTTATTTGCATCATTTGCATAAACTGCCATGTTGATATCTTTCAAGAATAAACAAATCTGCATTTTCTCCTGTAACTTGCCTCATCAGGAAAAAAAAAAAAAAAAAAAAAGCTTTGAATATTCAGGAAAGTATAATTTGTCTTGGCTGTCGCATTAGTTTAGGGTGTGATTTACCTGTCGTTGTTAAGATGTCTAAGGATACCCTGATTAAATAAGCATGAATGTGATAGACCAGCAAACATTTTCATCTCACTAACAGAACACACGTGCGGAAGGTTGGGAAGCACCCCGCTCCCGTGCACCCTGCAGTGGAGCAAATCCAGATACTGTCCGTGCTCAGATTCAACCTCAGCCCTGGTCCCTGGAGACGAGACACTGCCCCCAGCAACCTCTCATTAGCAATAGGTTTGTTACCTCTGTCCTCTCCCAAGGTCCTGTCACCATCGGCAAGAACCCACCGTGGCCACACGTGCCCCCTCTCCCTCCTGCCCAATTGCTCCAGTTACAAAACAATTTGAAACCTGGGAGAATTAGAGCAAGAAACAGTGTCCTTATCATCACTACAACTGGAGCACATTCACCTGTGCACTGAGTACGCCCAGGGACTTACCTGATGTGAAGAGGCATTTGGGGACAAAGTCAGGTTTCAGAAACATGTTTCTGAGTGTTCAATTTAGAATCTCTTCTAATACACTTTTATTCATGTTTGAAATTTCAAAGAAAAGGAATAGATTTTGTTGTTGTTAGTGAATTTGGGACATGAACAGATTGTACATGGGCAATAATGAAGAAAGGTAATCCATTTCAAACCAAAAATAGTTGTTAACAAATCAGAAATTAATGCCTCTTCAGCCTATGTATAATAGAATATGAGGAATCATTCCCTTCAGCATCTCCCTTAGATAGGGAGATGGGTTCAGAGGAGGTATGTCCCATGTCATGCTTTCAAAGAATGTGTTTATTCCTTACTCACCTCTACGGGCATGACACCAGTACATCAGGAACCAGAGATATCTGAGTATGTGCCCTGAGCTTTGCTGGGAATTTGGCTCTGAACTAAGCAGAAAGAATCCTTGTGTTCACAGTATCTTTAATCTAATGGGAGGAGAAAGAAAGTAAAGAAATATTTATGAGTAAATATATGATTATAAATTGTAATCGTGGTATGTTCTATATGGAAATAACTAGAGGCCCGGTGTGGGGGGGTGACCCCTCGAGGGATGTCCGATGGGCAGTCGGACATCCCTCTCACAATCCAGGACTGCTGGCTCCCAACTGCTCGCCTGCCTGCCTTCCTGATTGCCCCTAACCACTTCTGCCTGTCAGCCTGATCATCCCCTAACCACTTCCCTGCCAGCCTGATTGATGCCTAACTACTCCCCTGCCAGCCTGATTGCCCCTAACTGCCCTCCCCTGCAGGCCTGGTCACCCCTAACTGCCCTCCCCTGCAGGCCTGGTCACCCCAACTGCTCTCCCCTCCAGGCCTGGTCCCTCCCAACTGCCCTCCCCTGCTGGCCATCTTGTGGTGGCCATCTTGTGTCCACATGGGGCAGCCATCTCTGACCACATAGGGGCAGCCATCTTGTGTGTTGGAGTGACAGTCAATTTGCATATTACTCTTTTATTAGATAGGATAGAGGCCTGGTGCACGGGTGGGAGCCAGCTGGTTTGCCCTGAAGGGTGTCCCAGATCAGGTTGGGGGTTCCCTTGGGGTGTAGGGCGGCCTGGGCGAGGGGCCTGTGTTGGTTTGCAAGCCAGCCACACCCCCCGACAACCCAAGCGGAGGCCCTGGTATCTGGGATTTATTTATCTTCTACAATTGAAACTTTGTAGCCTGGAGCGGAGCCAAGCCTCCTGCACGCTCCGTGGCCGGAGCCATTTTTGTATGGATTTATTTATCTTCTATATTTGAAACTTTGTTGCCTTGAGCAGAGGCCTGGGCCGGCCAGGGTGTGCAGGAAGCTTGGCTTCCTCCATTGCCAGGGAAACCCAAGCCTCCTGTTTGCTTCGTGGCCGCAGCCATCTTGGTTGGGTTAATTTGCATACTTGCTCCTGATTGGCTGGTGGGTGTGGCTTGTGGTGTAGTGGAGATACGGTCAATTTGCGTATTACACTTTTATTAGATAGGATTCCAAGGTGAAATGAAATAAGAGGGGTGTTGTTGGAGCACATTCAAAGGTCAAAAGAAAGTTCATTTTGAGGAATTACTAATTGACCAGACCAAAAATGTAATATAAAAGGGGGATGATGTGAGGGGGGTCCTAGCAGAGAGAGCAGCCAAGGTAAAGACTTGCATATGGGCCCTAGCTGGTCTGGCTCAGTGGTCTAGAGCATCGACCAATGGACTGAAGAGCTGTAGGTTTGATTCTGGTCAAGGGTACATACCTCAGTTGCAGGCTCCTTCCCTGGCTCCAGTCAGGGTGTATGTGGGAGGCAAACAATTGATGTTTCTCACATTAAGATTTCTCTCTGTCTCTCCCCCTCCCTTCCACTCTCTCTAAAAATCAATGGGAAAAATACCCTCTTGTGAGGATTAACAACAAAAGACTTGCAGATGGTAAGGAGAGCAGTGTAACAGGAATTTTAAGAAGGCCAACATACCTTGAGAGTATCGCGAGACATGGGAAATATCAGAATATATTGGTGACACCTTAGCCGGTTTGGCTCAATGGATAGAGTGTTAGCCTGCAGACTGAAGGGTTCTGCATTCAATTCCAGTCAAGCGCACATGCCTGGGTTGTGGGCTCGATCTCCAGTAGGGAGAGTGCAGGAGGCAGCCAATCAATGATTTTCTCTCATCATTGATGTTTCTATCTCTCTCTCCCTCTCCCTTCCTCTCTGAAATCGATAAAAATACGTGTTTTTTAAAAAAAAGAAAAAAAAGAATATATTGGTGACTAGAGCAAAACCAATCTGTGGAAGACCTTTAAATAGTGGTCCTCTTATTCCAATTCTGTCGCTATGGTTTTGTTAATTCATAAAATCATTCTCCATTTTTATGCAACCTGACATAGGAAAAAAATGGAACTTGGGGCAGCTTTACACTTCCATGCGTTCTACGCATAAATTTGGTGCTCTACTTGAAAACTTCCATTTTGATTGTGTAATCAAAATGTGACTGCCAGTTAAGTAGAGTTAAGCAAATTAAACTACATGACAGGAAAACATCCAACATATAATCCCCTATCATCAAACAGTTTGCAGTGAGCATGTATTTTGCAGGTTTCACTATCTCAATCTGTATTTGCCCTCAAACCTTCCTCGGGCTCTCTCAACATTGTCAAATGAGGAGTTGAGCGATTACCACAGGAAGGGTATTGATGGAGACAGCTCAGGTTAAATGAGTCCCCTTCTCCTAGATTCTGCTGTCTAAGAGCCTCACGTCTCCTCTTCAATTTGCTTGCATAAACAGAGCCTTAGGGCAACTGGGAGACTAGGAGATACTCCAAACGTGCCTCAAATAATATTACAGAATTTAAGGTCTTGTCTACAAAGCATATTTGACCCAGAACATTTCCTTGCTGAAAGAGAGGGTGGCAAGATTCTGCTCCAACTTTGTTTTGCTATATTTAAGGAAACTGAGGCCCAAGGATGTTGGCTCATTAGTGCTATTGCATGGTGCCACAGAGACAGTCTCTGGTGGTAACAGAGGTGAAATGCACATAATCCTGGTTCTCACTCTTCCCTGGGCATCCGTATCTTGTCATTGGGACTCACGCATCCCAACCACCATTTAGCAAGCAAGCAACATTTATCAGCCCATGCAGGACTCTTGGGAGGCTAATCACAGCTTACTCTGTGGTAGAGATTACACTCAGAAATTTACGGGTAATACTTCTACTTGCCACACCATGCCTAGGAAGATGTGATTATTAACCCTATTCATCATACATATTAAAGCTACTGGGACTACTTTGTATTTATTTTAAACAAACAAACAAACAAAAAAAAAAGGAGTAGCCATCAGCAGCAGTTGTTCAAGTCCAAGCAATGGTTATTTGTAGTAGTTTCAGTATTTTAGTCTTAATTTTAGGTACAGTAAAAGCAATGGCTGCCATTGAAGGACCACATATAAACCAAACTTCTTAAGAGGTGATTTATATATCTGACTTTAATTATTTGTGTTATTCATTTAATCAACATATACTTATTAAGCGCCACTTTCAGGATTTGATTCAGGAAGTTGAGAGAATGCAGTGAACACAAGTAACGTCCCTATTTCATGGCGCTTATATTCCAGTGTGTCCTAATATTAACAGAGACAGGTATTATTAAATCCCTCCCTTTCCACCTTCTTTCCTATCCTACAGTCTACACAAACATAATTTGCCTTGCACAAAAGTATAAGTTAAAAACTATAAGCTGATATAGTTCAGTGGTTGAGCATCATTCTATCCGCTATTCAGTGGCTGGTTTGATTCCCAATCAGAGCACATGCCCAGGATGCAGGCTCAATCCCCAGTAGGGGGCATGTAGGAGGCAGCCCATGGATGTTTCTCACCAATGTTTCTATCTCTCTTCCTCTCTCTCTAAAAAAATCAATAAAAATACATTTAAAACCAACCAAACCAAAAACTTTCTTCATAGGTACCCCAAAATAAAAATCCAGTTTCTTAAATAAGCCATGTATTATCATATAATATGCCTGTTCAAAATAGTTACCACTCCCAAAATAGATATGTGGGTTTTTGACCTTGTTTTGATTTGGGACTCTACATTGTCAAGGAGGCATGTCAACTTGGACTCTATCTTTGAAGCGTCACCTCCACCATATGTATTCATTTCAATGCCATGCCCTTGATGTGCCTCTGCACATGGAGATCATTTCATTCTTAATATCGTCAGGTCGCAAGGAGTGCTTTTCACTCAGGAAATGCAAGAAGTGCAGAACCAGGAACTTTCTGGGCGGGGGAACAAAGTCCAGAGAAAACCCCTGGTGAGATTGTCAAAGGCAGAAGGTGCAGCAGTGTGAGAAGGTGCCGCATGGTATCCAGAAGGAGGGAGAGTGATTGGCAAGGTCAGGCCATTTGCAGAGATAGCATTTGAGCCCCGTTCGATTGAAACTTAAAGGCTTAGATATGTCAAAGGGCTGTGAGAGAGGGAGCATAAAAGAGTCAAGCGCTTTCTTAGGGGAAACTTGGTAAGAAAAAGAATCACTCATACTGAAGGAATTACATAAATGGAAAGAAACTGGACAAGGAATCTAGGGTATGTAGTACTTAGAAAATATTTTTAAAACATATAATTGTATTGGGTTTACACAAGGATTAGTTATGGGCATGTGCTAGGAGAGACCATATTTTCAAAATAATCAAAGAGAGTGTCATCAGCTAATATTAACAATTACATTTTTGTTTTTGTTAATCCTCACCCAAGAATATTTTTCCATTAATTTTTAGAGAGAGTGGAAGGGAGAGGAGACAGAGAAAAACATGAAAGTGATAGAGACACATCAACTATTGCCTTCCGCATGTGCTTCGACCAGGGCCAGGGATCGAATCTGCAACTGAGATATGTGCCCTTAACTGGAATCAAACCTGGGACCCTTCAGTCTGAGGGCCGACACTCAATCCACTGAGCCAAACCTGCCAAGGCTTAATTGCTTTTTAATAATTCTCATCAGGCAGTGCCTTTCAAACATGATCATTGAATCAGAATCACCTTTAAAAAAACAAGCAACCTCTCTGGGTACCCAGTCAACATCTGGGAGAGTAGGGCACAGGGTGGGCTTTTCAGCAAGCGTCCCACTGTGGGAAGCACCTCTTCTGTCTGTGTCGATTCTCTTTGGTTCTTCATGGTCCGACTTGTGCCTGCACTGCCTCTCAGCTGTGTATGTATCTTGCCTCTGGGTGCTTTTCCATTGTGGACCCCTCACTAGAGCCACCCAGACAGATAGGCTGACACCAGACTCTTGTTCAACCATTCTCCACAGAGTTACATGTTTTCTTCTCTGACTGCAAAATCTTCCCCGCCGTTTTTCTCTTTCTTTCAAGAATTCCACCGAGAGTCGCTTTCTCTGGGACATCTCTGATGACTATACCGGGAGTTGTGATAGGCAGTCTTTCCAGGTGCCCCAGTGGCTCCTGATGTGATATAGTCATCTGAAAATCTCAATGGTGCTCCTGATGTGATATAGTCATCTGAAAATCTCAATGGTGCTCCTGATGTGATATAGTCATCTGAAAATCTCAATGGTGCTCCTGATGTGATATAGTCATCTGAAAATCTCAATGGTGCTCCTGATATGGTACAGTCATCTGAAAATCTCAGTGGTGCTCCTGATGTGATACAGTCATCTGAAAATCTCAATGGTGCTCCTGATGTGATCCAGTCATCTGAAAATCTCAGTGGTGCTCCTGATGTGATACAGTCATCTGAAAATCTCAATGGTGCTCCTGATGTGATACAGTCATCTGAAAATCTCAGTGGTGCTCCTGATGTGATCCAGTCATCTGAAAATCTCAATGGCTCTCATTCTGGGTTGCACTAATCCATGGGCATGTGTGTCTTTCATATATTTAGTAAATTCTTTTGAAGGATCTGTTTGCTTCCAGGCAATATGCTAGTAACTGACTGTCCTCTTTGGTGAGGGAGATGAAAAGGAAACAATTACTAGTACAATAAAGGGGAATAATTGCAATGAAAGGGGCAATGAGGGATGTTCTAGGACAATGCCACAGGGTCCCACACCTATTAGGCTTCTCTGATACACAGTCAGGAATGAAGCTGCTTGTCTCATGGCTCTACGTCCAGCCTTCGTTGGGAATTTCTTGACAGGGACAGGAAATTCTGCAGCCACTTCTACAGTAGTCTCTTCTCCAGTTGAAAAAATTTAACACTCAATAAATTTTATTTATTTATTTGTAAATATATTTTTATTGATTTCAGAGAGGAAGAGAAAGATAGAAACATCAATGATGAGGGAGAATTATTGATCAGCTGCCTCCTGCAGGCCCCCTACTGGGGATCAAGCCCACAACCCGGGCATGTGCCCTTGACCAGAACTGAAACTGGGACCCTTCAGTTCACAGGCCGATGTTCTATCCACTGAGCCAAACTGGCTAGGGCTAATAAATTTTATTTTATACTTAACCATTCTCTATATGCTTTCATAAGGATAAGGAAAAAACAACAACACAATACCATATTTTCTTTTAGCCTCACATTTATCTGTATTAAGCTTATCATGATATTTGCTGAAATAGATTGCTCATTTAATTTATAGCAGTCCTTACTGTGGATCCTATCACCTAATCTTTACATCATCCTTACACAGTAGGTGCTATTAGTATCGCCACTTTACAGATGAAGAAACTTAATTCCCATTTGTCTATAATCACCAGCAGCCCCTTCATTTCCAACCTGTGTTGTCTGACTGCAAAGTGCACACTCTTATCCATTAAGCTGTCTTTCCTGTAGATTTATTTCACCTTGACATCCATTGAGTCTTAGATTCCAGTTTTATTCTAACCTGGTCCCTTCTGGAGCATCACATAGCAGATCAGCGTGTATGGTCTGAGTCCTGGGTTCATTACTTATTCGCTAGGCAGCCTTGAGTAACTCACTCCAGCGTTCTGTGCTGTAGGGTAGTCCTTGGCACAATGGGAATAATAATAGCACCTCACTTACAGAATTGCGGATATTAAATGAGTTAGTGCATATTAATCAGTCAGAGGAGGGCTTAGCACCCAGTAGGCACTCATTTCTAGTTATCATCACTACTCTTGTGACTATGACAAGGACTGCAACTAAGGGAGCATGGTCACCACCATGGCCAGTCTGTGAGCCCTTAGGACATCAACTGGAAACAGTTTTCTCATGGTTAAAGTGGGCACTCCCTGTTTTCCTTGTAAGATTTCTATGAGGATGGAAATAAAAGATAAATGCAATATTATTTCAAGTTTTCTGAATCTACACTAACAAAGTACCTAAACGATATCACTCCATTTTCCACTTTCATTGATATGCATCTCTTTTCTTATTTTGTGATATTCTGAAAGGTACTTCCTAAACCTGTGCCATCAGCCTGGCTGGTGTGGTTCAGTGGTTGATCATCGAACCATGAACCAGTAGGTCTTGGTTCGATTCCTTGTCAGGGCACATGCCTTGTTTGCGGGATTGATCCCCAGTGTGGGGCGTGCAGCCTATCAATGATTCTCTCCCGTCATTGATGTTTCTCTCTCTCCCTCTCTCTGAAATCAATAAAAACATTAAATTTCATTTTTTTATATGCTATCATTCCAAACTTAGAGGGGAAAAGAATCTACAATAGTCTCATTAATATAGCCATGACAGCAAGTTACCTTAAGCAGGGTGCATAAAACAAAACAAAGAAGCAAGAATAATGCCAGATGTCCCCTATGAGTCAGAATCTGAAATATGGTGAAACTACTTTTATTTAATGTCTGCTGTCCATGTGCTTATGGAAAACGTAGGCTGGACCCTAATTACACGCTTTGCCAATGAGCAAGGGATGTAATCTTCATCGCTTGACACATGATCTTCTCTAGACCAGGCACTTGGCCTGTGCTGCCTTTTCCTTACACCTGTGTTCCCTGTCTCACTACGAAATCTGACGCATCATCCCCATGTTTACTCCACAAACTCCTAAATGTGCTCTAAGAACAATGAGGAAACAAGTTCAGTCATCAGTCCAAGATGAGAATTAATGTTTTAAGAAACGGCCTGGTCAATGGCTAATGAACGGTCCAGAAAAGCAGCTGTGAGGAGGATGGTCGAACATAGGTAACTAAATGTTACATAAAACTTGGGGAAATTCTAGAAGGAAAGTAAAGTCACTCATCAGATGATCTCTAGGTAGGCACTGCTACATTTTTCAACACTTTATAGGTAATTTTTATTTATTTTATTTTTAAATAATTGTGTATTTTTATGTTTTATTTTTTTAAAATTGAGATACTGTGTTTTTTTTCAGTTTAGTGTTTGGTAATTTTATCACAAACTTTTCATAGTTAAGATTCTAGTAACTTTATAGTCTTCTAGACTGGGGATTGATAATTACTTAATTCATCATTACCTTTTTGTTGCTTTTAGCGCATAAATTAAAATGTGTTCTACATGAAGCTGCCATATGCATCTTTGTTACTCAATAGCAGGTTTACACTTGGGCATCTTTCCAAATAGCAGCTGCTAAAATGAGAAAGACTAAAAATTGAATTGTTTTCAACTTTGAAGAGGTTTTTTTTTGTTTTTGTTTTTTTTCCCAGCCCTAATTTGCCTGTGTTTGGTGTGGAATTAGGTATTGAAATCCACTCAAGTTTCTAATTTTCAGCTTCCTTGCACCCACACAGCCTCATCACTGTGAGTTTGTTACTATAATGAATTCCCCGTTAAATCTAACAAGGGGCTCACCACACACATATTCTTACATGGTATGTTTGTTTGTAAATAAGACCTAGATCAAAATGTGGATGCTAGTGAACCCTTCGGGGTCTGTGTTTTAACATAGTGATTCTCCAAATTATTCTAATGAACTATGCAGCCAGGACCACGTTGTGCCAAGTAGAGCTAATTCATTTGATGGACGGAGAAGGGATTGCTAAGTTAAACACTCCTCACTACTGGACTGTGGTATTGGTGTGCTCATTAAATATTATTTATTCTGAACAATGGGGGTAGTTAATGAGGAAAAACTTGAAAAAGACACCCTTGGCTTATGATCCTGGGGTAGCTCCGCTGCAAATCAAAATTAGAACATTCCCCTTTGCAAAACCGATTTGTTGCTGGCCTTTATCATGAAAACCAGATAAACATAGTCATACATAATGCATCAGTCTGGGCACATGTGTGTAGTATAAGACTGTCTTGCAGTTGGAGCCTGAGACTGCATTTTAATAAAAAGTCTACCAGGTAATTCTGAGGGACACCAAAGTTTGATAATGACTACGCTAGGACTATCAGATCTTCTGTCACCTAAACTGATTTCAATCTATGATTCCACTGAGAACAGTCCAATGGTTTTACACAGAATGAGTAATTTTGAAATGAAATGCCTG
Source organism: Plecotus auritus (assembly GCF_963455305.1). Lineage (NCBI taxonomy): Eukaryota > Metazoa > Chordata > Mammalia > Chiroptera > Vespertilionidae > Plecotus > Plecotus auritus. Next base: position 51,145,163 of record NC_137785.1, read on the forward strand.
CTTTGAAATATCTCTACTTTTACTGTTCAGAAGCTGTTTAAAAGGCTAAGACAGATGACTTACCTATGTGGTGAGGTTTGTATATGTGGGTGAGGAGTGTAGAGGGACAGTCAATGATATAATATATTCTGGTCTGTGCCCCTAGTGCCTAAGAAGCCCAAGGCATGGCAGGTATCCAGCAAAATGCATGGAATGAATTAACTGATTGGAAAGTCCATGGAAGTTGTGCAGGTAAATCTCAGCTCCTGAAGTGAAGTCTTGACTACTCCCCCACATAAACTCCGCAGCCATTGCTCGGTGGGGATGGGAAGCAGTCCCTTCGCAGGCTTTCTGTAAGAGGCCACGTATCTACGCAGACATCAGGGTATCGGGGGCTTTGCCATTGCTCACATTGTATAGATAGAGAGACTGACTCCTCTTTTGTGTCCTTTGTGTGAAGGATGGCTGCGTGCCTCTAGATGGTGCTGCTGGCTCATAACTGAGCAGCCACAAAAGTCCAAGTCCCAGGCAGAGGGAGAGCCCTGACCTCGGAGGAACCATCTCCGCTTTCCTGTCTACGCCTCTTGCCAGTTGGCAGGAAGCTGTATTTTAAAATGCGTCCCCTTGGCCCATTCCCGTCACCTTTCCTTCCCACTCGCCCCTCACTATCTCTGATTTCAAATTAAGGAAAATGGTTTTTAACATGTTCTTAATAGAATTTCTAATTACGTTTATGCTCTTTGTTTTGTGGTGTGCGTAAATGGAAGAGTAGAGCTAAATGATCCATGTTAGAATATAAAAACACTGTTTCTAACTGGAAATGTTTCCTGTTGAAAAGCCATATGTATGGAACTCAATACTTACATACTCCATATATAACCTTGTCCAAGATACATGCTCTTTTATTTTTTGTTTTTATTGAGTTCAGAGAGGAATGAAGAGGGAGAGAGAGAGATAGAAACATCAGTGATGAGAGAGAATCATTGATCAGCTGCCTCCTGCATGCCCCACACTGGGGGGATCATGCCTGTAACCCGGGCATGTGCTCTGACCAGGAATCAAACTGACCTCCTCGTTCATAGGTTAACACTCAACTGCTGAGCCCTGCTAGTGGGGCAAGATGTATGCTCTTTCTGAGTCTAACTGTAGTCATTTAAGAAAGAAACAGCTTGACACTGAAAATATAGCATTGGAAATGCTCAGGGTTGAAATACGTGTGACATAGGCACACCTGCTCGCACTCTCATTCCCAAGGACAGACTCCAATATGTTTTCATGGTATTCTTGCCCAATTAGCTACACCTGGGATCAAAATCCATTCCCAATATAGAATACTTAATACTGCGAATACTTTAAATCAGTCCTAACCTGGTTATAGGACAGTGCTAGAAAATAATTTAAAGTTAATAACTCAGAAGCAAAAATAAAGAAGGATTTTGAGTATAGGGGAAGCAGAATCTAGAAAGATTCTGAAATTCAGCAAGAGGCTAGAGTCCATAGGAAAACACTGGACATATACCACCAGCCGGGCCCTTATAAGAGTAAGGTCAGAGCAAGAATCATTCATTGTGGATCTTGGGAAGACAGGCTGTTTTCTCTTACTTACCTTTCTGAGCAATACCATTCCCAGAGTTTTTAACACCAAAAGAGCATTATAATAAAATGATTCAATCTAGAACCATATTTTTTAAGGGATTTGTATTATTTCTCTCTCTTCCCTTTCCATTTTCTGGATTAAAAAAGTAGAAGATAATGCATGGCCAGTGTTGCTCAGTGGTTGAATTTTGACCTATGAACTAGAAGGTCACAGTTCGATTCCATGTCAGGGCATATGCCTGGGTTGTGGGCTCGATCCCCAATAGGGGGTGTGCAGGAGGAGCTGATCAATGATTCTCTCTCATCATTGATACTTCTCTCTCTCCTTCTCCCTTCCTCTCCGAAATAAATTTATATATACTTATATATGATATAGTGTATTTACATATAAGTTAACACAGTAAGTGCTTTGATGTGCTCACACGTAGAAACAGACAGGAAGCAGCCTGAGCATCCTCAGACCATAGGAAAGACTCTGCAATCAGCCCCTTGGGATCTAGCCACTCCATCTGTGTCATGCCCTCTGGGTTTTGGTGACATCACTGATTATTCATTCACAGACCTGCTCATCCCATCACTGCTACACACCGGGCAGGATTGCTCATTGTTCCCCACTGATTAGAATGCTGTGATTTATACACGGGTGATGCAAAGAAAAAAATGAGACTGAGGCCATTACTGGCAGGTGAATTTTTCTAGTTGCTTGACTCCTGGATAATCAATCTTCTGTGGAGTATCCCCCTTTACTTACTGTAGGGTTTTGTAAAGTGACTTTCTACACTGAAACTGGACAGAATTCCATGTATGTTCAGATTTAAAATGCAACTGAAACATCACTTTTTTCATGACAGTATAAGTATCTAATTTTCCTTACAATTGTCCTTTCTGTGAAAACTCTCATGATTGATTCAAATAATCTAAATTGACATACTGAAAAGGCAAAGTAGAATGTGTGAATATTAATATATCAAGTTTGTCCCCACTCAAACACTCAAGCTGGCTCACATCCATCAATGGCTCTTGGGGGAAAAATGCAGACAGCACTAGTGCTATTTAACTCAATTGTACACATTTGGACCAGTGTTCAGAGTCAAAGCTCTTTAAACATTGCCTTCTGGAAGTCCCTCCTCTTGACAGGGAAAGAACACAGGTCATGAAAGGAGACATCACACAGTATGAGAGAAGGAGAAGTATGCTTTATTTTTTTAAATATGTTTTTATTGATTTCAGAGGGGAAGGAAGAGGGAGAGAAAGATAGAAACATTAATGATGAGAAAGAATCATTGATCTCATTGATCAGCTGCTTCCTGCACGCCCCCTACTGGGGATCGAGTCCACAACCAGGCATGTGCCCTGTCTGGGAATCAAACCGTGACCTTCTGTTTCATAGATCAATGCTCAACCACTGAGTCACGCCAGCCAGGTGAGAAGTGCGCTTTCTTAATTCCTGAGTCTGAACCACCTCATTTTTACATCCTCTGAGGAGCAGGGAACATTTCTGTGGACCCCTGGCATCTCACGCAGCACCCAACACAGCCCCGTGCACAGAGCAGGTGATCATATGTAATAATTGCAGCAGTTTTGGCATTCATAGAACCCTGAAGGGCTAGGGAGGTGGGGGTTCATTAAAGTCTACAAAGAAGTGGGAATTTGACAGAGAGAAAAGTTGCATTGATGGGTATAGTTTCCCAGAGCATAGTTATTTTGGTTGGTCTTTACCTATCAGCTCAGCATTTGGCAAAACTATCTGAGAGCCCTAACCGGTTTGGCTCAGTGGATAGAGCGTTGGCCTGTGGACTGAAGGGTCCCAGGTTCGATTCCAATCAAGGGCATGTACCTTGGTTGCGGGCACATCCCCAGTAGGGGGTGTGCAGGAGGCAGCTGATTGATGTTTCTCTCTCATCGATGTTTCTAACTCTCTATCCCTCTCCTTTCCTCTCTGTAAAAAATCAATAAAATATATTTAAAAAAAAAAACTATCTGAGATTTGGCAGATGAGCCCTTCTCAGGTATTTGGGAACAAATATATCATTTTTCATTCAATTCAATGATGGAAAAGAGACATGATTGGATGCTACTAATGCTACTGACTAGATTGTAGCTAACAAGCCCAAAGAATGCCCTAATGTATGTAACATGATTTTCAATGACTTGCTTTGTGACCTTGGAAAACTCATGTAACTGCTCTGAACCTCAGTCTTAATATTTGTCAAATTAAGTGACTGAAAGGGATAACCTGAAATTTCTCAGAAAACTAAAAGTCAATGATTTCTAAGATGCATCCAGAAAAGATCAAAACACTTCAATTCAAAATGTCCTTTCAACCAGTAAATTAAATTACTAAAGTACTTCTCAGATCCATCAGCAGCTCTCAGAAGCCTGTATGGATGACTCTGAACCGTGGCCAGATTTGGGTATTACTGGTAATAGCCACAGTATTATTAGGAAAGCATTGACTAGGAGTCACACCAGGCTGAGAAAGGTCAAACCTTCAAAGATTTATTTCAGCTTGAGCCTTGTTCTAGTCAGAACCCTCCAACTGCAGAGGTCTGCGTTTATAGAAAGTTTTGATTTTGAAGATGTGGAAGATGCACCAAAAATTAAATACTTAATCAGAGGAAGTTATGGGCGCAGGGAGGGTAAGAAGGGGAAGGTCATTGCACTGGGCTTCTTATGAAAATGTAGCCTCATTTTTACATTTATTCTGTGTGATAAATGCTTCTTATAGAAGTGGCTACTGTGTTGTTGTTGGTTTTTTTTTTCTTTATTTCCTTTTAATTTAAAGAAAATACTAGGTACCTGTTTTGTTTTTGTTTGTTTTGTTTTTTAAGATTCAAATAATATAGAATACAGACTAACATCTAAGTAACCACTCTTCATCTTTGGACCACACAACGCTGACCCATTTGACGGACTGTGCTATACAGGTAGCTATAGCTTGGTATCACGTATTTTTAAAAAACCTTTCTTTTAAAATATATTTTTATTGATTTTTTACAGAGAGGAAGGGGGAGGGATAGAGAGCCAGAAATATCGATGAGAGAGAAACATCGATCAGTTGCCTCCTGCACATCCCCCACTGGACATGTGCCTGCAACCAAGGTAAATGCCCTTGACCAGAATCAAACCTGTGACCCTTCAGTCCACAGGCCGATGCTCTGTCCACTGAGCCAAACCAGTTAGGGTTAAAAAAAAAAACACCCTTCTTTTAATGAATTTATATAGAAACAGTATATAGATACACTAATATTGTACATAAACAAGTTCCTACATTCAATCTAATCAGGTGATTTGAGATTTTTATCCTGTGGGGTGTGCAGTTCTACATCTCCGAATGCTGGCATAAAATCCATTGTATGAGTACACTTGAATTAACTGCCCCTCTGAAAACTCCTTGAGTTAGTTTGAAGTCCTTGCTATTTTTACAACTCATGTTTCTATTTAATATTCATAGTTTGCTAACAGTTTCTGATACTTTTTAGAACCAGAATGGGTATGACTTTTGAATAAATAATCACACCCATTCCCTGGACTACATGTTATAGAAGAAAAGCACATCCTTTATCTTAGACTTTAAGGAGGTGGCCTACCTCTGAGTCTTGCCTTTTTCGTTAGTGGCTGTGCTACATGACAGAATTAATTACTCCCAGGCTCTTTTGATATCTCCTTCTTCTGCAAAATGGTTTAATTGTTTTGTAAGCATGAAGAAGGAGAAGGAGAAGGAGAAGGAGGAGAATAAAAGAAGAAGATGAAGAAGAGAAGAAGAGAGAATATGCTCTCTAAAATAGCAAGAGTAAAATGAAATACTTTAAGTGTTGAAATCTATACTAATAAAAGAGAAAGATGCAAATTGATCATACCTTCATGATGCCCACCAGCCAATCAGGAGTGAGTATTAACCCAACAAAGATGGTGGGTTAATTTGCATACACAGGCGCTGAGCGGTGGGGGTGGGACGCTTGCATCATCACCATGGTGACGTTGCAGGCGTTCTGCACTGCCCCAGTCACTCTGGGCCTCTGGGCAGCATGGAAAGGCGAAAAGGTGGCTCTAGGCAGGAGCAAAGGCGGTGCCAGCAGCCAGGGGAAGGAAGGCCCATTTTTGCACAAATCTTCATGCATTGGGCCTCTAGTATTATATAAAAGCAACCAAACTCTGCTCTTTCGAGTCTTTTCAATGATTGTGGCAACTACCAAGCCAACACTGTTGTAGGAATTCAGACGGTCTAAGAGAGTGGATGCTCGTCATCGTGTATGGTGGTCCACAGGATGACACACTCATATACAGTCCCAGACTCAGGGCATCTCAGAGGAATTCCAGGACCCATCAATGGCATTACATTGTTTGTAACTGGTATGTCCTGTCGGCTATAGAATCCCAAAGAGGATGTTCCTTCAGAAACATCCTCAAATGCATTCACTTCTCCATCTTCAAATTGGTAGGAAAATTTCCAGGGGAGATTTAGTAGAAGCATTTCTAAGACTCAGAAAGAACATATCTCTAAATTTTGTAGAACTTGATCACATAAATCTGCATCAGAAAAATAAGTGCAGTGGTATGATTTTTTAGAAAAAGAGGACAAAAGTCTTGATATAATTGTTTATGCCCCAAACAAAATTAAAAATCGTAAGTAAACAAAGCTCATGTTTATGGAAAATGCTTTCATTAGATTGGCTGAGTTTGTGTTTTGATGAGGAAGTTATTTTTTTCTATTATTTTTATTTTCATGGCAGGGTAGTTTTATTGGACAGAGAAATATAGCTTGAAGCATAAGTATATTGGAATCCTAAATTATGTCTCCTTAAAAATGGTAAAATCTTATTGACATGAATACTTTATATCCAGGCCTTCTAAGACAAATCTTACTGCACAATTGAATCTTTTAACTAATCCAAGTGTCACCTATATATAGTGTATAGAAATTCTATTATTTTCTGCTTCCCATAACAGCTTGGAAATTGCACAACCTACTTTAGCATTCTTTAGTCTTTAACAAGTAAGACTGGGAATTAAGGAATAATCAGTAATGGTTATCTGCCTTTTCCTATTTAAGAACAATAATGGTGCTCAGTCATCCCCAACAAGGCTGTTAATTAATCATTGTAGCTATGCAGGTTGAAGTCCCAATGTTATCATCATTGAAGCATAGCAGTAATATAAACTCCTGCTTAAGTGCTTTTGTTCTATGAAATAAATCTTTGCGTTACAACCATTCCTAATCATTTATTAAAAGTATAACACTTTGCCATTATCATACTTGATTGTGATGTTTTTAAGCCATTTATTTGTTTTATCTCCTTGCTAGCACAAATTTAATTTGCTAGAATTTTAAGCATGCAATGGATTTGGTAGGAGGGGAACAGGAAATCTCTCTAAAAGAATGAACTGGTAAACAATGAAAGACAAAAATTAAGAAATAAGATAAAAGGTTAATCTGAATGCCCAGACTGACTGGTTAGTCAATGGACATTTAGCACAAAATAAAGAGTGTTGGAATTATTGGATTCAGGGATAGAACACAACCGAAAGAAACAACGAATAATATTGAGTTAATCATAGTATCTGAACCAAATAGAACTTTCTCTTGACTTGAAAGGAATGTTTGTCTCTAAATTGGAAGTTGAGGTAATAGCCCAATTTGCTTTTAAATGTTCGTATCTGTGAATAATTCAAGTGAGATTACTACTTTATAGTTTCCTGGAACCTACATCCCCCAGGAAAGACAACTTTTTAAAGAGACTTTTCCTAACCACATACAAATGGTCTCTACTTTATTCATACCACAAAAATTCCAAAAAAACAAAAAAACAAACAAACAAAAAAAAACTTAACAGGACTGATTATTTATCAGGAAACACCACACAGCACTGAATACTTAGGAGGCAGTTGTGCCACTCCCATCCTCCAATGCAGCAAGGGAACAGGGTGCAGTCTCCTGGTTCTCTTTATCAAGCACACGCCCACCAAAGCCTTGAATGGCGTCTAGCACACGTTATGAAGAAATTTAAAATCACTAATTGTCACACACATAGACCAGAGCTTATACAACCAAACAAATGTTGACTTTTTAAAAAATATATATTTTATTGATTTCAGAGAGAAAAGGGAAGGGAGAGAGAGACAGAAACATCAATGATGAAAGAGAATCATTGATTGGCTGCCTCCTATTCACCACCTACTTGGGATCAAGCCCACAACCTGGGCATGTGCCCTGACTGGGAATCAAACCGTGAACTCCTGGTTGATAGGTCTACACTCAAGCACTGCTCAGGCCAGGCCGAATGTTGACTTTTTGAAGCAGGTACCTAGGAAGCCTGGAGATTTACTCCAATGTCTGACCTCATCGCAAAACTCCAGAACTCCCCCTTCATGTCTTTTCATATGTTTTCAACTAAGAGACCGGAAACTGGAAACCATTTCCCAAGCAGAGATCATTTGGGATGGATTCACTACCACATTCTGAAATTGGACCACGATTTTAATCAAACTTGAGTTCGGTCACTAATTCTATCATTTACTGCCTGAAAAACTGTAACGTTACTATGAGTGACTAAATGAATGAACATTTGCCTAAGTTAATATATGGTAATTTTGCTCCTTAATAGAAAATCTCTCCTTGCCAACACTGACCCTACATTTTGATATAGTACTGAAAGGAAAATTGGCTAATACATGAAAATACTTTTGTCACTAAGAAACTTTCCTCCTCTTTTCTCTCATTGAAACATGCATTGGGTGCCTGCTATGTGCCATGCATTGTACTAGGCAGACTTAATACAAAAATAGACATTTTATGTCCTCCCAAACCATAGAGCCTAATGGAAAAAAAAACAAATAACCAGATAATGAGAATACTTTCTGATTAGAGCTATAACAAAGGAAAGCAAAGGACATGTGAGACTAATAGGAAGAAGGAAAGAGAAGAGAGTTTAAGGAAGGCTTCTTAGAGAACTGTGGATCTGGAAAAACACATAGAAGTTATCATATCACCTCTAATGAAATGAATACTTATGTCCCCACATAAATCAAATGTTGCAACCCTACCTCCCAGTGTGTTAGATTTGGGTGGTGATTAGGTCATGAGTGTGGAGTCTTCATGGCTGAGATTAGTGACTTTATAAGAGACCTCAGAAAGCTCTTTTGCCCTCTCTCTGAGGACACAAGAAGTCAACAGTCTGCAAGCCAGAAATGGCCCTCAGCAGTACCAGATCAGGCTGGCACCCTGACCTTGGACTTCCAGCCCCCAGAACTGTGAGAAATATGTTTCTGTTGCTCATAAGCCATCCAGCCAATGGTATTTTGTATGACAGCCCAAACTAAGACTTTGCCTCATTGTCAGGTGAAGGCATGGCAGTCTAAATAGAATAATTCATTAATACAGAATGGAATGATTTTTCACAGATTTTAACTGTGAGTGATTTTAACATATCTCTATATATGGGGTCAGTGCTTTGTGACTAGTCTATCTGAAGAAAGTCTATCCATTCTGCTTTATCTAGGGAAGATCCAATTTATGCCTATTGTCCTGAAGTAATGGTGACAATTTGCTCCTTTCACTCTGGAAAGGGTTAGAAAACAAGTGATATAGTTTGGTCCCTTAGTGGATGAGGTAATGTGTGGTCTCTGAGACACACATGGCCAAGATTCGTTCAGGAAAGTGTAGCCTTAGGAATGATGACTCCAAGGGCAGTAGTTGTCAGACTGAAAACGATCTCACATTTATTGGTTGAGAACAAGTTATTGAACCACTGAGCCTCAGTTACCTCATATGTGTAATGAATTGGGTGGGGGGCTATGGTATTTACCTTACAGATGTGTTGTAAAGATTGGAAATGTTAGTGTCTGTGGAATCTTGAGTACAGTGCCTGGCATATATTCCAACCAAATATATGTTAGCTACTATTATAGTGTCAGCTATTTTTCCACCAATTTATTCCTGTAACCATATTCATGGAGAGCATCAGAACGAAGGATTTAAAGGCATGCTCTGGGACCAGACTATGGAAGTTGGGATTGTGGTTCTGCCAGGTGTACATATAAAAGCTATAGAACCTTGGGCAAATAACTAAACTTCTTTGTGTCTAGTTTCCTCATCAGTGAAATAGAGATATTAAAAATAAGATCTACCTCATAAGGTTATTGATGGTGTTGAATGTTATAGAGAGAATATTTAGAACAGTTCTCATAATAGAGAAAGTGCTATCACAGATATCATCATCTGCATCATCAATATTATCATCACAATCACCATCACCAGCATCATCACTAGCATCGTCATCATCATCATCCTTGTCTACATCACCATCATCATCATTTATTTTTAGGCCTATTTTGTGCTAATTTTTGAGGCCATTACAAACTTTCTTTGGCTCTAAAGATCCTACATGTATGTACTAGATATTGATAATTATATTTTTGCAAAGTTTCATACTTGGTATGAATACCCAATAAATTATCTAACTTCTAAACTATAATCTTGACTTTCATTACATTGGACCTTCACTAAATGTTTCTGGGACTTGTCTTACTGAAAAACACTTTTTAAAAAATATCCACCTCTTTCATATCCCACTTCAGTACTCTTAAGAATTATTAACAAATAAGATGACTGTTGAATAATAAAGCACCAAGAAGTGCCCACTCGATTTATTACTGGTGTTTGACTCCTAGAAAATGCTCAGAAGTACTGAGAGAAGCAGGAGCTGTCTGATTTTGAGTGTTTCAGTTTTCAATTCATTAATCAAAGCCCCACATAATGATGCAAGTACTCCACATCATACATACGTAGCAAAAACAGCCTACTGCCATGAAAGTTTAACATAACAATCATGAATGAAAACAAAAGTACACTGAATTAACATAAATAAAATTCCAAAGGCACACACTGTCTTAAACCTCAGCAAGAGTAGATGGACACCAGCTTGCAGCCTAATTGAAAAGTGATTTCATTGTCTCCCTTTTGAGCACAGAAAAAATTGTGGAAGTTCATAGTTGCTGTTTCCCAATATAGCCCTCTAGAACCTAGTTCTAAATAATTCTAGTTATCATCTCCTCTAGTGAAGTCCTTCAGAAAAATCAATGGCTTAGGACACACCCATTTGCTTATTATTTCTTCCTTTCTGTTGTATTTTCTTTTTAAAAAAAATATATTTTATTGATATTTTACAGAGAGGAAGGGAGAGGGATAGAGAGCTAGAAACATCGATGAGAGAGAAACATCGATCAGCTGCCTCCTGCACACCTCCCACTGGGGATGTGCCCACAACCAAGGTACATGCCCTTGACCGGAATCGAACCCGGGACCCTTCAGTCCACAGGCTGACGCTCTATCCACTGAGCCAAACCGGTGTCGGCTCTGTTGTATTTTCAATTTTACATTTCAAACCTCTGCATATGTCCCCACCCCTTTTTATAAGGCTCTTCTCTCAGATCCCTTTCTTACCCATCTTTATTCATTTCACCTGGTGAAAATGCCAACTTTCATGCAAAACTTCCTCTGGCATCTTTTGCCTTCATGCCCCCAACTCCCAGTCAGGATGATCCCATGGTCCTTGGTGGCCAGTTGAATTTATCTTTTATTCATCCTTAGCTGCGTGAAGGCTGCGTTTCCCTTTTCAGTCATAAATTCTTCAGGAGCAGAGCTCTCTTCATGGCTTACACTTTGTGTCATTCTTGACTGGATTTCACCCCACTTTCCAGCAAGGAATTACAGGTTCTGGGTGTGCAAGAAATATTGCTCAATACATAAACAAATGAATGTGAAATAAGAGTAATGTTCGATGGTAGACTCCAGACCTTGTTACATACAGAAGGTATACTGATGTAGCCCTATGTTCTTAGGCAATATTATCATGGCTTAATTACAAGTATGTTTTGGCAAACACAACAGTATTTGTCCTGAAAATTAGAGTTGTCTTCAGTTCTGTCTGTGTCTCTCTGTCTCTCTTCTTACACGCACACACATATACCGAGGTGGGAGGGGAAGGGAGAGAGAGAAAGAGAGAGAGAAACCTGCCAATAACTCCCCTGTGATATTGCCTTTGAAAGAAAGACAACCCCATTAAATTGCTTTTGAAAGAAAGGCACAAAGTGAGTTAGGTATGCTGAACAAGAGAATATCAAAGGCAGACTTTCCCCTGCTGCCATTCACTACATAAAAGTGTTGGGGAGTTATTCCTTTGCTCGTTTTAGTGGTGTGTATAATGAGATCAGAAGACAGAAACTCTGGCAACTCTTGGATCCAGTTGTAGCTACTAGATTCAGAGAGACACTCTGCAGAGGAATGGTGATTCTATTTGAAAACCCTGAACATTCAGATGCCTGGAGTGGCCAATAATCACTCCTGTCTTGTCTGTGTATCATTTAGTGTCTAGTGGTATGCAGTGGACATTTTATTCTCACTTTTTTTTTTTCCTTTTCAGTCTCATGACCATGAAAAACTTCTACATGCTCATTTGGTTCACTGTAAAACATAGTCTCAAGAGCAGAAAAAGAGAAACTTATGCCTGCTAAGAAGCATTGTAGGAAATCAAAATCTCTCTCTCTCTCTCTCTCTCTCTCTCTCTCTCTCTCTCTCTCACACACACACACACACACACACACACACACACACGTCTATCTACTTCTATGTAATCAGTATCCAGCAGCAAAGGAATCTGCCAACTGGTTGTGTACCTTCTGGAGGATCTCCTGAATGCTGACTTGATTTGGTTCTTTTCTGCTTGCATCTACCTACTGTCTTTGCCTTTATTTTGGCATTCCAAAGAAGTCATTATTGATTTAGAACCAAGACGGACTTGATGTATTAAGAAATGTGCTCAAAGTCATAGACATAATAGGAGAGTGAAGCACACATTGCCCCTGCAGCCTGGTTTCAGAGCCTGTGCTCTTCCCCAACACACCCAATCCTGGCTTCCTCTTTTGCCCTCCTCACTCACTGAGCTGTTAGGATAACAACCCAGGGCTCTTGACTCCAGGAACTATTTTCTTTCTTGTCTATTATGTTTCCTCAAGTGAAGCATCATCAAAGTTATTATCACGTTTTATGCCACTGAACTTCTCACTTCAAGTGAAAGAATAAATTCTAACATCTCTGGCAGCAACAGTTAACCAATTTATTTCAATCCTTCTCTTAATTCATCACTATCCCAAGTTACCTGCTTTAAGAAATATACACTGTTTGACGGTTTGCTGAATTTGAAAAACATTAACCTATTTTATGGAGATAGTTTATATATAAATTTTAAAAGGCAAAGGAAGATATATAATGATCAAATGCTAGTAAAGGTTTTAAATGCTATGTGTCTCCCTTGAGACCAGAGAAATCTGTCTAAAATTCATACGAAAGTAGAAGCTGAACAACTCCTGTTGGAGTAGAGGTGATTTTTAGTTGAAGGTTTATTGCATCTTTAGATTTGTTACCTCCGTGTTGGCAGGGTTTTTGCATTAACAGACAATTAATCTTGGCAAGTGTATATGCAGGATTTAAATGAGGTGATTGGGAAGTAATTGGACATTAGATGTATAGAATGATGGAAAGGCCAATAATTTTTACAAAACACTTACTGTATATGTCAGAAACCATGCTTTATTTTGTTTTGCTTTTTTGCCTTTGCACATAGCAAATAGCAATTCATTAATTCTTTACACAAATATTCCATAAATAGTTATCGCTAGTTATCATTATGAGGAAACTGAAAGTCACTCTCCAAAGACACAGAAATACTAAATGATATTTTCAGTATTTGAGCTCAGATTTCAATAATTCCACATGGCACAATCAATTCTCTATGAATTGTTTCCCCTTTATTAAGCTTCTTACTAAAAATTGATGCATCTATTTATCTGTGTTTTTTTTATTGTTGTTGTGAATCCTCACCCGAGGGTATTTTTCCATTGATTTTTAGAGAGAGTGGAAGGAAGGGGGAGAGAAAGAGAGAAACATCGATGTGAGAGAGACACATCAATTGGTTGCCTCCCACATGCAGCCCGACCAGGGCTAGGGATGGAACTTGCAACCCAGGTTCATGCCCTTGACTGGAATTGAACCTGAGATCCTTCAGTCCTCGAGCCAACGCTCTAACCATTGAGAAACCAGGCTTGGGCCTATTTATCTACTTTAAAAAAGGTTGTCATATACAGAACAGAAAAGAGCAGCACAACGATAACACCAGACAGACTGAGAAAACTGATTACCTCTGAAAATACAGGCCTGGTATCTCAGGATATGGGATTGCTTTAGAATTCTGACAAAATGTTTTAACATTAGTGCTTATATCCTTTAGAATTTTCTTGTGTTTTATTTTTACTGTCCATGTGATACTAATATAGGAGTATTAATTTGTTGCTTTCCCTGTATTAAAGAAAGCCTATTTTTGTCTGAATTTGAATCTAAGTTTCATTACTCAATATCTGTGTAACTCTATGTAAGATACTGAGTCTGAGCTTAGTGTTCTCATTTAAAAATGTGAATAATAATCATATAAATTCATAGAAATGTTTACTATAAAATGCTTAAGAACATCAGGAAAATAATAAGGTGTTCAATAAAAGTTAGCTAGAATTATTTGAAAATAGTATTTTATATATATTATATATTTATATATATACATATATATTTCATAATCACACCCCTATATGTAGAGAAATAATTCCATATTGCTAGTGCATATATTTAAATTATGCATTAAGAATTAAAAGAAACCTAGTCTCTTGAATTCCAGATGCATTTACATTATACATTTGAAAATAGTATCGGATATATTTATTCTTTATTTGTATTAGGATTACCAATACATGTGAGTCACTCAATGACATTATTGGATGGCAGGTCCTAAGGAGTGTAACTGAGTATTAAAGGATATCTTCTCTTTACTCAAGAGGCATATGGGAGGCAGGAAGGTACACAGGTTATAAAACACAGAATTTTAATGAACCGCATTGGGGAATCCCAATGTGATCACAAATCAACCACTGTTCAAGAGAGAAAGAATAGGTTTTAAAAATTATGACCACCAATTCAATATTTTCTACAACTGCCTGAGTTAATTTAGGAATTAAGTTATACATTTATTCACAAAGGCAAGGGTTTCTGGGTTCCCCTTCAATGGAAGCAAACATTAAAACAAGTATAACAGTTTAATATCATATAATTTATCTTACCCTATGTCAGATGCTGAGATACTCTTTTATCACCTACAACAAGTAGATATTAGATCTGGATAGTACAAATAATGAAAAAAATTAGGGAGCTTAAACCAAGAATTACTTCATATATCTACTTACTCACTAACTGTGTAATTTATTCTAGCTTCATGCCCAGGACTTAAGCCACACTGATAGGTAAGTTTTAGTTCTTTAGAAGTTGGCAGTCCATGGTAACATAATTGAAATAATAGATAACATACAGCAGTCTACATGCCCTGTGCATGCATCACCTCATGCTCATTTCTCAGATGTACAAAGATATAGGTGTTGTTACTATCCTCTTTTATAAAAGAAGCAACTAGAGAAACTTTTAATCTAGGGGCCATACTTTCAAAGTCTTCAATTCTGCATTGACGTTCTGTGACATGGCCAAGAGAATAGGTCTTAAATGCATACAGTCTTGATTCTAATTACTTTTTACCATTCTGTTCTCTTTACATCAGTTTCCCAATCTCAGCACTATTGAAATCTAGACCAGATAATTGTTTGTTTCGTGGCGGGGGGGGTGGGGGGGTGGTTCTGTGTATGGCAGGATGTTTAGCAGTCTCCTTGACCTCAACACAAGAAATGCCATTAGCACCCCCATCTACTCTACCCCCTAGTCTTGTTTTAAGATTTGATTTGAGAGAGAGAGCAAGAGAGGGGAAGGGGGAGAGAGAGAGAGAGAGAGAGAGAGAGAGAGAGAGAGAGAGAGAGAGGAGAGATTTGTTGTTCTATTCATTTATGCATTCATTGGTTGATTCTTGTATGTGCCCTAACTGGAGATCAAACCCACAACCTTGGCATATTAGGACATTACTCCAACCAATTGAGCTACCTGACCAGGGCCTCCACCTTCAGTCTTAACAACCAAAAGTGTCTCTAAATGTTGCCAAAGATTCCCTGGGGAACCAAATCAGTTCCAGTTGAGAACCCCTGGTCGTCATGACTGAGATAGTATAATTTCCATCCATAATCAGGAAGCTTTTGACAAAAGCAGATACATTCCCATTAAATCTATTTGGCAGGTCTGTACAAAATTATTATTTATTATTCCTAACATATTTAAAATATAGACAAGGCCAGAGACGTCCTTATTTTCATTTCCATCTGGAATCCCCAAGACACTCTATAAACACAGAGCACACAAAGAACTCTCAATGAGAGATTAAGAAGGCTTGAGGAAACATGTTCAAATTGTGACTCTTCTGCTATGACTAAAACATTGTCCACCGTCACTAGTAAGCTCATGCAGCCATAACAAAATACCACAGATTAGGTGGCCTAAAAACAGGTATTTATTTTATCTCAGTTCTGGATGCTAGAAATTTAAGATGAAGGTGTTGGCTGGTTTAGTTTCTCCTGAAGCCTGTCTCCTTGGCTTGCAGATGGCCGCCTTGTCACCTCTGTGCACCCACATTCCCAGGGTCTCTTCTGTGTCTACAAATGTCCTCTTATAAGAATCCCAGTAAGATTGGCTGAGGAACCCATAATCCTCACTCATATTACCTCATTTAACCTATATAACCTGTTTAATGATACTGTCTCCAAATACAGTCATATTCTTAGGCACGGGGGTTAGGGTTTCAACATATGAATTAAGAGGAGACACAGTTGAGTCCATAGCAATTATGTTTGCTCAAAAATTCAGTCTTCCAATTATAAAATGAGTGTATTTTATTGGTCAGTTTTTTTTCTCCGTAAACTTTAGTCATTGTCATACTGTCATTATGATTTGAACTATTTCCCTAGAATATCTTTACTGTTTTTGTTGAAATTTTTAAATCAAATTGCTATTTAAATTGTAAACATATTTAAAAGGAAATTTTAAATCATTACAATGAATGGAAAGCAACCATAGTTCCTTACCTTAGATATAAGATTACTAAAATTTTTTAAATGAAAAAATATATATCTTTATCATGCTCCAACATAAGGCTTCAAGTCTGAGGTCCATTCTATCTTGATTATAATAGCAAGTGTTAGAAATGTATTGGAGACACATTAGCAACATACTGATTCATTCTCCTTGATGTATCCAGAGGGAATGAAAGAAAGCTGAGATGAGAATTAGTTTCTCACTACAAGATTCAAGGTTAATTATTGCCTTGCCAGCATGCCATCTAAAACCATCTTGAGTTTCACTAAAAATCATTCTGATTTATATCGTAATTTCACATCCCCCACTCTGGCAAACCCTGTACCAGTTGATTTTTAATTCTCTCAAAGATCCTACCAATCTTTTAGGATGTGTAAGTGTCGACTATTAAAGCAAGTAGAAAGTCAAGTTAATAGTGAAAGTTATGGGGTTAACTGTAAGTCAAATGGATTGAGTGGTGTCATTGAATGATAGCTTTATCATTGACACGGAGTGCTGTACAGTTCAGTTCAGCCCTAATGCGACTGTCTTCAAAAGTTCAAAGACAAGAGACTACTTTTGCCTTTTTGGTACACATATCCAAGAGTTTTGCAATAATTCATGAGATGATGGACGGAGATTGTTCTATGATTGATAAACTCAAGGGACATAATGTACCATATTTGAAGTAGGTGTTACGGTGATTGGTTTAATAATGACATGAGATGTCAAAGATTAAAAATATCAGGGGGAAATGTCTATGTCATATGCAAATGACTGTTAAGTGCTAGCATTTTAAAATAGATAAGGACAGAAAGCACATGCACCAGAAAGACAGACTCGAGTATCATTCTAGCTCACCAGACATTTGGAATACTTTCAAGTTCATTGCTGGAGTGAGTTTATGAATCTCACAGAGCACCTTTCTTTCTCAGAGTTTGGGGACGTGTATACCACATCACAAGTTGCAAATCATGTGAAAACGTAGTGAGCAGAAGGATAGAATGTTTTTATTTAGCAAGAGCTATTCTTAATTTTTGAAAAAGAGCTTTATTTAGTGATTAATCCTATTTTACTACCCATTCTCTGTGGATCAAGGTTGGGAGGGGTTAATTGTAATGTCTAGTATTTTTTAGATATTTTGGCAATAAATGCATAAAAGTAATTCTTTTTTTACATCTTGGGAAAGCCCAAGAATGTCTCCTCCCACACCACTGAGTATAACCAGCTCTCCCACTGCTGTTTCTGCAAGAGTCACTAAAAACTGCATTGGTTTACTAAAACATGAACCCAAAAAGAATGGGAAAGGTGCACAGAATGCTTATTTATTGGATTGCTTCAGAATAGGTACCGAAAAGAGGCTGCTTCAACTAAAGAAAACTAGGTTATAAGTAAACTCACTCCTCTTGTTTTCTATGTAGCTTTAGACTATTTATTATACCTGTTGTCTTTCATTTTCTTCCCTATAAAATAAGACAGGAATTGATTATTTCTAAGCTACATTGAGTGATGAAATTTTATATTTCATTCAAGGGCAGTGTGTGTGTGTGGGGGGGGGGGAATCTTAAGATAGTCATATTGGAATCAGGATAAAATAAATGATGGGTAATATGCACTTTAACTTACCGTATTCTAACACTGTAAATTGCTCGGAGGACAGAAACAAATGTGAAGTAGAAAGATAGAGGAAAAGGCCAGATGTCAATATTTGTAGGTGGTATGATACTCATTCATGAAGATGCAGTTGAAACAACTGGAAACCAATTATAGTAAAAAGTGAAATCCATGGCGTTTGGGAGATGCAATATGCATAAAGATAACGCAACACTTTCCTCCACATCCGCAAGAACCCGTTACACATCATAACGAAGACTTCCTTTGCAAAGTAAAATGCAGATTAAAAATAACAAGAAATGTGTGGGACACATATAGAGAACACACAAAATTTGTTTAGGGACCACAGAATATTTTAATGAATTGAGAGGCATACTATATTTTGTGCTAGATTTAGTGGTCATTAATACCAATAAAAATTTTGATTCTTCAGGAATTGATACATGGATTTAATATCATTCCAATTAAAATCACAGTGGGGTGAATGGGATTAAGAAGCAATTTTATAAATACTCTACATTTCATGTGGAATAAGAACAAAATAGAATGCTCAATATTTTTTAAAAAATACTGTGATATTGGTGAAATGAAGCTTGCCATGCTGGATATTAAAATACACCATATTTAATAGTTTACATTGTTCACCAAGTAGGTGGCTGACCAAAGATTGGAATCTTGGTCATTTGACATCAGATTTTGTGCCACCAGCCACTATGGAATGGAGCTAGAAATAAAGTAAGAAGCAAGGTACACCCAGACATAAATGAGGAGATAAAAGAACAGGAATTAAATCAGAGAGATGAGAATTTATGAAAAATTTGATCATCAGGTCTAGCTGGTGAGGCTCAGTGGTTAAGCTTCCACCTATGGACCAGGAGGTCACAGTTCTTTCTATTCCGTCGGGGCACAAGCCCAGGTTGGGGCTCGATCCCCAGTAGGGGGCATGCAGGAGGCAGCCAATCAAAGATTCTCTCCCATCATTGATATTTCTATCTCTCTCTCCCTCACCCTTCCTCTCTGAAATCAATAAAAATATATATTTTTTAAAAGAACGGTGACTTTTGTTTAAGAAAAAAGAAAGCTAGAACAACAACAACAATACACAAAAAAAGGGAAGAAAAAAGGAGAAACCACTTTCAGTTTTAGTGGAGTATGGTGATGTGTCCTGGATTGCTCTGCATAGGAGGAGAATTTAGAGCTGCTCAGCAGCACGCTGTTCTTTTATTCATGGATCAAATGTTTATTGAGTGACTATTGTGACCAAAGAACTGTTTGGATCCATCAGTGAAAAATAAAGACAGAAAGCACTGTCCTTTTGTAGCTTAAATTATATTCGGATTTTGAGTGAAGACAGAAAAACAATATCCATAATAAATAAATGTCTGCACGGTGTGCTTTCCTAGGAGTGATTCATGCTAGGGGTGAAAAGGCGGAGAGGAGTAGAAGGACAGGAGAGAGATCAGCAGGTGAGGGATAGGGGAGGAAGGGGAGGGGAAATAAATATGGAGAAATAAATTGGAGGAGAAATAAAACAACAAAGTAGACAAATTATGTGAGCGCCTCAAGACACAAAGCCGATAAGAATTTAGTCAAGGCCCTGACAGGTTTGGCTCAGTAGATAGAGCGTTGGCCTGCGGACTGAAGGGCCCCGGGTTCGATTCCGGTCAAGGGCATGTATCTTGGTTGCGGGCACATCCCCAGTAGGAGGTGTGCAGGAGGCAGCTGATGGATGTTTCTCTCTCATTGATGTTTCTAACTCTCTATCCCTCTCCCTTCCTCTCTGTAAAAAATCAATAAAATATATTTTAAAAAAAATAAGAATTTAGTCAAGTAAGGACATAGGAGACCTTCCTAACCAGGAGAACACAAGACTGCCGGGAACATACAGACATCTTGGGGAGAGTATCAGAGGTACTGGGATAGGGTCTGGAAGCACTAATGATTGACATTTTTAGAAAAGTATGACCTCCATTCATGTCTCCAAGGATGGGAGGGTGGTGACTAAGGGACAAAGAGGAAAAGTGACTTCTGTGTCTAATACATCTGTTTATTGGCTGAGCCAGAACTAGAACTCAGGTCACCTGCACCCAAGACTGACTTGCTTTCTAATCCTCCTTTGAGCTTTGAACACACTTTCCCTGGTTACTGTGTACAGATCACCCTGACCTGGTCTCTCTCTTCAAGGTGCGCAGAATCATGTAATATTATATTAAATCCATTGACAACATTATTCTGAGCAGGCAGGGGGAAATAACATACTAAACACAGGAACTGAAAGCCAAAAAAGGATGAAGGGGTATCTTGACCAAAATATGTTTACCATGTTGCAACCGGAGTGGAATCTTTAGTGAGTAATTTATATTAAATCTAATAAAACGTATGTCATTGAGTTTATGGCCACATGCACCACAAATCAGGAGTGAGTGCTGCAGTGCGTGTGAGTGAATTATGCCCGCTGTCCCAGGAATGCAGGCGAAGGCAATAAGACACTTTGAAACGCATGCAAGTTTCAAACTCTGACTCTTAAAAAGTTCTCGCGAAAGTGCCTGCGTTTTCCCAGCGGCTGCATACGTTTTCCTGACAGAGCCCGTGGTTGGGCAATGGGTCCCGAGGTGTTGGCATTAAATCCCCACTCACATAGTAAATCCTTCAATTCGTGAGGCTGAGCTGACAGCACCTCAGAGATGCTTTTCCATAAACAAATGCCATTCGCCACCCGCTTTTCTCTTTGTTTCCTACAAGAATGGTAATGGTAAGCTGAGATGCTTAAATAGGACAAAGGAGAGAAAGGTCTTCAAAGAAAGAGAACCCTCAGACAACAGGAATGTTCTTTATGATGTTCTGCTGCCTGGGATTAAACTACAACCGTCCCTTCTTTCCCACTAATTGATGAAAACTTAGTCTCAATGGGCTTTCATCCCACAATGATTATGGCAGAAGGAGAATGCTCTTGCTTAATCTTGCTTAATAGTTCTGCCTAGTATTTAAGTACGAAAGCTCCGGATGTAGGCAGACCTGAGTTTAAATCTTAGGCTAAGCCATGTGAAATTGGACACTGTAATTAAAATTGCTGGGGCAAAGTTTAATCTTCTGTAAAATAGGACTAATGTTTGCATCTAATGCATAGGGCATTTACTCCTTTTGACTGATATTTTTCATGCAACTGATTTATCACAGATCTGGCATATAAAACTCTCTAAAAAACACTAGTATGGATATATCATGTTGCAGCACCAGTGGGTGACCATTTCAAACAATCAGAGGTAGCACTAGTATCACAGTGAACATTAGATGAGTTGATACGTCTAATATCATCCAGGTCAGTGTTCATGCAGATGAAGGATTTAGCCTGGTAGTAAATGGGAGAACACTAGGAATAATACCTATTATTATCATTATTATTGTTATTATAATTATTATCATTATTATTATTCTTTATTACTAGGTATTGGTGAGAGTCTAGTACACGCTAGCTATATAGATATTTTGACCAGAACCTTACAGTAAACCATCAAATATCTTTTTAATCTATTACATGAAGAAAAGTGAGATATAGATATATACAATGCATTTTACAAAGTTACAACTAGCTAATGAAAAAAGTATAACTGGAACTCTAGTCTTTTGAATGAACATAAAAATATTCTTTGAGCTAATTAGGATTATATCATAACATTCATGAATTTAGCAGTATGTATGTACTATCTAGAATATAATTATGAAAGGCTGTGATAAGTATTTTTGAGGAGCTTATAAGATTGTGATAACTGGAAAGGTTGATTAACAAAACCTGAAAAAAAACACTGTTAATGAAAAAAGGGATATGCCATGTTGATGAACAGGATGACTTAATATATTTCAAAGTTGCCAATCCTCCTTCAAATAAATTTATAAGTATTTGGAAGTCTAATGAAATTTGAAATGCCTTTTTGGGAAAATTTAGGTAGGGAAAAGAGGCTCGTGGAACCTCAAGCCAATCATGAAAATTTTAAGCAAATATAGCTTTGCTCTATTACATTTAAAACATTATCCAAAGGTATTATTAAAAATGTATGCTTTTGCTGAAATAGACACAAAAAAAAATGGAACCCAGAACCTTGTATGTGTGAGAACTTAGATTATGATTGAGATAGAGGATCCACACTCACACAGGAAATGACAGATATATTATGGAGACATTGAGAGAGCTCTCATTATATGTGAAATAATAATAATAAGTATTTTCCAACTTGCAAAAATCAACCTTCAAGGGTTTGCATATTTAAATATGAAATTCAGGATTATTAAGGTAATAGAGGAAATAATAATAGCATTATTTAGAAAGGATTTCTTGTATCAGTCCCTGGAAAACACAAACTATATAAGTAAAAAAAAAGATGAGTTAATCTCCATTAAATTTAAGAATTTATATTCAAAACAATGAAAATGTAGACAAATAGAACAGACATATGTCAAGTCAGAATAAGTTATTTGCAAAATTTAAAACTGGAAGTGAATAATAACTTGAATTTTACAAGGTTTTGCTGCAAAACAAGAATATGATGGGAAATCAAGAGAAATAGGTACATTGTATGAATAGAAAAGTAGCATAAGGGAATACAAAAGTATGACAAGTACATAACAAGAGTTCAAGCAACAAAATAAATTACAGAACAAAGGCCAATCACTTTGCATTGTCGTGTTAGTAGAGTACAAAGTTTGATAATGCTTGGGAAAGTGAGAGCATAGATAGCCCCCGGGTGCCATTTCTAAGAGCAATGGCCTTTAGGATGTATGTATATTTGCTAGAGGCAAACAATGCACCCTTGGTTGAATCATCCCAGCCAGACACTGTCAGGAATGGTCACATGATGCATAAGTGAATATATCTTAAGAGAGCTGTTACTGGGAATGACAGGAGGTAGGATTTCAACTTAGATATCCCTCTGTACAATGAGGTAGTTCTCTGATAGTACGTATAAACACTGATGTGTTGGTGGTGCCTTCTCCTTCATAAATCACATTATCACTAGGAGTTGGAGACAAACATGATTTTTGTCATTTGTAGAATCCGTCAATAAACTGTGCCATATGCATTTGTTTAAATACTGAATAGTGTTTTGATACTTCATGTTGTATTTACACATATTGAATTTATAATCAGAATTGATCCACATTATTGGTATATAGCCACATATAGAGATTGAAAATCCAGTTGTACATACACACTGAGTGGCCAGATTATTATGACCACCTGACGTTTGTAGGCAAATTAGCCAGACACTGCATCATATGGGATATGGAAGCCGAAGGCCTGTTCGAACACCTTTGCTATCTGCAGTTACCAAGATAAATGTCTCCAATTTGGACAGGAACACAAGGATTGTACAGTCGAGCATTGGAAAAAAGTCATGTGGTCCGATTAATCACGTTTCCAGTTGCATCATACAGATGGCAGAGTGAGAATTTTGCGGAAACAGCATGAAAGCATGCACCCTACATGCATGAGTACAACCCTTCAAGCTGGTGGGGGCAGTGTTATGGTTTGGAGCATGTTTTCCTGGCATGATTTGGGCCCTTTAATTCATGTGCAACAACGTCTGAATAGCACAACATAAATAAGTATCATTGCTGATCAAGTTCATCCTATCATGTTGATGGCGTATCCCAATGGAGATGGCTTCTTCCAACAAGACAATGCACCATGCCACGGTGCTCGTATTGTGCAGGAGTGGTTTCAAGAACATGAGGGAGACTTTACCTTGCTTAGGTGGCCCCCACAATCACCAGATCTCCATCCAATTGAGCATTTGTAGAACGAAGTTAAAAGAGCCATCAGGCGGCTGGTTCCACAACCATCAAATCTCACAGAACTGGACAGTGCTATTCATCAGGCATGGTGTCAGATTCCTCGCATCACCTTTCAACATCTTGTGGAGTCAATGCCAAGAAGAATCACCGCAGTATTGAAGGCAAAAGGTGGCCCAACGAAGTACTGATGGGGTGGTCTTAATAATCTGGCCATTCAGTGTATATGTGTGAGTATGTTTATGTATATAACACATGCATATGTTTCCATACATATATCACACCTACACCCCCATATATAATAAATAGAAACACTATTTTGAAAGTTTCGCACATCTTATCTAATAAAGAGTGAATATGCTAATTGACTGCCCTGTCCTCAAATCTGGAGGTGCCCACAGCCAATAAGGAGGAAATATGCTAATTGACTGCCACACCCTCAAAGATGGCGGTGCCCACAGCCACAAGATGGCGGTGCCCAGTCCCCTCAGACCCGTCGGTGTCCCTGCCTCTGGAGTACTCCAGTCCCCTCAGCCCCCCAGCTACCCAGGGCTGGCCCGAGGTGCAGGCAAGCCTCGGATGGTGGCTGCCCAGCCGCCCAGAGCCTCCTGAGGCTTAGGTAATCAGGGCCGGCCGAGGCTTGCTCTGCCGGCAGTGGCAGCAGTAGAGGTGTGATGGGGCGTCGCCTTCCCCTGATCACCAGGTTGCCTCCTGCCCCTGAGGGCTCCCGGATTGTAAGAGGGGGCAGGCCAGGCTGAGGGACACCTCCTCCAGTGCATGGATTTTCATGCACCGGGCCTCTAGTATTTAAATAGATTACAGACGAGTCGGCATTGCTCAGCGGTTGAGCATCAACCTATAAACTAGGAGGTTGCAGTTCCATTCCTCATCAGGGCACATGCCAGGATTGCAGGCTAGATCCCCAGTGGAGGGTGTGCAGGAGCCATCTCTCATTATTGATGTTTCTATCACTCTCTCCCTTCCTCTCTGAAATCAATAAAAATATTTTAGAAAAAAATAGACTGCAAAAACTATAAATGCATGTTATTATACATGCATATGTGATCCATATCAGTTGGCTGAGAAGGTCTAGCATCAATGGCACCCCAATAACAATAAGTATACCTAGTGTTTAGATATTTGATTCTAAGTACCATCCTCAAATAAATGGAACTATGATTCCTGGATGGGATCTCCGAACAACAAGAAAGGATATCAGTAGGAAAACTGGTAAAGTCTGAATAGTGTTTGGTTACTTAACTGCAGTCTTCCAATGTCATTTTCTTAATTTTGTAGTTGTCATATGGTTATTTGAGATTTTTCACAATAGGAGAGGCTTAATGAAGGGTAGATAGAAACTTTTTACAAAGGTTTTGTAAATTTTAAAATATTACCAAATCATAGTTTTAAAATTTACAGAAAGTAGTTTTCTATTAGAGGTATGAAAGAAAAGAATCATTGGATTTGAAGAGGAAATATAAATCAGAAGTATCTTGATAATGGTGTGATGATAATAGTTAGAATACAAGGAATATAGTTAGAATACAATGAATCCAGCCTTATGCAGCTCAAACCCAATAAAATGAAATTAAACAAAATACTCAAGCCTAGAGAAGGGCTTACAAATTTAGATGCCTACTGGATCTACGCAAGTATGGAAAACATGCATAATAGGTTGGTTGTGGCCAAATAAACTCCAAAGTGTTGAGTGTTTCTAACAGGGGCAATCAAAACAGCTAACATTTTTTGAGCACTTACTTTTTAAATTACTGTACATGTAGTAGGGAATTTACTATTTGAGTGAGATGCTGAAATTAAATCCATTTCACAGAGAAGAAGCTGAGATACAAAGAGTATGAATAACTTTCCCAAGATTACAATACACAGAACAAATTTGACCATAGGCCAATCAATCCTAAGACACATCCTTTTAGCCACAATCAAATTTATGTGCCCACATTTTACATTTTCTTTCAAAAATTTAGACATCCACATTTTATGTTAAAAATCTTGATTAAGCCCTAGCTGGTTTGGCTCAGTGGATAGAATGTCAGCCGAAGGGTCCTAGGTTCAATTCCGGTCAAGGTCATATACCTTGATTGCAGGCTCTATCTGGCCAGGGCACTTGCAGGAGGCAACCAGTCGATGTGTCTCTCTCACATCAATGTTTCTCTCTCTCTGACTCTCCCCTTCCCTTCCACTCTCTAAAAATCAATGTAAAAATATCCTCAGGTGAGGATTAACAATAACAACAAAAATCTTGATTAAAAGACATTGGAAAATAACAATTTTAATTTCAAAATTAATAATAATAATAAGCCAACAAACAAGACAGTCAGTTCTGAGAAGAATCACAGACTACTAGCAAACTAAACCACAAATTGAACTCTGGGTGTATCTTCATGAGTTTAACACTCCTTGAGCATTTCTTTCTTTTTTTTTTAAATTTATTGATTAAGGTGTTACATATGTGTCCTTATTCCCCCATTTACCCCCCCCCCATCCCTCCTACTCATGCCCTCACCCCCCTGTTGTCTGTGTCCATTGGTTAGGCTTATATGCATGCATACAAGTCCTTTGGTTGATCTCTTCCCCTTACCCCCACCCTCCCCTACCTTCCCTCTGAGGTTTGACAGTCTTATTGATGCTTTTCTTTCTCTGTTTTTGTTCATCAGTTTATGTTGTTCATTATATTCCACAAATGAGTGAGATCATGTGATATTTATCTTTCTCTGACTGGCTTATTTTGCTTAGCATAATGCTTTCCAGTTCCATCCATGCTGTTGCAAATGGTAAGAATTCCTTCTTTTTTACCACAGCATAGTATTCCATTGTGTAGATATACCACAGTTTTTTAATCCACTCATCTGCTGATGGGCACTTAGGCTGTTTCAAAATCTTAGCTATGGTGAATTGTGTCCCTATGAACATAGGGGTGCATATATCCTTTCTGATTTGTGTTTCTAGTTTCTTGGGATATATTCATAGAAGTGGGATCACTGGGTCAAATGGGAGCTCTATTTTTAGTTTTTTGAGGAAACTCCATACTGTCCTCCACAGTGGCTGCACCAGGCAGTTGAAATAATTTTTAAAAAATAATTTCTGCCGAAACCGGTTTGGCTCAGTGGATAGAGCGTCAGCCTGCGGACTGAAAGGTCCCAGGTTCGATTCCGGTCAAGAGCACGTACCTTGGTTGCGGGCACATCCCCAGTAGGGGGTGTGCAGGAGGCAGCTGATTGATGTTTCTAGCTCTCTATCCCTCTCCTCTCTCTTCCTCTCTGTAAAAATTAATAAAATATATTTAAAATAAATAAAAAAATAATTTCTGCCATTTTCTGCCTATGTGTTATCAACATTTTAAATAATTTCTCATTAGAACAACTTTGTTACTATGTACACAGAGTACTATGATCCAAATGTACAAAAATCAGGAGACTATTTGAGGCATCCTAAGTAGAAAACATAATATATGGTATACACAAGGCTATCAATGGAAGATAGTTAATTTTTTAAAAATTACTGATTCTAGAGACTGAGCTCTGATCTGAATTTTCTGGGCATATATTATGTATCAGGCATTCATGATTCATCAGCCAAATCGGAATGGCTAATGTGCCTACTCTAGGAACTTGTGATTTTTTTTATTAAGATAACTCATATAAAGCACTTAACATAATACCCAGATCATCATGTGTGTCCTGATCATAGTTTAGCTAATACTTCTAATTTGGGGGTCAATATTTCTCATGCCAGACCTAACTGAATTTGCTCAAAAAATATGAGATATATCAGGTTCTGCTCTCCACATTTTAGTGATGAAAATAAATGATCTGAACTACACATCAATTTGCATTATGACAATTATTAGATCTATGGTCTTTGTCACAATAAATTTTCAGGAACTGCCCATGAATCCCACTGCTTAAGTTAACCATGTGGTGTTCTGCTTTAGTTCATTGGCCCAGAGACCTGAGCTGAGTTGTTTCTTGCCCCTAGAGTATCTGCATATTCTTCCAAATGTTACTTGGACTGTTCACTCTATCTACTTGTGGCATTCTCTTGTCGCTTTAATATCAGAACAAATAGAAGCTGTACCTGAGTGATAAATTTCTGTAATAGACGACTCCAGTCTGTCCTGGGTCACTGCACACATCCCATCATCTCATATTGGAATCAGGCCTTGACTTTTAGAAGGTCCTCCCTATGTTGATGCATTTGTGGATTTACCTTTAACAAAATCTCCTTGCAGCCAGGGATCCATGACCAGATAATGGGATCATGCATGCTGCCTGATTTATGCAGTAACTC
Organism: Plecotus auritus; assembly: GCF_963455305.1. Taxonomy (NCBI): domain Eukaryota; kingdom Metazoa; phylum Chordata; class Mammalia; order Chiroptera; family Vespertilionidae; genus Plecotus; species Plecotus auritus. The sequence continues at coordinate 51,173,490 of NC_137785.1, forward strand.
TTGAACTGTCATGGAGAAGCTCTTTTATTTCTTTTGCCAAGGGCCTCTAAGATAGAAATGACTCAAGCCATGTGAAGGAACTAGCCTTGGGGAACTATCATTTAAGAAAAAGAATTTAGCCCTAACCGGTTTGGCTCAGTGGATAGAGTGTCAGCCTGTAGACTGAAGGGTCCCAGGTTCGATTCTGGTCAAGGGCATGTACCTTGGTTGTGGGCACATCCCCAGTAGGGGGTGTGCAGGAGGCAGCTGATCGATGTTTCTCTCTCATCAGTGTTTCTGACTCTCTATCCCTCTCCCTTCCTCTCTGTAAAAAATCAATAAAATATATTTAAAAAAAAAGAATTTACTAGTCCTTATTCAACCCTCCTCATGAACATACTAATTAAATATTTCAAAGGTGTTTTCCATATGGGTCAATTTCTTTCCCTTGAATTTATTGTTCTTAAGATAAAAGTGAGTGTTCTTCTTATTCAGGTCAGCTGTGTCCTTGTTGATTTTTGGCCGCTTGATCTGAGACAGCCTTACTTTCTCTGTAAGTTTTAAAGGACACTTTCCCTCCATATAAAATTCCAGGTTATTGGTGTTTTGTTTTTTTTCCTGTCACTACTGCTAATAGTTCACTCAATTACCTTTTTAACCTGCATTTTTTTTTAATGAAAAGCTGATTGTAATTCTTATGTTTGTTCTATACATAGGGAGTCTTCCTTCTCCCAATTAAGCTTCATTCAAGAATTTCTTCTTGTGTTTGTTTTTCTGCAGTTAGAATGTGATATTCCCTATTGTAAGGTTGTATTGTGTTGTTTTGTTTTCTTACTTATTCTGATTTGTGATCTCTGAGCATCCTGGATCTATAGTTTGATGATGGTGATTAATTTCTGGAAAGCTCTCAGTATTATACATTTATTACATGTTTTGTATGAGTAACATACTGTTTTACTTTTTTTGTAAATGTTAAGCTCCTCACAACTATGACCTTACCTCTTTTCTTCTTGTCCCAGGATTGCATGCATTATTGATGCTGCGTATGGAATTCCCTTGATGTTCAAATAAACACAGTTTAGAGGTGCAAGGGAATTAGTGCCACATGGACTTAACATTTAACATATAAGAGATGAAACCAACTCAAATATTCTTTTTCTTTCCTTAACTTGGAAGAATCATTGTAAAATGCAGTGCTTAAATGCACTCTCTCCTTTGATATTGTGGCTCTCCCTGCTTCTCTGCATTATTATTATTTTCCTTTATTTCTACTTCCCTGAATTGTAGTACCTTTTCCCACAACTCCAGCTTCTGGTTACTAAAACTAAAATATGAGTTATTATAATTATGATTATAGAGCAAACAATTTTACAGTAGTTACTAGGTACTAGGGTTTATTCTCAGTGCTTTATATATGCACTAGTGGCCCGGTGCACGGATTCGTGAACATTGAAAGGAAATTAATTAGAGGAAAAATTTTAATATCGTTATAAAATGAGATTTATTTTCATCCCATAATTTGGACAGATCGAAACACATGCGTGTGATGGGTGCCTGCTAGAGCTTTATATGTATGGTGAATGTGTGAGTCAATGTTTATTTTTAAATTGCCAGTGCACATCGTATGTACTGGCCTGTTGGTCTGTCAGACAGTCAAATGGACAGTTGGTCGGTCACTTAGCCTTTTATATATATAGATATCTATATACATACCTACTTCACCCTCCCCCCTCACCCTTATAGAATTCTATTTATTATCACCATTTTATAAAGTAAAAAGCTGAGTCTCAGAGAGGCTAGGTAATATGTTTGAGCTCATGTTTCTCACAACTCATAGGTTTAAGATTCTTATTTAGGCATCAAGCCCAGAATCCATGTGCTAAACTACAACATCATGCTGACTTTGGCTGGGAGAACTATTCAGCTCTATTAAGAAGTGATAAGAAAGACAACAAAAAGAAAACCAAAGAAAGAACTAGGATTACTGCAAAGATGGGTGGATGGGCAGCCTGGAAATTCTCCATATATCATATTCCAGAAATGATTGGCAAACTAATATTTCAGATGAGGGAAATGTCTTAACATGACTAACAGAATACATACACCGCAGTGGTTTTAGGCATCATTAAGGTCATAGTTGTGAGGAGCTTAAACTGCATTAGCCAATTCTCATATAATATGCAGATGCACAGACACAGGTATGAAAGACTTGGCTCAGTTCAATCTTCATGGTATAAAATGATGACTTGGATAAATTTGTTACAATTAACACTGCTGATTTCTTCTGGAAATATCACAAAATATGAGACTGCATAATTTTCTACATCTTCCACAAGTTCAAATAACTTAATGACTCTAAAAAATTTTTGATAATTAAATATTACTAAATGCTAGTTGTCCACACTGATAAAAAGATAAAAGCTTTTAAATTTGAATCTCAAGAAGTCTCTTAATGCTTAAAAAATCAAGGAAAATAAGATATTGAGAACAACCAAAATGCCCACTATGAATTACATAGATATTTATCATTATCTACATTTGCCCCCCCCCCCCCGCAATCAGGAAATAAAGAGATTACAAGGGAATGGGGCTCAATGTCTGGCATTTGAGCTATGTATTTTATTTATTTAACTATATAATTAGTATTTATTAACCACCTGATATAAATTGAATAGAGGACACATATTTAAGAAGTACAAGATGCAAAATAAATCCCTCAGTAAGAACACATTATAATCTATTGTCTTGAATCCATCTTCTAATTCTTTGGAAAGAGTCTGGACAAGAAACATCAGGTGGGAGGTGGGCAAGGCACAATGACACATCTATCATCTTATCAGAACACAGGACAGGGAGAAATGATTCTATGACCAAAAGATAAATGGTAGTTGGGTTGTCTTTAGTAACTTTTATATTTATTTATTTTTTACAAGATTTACTACCTGAGAGATGCAGTAAGGTCTGATTATAAATGTCTATGTCATCACAGGAAAAGTTATTACTCATATTGATAACAAGGGACAAGTGAGAAAAATGACTGACCCCTGGGGAACAGTTCATTAATGATCATCTGCACCCTCAGTACTCATAGCTGGGCTCCGCCAGATTGTGGCAAACACCCTAGGGCAGTGGTCGGCAAACTGCGGCTCACGAGCCACATGCGGCTCTTTGGCCTCTTGAGTGTGGCTCTTCCACAAAATACCACGGCCTGGGCGAGTCTATTTTGAAGAAGTGGCATTAGAAGAAATTTAAGTTTAAAAAATTTGGCTCTCAAAAGAAATTTCAATCATTGTACTGTTGATATTTGGTTCTGGTGACTAATGAGTTTGCCAACCACTGCCCTAGGGGTTATTTCTATTTTTGCATCAGCACTTCAAACTATCCATGGACAGAGCCCCTAATTCTTCCCCAATGGTCTTTGGTTGTGGAATATTCAACAGCAGAAATTTGAGTTGACCAAGTGTAACATATCTTCTGAAGTGGAGCTGTGAATTTTATGCAGTCCCAGACAACACAGTGGTGGTCAGGATTTCTGCATGATCTTGCAGTCCAAGTGAGTATAAGTATGCAGCTGAAAACACCTCCAGAATATGTGCATTCTTGGGCATTGATTATTAATTTAGTCAGGCCAACTGTCAATCAGACCATCAGCCAACCAGCCTCTGAGCCAGAGTACCAGGCAGCCCCCTGCAACTGGTCATCCCTTTAATCAAGCATATAGCTCATCAGTTGGCCATCCATGAAGTTTGTCACCCAGTCAGTGACCAAGTTAACTAGCCAGTCTGCTAGGCAGCTAGTCCACCAGCCAGTGAACCACTGAGCCAGAGTGAGCAAATCATTGATTGTTTTTCCCTTTAGCTTGGCAGCCAGGTATCCAAGCCTGCTGCTAATCAATCAGTCATTCTGTCCGCCAGTCAGTCCTTAAATCTAGCAATAAATGGGGATTGCCCAGCTTTGTTTTTGTTTTTCTTTTGTTTTGTTTTTAGGATTGCTATCTATCTGCTTACCATCTCAATATTTTTAATCATCATGAACAAACCAAATCATTCCATTATAGATCTTCCAACTAGATAGGATATTTCAGACAGCACACTGTTGTGATGTTTGGTAATTAGAACAGAAACAGTACTGCAAAATGTTAAAAGAGTCAGTAGGTTTGCAGTGGCCATCTCAACATACTTAAAAAATACTAATTTTAGGAAGATATATTTACTGAGAGACTAAGGAGCAATAATAACAGAATTACCACATTTTAAATTAAGTAATTAATAGCATGCCTTTCAGGTATTCCATTTATGTATTATTTCTTTTTCTTCTTTTATAATATGTTTTTATTGATTTTTAGAGAGAGGAAGGAAGAGAGATAGAGAGCTAGAAACATTAATATGACAGAGAGGAACATAATCGATTGGCTGTCTCCCTAGGAGGCTATTAGGATTTGAGCCCGCAACCTGGGCATGTGCCCTGACCAGGAATCAAACTGGAGACATCTTGGCTCCTGGGTCGATCCTGGGTCGACACTCAACCACTGAGCCACACAGGCCAGGCAATTCCTTAAATAAGTTCAATATTTTAACAATAAAACAGATTTACCTTTCAGATATTATCAAGTTAAGAATTTCAAGTAATCTAGAGATAGCTTCTTCAGTTACTTCAAATGAATTAGATTGCCTCTACTGAAAAAAGAAAAGAGGATTCAATCTAGGTTTATTCTTTAATTCATTCTACAATCATTTATGTACTATATAATGGAAATTTAAAAAAAAACAACACACACACATACTCAAAGTTTAAAGGCAAAAAGGAGAAAAAAATACATTCCCTGCTCTGAAGGAATTCAGTGACTTTGACAATAATGAAAGCAAACATTTAATTCAAGAAGGTTCCAATCCTAACAGAAGTACAAATCTTTATGTGATCAGCCAGGGATGTGATCCCAGAGAAAAGATGATGCTGAGTTGAGTTTTGAGGAGTAAGTGTTGTTTGCCTGTCCATTTGGACTGGAGGCAAGGAAATGGGCAGGGTCCTCTAGGAAATGTGCAGGGTCCTTTCAGAGATGTAGCCAAGATTCTGTTTTCATGGACCAGTCTGCATGCGTGTGGAGAGTTGTCACTCAGGAAATGAGACTGTAGAAGCCAATGTGGTCATAGCATTCATTTCATGTTCTTCTGTGAACTTCATCCTAAAAGTTTCATGATAAACCCTGAAAGGACCATGACTGAGAGCAGAGATATGTGCCCATCCACTTCATAACAACTTCTACATGTCTGCTCCTCTGTTTTTGGACAGTGTTCTTCAAACTCTTTTGTCCATACATTTTCAAATGAATTTTGCAAACCGTAACCTCTTTCAAATATTTACGTTAACACATAACATTTAACTTTAAGCATAGTTATAAATGTTGTGATTCCTGGCACATGTTAATTGTTGACATTTCCAAATAATACATGTTGGTTATTCTTATAAATATGTCCAATGAAATGGAATATTTGGGTTTCTGGACCCATTTCCAGTGTGTGGTGTGAAATTGGGGGTTCCCACAACACTAACAAGCAATTCCTGGACACCATCAAAAATTTTACTAAGACTTAACAAATTGTTACTAACGTATCCCATTTTCCATCTACTTAGAAGTACGGTGTTAATTCTTACATAATCTGAAAGCCTAGGAAGACATGTAATATCATCAACTTAAAGCATCTTTACCAAAATTACATGAATATCTGTATCTATCTATATATACAATTACTTTCATATTGAAGTATGCAGTGAACTGCACTAACATTCAGTTTATGACTCAATGGAGTTTTACATTAACTGGATAAAGTCATCTATCTACATATGCATTACCTCGGTAAAGTCAATACACTTCTCTTCTGACCTCTTTTACCGTTCTTCAAAAATAACACTGAAGTGCAATGGAAGAAGGCCTTTTTAAAATAAATGTACTGGGCCAAATGAACAATCATATGAGAAAGTAAAAGAATATCTTGGCCCTTGTCATCATTGGCGAGGTCATCAGGAGGATGTGACCTCCAGTTGACCTGGGACCTATGCCAAGGCAATTTTAAGCTCCTTACCTCTTCCCCTGTGCTTGGAGTGTGCATTCTGCTCCTTATTCCCATAGCAAGATCAGGTTCAAAAACTAACCCTTGAGAGAGTGATGTGTTGTTGAGACCATGAAAACATGACTGAACCCAGCTAAGTCCTCTATGTAAACGTTTAAGATTCCATTCTACCGGTGATCATGGAAACCTACTTGTCTTGACAAGCCTCGTAAGTAAGTTCCTTTACTTATCATAAACAAATATTAATTCCAGATATATTGTAGAACTAAATATGAAAGGGAGGATGATAAGTTTTTAGAAGAAACATAGGAGAACATCATTATTTCTGTGAAGAAAACAATTTTCTAAACAGGACAGTAACAGTGCTACACATTAAAGAAATAAAAATGTATATCAGATTATATTAAAATGGACAACTTCAGTTTATTCAAAAGATTCATTAAGAGGGCTACCAAACAGGCCAATAGAATGAGGGAATATATTCGTAATACATATCTTATGTTCTGAATATATAAAGAAACTCTTAACAGTCAATAAGGAAAATAGAAATAACCCAGAAGAAAAGTAGGAGTAATACTAGAAGCATTTCACACCAGTGGAGAGTCAAATGCTAATGAGCCCAGGAAAGATGACCAACCTCGTTAATCATCAGGGAATTGCATGTGGAAACCACAATGCCATAGCAGCCCCCATCTACCAGACAGGCTAGAAGGAACTAGGCAGACACTACCCAATGTTGGTGATAATGGGGCATTAGGGATTCTCCTGATATTGCTTTGTAAAACCCGTTGGCAGTTTCTTGTAAAGTTAAGCATATTTTATGATCTAGAAATTTCATGCTGAGTTATATATTCAACAGTATTCCAGCGTCATTTATTGAGAAGACTCTCACTTTGTATCATTTTGGTGGCTTGGTTGCAAATCCTGTGTTCCTACGCTAGTACAGTACAACCTCGATATAATGGATTAATTTGGACCAAGGGTGTTGGTTAAAGCCAAAAGTCTGTTATACAATAAAGTATGCTTTCCAAATGCATATGTTCAAAGTTTCACAAATTAGTTCACCTGTTTTTACTTATGTAGACATGTTTGTGTTATTAAAATTATGTATGAAAAGTTCAATTTCACAGAAAAGTTTTGTAGGTGTTACTGTAATTTTAAACTGATAATGAATATATCTAGTAAATGGGTGCATTCACCAGTCACCATGAATAAACAAGTGCACAGGGATGGCTGGGGCATGGCTTAGTGCACGTGGGACCATGGGCAGGCAGGCGATACATAGCTGCGGAAAGTCACGCCGCTCAACAACAGAACCAATGATCAGAGCCGATTACAGAGAGCAATGCAGTGTGGTCACATACTAATCAGTCACCAAACATTGTTTATGAGCAGTGACTCTTAGATCTAAACATGTAGCTTACAGTTGTAGATATGTAATATTTATTTATGTCAGCGAAATTACTGCAGTGCTTTTTCCAACATATGCCTTATTCGCTAAAATTTGTTAAAAATAACAGTGAATTAATAACAAAAAAACTCTGTTAATTTAATTATAAGCAAATCTTGGTTAAGAGCATTTTAAAATGAACAGGGGGTTAATTTTCACATTTGACATATGGACCAGAAGTCAAAAATTTGTTAAATCATGTTCCAAAGAATCAAGGGTTTACTGTACTTTGGTTGCAAATCAAGTGACCCTATTTGTATGTTCCTAAGCCAGTACCATACTTAAAATATATATGTATGTGTATATATACTGTGTGTGTGTATATATATATATATATATATATATATACACACACACACACACATATGTATACTATACACACACACACACATATGTATAGACACATATATATTTTTTAAATTGATTTCAGAGAGGAAGGGAGAGAGAGAAATAGAAACATCAATGATGAGAGAGAATCATTGACCAGCTGCCTCCGGCACACCCACACTGGGATGGAGCCTGCAACCTGGACATGTGCCCTGACTGGGAATCCAACCTTGACCTCCTGGTTCATAGGTCCACGCTCAATCACTGAACCACAGTGCCAGGCAATACAATACTTTTGTTGCTTAGGTGGAGGCAGGAAGGGCGTCCAGGCTGAGCTTGAGCCCACTGGTGGCATTTCAAATTTATACTGAATAGATCTAGTAAATGGGTGCATGGAGGGCTGCGGGCAAGCCCGTGAGCCCGGAACCTTACTCGGGTGAGCGGGAGCGGAGGGAAACCATAGAGGGCAACCATGGAGGGAAAGCCAGGCTGGAGCACAGCCCTGGCCTCACTTCCGCAGCCTCGGGACTCGCTGCCTTAGGGCGCTTCAGAGAAGGCCTGCAAGTCAGGTCCAGTCATGAGAAGCCTTTTTCAGTCAAGGACAGAGTGCATCAGATTGAAACAGAGCCGGAACGTTCCTGTCGCCTAAGGATGGTGCAGCCATGACGCAGTAGCCAACCAGGACTCGTGTTTGTGGAGATGCTGGCCTGCAGTGTTTACAAAGTCTGCACAGGGGACAGTATGTCCTGGGCCTTCACATCCATGCACCACTCACTCCCTGACTCACCCTGAGCCAAAGCCAGTCCTGTATGCAAGCGCCTGGTAAGTGCCCAACACAGGTGCGCCATTTAAATCTTTTATAAGGCATTCCTAGTCACCTTTCTATACTCACATATACAGTTGCTTCCCATTGTGTTGTAGTTTCCTACAGTCCTCAGTGAAGTGGCTTGCCATCCAGGTTGGTGGCATAAAGTAACAGGCTACATCATCTGAGTCTGTGTAGGTGCCCTCTGGGATGTGGGCACAGTGACAAAATTGCGTAACGACGCCTTTCTCAGAATGCGCCCCCCTTCTCCCTCCTTAGAGGATGCACACCTATTGCAAACCCATGAATCTGTTCATTAAGATTGACTTGACTACTCGCAGACTGTCTGCATTTTAATATAAAGTTGAGAATTATCCACTTCTGCAAACAAAGCCAGCTATTCTTGTGATTGGAACTGTCGTGGACCTATGGATAAATTTGGGTGAATGTGAATCAACACTTTGGGTCTTTCAATGGAATTTGGTACATTTTAAGGTTTCTTTAAAATGACACAGTTCTGGATGCTGTTTTCTGCCACTTTGCCGATAATTCCAAATCACAGATTATTTACAGATTCCTCCCAGCTGCCTGTGAAGCTTATGAATACAATATTAATGATGGTGGAAAACTGAAATTTACTTTTCTCATTGACTGTGTTTATGTTTGTTTTCTTTCTTGCTTCACCTCCATTGAATTTACCCACCTAAATCCCTTACATGTTCTGGTGCTAATTTCACCCATGATAATAGTGGCTCAAGATAGGCCATTAGCATTCTTTCCAGTACTAAGAAACAACCCATATTTGTGTTGATGGTAGAGAGTTATAAATTACATTGAAATACCATTCAGTTAGAGTCGTTCTCCAAGATTGTAAAGAGATGGGTGGTCTCCGGGGGAGGGTTGTCATAAAAAGTAAAATCAAACCAGCTGAATAATACAGTAAGTCTCTGTATAAAGCTAGCTCAGCCAAGCAAGGAGATGAAAGGTGGCAGCCTTTGAGGAGACGGCTGACAGATTTCATTTGTAGAGGATCAGATCCTGCCCGGGTGTCACATGTCATATCTCCCACCGCCTCCTTGGTGTTCTACAGGCACCCTCTCCAGGTGCTGTCAGGGGAGTGTGCAGAGGCTGCCAGTTAAAGGGCAGGCGTGGTTAAGCCAAGTGTATAAAAAACAGCCATTTTCTCCTGTCCTCTCCTGTTGAAAGGTTCAAACAGAATATCTAGTTGATTTACTAATCATACAGAGGCTGGAATAAATAAGTTTTCCTCTCTCTCTCTCTCTCTCTCTCTCTCTCTCTCTCTCTCTCATCTTTATTTCTTTCTTCCCATCTTCCCTCTCTCTTTCTTCTCGGTGGTTCTTTTTCCCATTTTATCTTCCTTAATTCTTCTTTAGCACTTCTTTATATGTGATGTAATTCGCCCTCTCTACGCCAACCTGTGTGACTGCTTTCTACTTCCTCCTTTCTCTTTTTAATTAGACTTTCTTCATAATTCTTCCATAGTTATTGTTGTCTGTCTTTTGATTGCCTGAGAAGAAATCCATCTAAAATTTGTCTATGGCTCATGCTTGCTTCACCTACAGTCTTAAAGAAAAGTCTCCTTGATCTCTTCATGCAGACTTCCTCTTTTCTCTTTTTATATTCAGAGCGAGTGTGTGTGTGTGTGTGTGTGTGTGTGTGTGTGTGTGTGTGTGTGTTTTCCCTGGTCAAGGCAATATGCTAGACACCAAGAATGGAAAGATGAGCAAATGTTCATCTCTGACCTGGAGTGGTTTACCAACGTATCCCCTCAATTGTTTCTTAGTCTGAACAATTAAATCGTCCCAGTCTGTGTATCCAGAAGGAAGTCAAGGTCTTCACAACGAATACCATACAGCGTTTACTTATAACCTAGAGACAGTAGTATTCGGAGCTTTGCAAGTTGGATATGAGCATATGTATAAGCATTTTAACAACCTTTATGATTTCCTCTCCCAAGGAAACAGAATTTGAAGTGTAGTGTAGATTAGAATACCCAAGTCTGTATATGAGTTCATGATTCTCAGTGAACTTAATTCGTGACCCTGCCCTATTTATCCTTTCTATCCTCAACCATTCAAACACTGACAGTGCACTAATAATGGCAGTAATAATTCCCAAAATTATTTCAGTAAGCATTTTGAGTCTAATAACCAACTATAACACGATAGCACTATAAAAACAGGCATCCTAACCAATTGTCCTCAACATACCATGTATATACTATGTGAAATTCTCTCTCTCTCTCAGTGAATACTGTATATAATTATATGCCTATTGTATAAGTTTTCAGAAATGATTGTGGATGAATGGTTGAATAAATAAATCATATTGAAATAAACATAGATCCAATACTTATGATTTGAAATTGCCTATTCTGTTGTTCAAAATAGCATTAAAATATAATACACTGAAAAAATTGACTTTGCTAGAGTGTTTTAAACTCAGACTTAATAGAAAAATGTCTTTATTTCAGTCAAGTTAGATTGAGTCGACTAACATTTACATAATGCCTACTATGTGTCTGTTACAGATTGGGTTTTCTTATATAAGAGACCATTCAGTGCATAAGAAAGCATTCCCATAAAAGGCTTTCAAAAATAGTGTTTTAAACAGCACAGTCTAAAAAGAGGCAAGGCAAAAAGGAGGCTATTGTCTAGCCGTGATCAATGCCAGACAGTTTCAAAACGCCTCTGGTGATATCTTTCTCACCATCTCATAATATTTTGCAAGTTGTTAGTAAGAGGACATTAAATCACCCTGGTCAGTAAAGCTATTATCTTCCCTATAACTCATATAAATCTACTATGTACAGGAAATAATCATGTAATCACTCCATTGCCATTCTCATAGATAAAGCACAGCCATTTTCTTTAGGGTTATATTATAAATGTCACAGAACCTGTCGATTCACAGGAAGCAAAAATGTCCATAAATGCATAACATCAGTTCATGCGTTCACACACACACCTACACCTTCACGCACTCCCCTGCAAACATACACCTGCACATACACAGCACCTGCACACATACACACCTGCACACACACAGCACCTGCACACATACACACCTGCACAAACACACTTGCATAAACACACCTGCACACACACCTACACATATACATACTTGTGCACACACACTTGCACACATACATAGGCATGCACAGATTGACTTCTTTCCATCTCTTTCACACTTCTAACCCTCCTCCTCCTAACAGAAACTCTCAACTACAATAACTAACAGATTATTCTACAGTTTTCACTCTGGCTTAATCCATCCCCTTATTATCCAGATCCTAGGCGATTTTGAAGGAGATTTTGAATACAGAATTTTAAAACGGTGACAAATCTCCTATGTACAAATATGCATATGTGCATGTCAGGGTATCTTGGGAAACTGGACATGGCTTAAGTGTTCATTAAATGATAGCTTTTGTGGTACCTACTGTGTGTATCAGGGCTGTCTGGGTGTTTTTTATATGCCCATACAATTTTTATTGCAATCATTTTTATATGAAGGTGTCAGTGTCTCTAGTGTGTTATACGAAGTTCCCCTTTCCACCTTCTGTTTAGCCCTGGCATCAGAATAAGACACAGGAGACCTAGAGATCCACATAAAAAATGTCAGTTTAACAAACAGTAAGTTAATTGCAGAATGTGGAAAAGGTGTTACCAACCCTCTATAAAACTTGTCACCTTCTCAAGTGTATCCTTTGAGACAGCCCACTAAAGAGAAATGGGGGCTTTATTGAGTAAATCAGTGATCCACGATACCTGTCTTGCACTGAAGAAAAGCAAGAGAAAAACAAACAAACACCATGTTCATAATTCCAGCAGTCTTAGATCAACACAGCAGAACCAAGATATAGGCACTGAAGTATGCCACCCAGTGAGATCATTCAGCCTCCTCTACTTCCCTTCTGCACGTTAATTTTCCCATTTTACAGATGGGAAATTGGTGCAATGATGCGGATGAGTTTCAGAGCTATGTAACATACCCAAGGTCGCACAATTTGTAGGGAGGCATTTGAATACTGGCTGATTTTGTTCAGAGTTGTACACATAACTGTGTACAACTTTTTTTTTTTTTTTGCTATTTTGCTTCTCTCTGTATTTTATTTGTAGAGTTCATTATCAAAAGATGGGGTCTGATTATAAAGACCTGGAGTGCTGCCCCAGCTGGTTTGGCTCAGTGGCTAGAGCGTCGGCCTGCGGACTGAAGGGTCCCAGGTTCGATTCCGGTCAAGGGCATGTACCTTGGTTGCGGGCACATCCCCAGTAGGGGTTGTGCAGGAGGCAGCTGATCGATGTTTCTCTCTCATTGATGTTTCTAACTCTCTATCCTTCTCCCTTCCTCTCTGTAAAAAAATCAATAAAATATATTTTTTAAAAAAAGACCTGGAGTGCTAAGGAATTTGTTTGCAAATAAATTAATGCAAAGCAATAAAGGTTTTTGTAAGGCGAATGCCATATTTCTTTTCTAGAAGGACATAAAATATACTTAATAATGCTTTGCATTTAAATCCAAATTGCTTTCCATTCTTTATATTTTCAGTGTCTAATGCCTCCTGTAGTTCTTCATTACCCATTCTGTCTTCCTTCTGTGGGTATATTTTTATTTTCTTGTAGTGTTTTCACCTTCTCTTGCTACTCAGGCAAATAAGATGAATAATTGTGTAATTGGGAAAAGTCTGTGTGTGAAGAGAAGTTATTTTAACAATACTTCTCAATGTCTCCTGAGATTCTTGGGCAAGACTATGTGGATTCTTTGTGTAAATGTGACAGAGATGAAGAAGTTGACCTCCGAACTGATGAATGAAGCTTGTGGCATTCTGTGAACTTGGCTAGTAGAGATAAAAGGTCTTGGATTATTTATTTATTTATTTATTCATTCATTCATTCATTCATTCATTCATTCATTTATAAATCAACCCCTAATTTCCTCTTGGTGCCACAATACTGAATCCTTGCCAATTTTGAATCCTACTCAGGTTCCTCAACTCTATGCAAAGCTCTCACTGGAAAATAAATGTCATGCTTAATTCTTCTCCAACATCCCATTTCTGTAAGAGGATTCGTTTGATATTAACTGTATCTTGAGTGAGTAGATTCTTAATAGTAAAAAAAGTACCAATCTAGAAATTAGCTAGACTAACTCCTTCATTATGCAGATGGTGAAACTGAGTCCTCTCTCTAGAACTTGACCTTGGCCCACTAATTCCAGTTTAGAATGAATTTTGCTGAGTCAGTTTAACAAAAACCCCACATCATTGGTCTGACCATCATGTCACCTTACCCTGCCCTTAGCAAAAATCCTGTTAGATCCGTTTAGCAAAGATTTACCCTACCTGTCAGTAATTTTCCACCCACCCACCCTCCACTGAACTCCTTGGCTATATCTATCTCCATTTTTCCTTATTGTATTCAGTATTCAAAATCTCCTTCAAAATTGCCTAAGACCTTACAAACTCCATTGTGTTAGCCTCTGTCTTGAATAAAATATCTCTTAATGCCCTTATTAAATATCTTAACATAAGACATGAAGTGAAATCTCTTGTCCACATTTTGGCCTTAAAAAATCTTGATGTCCTTGGACAATAATTTCACATAGTTTATTGTTCTCGATTTTTATGATCTGATGCTATTGAATTTTACCCAGGAAAATCTGTTCGTTTGTGTCTTTTTTTCCTAGCTAAGAGATCTATGCTTAAGTGGTTGCTTGTGGGAAAGGAGGAATATAAGGTTTGTGGCCAGATAATTCAATCTGCAATTCCAGCTTTGCCTCCACCTAACTTTGGACTCTAAGGCAAATTATAGAATATCTTTAAACCTCCTTGAGAGTAGTTTACTGTATGGAAAATAATGCCTACCCCAGAGAGCTCTTGTGAGCAGTAATATATACGGTGGCAAATGATACGTAACAGGAAATAACAATTTTCAATTCAAGTGTCTTCTATTTTGGATGGTTCCCCTTCTTCCTCCTCCCCCTCCTCCTCCTCCTCCTTCTCCTCCTTCTCCTCCTCCTCCTCCTCCTCCTCCTCCTCCTCCTCCTCCTCCTCCTTCTCCCCTCCTCCTCCTCCTCTTCCTATTCCTTCTTCTCTTTCTCCTCCTCCTCCTCCTCCTCCTCCTTCTCCTCCTCCTCCTCCTCCTCCTCCTCCTCCTCCTCCTCCTCCTCCTCCTTCTCCCCTCCTCCTCCTCCTCTTCCTATTCCTTCTTCTCTTTCTCCTCCTCCTCCTTCTTCTTCTCCCCTCCTCCTCCTCCTCTTCCTTCTCTTTCTCCTCCTCCTCTTCCTCTTCCTTTTCCTCCTCTTCTGCCTTCTTCTTCAGTACTTAGTTATTCATACCAGTCGCATACTAGATGGCTAATATGGTATGAGAAATATTCATAGAGCTGGTGTGCAGGAAACTTGAAAATAGTTCTTTTATGCCCCAAATAACTCATTAAAGTTTTAAAGTCATTAGCTTAAAAGTATTTAACCTGCATAGTTTTGTTTACATTATCCAGCAATGAGGTTTTTGTTGTTGTTACTGCTTGTTTACTTGCTTTCTTTAATGTAGCCTACTCTGTTAGGGGACTCAGTGATTGAGCATCTACCTATGAACCAGGAGGTGAGGGTTTGATTCCTGGTCAAAGCACATGTCTGGGTTGCAGGCTTGATCCCCAGTGTAGGGCATGCAGGAGGCAGCCATTGATGATTCTCTCTCATCATTGATATTTCTATCTCTCTCTCCCTCCCCCTTTCTCTCTGAAATCAATTAATATATATGTTTTAAAAAGTAGCCTACTCTGGAAGCAGGAAAGGGAAAGAAAGCAGGAGGATATAAATAGAAAAGATGTCCCAATGTGTCTGATGCTGATACATGTCAATTCCGGAAGCGCTGAAAAAACCACACACACTGAAACATCACAGGCATAATGATGAAGACCCTCCTCTGGCTGGCAGCTGAGATCAAAGTCAAATACAAGGCTTTTTTTAGGGATTCATTGCTAAAGCATACACAGTGTCCTTGTCAAGAAAAGTGGCAGCTTAATATGTTAACATGAAGTGATAACAATGCAAATATTTTTACATGTTTTTGAAAGAAATAGCATAGATCATAGATAGTGGATTTTTTTAATGACACAATTAAAATAAATATGGAACCATACTCAGCACTTAAAAGGAATGAACTATTGCTGCCAATAATATCTTAGATGAATTTTAAGGATATGCAAAGTGAAAATAATCAGAGAAGAAGGGAGAGGGAAAGAGAGATAGAAATATCAATGGTGAGAGAGAATCATTGATTGGCTGCCTTCTGCAAGCCCCACACTGGGGACCAAGCCCATAACCTGGATATGTGCCCTAACGGGGAATTGAACCATTGACCTCTTGGTTCATGAATGGGCACTCAACTACTGAACCCCACTGGTCAGGCCTGTTCCCTTGATTTTAACAGTGGTAAAGGAAGGATCTGGAAATTACCAGAATCACCCCTTACTACCTACTTCATCCACCTTAGAATTCACTAATTGATCGTATTATCCCTTTCTGGTAAATACAAAAAAAAATTAGATTTTTTTCTTAACACATTGCTCCTGAAAATTTCTACTTATGGATTAGAGTTGCCATGGGGATAAAAAAATGATTTAGTATGTCATGAATGCATTAACCCTAATATTCAGCATTCATTGACTCTTCATTATGGAAAGTGAATGAGGATTCCCTTACAGAAGCCACCTTCTGTCTTTCCTCTGGCCAGTGTGTAGCTCTCTTTTGGGTCTGCACCAAAGCAGAAATCATGAAGAACATATGAAACTGTCCTTTCTGTGCCCTGATGAGCATTCAAATTTATTTGAAAGCTATAAGTGAATTCTATAGAAAAATGAAATAGAAAAGAACTCATTGAAATGCGATTGACATTGCAGAGAAAAGCATAAGCCATGTAATTAGACCAAAGTAGATTTTTTCTACATTCTGCATGATCTTGGACAAGTACTTGAACCTAAGACTCAATTTCCTCAGATGAAGGATTATTAGAATAACACTATCCTATTGGAATTTTTTGCAGAGTTTAAGTGATCTATAGAATGCACTACATCGACATGGGTCTCTTCCATTTTCATTTTATATGTTGAAATCGCTGACGCAGAGCATGTTCCTAGGACATGCAACAGTATTCAACTTTTAGAATCCGAGAATGTTAGGGCAGGAACCGTCTTTTGATCATGCTGTACTGTCTTCCCTTGATGGCTGGGACCAGGACGCATCCATCCCTTTGTAGTCTGTAATGCTTTGCATTAAAGTAGTGGTTTATCTACTCCAACAGCTGAGTATCTATTCACATCCTAACTACTTAGGCTAAATGAAAAAAAAGGCCCAGCCTATCAAACATAAAATAGATCCTTTGATTTCTAGAGTGTCATGACCTAGATTATGTTGACTTGGAGTGCTACATTTGTTCCTCTTTACAGAGTGTCTTTTTTAATAGAACATTTTCTCGACATAAGTTTTTGAATTTTTCTTAAGACTCAGATAGGCACATTTGAAAAAAACTACATTTGTTCTTAGGGGTTTGAATTACCCTTTGGATAAAGAAACTTACCTATATTATACTGTAGATCCCTATCTAGAATAATGCTGAGTAAAATGGAATTAAAAAGCGTGGGGGAAAAAACAGTAATTTCAAGGGCTTAAATTTCTGTTTTACTTTTTAATGTGGCATCAGTTCCCTGTATTGGAATTTTGAAAAAATGAAGGGGCAGGAGTGGTTTGTGTCAGGACAGCTTGCCACTACATGGTGTGGAAAAATGGTTCCCAAATCTGCCAGCTTAGCTGACCACCTGAGCATGGGGCCTTCAAACCTCTATAATAACAGTGTCCTAAATGATGTTATTGCACAGGTAGGATTAATTTTCTATAGTCAATAATAATAATACAATTATTAATAATATATAGGAATCCTATCTAATAAAGAGGGAATATGCAAATTGACTGTCATGCCATAATAAGATGGCTGTGCCCACAGCAGAGGCTGAGTTCCAATAAGGAGCCTTAAAGAGCAATCAGCAGGGACCTGAGGCTGTGTGGCGCTGGACTGGGGCAGGGGATCTGAGGCTGCACCCCCCACCTGGTGGGGCTTGACAGGGGACCTCAGGCCATGCCCCCCCACCCCAGCGCCAGGCCTGGGAACCTCAGGCCATGTCCCCCGCCCTGGTGCCAGGCTGGGGGACTTCAGACCGCACCCCTGATCAGCAGGGCTTGAAGGGGGAACTCAGGCTGTGCCCCCTGCCCCGGTGCTGGGCTGGGGGACCTCAGGCGGTGCTCCCCGCCCTGACACCTGACCGGGGGACCTGAGGCTGCACCCCCTGCCTGGCAGGGCTTGACGGGGACCTCAAGGCATGCCCCCTTCCCTGGCCTAGGCCGGGGGACCTCAGGCCGCGCACCCCGCCCTGGTGCTGGGCTGTGGGACCTGAGGCCACACCCCCTGCCCAGCGGGGCTTGGCAGGGGACCTCACGCTGTGCCCCCCACCCAGCGGGGCTTGACGGGGACCTCAGGCCGTGCCCCCCACCCCGGCGCCAGGCCAGAGGACCTGAGGCCACGCCCCTGGCCCAGCGCCAGGCTGGGGGACTTGAGGCCATGCCCCCCCACCTGGCCGGGCTTGATGGAGGACCTCAGGCCATGCTCTGCCCCCCGCCTGGCAGGGATTGATGGAGGACCTTAGGCCATGCCCCCTGGCCCAGGCCAGGGGATCTCAAGGTGCACAGCTCGGCCCAGGCCAGGTGACCTGAGCGGCGCCGCCCCACCCGGCAGGGCTTGACAGGGGTGGGGCTGGCCAGGTTTTGATCTAGCCCAATGGGGGTGGGGCTGGCCGGGTCTGGTCTCGCACGATTTCGAGGCGCACATGGGTGGGCGGGACTTGACTGTCATTCCTGTGGTGTGCCCCAGACTCTGACAGGAGGAAGATTTTCATATACATTTTACTAATTTTCTTTTATCTCAGACACTTCTATTATAGAGAAAAGACAAATAGCAATATTAAAATATTTCCTTTAATTAATTCCCTTTCAATGTGCACGAATTTTGTGCACCGGGTCACTAGTATAGATAGAATTACCATTACATAGTATTATTTTATACTTAAGAGATGGACTTGTATCAGGAAATAAATCTCTCTGTTCATGTTTTCTCTGAGTCCCAATAGCTATTCTGCTTAACATTATTACCAAAATCAGTGCAGAATCAAAGACGGGCAAGGGTTTTTTGGTAGTGGGCCCCATCACCTGGAATCCTAGAATCTTATTCAGAGAGGTCTGTGTTCTATGCTTGGCAATACAGAACCCGAAGCAGGAGATCTCTGTTGTGGCGTTGCATTTTGACCCTTTACCATGAGACGGTTCTCCTAGGAATAGAATGAAACCATTAACTTATGAGGGATAGCTGAGTTTGTCAAGGCATCCTATTTACCTGGTAATGCAATCATTTCCCAACATTTCCTGCTTTCACTCTCATTTCTTCAGGTCCAGACAACCATAATGAACGTCAAAATATTTAAAATGGGCTGGCCAGTTGCTCAGTGTTGATCCTCAACTTATGAGGCAGGAAGTCAGGGTTGGATTCCCAGTCTGGGCACATGCCCAGATTGCAGGCTTGTTCCCAGTAAGGGGCATGCAGGAGGCAGCCCATAAATGATTTTCTCTCATCGTTTATGTTCCTATCTCTCTCTCCCTCTACCTTCTTCTCTAAAAGCAATAAATATATTTTTTTAAAGTATGTAAAATAAACCAATATCATCTTACACTCAAAGGAGCCCCCTTGATTAAGATCACAATTCAAATTCTTCCTGCAGTTTTTCTCAGTTCTTCCAAAATTATGTCTCTCTTCCCTTTGTTGATTAATTATGTCTTTATCTTCCTTTTATTAATGGATTCTATTGAGACTTTCCTGACTTTGGTGGTTAATGTCTACAGTTCCTTTTCCCTTTTGGGCACTTTTGTTTTCATGTGTTTCCACAAATTAATTTCTTAGGCCCAGGCCAATAGTCAGCTTGTCTTGAGAGGGCTTTTCTGACGATTCAATTGGTATTCCTTATCACCTTCAGTTTTTTGTGTACCTTTTAAAAGGCATGATTTTTTTCTATGTTTATGATTTTTTTTTTGTTTCTTATCTCTCTTTTCAGAATGTAAGTTTCCTGATAGGAAATCAGGCTTATTTGGTAAACACTCTACTACCAGTGTTTAGCACAACATTTGACAGATAGTAAGTGCTCAATAAATGTTGTCTTTCAACTGAATAGATGGCACTACTTTCTTAGGCAAAGAAAAAATTCATTTAACAGAATCTTTAAAAGATCTAATGAAGGACGTAGGACAGAAAAAAAATTATTGTTATTATATATATATATATATATGATTATTCAAATAAATGCAATATATGCTACAGGTTACATTTTAGAATATAATATAAAGATATGTTAAAATTGTTTGTTGCCTTATAACCTAACATTTCAATGAAATCATTGTTAACAGTTAGATGTTTCCTTTAGGTTTTTTTAGTGTCTCTATTTGTGAATTGCCACATGTCATTAAAAAGTATGTTGTCATCCATATATAATACCCATATATAATAAGTGTGTGCATTTTTGCATGTGTGTGACTTAAAACTATATTTGATCACTTAGATGATTTCTTATTTCTTCTATTGCAAAATACACTGCATTGAAGATCTTTGGCTATGATTCTTAATGGCCTTCCCTCGTTATTTTTGTGTCACTTTCTGACTGATTTCCTTGACATTATCATCCAACACAAGTATACTTGTTTTTATTTTTAATTTCCCAGAATTCTTTCTTGTTTTCTATTACATTTAGATAGCATCTTCTTTGTGTTTCTTATTTGAAACATATATTTTTGCTTTCTGTATAAAGATTACAGATTGCTCTTAGTGTCAGGTTTTGATTTTCTTCTCAAAGACTCTTTATTTCCCTTAACTTCTTTCTTTGTCTTCTTTGTCTTGAGCTCCAGCTTTATAGTAGAGACCCTCTTCAAATGTCTAAATACCTGGTGATATTTGGATTATTGTTCATATTGAAAAATAACAATGTTTTCTAGTTAGCTCTGGTTCAGTGATGGTTGGTATTTGTCAATTGGTACAGCTTATTGGAGGATAAAGGGAAAAAACTGAAATCTTTTTCTCTTGGAAGAATTCCAGTTTTCAAAAACACACACAACACAACAAAACAAAACTTGAAATCTCCAAAAGTGGGCTCCATATATCTGGCTGCCAAAAACGTTGGGACTAAATAGTAGGGAATGATTCTCGGTAAGATGACTCTCACATTTCAGTTAGGAAAAATGCATTTAAGCACTTGTGTTTACCTTTATGCCTCTCATAATCTTCTGCTGTGTCTGTTGTTTCTGTTGGCATGGGGAGAAACAGTACAAGCAGGAGTCTGCTATTCATTTAGCTTTCAACCATCATCTATTCCTGCCTCTAATTCCTCAGACACCATGGAATAATTCTGGGTGGATCCATTTTTTAAAAATCATTTACAATAACACTACATGTTAAAAAAAGTTTTTTGAGGTAATATCGGTTTGTAACATTGTGTAAGTTTCAGTTGCGCCACATTATAAATTGACATTTGTATGTACTCTGCCAAAAGTCTTGTTTCCATCCATCAACATACATATGAACCCCTTAACCCATTTCATCCTCTCTTTCCACTCCCTTCCCCTCTGGTAATGCCTGATCTATGTTATCTGCTTTCATAAGTTGTTTTGAGTTTGTTTGTTTTCCTTTTTGTTTTTACATTTCATAAATAAGTGAAATCATACAATATTTGTTTGTTTTTTAATCTTACTTATTTCACTTAACATAATACCCTCAAGGTCCGTCCATGTTGTCACAAGTGGCAGGATTTCACCCTTTTTTATGACCGAGTTGTATTCTATTATTACACTACTAGAGGCCCTATGCATAAAATTCGTGCATGGGTAGGGTCCCTAGGCCTGGTTGGCAATCAGGGCCGATCTGTGGGTGACCAGCAGGGCAATCAGGGCCCCCCCTGCTGGCACCCACCTTCGCTGGCCTGGGGCCTGCAGGCTGGGGGCAGCTCCTGCATTGAGTGTCTTACCCCTGGTGGTCAGTGTACATCAGAGCGACCAGTCGTTCCACAGGTGGTTCTGCTGTTCGGTTGATTGCATATTAGGCTTTTATTATATAGGATGCTTTTAAGTTCTGATTCTTTGCCCTCTGTTAAGAAAATTAGCATTGAGCCAAAACCGGTTTGGCTCAGTGGATAGAGCGTCAGCCTGCGGACTGAAAGGTCCCAGGTTCGATTCCGGTCAAGGGCATGTAACTTGGTTGCGGGCACATCCCCAGTAGGAGGTGTGCAGGAGGCAGCTGATCGATGTTTCTCTCTCATTGATGTTTCTGACTATCTATCACTCTTCCTTTCTCTCTGTAAAAAATCAATAAAATATATTAAAAAAAAGAAAATTAGCATTGATATAGCTGCAATAAATCTAAATATGTGTTGACTGTTTTCATGTGCAAGTGTCTTTTTTCTCATTCTTTTAGTTCTTCCATGTTTTAATTAAAAGAGTTATCATATTTACTATTTCAGGTGATGAATACAAGGATTTGATAAAATTTTGTTAAGGCTCTTTTTTTATTCTGTGAGGATAATTCCACATGCATTAATGCACTATAGATTTATAGTCTAAGTTAAATAAGATTGTCTTATTCAAGATAAACTTCATGTCGCATCTATAATTTTCAAATATAGAATTGCAGTCAAATAAAGGGTCATTTCTCTTCAGAGATTTATAGTTTAGCAGATGCCCCAACTATTATATCTCTCTGGTTTCCACTCTGTATTAATTAAAAGTCTCATTTCTTCTGTCCTTGGCCATAGACCACTGATCTGAACAATTACTCCAGGCAGAATCAGCTGTAGCCCAGGCTCAGGTGAATAATAAAATAGAAATACACTGCTATTCATTTTAAAGCCTGTCAATGCCTTCATATGAGAAAAAAAACATAATATTTTTTCTACTTTAATTGTTGATTGTAGAAAATAAAACATTATTTTCCAAAAGCACCTTTATATACTGTATAACATGCTAAGATATTTGTATATTTCTAAGGTGACGATCATAGCACTTCAAGGAAATTAGCATTACATCTGATTTGTTCTTGGAGCCATTTGATAAATGAAGTAATTGAGACCTAGAAAACTTAAGAACTTGGTGAAAAACACCTGTAATGGTGTTAATAACAGTTAAAATATTCTAAATGTTTAACCTGAGCTGGTCATGATAATAATTGCTTTTCATTTATTAGCACATCTAATCTCCATAACATTTTATAGCTATTGGTAGTATTATATCCATTTAAGCTAATTAGAAAACTATAATTAGAAATGTTTTAAAAGCAACACAAAGCATAGCGAACATAATAAAACACAGTTGTTTATCTGGGGTTTGAGATGATGGGAGCCTGATTCTAAAATATACGCTTGTCCCACAGCCATCACATGGCTGCTATATGTGTGTGCCCATCAACTATATGGACATTTTTGAAAATGTCAATATGATTTTTGAACTTAAAGAGGTGATTGGAAACCTACACATTGTCTTAGACCACCTAGTCTTGCATTTCTTCTCTCATTTGGTGACAAATCCAGTATAAAATTAAAGTCAGGACACAGACTTTAAAAAAAACAAAACACAGAATTTATTAGGGTGATTATTGGTTCACAAAACCATACAGATTTCAAGCGTGCAACTCAACAAAACATCATCCAATTACTGCAAGTGAGCCCATCGCCCAAAGCAAAGTCTCTTTCTGTCCCCAATTATCGCCCCTTTGTCTGCCTCCACCTGCCCCACCCTCCTTTCCCTCTGTTGTCTGTGTCTGTATGCTACATGTTTTTGTGTGTTTTTGCTTAATCCCTTCTCCTTTTTTCATCCAGCCCTTCAACCCCTTTTCTGAAGTATCTAGGATTTTATGTGGCAGAGACACTTCAATAGGAATCCCCCCCCCCAACTGTACTTCACACCTTAATATCGTTCAAGAACATTCATTCAGTGTTGACACCATTCACAATTGTGCAAATGACATTATCACGTTGTCAGGGAAATTGAAGCAATTATCTCACGAGTTAAGTAATGCACACATTGACATATATTTGCCTTTTGATAACAGGGAGTGATCTGTCATCTGAAAAGCAGGCCTATCATTGAAATGCGTCTTAGATATGTATTTCATTCCCAGGAGAATAACCACTTTGGCAATAAACAGTGATATTCTTTCACTTAAGGTGAGGTTTAGGATTAGAGAGCTGAGTTAGCACTGGCAGCTTGGCATATATTAGCATATGAAAACACTCAGCACTTTGTCTCTTGGGAAGAAGGGTAATTAATCATTGACAAACAGATTGTAATTCGTATCATGCATAGCTGTAAAGAAAGAATATCTCAGCCTCACACAATCTGGGCTTCCTTGTGGGCTGAGGAGCTGGGAACGGCTCAATGGGAAGCTCGGTAGGAGGGTCTGAACGTAAAGATCCCTGTACCATGCATTTCTGAGCGAGAACGGAGCGGAGCAGATCCTGGTGAGCTAAATAATCACAGTCAGCAAGCTGAGCAAGATTCTTCCCCACCACCGAGGAGATAATGGCTATTCATTTTCAATTTCTGTTTTTTTAAAAGTATAGTCTAGTTCAGTGGTCGGCAAACTGTGGCTCGCGAGCCGCGGTTTGCCGCTCTGTTGACTAATGAGTTTGCCGACCACTGACCTAGACTCTCGATTCCAATAATTACAGGCTGTTGTTGTTCCTTGTGATTAAGCCCCTATCCCAGTGGTCTGCAAGCTCATTAGTCAACAGAGCGGCAAACTGCGGCTCGCGAGCCACAGTTTGCCGACCACTGGTCCAGTTTAAGGAGAAAAGCAGGGATTGCCAAACTCTGGCCTGGAAAGCCGGGAGTTCATGCCACTCAGGTTTAGGTACCATCCTTGTGGTTGGTTCCTGCCAGTGTCTCTGTCAGGGCTGCTGGCCATCCAGTGGCTGGGATGCATGTTTAAGGAGATTCGGTGTTGTCACGCAGCATTCATTATTTGCACGAAATCGCTCCTCCATGAACTTGAGCTCATCACACTCTTTTTGCATCCTCCCTTTCTCTCTTGCCTGAAAATTGCTTCTATACCATAAACTGAGGCAATAATAGGTTTGACTAAATTTGTTCACTTCATTCAGGTTTGCAGTCTTTGTGACTTTAATGTCTCAATATGTGTATTTCAATGTATTTTGTTTAGTTATCCAGTTGTTTAAGGCAAAATTGTAGCAGGAATTGGTTCTTTGGTCTGAGCAGATATGTCTTTCCTATCTAAAACTACACTGGTAAAGAAAGAATTATAACTGAAAATTACGTATCTGAAAGTAAAAACTACACAATGTGACCATTGGGTTAACGTCCCTGGCTTCAGTTTGTATTCTCCTTTGCCGACAGCTGTTTGGTTCCTTACTTAATGTATCATCTGTGAATGGATTAACAAACTGCTGATTCTCAGTAAACACGGAGTGAATGATTGCAGAATAAATGATGAATAATTATGCCATCTTCCATAAATAATGGGAAATCAGTTGTATAACAATGGAAGTAGCGGAATACTATTTGGTGTGGAACTTTTTTTTTTTTTAATATATTTTTAAAATACATTTTATTGATTTTTTACAGAGAGAAAGAGAGAGGGATAGAGAGTCAGAAACATCAATGAGAGAGAAACATCGATCAGCTGTCTCCTGCATACCCCCTACTGGGGATGTGCTTGCAACCAAGGTACATGCCCTTGAGTGGACTCGAACCTGGGACCCTTCAGTCCGCAGGCCGACGCTCTACCCACTGAGCCAAACTGGTAGGGCTAAAAAAAATCTTGAAGTCTGAAATTTACTAGCTTCTTGGGCTAGAGATGAATTCTGAAGTGTGAACATGTGAGAATGCTGCTTTATTTTCTCCCCTTTCTTAAAGAAATACTCATTATACATGGAAAAGTATTAGATCCTCTCTCCTAGTTTGGCCATTTCCCAGGCACTACTGTCATAGTAGACTAGAGTAAGTTCATCTGATGACTTGAATTATAATTTTACTGTCACCCTTGACTAAGTGACCTTATGATTTTGGAGAGGACACTTCAGCACTTTGGGTCTAAGATCACATCATATAAAATTAAGTAGTTGGCCTATAAAGTATCTGATCACTCTTGAGAACTTGGTCAAAGCTATTAAAGACAATATTTCTTTTCTCACTTATTCATTTGTATTAGATGCACTTGCTACAGAGGGTTGCCTGATACTGTTTTTTTTTCATATCTCGCTTAGTGAGAACATAAAAAGAGAAATGACTCAAAGAGAGGAAGTAACAAAAATATCAATAATACAAGATGCAATATAACTTTATTGTATTTGCTATGACTTTTCAGAGTAAAGATAAAGCTAGCAGAAAATTCTTTATCTGGTCATTAGTTCAGTGTTCCATGGAATAAAGTACTGTGGAGCTCTAAAAATGGGCTGTATCATTTGATTTGAGAGAACTGAATATGAACTTACTAACATATATTACTCAATAGAAGTTTTACATCTGCTTCTAAGACTTGCATAATTAAGTATATCAGGATTACATATAATATTCTATTTGTCTCATTTGTTACTTTTTAAATGTATTTCTTAAATTGTCCCCAGGGTTACCTTTGTATTTTGGGAAGAGTTGACATTTAATAGCGCCGTTAAGTGTGTAGTATGTAATAGCAATGAGATAAGCCATGTGTATATAATCTACTTGTTTTATAGTTAGCACTCTGATGATTTATACATTACATTTTCTTATACAACAAGACAAAATTATTATGGAATTATAATTCTAGATATTTGAGTTCCATAGTTATAGAATAAAAGTACTACCATTTCAAAGTACTATCATTTCCCCATTGGTGGGTAAAGAATGTGCTGAGTTTATTTTCTTTCTTCTTACCACCATGGTAATAAAATAGGCAACAATCCAGTTAAACATTGTGATTTTGTTTAAAAAGTTTTTAAATAACTTTTTCACTTATTTAAAAAAAAGGATCAAGCACTATTCAAGGTGCTGGAAATATAAAAAACAAATGAACTAGACACAGTTATCAGCCCCTGCAGAACTAGTTCTCTCCCGGGGTAGATAGTAGACAGATAACATATAAATAAAAATACAAAATTGGCAGCCAAGTGAGCTTTGAAGAGAACCACCAGGGCCATATACCAGTAAAGTGATGTATGTGGACTGAAGGACAGAGCTAGTGAGTTACCATCCACAGATCATCCACAAATCTCTCAAGACTAGATGACTCCCAGGGATGTAGCTTCTCTCCATTTTTCCAGAACACACTCTGCCTACTGTACATCTCCATCTGGATGTACTATAAACACTTCGAATGCACTGTGTACACAATCACATCTATCACTTAATGCCTAAATTTTCTAAGCTTAGCTATATTCCAACTTTAATGATGTACTCCTACTGATTTACCTCCAAAATACCTCTTAAGCACATTCCCTTTCTCCAGCTCCACTTCAGGGTGCTTAGTGGAGATCCAATTCCATGCCATACACTTTGCAAGTTACACCTACATAATCTTCACCCCAAGGCAGTTCCTGTACATCCTTGGCGTTTGGACTCGAGAGCCTGGTTTTTCAATTACTGTTCTTTCACAATATCTTTTTTGACCTGATTGACATCCCTGAAAGGTTGATCTGTCATGCACTGCCTTGCTAGTTCACCAGTTTCTCCTCCTACACAGCGTTCTTTGAGATTCTCTATCACATACATCGGCAGTCCATAAACCTGGCTGACAATAGCAGTCACCTTGGTCCTTGAAAGAAAGTATGTGTACATATATGATATATATATATATATATATATATATATATATATATATATATATATATATCATATATATATACATATACATATATATATGATATATATGATATATATATATATATATATATATATGAGATATATGGTATCTATTACATAGGAGATACACACACATTTTTTTCAAGGACCCAGGTGATCACTATTATCAGATGACCACTATATGTATATTTGGCCTCCCTAGCATCCTGCAGCATCATTGAAGACTAGAAATCTGTATTTTTATAATATGTCAGGTAATTGTGATGATCAGCTGACACTGTTGTACTATGGTTTCCAGATTGTCTGAGCTTCTTATATGAGTTACATCTATCCCAAATGCTGCTATAAGCTCCACCCTTTACCTTATAACATATATTCCAAGTCACTGAACAGTGTTCCTCAAACACCATCTTCTCTATGATTCCATAATATTTCTCAAAAAATAAACTTGTCTGGAACTACACCCATCTTCCATTCTTTTATTTAATTAGCAAGTCCCTTCCCTAACTTCCAATCTAAACATACATGCCCTCTTATGAAGTTTCTTTTTTCTTTTCTCCTTTGTCTGGTTTCACCATTTTTCCTCCTATTCTGCCCTGTATGAAAAGGTTTGATCTAACAATTATTATCAGGCCCCTGGTCCCACGGAAGGAGGCGGTAAAAGGAAAATTACATAAGAAGAGCAGGGAATTAGTGGTTCTTGCATCTACTCTAAGGTCTGTCCTTCACTTGCTGTGATGATGAGGAATCACTCAACTGGAGCAGTGCTGCTTACATTTAGTTTAACACATTTAGGCAAACATGCTCACCCCTAAAGCAAGACACAAATTGACACGGAACTACAAATAAAATACAATAAACTCCATCGAATCAAACATGGAAGAAGAGGGCTCAGAGAGGGGTTGCATGGTGAAACCAAGATTGATTTATCCGTTTATTTCTTTCTACATTTGAGGTATTGTACACAATCTGTACCAATACAAAACGAACAGCAAGAAATGAATCTGGGGTGGGGTGGGGGTTGCAAATAGAAAGTACAGAGGACAAAAAAATAGATTGAAGGATAAAACAAGTAGGAGCATAAATTCCAATTTCTGATATACACTGGGTGATTTCAGTTCTCATTAATATTAATCATCACAGTCGTCTAAGAGATCAATTTGTATATTCATTTTCAAGACAAGAGAACTGAAACTCCAAGAGATTGAGTGATTAATTCATGTTTATATAATCACTTGCTGGCATAGGCGGGCTTCAAATCTATATTTAAATCATCGTCATTTTTTTCCATTCCATCACGATTTTTTCACTTGAAACTTTCAGGTGAAAACTGAATCTTTGGTCAGGAATCAGACAGTAAACAATGAATGAAGTAAATAAGTAATTATCATAGTCTGTAGACTGTTATGTAGCACAGATTATAGACGCATCACCTTTTGAAACTGCAAAATACTTAGTTTCTAAAGGGAAAACTTCTTGGTACAAGAAGAGAAAACAGATTTGGAGGTAGAAAAACTTGGGTTGGAATTTAATTAGCTATATAAGATCATCTCTGAGCCTCGCTATGCACACACACATACATACACACATATATGTATGAGTATGTGCATATCTATAATAATAAAAGCTTAATATGCTAATTAGTCCAGACGTCCTTCTGGATGAAGTCGGGGCTGCGAGGGAAGCCTGGGTCCTGGGTGCCTGCTGGTGGCAGGGGGGAAGCCTGGGTCCCGGGTGCTGGAGGGAAATGGGTGTTGGCAGCCAGGGGAAGGAAGGCCTACCCTTTCATGAATTTTGTGCATCAGACCTCTAGTGTATACATAGGAGGGATAAGAATACCTTTTTCATACATTAGTCATAAGTAATAGAGAAACAGGATATGATACTTTTTCCTGCTAATTACCTGGTGGAAACTGACTACCATAAAGCATTCAGAGTTTCACTTGTCTTTGGGAACTGATTGGATAGTGGAATTGCTTTATTTCTGTAATGGTTGTTTGTTCTGAGATCAGGGTGGAGACCAGAACATCTCAGGGTAAGCAGGGATCCCAGCCAGACCCTCACTGATCATCTACTGCGCTCTGTCCAAGTAGATGTCGTTGTTTCTTGCTTCATAGTTTGTGGAAGCTTCCTGCTTCCTCTCCTCATGTCTTGTCAAGTACTGCTCTGTTCTCACAGATTACTCCAAAGACAAATGCTACAAGTGAGGAACAGTTATTTTATCCACGGAGATTATTTTACCCACAATTTATTAGAATCCCCTTTAATGCATTTCTTAAAAACAAACAAGCAAGCAAGAACAAGGAATATCAGATGTGGAGAAAGAAAAAGCCCTGGTCCCATTGCTACTACTAGGTCGCTTATCAGCATAGATGTTCTTTGAAATGCATTCGCATTCCTTAGTTCTTTCCTCCTGTCTAGAAACCAAGAGATACAAAGCTAAAAGCATCATTCTTCCCCAAAACTCAACTTCTCCATTTTCAGAGGAATGTGATTAAAGAAGAAAAAAGTCAATAACTCAGCTCCTTTTTGAGGGCTCTGTCTTGTCCCTGCAGTTCTTTGTCCAAATGGCGTGCTATGATATTATCTGTCTTCTCACTGCAGGACACCTAACAGGAGATCTGTCAGTGTGACGTGCGCTGAAAAGGACCAGTTTATCCCTAAACCGAGGTCCTCCGTGGTCTATTAAAAAATGTTTCACTTTCTCCCAGGGACTTTCTGTTACTGTTTCATTTGCTTGTTCAGATAAATAGGAAAGGGCTGGGGGGAAAAGGGGGCAGGAGAACAAGACAACCATCAACACACAAGTGTAAGTCCGCTGGCTGAATAAGAGAGTGATATTCTTAGAAGTGGGAAGCCTATATGTGTGTAGTGTCAATGCTTGTACTTGGACCTGGACTTTTGAGATTCAGAAACTAGTTTCATTATTTTTTTAAATGTGCTATTTTAAGTTCTGCTTGATGTAGTAGTCTCATAATACCCAAAAGTTCCGGATTGTGTAGAGCTGTGCTGACTTAGAAGGTTTTCCTCTATGTAAATGTGCAAAAATCTAACATTTTGCGTCCAAAGTAGAGCCCCATTCCGCTTCCTGAAACATGAAGCACAGCAATGCAAAACCCTAATCAGACAAAGGTACATGTTGTTCTGGAAAATAAGATCGCCATACTTGGCTGTCTTACGTGGTTTATCTTCTTACGGCCAATAGGACCTCAGATATTGGAATGCAGAAGCAGTAGCCGCTTTGGTATTTTTTTTCCCTGCTATTGGACCTATTTCTCACTGCTCCCCTAAATATGTGTAAGCCTGAATGGAACATGGACTTGAAAGTAAACAGAAGGGCTAAATCGCTAAAGAACGAATTATTAAATTAAACACATTGGCTAGCAGTTTATTCTCCCTAATCTGAGCTAGCTTTAAAAACAAAGGAAACTGACATATAGCCTTTGAAAACAGTGGCAAATTTTAATCAATCCTGACTTTTATCCTTTTTGTGTGTGTGTGTGTCCAACAAAGTCTTTGAGCTGCAGAATGATTATCTTGGAAAGACACTTTCGTTTTATAGATTAGCAAAAACTGGCAGTCTTCATATTTTCTGTTACAGAGCTTCTTAAAACATGGTTCAAAGATCATCTGCAAGAGCATTACCTGGGAAGTTAATTAAACATACTAGATGTAAATAAATACCTTGGGGAGGCAGTGTCTGATTCTCATATTCAAACATGGAAAGCTTACTCTACCATCTAGCTCAATGTCCTATAGAGTCATAAGTAATGTGAGGTAAGCAGTGGATTGGAAACAGGTGTTTTAAATGTGTCCTGAAGTCCAAGTGATGGTGGCTTGGTTACCTCTGTTTGCGATGTTGAATCCATGTGAGCTTCTGGTCTGAGACAGTCTTAGCACCAAGCAAACACACATGACAATACTCATCTTCAATGCTGGGTGGTGGGAAGCGTGGGCACATCAGAATTAGGTTTAATTCCTAGATTTGCCACAATGAGCTGTACAAAGCACTTTAACTTTCTGATCTCATTTTCCTTAACTTGTGGATGATATTGAACTCCTCTCACATTTGAAAGAGTACTTACAGTGGATATACACAAAAAGTAGTTCATTCTGGCAGCGGGATGCCTTAATATGATGCTCCAGAATCCTGAGAAGCCCGCCTTCTAAATAAATAAAAGAAACATATTGTATATCAATCACGAAGTATAGGAGTTGTTGGGACTAGAATGATGTTCTTATCCAGGGTCAACATCAAAGAACACATGTCCATAATATATTTAGCAATAAATAGGGTTATGGGGCCAACTACATTTTGGAGATACTCGTATATCCAATTTATCCCTTTCTGGAAAATTAATAAAATTGCTTACTTGGCTAGAAAAAGATACATAAAGCAAGATAAGATTTTAATTTTATTTGAATACACATTTTCTCAAATCTAGCTGACCATGGAATCTTTTCGTTTTCAAGTTAACACTTCAAAGACTCATTATTCTGAAGAACACAGTTTTGTAAATGGTAGAGTTTAAGTCCTTGGAGAAAATCAGCCCAATCCTTGTTCTCCCAGGTACTCTCATGCCCTTCTTTAAAAGCTAATTAAAACAGTCATTTGAGCCATTTTTGAAAGTCAAATAGTAAAGAGATCACTTTCTCCCCCCCCCCCCCCCCAGTGTCATGATTTTGGCACCAGTTTCCAGTGATGAAACCCCAAGAGAAAAATGTCAGCCTTCAAATGAGCTCATCGCATATAATGATCCCTGGTTATTGTTGAAATCACTGCAGATATATAGTTGGGTTTTTTTGAGCTCCTGCAAGAATGTGAAAGTATCATTTTCAAAACATAACCTGCACTCTTAAGTCGTATTAATTGTTCCTTGCTTGACACAAAGGGTCTGGAGCAGAGGCACCCAACAAAGAAGATATTATGAGAACAGTCAGATTAGATTTGTGAAGACAATTAAGCTCAATTCTTTATAGCTTCTCCTTATTCTTAGCTTGGAAATATTTCTTGCCATTGAATCATTTGGAATCATGGTAGCAATGCTGGGGAAAAGTATATTTATTAAAGAAACAAACAAGAACAAAGTCATAAATCTAGATCTGTTCTACTATGTGAAAATAAATTGAGGAACTATAAAAGTTTGCATTGTTTGCTATAGGATTTTTACAGAAAGTATTCTTAGCCTTTCCTTTCCTGCAAATACATCTTTGCTGCCAGATTTTAATTGCCCCCAGAGGACAGGTTACAAGGTAATTAAATCAACTCTCTCCAGCAAAGAATACTTTAAAACAGTCTTGAGAGACCTCTAGTTTCTGCATGACCTTTGAGAGAAGCATTTTGCAATTGACGTAGTTTGTGGTCTTGTTGGAGGTTTATCTTTGGAGCCATATATTAGCATCTGCCTCCATAAAGTTTGCATTCAGATAAACTCAGATGCACTTGGCCAGTTGCTTTTCTCTTCATATTGGGTGCTTCTTGAATTGGGATTCTGTTTAATTCTCTCTCACTTTCATTAATGAACGTGCATAGTTTACTCCATAGAACTCAAGAATGACTGACAATAGGTTTAAAAATTAGGTAAAGCAAACCATTTCCTCAAAATGCGCAGCGACCCTTATGCTTGGGAGAAACAGAGAGATGACATGGATGTGACTCTAAAAGCTTTAGCATTTCCAGCTGCAGGAGAATCTTTAGAAGGACCTGGTGCACTAGCCAGTTTTTCCCAGTGGTTAAGAGCATCTGCCCCGGAATGAAGTGTTTTGGGTTAGACTCTGGTCAAGGGCATGCACCTTGGTTGCAGGCTTGGTCTGGGTCCCAGAGATTGAGGCGCATTCAGGAGGCAGCCAATCGATGTGTCTCTCTCACATGAATGTTTCTCTTTCTCTCTCTCCCCCTTCCTCCCACTCTCTCTAAAAATCAATAGAAAAAAATATCCTTGAGTGTAGATTAATAAAAAATAAAGAAATAAAGGGACCTAGATAAATAGAGGTAAATGGGTTAACTCTCTTCCCAGCTTCCTTCCTAGATTCCGTTTCTTTTTCCTTTCCTGTACCACCGAATCTCTGGCTAACCCCAGCAGGTGAATTCCTGTAATGGAAGTTCTGAAGGCCGGAGCATTTTCTTGCCTGTAAATATTATCCTATGTAGGACTTTGTACACTGCAGCTTTAAGAAAATACTTATGAATTAAGCAAAGTGTTTCAGGGGGAAGGGTAGACCATTGGATTTGAAGTTAGAGTAATCCATCTTTCCCACATCTAAGTACTTGTGAAAATTAGAGCAAGTAAGTGAATCTGCCTACATTTTTATTTCCTTTTCTATAACATAAGGCATTTTATTTACATTTTGAAAATGTGTTAGAAACTCCACTGTTCAATTAAACAAAGAACATTAAATATTACTTTTTCTGGAAAATTCATAGGTATTTAATCATCATATATTTGTTAAGCTTGTTTGATGGGCCAGAAAAGACAAACGAGACCATCCTTCTCTGAAGAAGCTCACTGTGGGAATATAATTCTATAATTACACTCTTTATTTTCTGACCTTTAGGCTTTACTTGAAAGTGTTTCACATATTTTGTAGGTTTCTTGTGGCTGTCATCTTTCATGATGCTGCCTATAATCTTTAAATTTACCCTTTTTAAATTATAAAAGAAGTACATGCTGATTGAGAGGAATTAAGCAGATGAAAATGGCATGAAAAAGAAAGCAATGTCCACAATCCAACTGTTTAGAATGAATGATACTTGAATGAGCTCTTGAATTTGAAAATCTCATACTGAGTTTTGAATTCCCATACTGCCACTTGACACTCTCTGTATATGCACATATGATGAATGTGTGTGTTTCGGTGGGAGTGCGTTAATATACTACCATATTAGGGTCCTATTTATATATAAATATATGTTGTGATATTTTAATATGTCATTTTCCTATGATATTAAACATATTTTAATAGTAGAATTTTATTGGTTTCAGACTACTGGACTGTACAAATGAACCAGATACAATTCTATATTTTTATACTACTTTAACTTTAATATATAACATATACTAAATGGACATCATAAAATAATACCCATAGTATATATAAATATGTAGAAGAAAAATTCTAAAATATTATTTGCTTTTTTTTTTTATAATCTTTTTTGGAAGCATTATTCTCTCTGTGTGTAACAGTTCTTATCTTTTATATCCCAGAAACTTCTTTACCACTTACTTTTTCTCTTGAAACACTTGAACAAGGAAATGTTTATCCAACCCATATTGCCAATAGATGAGGATTGGGTTCCCCATTTTATCCCCATTGCAATTTGCAAGATACTCTAAGGATAATCCCTAATATATAAAGAGCCAGGTGCTGTCATGACTGAACAGACCACCAGTCACCATGAAGTGCATGGAGCACCTCTCAGTTCCCCGCCCCCTGGCCCCCGAGCCACTCGCCATGAGCAGGGGTGGCAGCGAGTGGGACTGGGGCCTGTTGAGCAGCAGTGGGCTGCTTCATAGGGTGGCAGCGAACTTAGCGGAGCAGTCACTGGGGCGGCAGTGAGTTTCACGGAGCAGTCACCGGGGCGGCAGTGAGTTTCACAGAGCAGTCACCGGGGCGGCAGTGAGTTTCACAGAGCAGTCGAGGGGTGGGGGAGCTTCACAGAGCAGTCGTGGGGTGGGGGAGCTTCATGGAGCAGTCGTGGGGTGGGGGAGCTTCATGGAGCAGTCACCAGGTGGCAGAGAGTTTTCTGGAGCAGTCATGGGGTGGGGGAGTTTCACGGAGCAGTGGTGGGGCGGGGGGAGTTTCATGGAGCAGTCACGGGGTGGGGGGAGTTTCAAGGAGCAGTGGTGGGGCGGGGGGAGTTTCATGGAGTGTCCAGTGGCGAGCTTCGTGGGGCGGCAGCAAGCTTTGCGGAGCAGTCAAGGGGTGGGGGCATCCTCACGGAGCAGTCACAGAGCGGGGGAAATTTTGCGAAGCAGTCGAGGGGTGGGGGGAGCTTTGCAGAGCAGTCGTGGGGCGGGGGGAGTTTCACGGAGCAGTCGAGGGGGGGAGTTTTGCGGAGCAGTGGCGGGGCAGGGGGAATTTTGCAGAGCATGGTGAGGCAGGAGGAACCTCGTGGAGCAGTGGCAGGGTGGGGGTGGGGGCCCTCGCAGAGCAGTCCAAGGGCCGCAAGCATCGTGAAGCATCCTGGGGCAGGGAGCTTCATGTAGCGTTGCAGGGTGGCAGAAGCCAGCGACAGAGGCTAGGCTAGGCCTAGGGACACTAACTACACATGATTTTGTGAATGCTGGGCCTCTAGTAATCCTATATAATAAAAGCCTAATATGCTAAGTGTCCACCGTTTGACCAGTCACTATGATGTGCACTGACCACCAGGGGGCAGGTGCTCTGACCAGTATGTTAGCTTGCTGCTGGGGTAAAGCTGATCGGGACTGGGCAAGATGGGCCAGACACACCCAGGAGCCCTCCACAGTCCCTCCTCCGCCTCGATCGTGCACTGGTGGGGTCCCTCGGCCTGGCCTGTGCCTTCCTGCATTCCAGGACCCCTCGGGGGATATCCGCAGACTAGGCCAAGGGACCCCACCAGTGCACGAATCTGTGCACCGGGCCTCTAGTGATAATAATAGTAATAATAATAATAATAAAAATCCAAAGCATTCGGCTAGACAGGACCTTTTTTTTTTTAAGCCCAGACATAAGTGTATTTGAAATGTCTCACAATTGTTTGTGATTCTGGAATGGCTCCTTGAGACTGTGGAAGCAAATATGTTGCTGGATCTGGTTCCAGTGTAAGTCTGTGATATGTTACTAGCCTGTCATGCTCTTTCATCAGATGAGAAACCTGAGCCTAGAAGGGTAGTGTATTATCTAAATGCAGCAGCAGATTCATTATTCAATTCAACCCCCTGAATTCTAAAGTGGGATTTCTCCCCTATATTCCAGGAACTGTGTGTGTGTGTGTGTGTGTGTGTGTGTGTGTGTGACATTCATAATTCTGTAATATCCTATTGATTTCTTGTGTAATTCGGTAGGTACACATAATGTCAACATCAATTGTATTTACATATTACTGATAAACATATGCATATAGTAAACTGCATTTCCTATGAAGAGAAACAAACTTAATCACATATGTGAAATACCATAGTCACTTTCTTTTGCTGACTAAAAGATAATCAATTTTAGTTTTATCTCTACAATTTTTTTAATCATCAAGTTCTTCGAGCACTACCTGATGGTATTAATCATTTCTATATTTCCTTTTAGTGATTCGATCCAAGGAGTCCAAAGTCATGGAGCTTCTGAGATAATAAAACAATTTTGTGTTTAAATTACTCCTCAGTCCTCCAGCATGTAGTGGAAATTGTCACATTGCTTCCTCTGAAACTATTTTGTTGACAAAATCCCCCAGCAGAAATAATTGGCTTGGCATTCATACACTGGATTTAGTTCAGGTATTAAAACAAGACTTACTGTACATCCTTTAGTAAGAAATTTGTCAAGAGTAGGTTCATTCATAGACAATTTTCTTCTCTCTACCCAATCTTTATTTCTAATAGAGAAGCAGAATCCTGATTCACTGATGAAAATTTACTTTGCCTAAAATCCATATTAGGTTTGATGAGACTTAGTTTACATGTAATAGTGAATTAAAAAATTCATTGACCAGTTGCATCATTTTCAGGAGAAATAATTGAGTGTGATTTCATGATTCATATATATTTTTTTAAATATACTTTTATTGATTTTTTACAGAGAGGAAGGGAGAGGTATAGAGAGTTAGCAACATTGATGAGAGAGAAACATCGATCAGCTGCCTCCTGCACATGCCCCCACCGGAGATGTGCCCACATCTAAGGTACATGCCCTTGATCGGAATCAAACCCGGGACCCTTGAGTCCGCAGGCTGATGCTCTATCCACTGAGCCAAACCGGTTAGGGCTCATGGTTCATATTTAATGATATATCTGATTTGCCCAGATAAGAATTCAAAATTAGGGCTTTGTGCAGAAATGATAGAAACTCGCATCAAAGTTCTGGCAAGTAGAAAAGTCAGATTAAAAGTTAATGATAACTATTATTTTTCTTCTTTTTTTAAAAAAATGTCCTCTATTTGCTTCCTTATTGTAGATGATAACCAATGAACTGACAATAGTCCACCAGAAAATAATTCCAAATTCTTTTCCTATACGCTCTGTGCATTATGAACAAAATTAGATAATGTATTATAATAAAAAAAAATACCACATTGAGACTCATGACATTTTGTCTGCCTCTCTCTAGCACTTAAACATAACCCATCCCCACTCTCATCCAACCCTGGTACCTCCAAGAAGCCATGTTCATGGAGAATTATGCTACCACAATCCTTAGGGTTAACAATTATCCTATTCTCATTCCTATAACTCACCTTTCTAGAATGTGCTCTTCTATAACAATAGACTCCTGATTCTGGAGCTGAACTCCCTGATTCCATGACAGGAGACCTCATCTTGCAATTTCTATTGGACGTCACAAATTTTTTAATAAAAAAATATTTTTAGTGATTTCAGACAGGAAGGGAGGAGGAAAGAGATAGAAACATTAATGATGAGAGAATTATCGATCGTCTGCTTCCTGCATGTCTCTTACTAGGGATTGAGCCTACAACCCGGGCATGTGCCCTGACTGGGAATCAAACCATGACCTCCTGGTTCATAGGACGAGGCTCAACCATTGAGCCACACTGACTGGGCTGAATGTCACATATTTGATAGCTCACAAATATTTTGAAATCTATCTATATACTAGTATATCTCAAAACCTAAGTGACTGAAAGATCGAACGAATGAACAACCACTCAATCAGTCGCTATGACGTACTCTGACCACCAGGGGACAGATGCTGAATGCACAGGATCAGGCTTCCTGCTGTCTAGATCGGGCCTGCGGGGATCTGGCTCCCTCCAGTCTGGATCGGGCCTGCAGGGATCGGTCCAAAACTGGCTATCTGACATTCCCCGAGGGGTCCCGGATTGCAAGAGGGCGCAGGCCAGGCTGAGGGACCTCACTGGTGCATGAATCCTTGCACTGGGCCTCTAGTATCTAAATAAAAATCACTATATCTCCCTAATTTGCCCTACTATACTCTTTTTCATTCTTATACTTTTGACTTTCATTGCCTACTCATGTTCTTTTTTTGTTTGTTTGTTTTTGGTTAGATGTGAACTTCTCAGTTGTCTCAACATCTGCTAGTTTCACAAACTAGAAATCTAAAATTTCCCCTTAACTTCTCCCTCTTTATCACCTCTCCAGTAACCTGCATAAAATAAAAGACCAGGTCCTATTCATGCTAAGGATGACTAAACATCTGTCAAACCTTTGCCAAGCTTTCTTAAGCACAGATAACACTTCTTCCACTTCTGTAGAATACTACCCCATTTCAGTATTGACACTTTCGGTCAGATTGATCTTCACACACGTTTCCAAGTGGACAACCTGTTATGGAAAGAAACATATTCTCCTGCTTTCATCATTCTCAAGGCTTCTCCTTTCGTGGGCTCATCCTTTGCATATATAACTCAGATGCCTACATTATCTCAGATCAATTTTAAATATACTTTTATTGATTTTTTACAGAGAGGAAGGGAGAGGTATAGAGAGTTAGAGAGGTATAGAGGTATAGGAGAGGTATAGAGAGTTGCCCTCTAATATGATAGCTAGGACATTTAGACTCAGAGAGGTGTTCACGTTTAGTAACATGACAATAACTTTCTCCCTAGCAAGACTGGCACCAAAAATGTTTTCCCTTCATTTATCTATGGCAACACTTTCTAACCCTCATCTCATATTACCCACTATTTTCTGAGTCAACATTTGCTTAAACAAGGCTCTGAAGCTTTTAATTTCTTAGTCATACAGTCATAATTTTATTCTCCAACTATTTAGTTTTTATATTGTGTTCTCGTCTTAGTCATTCCAGGTTAGTGTCCTAAATAATTTCCTCAATATCTGAGTTTAAATATATATATATATATATATATATATATATATATATATATATATATATATATATATCTGCTTGAACATTAAATAAAACACCAAGGAAAATAATACAAGAAAAAATTGATGTGAAAAATATCTTTGTTTACTTCCTCCAACCTATCATAGAATAAGTCTCTCTCCTTCTCTTTCTCTTTCTTCTCCTCTCCTCTCCCTTTTAAAATATTTTTTTTATTGATTTTTTACAGAGAGGAAGGAAGAGGGATAGAGAGTCAGAAACATCGATAAGAGAGAAACATCGATCAGCTGCCTCTTGCACACCCCCCACTGGGGATGTGCCCGCAGCCAAGGTACATGCCCTTGACCGGAATCGAACCTGGGACCTTTCAGTCCACAGGCTGACGCTCTATCCACTGAGCCAAACCAGTTTTGGCTCTCCTCTCCCTTTTATTTTGTGCATTTTGCAACCTTTACTATCAAGGAAGTTTCAAATTCCATCTCTAAGGAAATGTCTTCTCATATTCAGTTCAGTGATCAAATTCTGGACCTTTAATCAGGAATACAGGGTGTCCGTTCCTAAAATGCTAAAAATAATGCCTTTTTCTTTCTCCTCTTTTAAATATAACTCTCTTATGCCATTCATAATGGATTCTATGGTTCTTAACCAGCTGTGGGCAAACAACGGCCTGCGGGCCAGATCCGGCTGTTCTATCCGGTTCTCTTGCTCTCCCCTCCGCTCCTTTACTTTGAATTTATATTAGTTCACACAAACACTCCATCCATGCTTTTGTTCCGGCCCTCCAGTCCAGTTTAAGAACCCATTGTGGCCCTCGAGTCAAATAGTTTGCCCACCCCTGGTTCTTAACTATTGTTGGTGCAGGAGTCTTGCACTTTTAGTTAAGATGGAATGCACATGTCCAGCTCCTCCTGCTCACTATTGACTGATGAAAATCCTAGAAAAGCATAATGCTGCAGGCATTAAAAAAGGCAGGCAGATAGGGTAGGGAAATAAAAACTCAAACAGTGGCATAAAGTGGTAGATTCCCTGTTTATCTTTTTACTCCTTTTGTTGTCACTGTTTTATTTTGCAGTTTTTGTTGTGTTTCTTTGCTCATTTGTCTTTTCTTCCCATATGTCCTTGATTAGACTCAAGTGGATATAGAGAGAAAAAATTCTAAAAAAACGACAGAGTTTCTTAGAAAAAAATTTATCCTAGAGTATTTTTCAAGGGACTTGGTGGAATAATTGAGGTGCCAAAGAAAAAAGTAACACTCTTAACTCTTCTAGTTGAATACCATTTAAGTGCATTTTTTCCTATTTGTGAATATGCATATTTCTCCAATATTGAGTGTAGCCCCAGAGACAAAATATTCTTTCATGTAAGTTGTGTTTATAATTCAGGATTGGATTTATTTGTTAGTAACACTACCACGGCATAAAAACATCATAAATTAACTAAATAATTTATTCTCTTCACCAGTTAGAGTACAGAAAGAGGTAGTCCAAAGACAGAATGGGGAATCTGCTCCGTGAATTCTTCATGGAACCAGGACCCTTCAAGCTTGTTTTTCCTTCATACCTGAATTCTATTTCCAATATGACCTAATAGTTTAAGATGGCATAGTTTAAGGTCCAACCCAGAAGAAAGAGGAAAGTAATAATAAGGGGCCACAGTGAGCAGTAACTGTCTTTTAAGCTAAAGTTACAAAAATCTGCTACCAAACATTTTTTTTGCTTCAATCTCCCTCATTGAACAGTTACGATATATAACAGCTAGCTGAAAATGAATTTACAAAAAGTCATCTTCATTTTGGGCAGCTCTGACCCTTAGAAAAACATCGGTCATATTATAATGGAAAAGGAGAGATCGAATGTCGAAATGATTTATATTCTCTGTCCCATTTGTCATATAGTAGTATTGTCTGTCCATGGATTACTATGCAAATATCATTCATTTCTTTAGAGGTAGCAAGATTGCTAATTTTGGCTAGTTATCTGGATAAACATCATGTATTTTGACATTTTAGATACAATTATTTGAACCCTATGGTATTCCATGACCACTATTTATTTTGTAGGATAAATGGCATTTTCCATAAGTGTAATACATAAATATTTAAATATGAATTTTTATGTTATCTTGTATTTACCTACATACATACAGACACACATATGCACATATCTTGCACCCTTTTTATGGAAATGTATACCAATAATATAATATTATCCTATATAATAAAAGCCTAAAATGCTAAGTGTCCAGTCATCCATTCAGCCAATCAAAGCGTAATATGCTAATGATATGCTAAGGCCGCTCAACCGCTTGCTATAATGTGCACTGACCATTAAAGGGCAGACAGTCGACTGGTCAACCAGTTGCTATGACGTGCACTGATCACCAGGGGGCAGACGCTTCGACTGGTAGGTTAGCTTGTTGCTGGGGTCCAGCCAATCAGGACTGAGCGCGATAGGCCAGACATGCCCTGGAACCCTCCTGCGGTCCCTCCCTGGCTGACCAACCTCCCGTGTCCCTCCCCAGCCCCGATCGTGCACCAGTTTGGTCCCTTGGCCTACATCCTCTTGCAATCCAGGACCCCTCGGGAGATGTCAGAGACCCAGTTTCGGCCTGGTTCCACAGGCCAGGCTGAGGGACCCCACTGGTGCACAAATTTGTGCACTGGGCCTCTAGTATAATTATAAAATATTCTTGCAGATAGAAAGGTAGTGAAATCATAGTGGTTCCTTTGCTGGTTCGAAGAATAGAAGGGATATTATATTTCAGAGGAAACCAAAGACAGTTCTCTTCACTTCATACATTTTGCAAGAGGGAAATCTATGCTTATTTTCAACCTAACTTCAAAGTTCAGAAGACAAAAATAGGCAGAGTCAGTGATGAAACTCAATACATTAGACTGAAAAGGTCAAATTTCCAAGGTTGAAAATTTATTTGTCAGACCATCATTTGGACTAAGAAAGACCCAGGTATTCATAGCTACACATTCTCAAAGTATAGTGGGTGTTCATTCAGGTGGCAGAAATAAAGTCCTTTCCAAGGAAAACTGTGTGTCAAAAATGACAGTGTGCCTGGACTAATTGGCGTAAAAAAAAGAGCTCTAAACATACTGCTTTCTGTCTCCCCACTGAATTGTAAACTGATTAGGTAAGGGAGTCTCGTCTTCACCTCTCGAAACCTTGACTCTTCTGTTGAAGATAATAAATATTCAGTCATTCATAAATTCATCCCATAAACACTGATTGAGTACTACTTATGTATTAGGAATTGTAATTGGTATTTTGAAGGTTTTTTTTTAAAGGAGAATGGTGAAAATTTATGCATAT
The DNA here is from genome assembly GCF_963455305.1 of Plecotus auritus. Lineage (NCBI taxonomy): Eukaryota > Metazoa > Chordata > Mammalia > Chiroptera > Vespertilionidae > Plecotus > Plecotus auritus. The sequence continues at coordinate 51,216,390 of NC_137785.1, forward strand.
TCAAATGAAAGTCATAATGCTCAGGTTTTAGTTTTGACGAGATCATGTGTTAGCTCTGTGATTTCAAAATGCAGGTTTTACTTCCCTGTTCCCCTCTGCTTACTGGAGTAGACATGTAAGCCAGAAGGACAGATTAGGCCCATTTGGATGCCAAAATTCTATTGTTTGATTAATACTTACTATGAATTAAATCCCATATACTTCTTAGGTCAATACTTTAATTTGCACATTGGTTTCTAGATTGGGAGAATTTCACTGAGGCTAGTGCTTTCTAGAGGTCATTATTCCTTTCTGAATTATAGGTTCATTTAATTCAACACAACATTTTTATCACAAGGAATCCGAACACCTGCATCTTTCCTCCGTAACTTTCAGTTGCCAACCCTTCTGCTAGCCTGTCTTCTGGTGGCCAAATATTTGATACCAAAAAAAGAAGAGCTTCCCCCTGAGGCTACATTTATTTACTGTTTCACTCATTTCTGTAGGTAGCAATAATATCCTCACTGTGAATCTAGTCCTCCGTCATGACTAGGGCTCTCCGGGTAATCACTTCAATGTACTTTGAAACTCTGCAAGGTGGTCTGCTACTAAAATATGGAGACATCTATATTTTTTTTCATTTTCTTTGGACAGTTAATTTATGTTGACTATACATGTAAATCTTTCACAGATGTAACTACTTTCAGTCCAAGGCTGTATGGAATATTTACTGCCTCAGTAAATCCCTGCTTGTCTTCCTTTCTGGCATGGGGCTCAGCAGGCAGGTTAATGGCCATGCTGGCCAGTCAGCATGCAATTTGGTCTCTGCCATAAGGTTCATCAAGCGGGAAGGCCATTGGTGTTCCAGGAAAGCGCAGGACCATGCCTTTTCTTGCATGTCAACAGATGAGAGTGCTATCAAAATGTGAAAGATCCCCTGCTATCTTTATAAGGTCAGACTCTCTTTTGAGACATGCTGTGATTGGAAAAATAGACACCAGGCATTGGAGAGATGATACTGAAGGGAAAATGAATACAACAATGCGAGTTGATCATGGTGGTCCAGGATATATCTCAATGTGCCAAATGCCATAATTAGCGCTTACAAGCATTAGAACTAAAGCTGATATTAGGATGGAAATGCACACCAATTGCCAATTCAGGTGCCCTTTGCACACCCATATGCCAAGCAGACATCTGTCATAGCTCTCAGAGATCTGCACAAACACAGAAGTTACAGCATGACTGACGGGAAAGTAAGACAAATCAGTCATTCAACTCAGGAGGAAGAGGAGTTTCCATAGGAACTGTTTCTCTACTTCTTTTATGATTCAGGACAGGGTCCCTGACATAGAAAGGGATTGGAAATATCCGATATCCTTTCGATGGCCTTTCCAGACCTTATTTCAGGAAACCTTACCCCTGCTACCCTCCCTTCATATAGTTCAGTCAGTGGAATATTGGTAGCTTTTATTAAAACAAAATTCTAATCCAACATCCTAAATTAACTGAATTAGAGTTAGGAACATAATTCGGGCTGCTCCAGTTAGAATTCTTTTACTAGTAATTTGGCAATTGAAATTGTGTGAGATTATTTCCCTCTTCAAGTGGCTAGATAACATGCAAGCTAAGGACTGTGTGTGCAGTGTGGTAGCTTGATCAACAGACATTTGTTTTTTGCACAGTTCTGGAAGCCAGACATCTAAAATCCAAGTGTTGGCAGAGTTTGTTCCTTCTGAGGTCTGTGCCCTTTGACTAGCTTCTCAGGCTTAGCTGGTAACATTTGACCTGAAAGCATTACTCCATTCTCTGTCTTCATCTGCACCTGACATCTGTCCTATGTGTGTGTCCCTGTGTACATCTTTATCCCCTTTTTTAAAATATGTTTTTTATTGATTTCAGAGAGAAAGAGAGAGGGAAAGAGAGATAGAAACATCAGTGACAAGAGACAATCATTGATTGGCTGCCTCCTACATGCCCCCTACTGGGGATCAAACCCATAACTGGGGCATGTACCCTGACCAAGAATTGAACCATGACCTCCTGTTTCATAGCTAGACAGACACTCAACTTCTGAGCCACACTGCCCGGGCTCTTTACCCCTTTTTTAAGGACATCAGTCATATTTGTTTAGGGCCCACCCTAATGACCTCATCTTAATGTAACTTATTATATCTGCAATGACACTATTTTCAAATAACTTCACATTCTGAAGTACTAAGGGGTTAGGATTTCAACATATGAATTTCTGGGGGTGCATAATTGAACTCATAACAGGGTTTTTTTTTTAAATGGAGAATCTCTCATCTCAACTCTTTGCTTGGGCTTAGAGGTACTGACTATGAAGAAGATAAATCTCCTCATCCACATCCCATTCTCTTTCTATCAGTTCTCCATCCTTCACCTATCTTCTGCTTTATCTCTTTCTCCTTCACCCCAAGTTTCTGCCACCTCTTACCACAATGTCTCTGTGGTGAGATAGCTTTCAGTGGGTATCTGTACTTGGGAAGGAGATTTTGCTGACTACTTCACTTCCATCTCTTCTGAATGATTAAATTTATCTTATATTCTGACCAGGCCATAAATCTAGCATTATATTCAGGCAATTGCAAAATTGGTCTGTTCACATCTTTTGTCAATGAATAAACCAATCTGTAAATTTTACTGGGAAGAGAATTTGTCTCATAAATTTCTTTTACAAACATCATAAATAGACATGCAAGAAAGAGCCAATTTTAATTTATTATTTGTATTCCATGTCAATTTTTTTTAAAAAAGATATTTAAAGCTCTCTTCTGGCTGACTTCCACATTTAATATAAAGTTTGGAACTCATATCATTTAATATGAGTCAGCACAGAGCCTATTGATTCCTTCATGGTTTCTTTCCTTTACAGATGTCATTAAGCATGAATCTTAATGCTGGAAGGCCCAGACCACTAGCCCTATACATGAAACCAAACAGACATTATAAATTGACAGTAAAAGGGAGATGCAGGAAACTCAGTTTAGGGTCAAAGTTAAACCTCCTTTACTGTGACATTTCTCAACTTCTTCTTGTATTCCCCAAGACCTTCTTCTAGGTTTGCCTAACACTTTAGGTTCTATACATTTCTCTGTGATCTAGAGATCAGTAGCATTTATTTGTCTTTGAAAATTTGATCATATCATTGACATAAAGTCATGTATTTCCATTGGTTCATATAAACCATCTTCGATCAGCACCTCCACAAATACTTCATACTGGTTTAGTGTTAAGCCAAGTGTTGCATAGATCCAATAAAGAAGACAATTGCATGCATTTAGGATTATATAAAAATATATTAGAAGTGAGGGTTATTCAGAAATAATAGAAAATTCTCTTCACAGCCTTATGTGATAATTAAGAACACATTAGTTCCATAACTCTATTATTGCCTATGTAGAGCAACCATATTTCAATTTTATAACTCCATAGACATTTTAACGGGCATTTAATCTGTTAGGTTTCACTTTCTAAGTGGGATATCTCCTCAATCTTCTCTACTATCTAACAATGTCTCAGTTTACTTGGTCATCTGAGAAGTAAAAATAATTTCCTCAAACTCCATGTATAGCTTTTTAATAAATATCCAAAATTGAATCTATGCATATATTATGAACGCTTTTATCTTGTCATTGTGGATATTCATTATTATTTGGCTTGGGATGAGCAAGAGAACAAAAGATAAGAAATGCCCTCTTTACTCAGAAATGGCCTCTTTGAGTTATTAAATATGTTGGAAATGTTTCTAGGTAATGAGACTTCCTGCTCTGTGTCTCTGAATCAAAATTGAATTGAGTTTTGAAAGAAAGAGTTGAGGTGGTCAAGTGTCAGAACCCATAGACTTTTATCATTAAAATTATTGACAACATGTATGAATTTTAAAATACTTGTATGTGTTCTTAACATTGCAATTCATTGAGGACAATCTAAGTAAAATCTTTGACTTTCTGAAATACCAGAAATAAAGTACTTTATTTTTTTAAATTTATTTTTATTTATTTATTTTTTTTTAAATTGTTTGAAGTATTACAAATAGTACATATGTCTCCTTTTTTTTTCCCCATTGACCTCTCCCCGGCCTCTCTTACCCCCCAGTACATGCCTTTACCTGTCCCCCCCCCGCCACCCCCAGTGTCTTTTATCCATTGGTTATGCTTATATGCATGCGTACAAGTCCTTCGGTTGATCTCTTACAGCCCCCCCACCCCCAACCTCCTCTGCCTTCCCGCTGTAGTTTGACAGTCTGTTCAATGCTTTTTTTGCCTCTGTATCTATTTTTTCCCCATTTCTTTCCTTTAAAAAAATCTTGCCTCTGCAGACTAGAAATAAACATATAATAACAAAAAATGTTTGAGTCCCAATTTCAATGTCCAACAGTTCTGAGTCCCCGTTTCAATGTCAAACAGTTCCTTAAGTGTACATGTCAGCAGTGATATATGGATGGTGGGCACATGGTGGCAATGCAGGTCCGACCCTCCCTGGTTTGGTCCTAGGTCACCTGCTGCGTCGCACAGCTGCTGACTGCTAGCGTGGCAAGGCGTCGTCAGCGTCTTCCATCTCTGGACTGTTTCTCCTCTTGTCTTCGTGGTTGGAGCAGACCTGTCAATTCCTCTCTGTTGCAGGAATCCACATGGTCTTGAAGTTGTTTTCTGAAAATATACAAACATATTCTCGACCAAAAGTTAATAAAGGAATCTTTTCTATATAATTTATTTGGGATCCTTTTTATTTTTGCCCAGACGATTTTCCTTTGTCTTATTTAGACACCATGTGTGTTTTTCATGGGTGTCTTGCTGTTAGCATTACAAATGAAAACTAATTTTGTAAAGTAAAAGTTTTCTAGATGTAATTTACTTATAGGATATTTTTCCTTACATGATATTACCCTACTATCCCCCCTTTTTTGATTAATGGAGGCTTTTGTAAATTTTATAATGCAGTCTTTATAACTTTAAATTTTAATTTTTTGCACAAAAATATGACTGCTTTAGTTTCATTGCATATTCAGGAATTTTAGCATGAGATGAACTACCAATAGAAATTTTAGTTACCACATTAGGAACAGCTTTTTGTCCAGTACAAGTAAATTTTCTTGAATATTCACTTATTGCAGAAATAAAGTACTTTAAACTGAGCAAGTCCTACATTATTAAGTGATATAGTTTATTGTAGGAAAAAAAAAAGAGAAGTGGGTAGGGGGTCAGAAGTCTTGGTTTTTATGCATTTCCATGTTATAGGTGAAAAAAATCTAAGTTTATTGAAACAAAGCAAAAGTCCTAAGGCCATAAAAATTGATTATAGAATGATTACCAAAACCCAAGGTTTCTGAGTCCTCCTCAGGTACATATTTAATATGGCCTTGGATGTATTTGGTCATTTTTTTTTCAAAAAAATTAGTTGATTTAATAATAGACAAAAAAATAGACAAATAAGTTGTTAATCTAAGAGAATCACTCAAATTGGAAAGAGTCCTGTAATTTTATAAAAATATAAATTCCAAGTCTATGTTGTGTAAATAAGAACACTGAAGGCTATAATGGAATTCAGCCATAGTCATTCAGGAAAATAATGACTCAGACAGAGGAGACACAAGTTCTTCTACTTTCTGATTTATCACCCCTTATAGGAAGCTCAATGGAATTCCTTCTATGAGAAGAGCAAAGATACTTTGGATATAAGTAACTAGATTTTAATCTACAAAATCCCTAATCGTCTGTCATCTGGTCCCCATTTTGTTCTGTTTGTGCTTATTTATTTTTATTTATTTTTTATTCCTGCCATTAATCTGGCTTGTGCTTTTTAAAAATTATATTAAACAAGAGGCCCTCAACCCAGCCTGCATCCTCTCCAATCCAGGACCCCTCAAGGGATGTCTGACTGCCAGTTTAGGCCACATCCCACAGGGGCCTCTTGCAATCTGGGACAGCTGGCTCCTAACTGCTTGCCTGCCTGCCTGCCTGATCGCCCCTAACCACTCTACCTGTCTGCCTGATTGCCCCTAACCACTCCAGATACCTGCCTGATTGCCCCTAACTCAGTGGTCGGCAAACTGCGGCTCACAAGCCACGTGCGGCTCTTTGGCCCCTTGAGTGGGGCTCTTCCACAAAATACCACAGCCTGGGCGAGTCTATTTTGAAGAAGTGGCATTAGAAGAAGTTTAAGTTTAAAAAATTTGGCTCCCAAAAAAAATTTCAATCGTTGTACTGTTGATATTTGGCTCTGTTGACTAATGAGTTTGCCGACCACTGCCCTAACTGGTCCCCTGCCAGCCTGGTCGCCCCCTTACTGCCCCCCTGCTGGCCTGGCCACCCCTAATTGCCCCTCTGCTGTCCTGGTCACCTCCTAACTGCCCCCCCCTGCCAGCCTGGTCGCCCCCTAACTGCCCCCCTGCTGGCCTGGGCACACTCTACTTGCCCTTCTGCCAGCCTGGTCACCCCCTAACTGTCCAGAAGGAAGTCGGACGTCTGAAAGATGTCTGGTTGACCCGGTCTAATTAGCATATTACCCTTTTATTAGTATAGATTATAAAACAAAGGATTAGGTGTAAGATTAGTAAATTAATATTTCTGAAGTGCCTTGCATATGATAGGAATTATGGTTATTTTCATATATCTTTTCCATTCATTACTCACTGCAATACTGAATTTGGTTGCATTAGTCACAATTAATAAGAACAATTATTGAAGGTATAACCTATCTAAGCTAAATTCAGGGTAGTTGGAATTCTAAAAAATATACAGTCAGATTATTGAAAAGTGATTTCAGAAACACCAAGGATCTTTACTTATATTTTTAAGCATTTTTGGAGTCTCTCTTTATGTATTTATCCTGCAAGCATCTTGACAAATGCCTTGTGATTCTATGGTTTGATTCTATTTTAACTTCAGAATAAGTTTTGAAGATTTCTTAAATCATTAAATTGTGACAAACAAGATATTAAAGTATAATTTCACAAATAACAAAGTTAGCTAAGAAAAAAAAAACATAAACATTTAAACTTGAAAGATGCCTTGTTACTGATAATGAAATATTACATGAGGTTTCACCCACTCCATAGCTCAAGTTTACTTTAGCAGATGTTGTATAAGCCCATTAGGGGCATATCGTCCTAATCATTTCGTTTATCAGGAAGGTTCCAGAGGCTTGACTGTAACCATAGTAATGTTCTAAAAAAATTTGTTTTATTTCTACAGAAATACAGACAATAAAGTAGAGGAACTGAACTTTGATGCTATGTTAAGTGTAGTAACTGTACATGTTGGCCTTTTCTGACAAAGGGATTACGAGTAAGGAATTCATTCAGGTTTTTCACACATTTTATGATGTGTGGGGAGCTCCACCCTATGATAAGCGGTAATGACAGAAGGGTGAATGAAGCATGAACCCTTCCTTCAAAGAACGTGCAGCCATCTTCTGTCAGAGATATACCTCATAGAAGTAGATACACTGTGAATAGATGACTTATAACACATTGAGATAAGCATTAAACAAAACTACATCGTACCGGAGGAGGAAATACTATTTGTAATAGAATGATTATAGTGATCCATTTTAACATTTATTGAGCTTGTACTATGCATCAGTATTTTAAACTCATTTATTCCAAATTGAATTCCCAGGATGGGTACTTTACATAGATAACCTTTTTAATTCACACATATTTATCACACTTGTACAATAACCTCATTTTACACATGAAGAGCAGTTTAGTTGTCTAAAGTCATGCAATAGATTGCATAGTGAATACAGGTATTTGGAAAGAGTTTAATAAAGTGACTGTCTAGTATGGGTAAATTCAGGAAAACAACAGGGATGGTGCTGTACCACTGGGGTACCTAGAGTAGGAGTATGGAGTTTTTACCAACCACCTGTGCAAAGGGGCAGGGGGGGAGGAGAGAGTTCAGAACCTGGATAGGTAACTGGGTTGAGAGATGTACCTGATAGGAGATATGATCATTGGTAAAGGGTCACTGCCAAATCACAAAACCCACAAGGAGAAGAGCCAGCAAAATAAAAACGCCAACATCTCTCTTCCCTGGCCTAAGATCTGCTGGCACCTCCACTTGCTACAACCACCTGGAAGCCAGATGGCAAAGAAGGGTAATCCTAAGAAGGGTAGAGATTGGCTGGGAGCATATATGAGGTGAGGTGATTGTATATACCCAGAAGAGTGGCAAAGAACACACATTCCTGATCCAGATAAAAAGGATCATTACATCATGATAAGTATATTACAAAAAAAAAAATGCTACAAGAAGACAGAGAAAGACTTACAAATACCGTTCCAGTTAATCCTCACTATCTTATAAATGTGTTATTTGTACTGATATTTACAAATGAGTTAAATGAAACTTAGAAATATTAAGTAACTTACGCATAATTTTTGTTATTTTAAATATTTTTATTGATTTTAGAGAGGGAGGGAGAGGATCAATCTCATCATTGATCGGCTGCCTCCTGCATGTTCCCTACTGGGTATGCAGCCCACAATCTGGGAACCAAACTGTGACCTCCTGGTGCATAGGTGGACCCTCAACCATACCGGCAGGGCAAACACACCCACAGTTCCACAGCAAATAATTGTCACAGTCATAAATGATTCCAAGTCTGTGTTTGAATTCCTGGTATAAAAATACCCCTCTTTACATCAGGCAACAATGATAGATGATTTGGCAAAACCCAGGAAGCTGGGGTAAACTATGGTTGTGGATAGAGACGATGACATGGTTTTCAAATAGGTCATAATGTTTTCCCCATTATGTACTTGACTGTGTTCCAAACCTGTGGTCAGTTATTGACATTTTCTAGAAAAAAGGTATGATGTCTAATCTAATTCAAGTTTCACCGAAGATATATGTGCATATGGTCCATTCTGCTCAGAGTTTCACAGCCTACCGCCTTTCTGCTGTGCTCAGTCGCCATATGAGAAGTGATTTATGTTCCCGGTGCATCACATATTATCCACTATGACCATATAAATGTGCATAATCTCTCTTTCTTGGGTCTTTACACTTTCATCTTTCATCTAATGCCCTCCACTTTCTCTAAACCAAACAGTGATTGTAACTTTCTTAAGGATAATTTTCTGCCATCAAATGTGAATGAGTATTCCATAACTAAGAATTATGGAAAATATTTAACTGACATTATGAAATAGAGCTTAGAGAAAATTGTCAGTTCTTGGTGTATCTTTCTACTCTATCATGAGATCAAATTCCTGTTGAAAACTTTTAATGTATAACAGTAGGGAGCTGCTGTCATGTAGTAGTAAACACTCCGATAGAACACATATGCCTTATTGCTACTTGACTTTTGTTTTAATATTATAAAGTATAAGAAACTGCAATAGAAAAAAATATTAGAGATTGGAAGAGATAAATTTTATTCAGCACCTACAATGTGCCAGATTATATTATTGTCACAAAATAGTGGATTGGAGATTATTATGAATAAAAGAAATGCTCTACCATTGGTTGTGTTCTCTTGCATTTCCTAAAATAATTAATCCAGTTTCCTTTTCTCCATTCCAAAAGGGTAAATCCTCAGACAGGAATTGATGATTTCAAAGAGAAGATGAAGTGTTTTTTGTTTTTTTCTTGGAATATGCTTCTGCTTTTAATGAAGAATTTCTTATATCTCCTAGCATTGCCTTTCTTTTCACATTTGAGAATTCCCCATAGTATTCTGACTGTCTCATTTTTTTACACTAGATATTTAGTGTGAGTTTATTCACCAGATATTACTGATAGTTTTTAGAAATATTACCATTTGATATCAAGCCCCTCACTTTCACTGATTGGCTTGATTACTTCAGTTTGATGTCTTATTTTGTTTTATTTTTGTTTGTTTTGATGTCTTATTTTAAATATGATTTTTATTCTTTTTTGGAATTATAACACTATAATCTGCTTTTACCCACTGATGGTGGGACTAAAGGGACTTAAATAACTTCAGTGTTAGTAATCAATACCACCTAAGTTTTCCATACCAACTTTCATGTCAGATATTTTTCATCTTGATTTCAGTTCTTCTCCTCTAATTTGTTATCATTAATTAGTTTTCCTAAAAGTGATGAGTAATTGACTCCTTAGCTCAGTAGAATAATATAATATATACGGAAATATGGATAAATAATATCATAGAAAGCTTTATAGAAAAGCATGGTTAGAAAGAAACCAAAACAAGAAGGAAGAAATGACTTGAGAGACACTGCTCCACTGCCATTTTTGAGTTGTACAGATTATTTTAATAAGAGATCAAAGTGTTAGAATTTAATTCAAATTATATGTGAGTAAATGAATCCCTTTTCTAATCAATGGTGTCCTTTCCATAAGCACTTATGTTTGTGGAATGGCAAAGAGAAGAATTCCCTGGGAAGGGGTCAGGAAACTGAAGTAAGAAATTATTTTAATGTAGAAAAGAAATCTAAAACACAGTAATATAAAATTAATTACCAACAAAAAATAAACAAGTATGGCTATATTAACAAATGTGGATACCCATATTTTCTGTGAGGTTTCTATAATAGTCTTTATTCATTCTTCACATCACTATATCCACAATTCGCCTGGAGATTCAAAATAATTATAATTCATATGTCCTCAAATAATTATTTTTTTACTTAGAGGTCAGGACTTAAATAAAAGCCAAGTGAATTAAAGTTCTAGAACATAATAAGATCAGCATCAAATGTCATAGAGTTTAAAAAAGCAAGACCATTGTGAAATGACGTGGTCATATAAAAATTCCTAGGGGAATTGGTGTTCTAATTGGATGGGTGGAATTTAATGACAACAGGTATTTTTTGAGCATATCTTTATGTGCTAGACAACATTTATCATACCCATTTTACAGATGAGGATACTGAGACATGGAGAGGTGAAATAACTGGCTCCTAGCGGGTGAGACTAACGGTGACTTCACTTGAAGACAGTAGTGTGCAGGACATGCTCTTGGTGTGCATCGTGTTTGCATAGCTACTCTTCACCATCTCAGCAAAGACTTCATGTTGGGAGTAGTGGAATCTAAGTTTAGAAATGCACAGATGAGGATTTTGAAAGATCGGCGAGGAATTAAAATTTAAGCTGGAGTCAATAATTTAGGAAAAGCAATAGAGCCACATGAGTTGCAAGAGTTTGAGTGGTGGGTGACTGATTCTTTAGAAAGTGAATGGTTAACATGGTGCACTCGGGTAGGCTACATAGCCATCTCAGGTGGTGGGTAAAGGAAAACTGAATTTATTTAAGGCAAGCATGTCAAACTCAAAAGCTAACACGGGCCAAATAAACAAGGTTTAAGTTTATGTGGGCCACAATAAAACCAAAGCTTCAGATTCATAGAAATGTAGGTTTATTTCGATAGAGACGTGCTGAATACAAAAGGCTGAAATAAATGAGTAATCGTTAATGTAAAATAATAGAACATTTTAATAAAAATTAATATTTTTTGAACATTAACTTACCAGACACTGAATAACTGCACAAATTAATAAGCATAACACAAATAAACCTATTTTTCTTGTTCTCTAAAAGTGAAATATTTCCTGTTGCGTGTAACAAACAAGTCAGTACGAGACTAATGATGTAGCAATCGGCTGTTAAAATATTCGCTGCTAGTATTAGTGGAGAAAAATGGAGTGCCTGTGTGTAAGGTGCATAAGGGAAATAAATGCAACATGATTATAGTAATCAGTCATTAGCAAACATTGTAGTTCGTTATTAATACCGTGTTTTCCCGAAAATAAGACATCCTCTGAAAAAAAGACCTACGTACAGGTTTCCTTCTGAGTGAAATATAAGGCATCCCCCAAAAATAAGGCCCCAGGCTCTGTCTCAGAATGAAAATTAATTTACCGTAAACTGGTCGCTAGGGCCGCCCCGACTGGCGTCTAGCAACCAGTGACGTTACGCGGAGTCCTGACGTCACTACTGTGTGGAGGCGGAGCGGAGGTCGGAGTGAGTGGTGAGTGCGGGGCGGGAGAGAGGAGGAGACTTTCACAGATGCGTGTAGAACAGGAGGATTAGAGCGGACGGGACGCGGCGAAGGTGGTGAGTGCTGGTCTGTCTCTGGTGACACTACCTGATGCTCGCGACCGCCTTCATGATGACTGAAGGTTCTCAGTCAGTGGCAGACCCTGCTCCAGCCCAGATGCAGGCCCCAGCAAGCCCAGTGACAGTCCCCAGGCAGGCCCCAGGGGTAAATGTCTGATAAAGGGGTAGGGGAGATGTCTGGTGAAGGTGTTCAGTGGCACAGGGGTGGGGGGAGGGGGATCACTTAAAATGCCACAGGAGGATCAGAGGGGACAATCAAAATGACACAGGAGGATCAGAGGGGACAATCAAAATGACACAGGAGGATCAAAAGGGGTTACTAAAATGGTAATCCCCCCTCTGATTCTCCTGTGCCATTTTGAGTGATTCCCCCTCCCCCCACCTTGATACCCAAATTCCTTTTTATTTACCCCTAGAAATGAGCGCAAAAAGAGAAAGCTACTCCGTGGAGTACAAGAAAGGAATCGTGGAAGACTCTTGGGGCCAAAATCTTACTGCTTTCTGCAAAGAGAAGATGTTGAGTATCCGATTGGTCCGAAAATGGCGAGCAGAGTATGGTAACCTCATTGAACAAGTGGACAAGGGAAATGCTAAAAAGCGCAAGTGTGGATCAGGTCAGCAACCATTATTTTCCGAGCTGGAAGACCTGATCTGTGAATGGGTTATTGACAGGAGAGCAAAGGCTTTGGTTGTGAATAGGGCTCAGATTCAAGAATTTGCCCTTGCAATGGCACCACAGTTTGACATAGCCCCCGAAGACTTCAAAGCATCACAACACTGGCTGGATAATTTCCTTCAGCGAAGTGAACTGTCTTTAAGAAGATCTACAACATTGTTTAGGGTGGAAGATACTCAAGTTATTAAGCGAGCACTTGCATTCAAGTCCTTTATTGATGATGCTGACTTCTCTAAATACAATCTTTCCAACATGATTGCTATGGATGAAACTGCAGTGTTTATGGGCCAATCATCTCAAACAACAATTGAACAGCCGGGTGCCTCCTTAGCGTACATTCCCTCCACTGCTTACGAAAGTGCACGTGTTTCCTGTATTTTGGCAATTCATCTGGATGGCACTAAAATCCCACCTTTAATCATTTCTAAGGGCAAGAAGGAAAAGATTGAACGTGTTTTGGGCGTTTTTATTCTCGAAACTGAAAAAGCCTGGGCCACACAAGCAGTTATAAGGAAGTGGGTCGATTTAATGCTGCCGCTTGTTATGCAAGGGAGCCAAAGAGGTCTGCTAGTCTGGGATGCAGCCAGCACTCACCGCGCTAAAGACATGAAGACAATTTCTTCATGAAAAAAAAATAGATCAGATAATGATTCCCGCAGGAATGATGGCCTATCTCCAGACTCTTGATATTGCAATAAACAAGCCATTCAAAGACAATTTGCGCATGGAAATTAATGACTACATTGAAAATAGAATGGAGAGAAATCAGCGTGGAAACTTTGTGAAACCTAAACTGCAAGAAGTTGTGACTTGGGTGAAGAATTCATGGGAGAAAATCACTGACAGTTGCATTGCAAATGCACTGCGAGCAGGTTACCTTGACAAGAAGTACTCATTTAAAGACAGTGCTATTGCTAAACATGAGAGATTTGGTCCACTGATTCTGAAAGAAATGGATTCACAAGAAATTCACCAGGAAATTCAGGAATTGGATTGTTATGATGATGTTCCAGAAGATGATGCCATGATTGTCATTGAATAAATGAGTAAATTCTTGATACTGTAGGATTCACAGTTTGTCTGGTTTGTGTTGACAACTACCGTACTACCGTACCGTATACAGGTAATAAATTTCCTTTATTTTCATTTAACAATAAATGTGTACCGTATTCTTCTTCATGGAAAAATAAGACATCCCCTGAAAATAAGACCTAGCGTGTCTTTGGGGGCAAACATTAATATAAGACACTGTCTTATTTTCGGGGAAACACGGTAATTATGTATAACAGAATATTGTAAAAATTAAGTTATGAAATTTTTATTAAAACGTTTCTTACATACCGTTATATTGGCTGGGCCTCCAAAATATTCACTGTAGGCCACATGCGGCCTGCAGGCCAAGAGTTTGACAAGCTTGATTTAAAGAAAAGGGGCTGGGGGATGGGATATCCACAAGGAAGGGCTGCACAGCACCCAGCTCGGGGACATTGGGTCAATCATGGCTGCACCCAGAAGCTTGAGTTTCATCCTTTTTAAAAAAATATATATTTTATTGATTTTTTTTACAGAGAGGAAGGGAGAGGGATAGAGAGTTAGAAACATCAATGAGAGAGAAACATCGATCAGCTGCCTCCTGCACACTCCCTACTGGGGATGTGCCCGCAACCAAGGTACATGCCCTTGACCAGAATGGAACCTGGGACCCTTCAGTCTGCAGGCTGATGTTCTATCCACTGAGCCAAACCAGTTAGGGCTTGAGATTCATCCTTAATGTAGTTACTAGTGGAAAACTTAGTGGGTTTTGGGGTTGAGGTGGTGGGTTTGGAATTCAGATGGAATACAGGTATGTGATTAGGTGTCTTCAGGACTGTTTCAATTCCTTATGGTCTGAATCCTGGTGTCCGGCGAGTTTTCTCCTGTCTTTTGTTTTTCTGTGGCAGGAAGCTTACAAATAGCTTAAGGATTATATTGCCCCGTAATCCTAACAGAAAGCTTTTCCTGTTACATTTCAAACCTTAAATTGTGACATTGAGGACTAAAAGGAAACCATGATAGAAAGACTTTGAAGAAATGTACTAATTGAAAATGTAAACAGAGGGATCAAATGCAGAATAATAATGTTGAGACAAGAGTGGGGCGAGGCACATTGGGTGAACATCTTTTATGAGCCAACAACTGTTACTATTAATTAAAGCATAACTCCTCTAATTTACTTTTCTCACAAAGACTCCATGAAAACTACTCATATTTCCAATCAATAAATCAAAAATAATGTGGCTTGGAGAATAAGCTGCACAAGGCTTGCAGCTTGAAGGTGGGGGTGTTGAATTCCATTGAGCCCAACCCTCTCTTACTCTGGAGTTCTCTTCAATTCCCCAGGCATCCCTTCTGAGACATTGCAAGGTACTGGATTAATCCAAGTTGTAAGAATGTGCCCAAACTGTCATCGTAAGGCAATAAAATGCTGTTGTTTTTTTAATGATGTACCCTCAGCTAAACAGTTTACTTTATCAGAGCATGGAATATCCTCCATATTCTATGTAATTTACATTTTATCACATCAGCCTTAATTACAACACATGTTAGCATTGCATAATCTTTATTTTATATACTAGAGGCCCGGTGCACAAAATTTGTGCACGGGGGAGGGTGGTGTCCCTCAGCCCAGCCTGCACCCTCTCCAATCTGGGACCCCTCGGGGGATGTCCGACTGCCCGTTTAGGCCCGATCACACCGGGATCTGGCTTAAATGGGCAGTCGGACATCCCTCTCACAATCCAGGACTGCCGGCTCCCAACTGCTTGCCTGCCTGCCTTCCTGATTGCCCCTAACTGCTTCTGCCTGCCAGCGTGATCACCCCCTAACCACTCCCCTGCCAGCCTGATTGATGCCTAACTGCTCCCCTGCCAGACTGTTTGCCCCTAACTGCCCTCCCCTGCAGGCCTGGTCCCCCCCAACTGCTCTCCCCTGCAGGCCTGGGTCCCTTCCAACTGCCATTCCCTACAGGTCTGGTCGCCCTCAACTGCCCTCCCTTGCAGGCTTGGTCCCTCCCAACTGCCCTCCTTTGTTGGCCATCTTGTGGTGGCCATCTTGTGTCCACATGGGGGCAGGATCTTTGACCACATGGGGGCAGCCATCTTGTGTGTTGGAGTGATTGTCAATCTGCATATTACTCTTTTATTAGATAGGATAGAGGCCTGGTGCATGGGTGGGGGCCAGCTGGTTTGCCCTGAAGGGTGTCCCGGATCAGGGTGGGGGTTCCCTTGGGGCATGAGGCGGACTGGGCGAGGGGCCTGTGGTGGTTTGCAGGCCGGCCACGCCCCCTGGCAACCCAAGTGGAGGCCCTGGTATCTGGGGTTTATTTATCTTCTACAATTGAAACTTTGTAGCCTGGAGCGGAGCCAAGCCTTCTGCTTGCTCCGTGGCGGCAGCCATTTTTTTTGGGATTCATGTACCTTCTACAATTGAAACTTTGTAGTCTTTTTTTTTTAATATATTTTATTGATTTTTTACAGAGAGGAAGGTAGAGGGATAGAGAGCCAGAAACATCGATGAGAGAGAAACATCGATCAGCCGCCTCCCGCACACCCCCCACTGGGGATGTGCCCGCAACCAAGGTACATGCCCTTGACCGGAATCGAACCTGGGACCCCTCAGTCCACAGGCTGACGCTCTATCCACTGAGCCAAACCGGTTTCGGCAGAAACTTTGTAGTCTTAAGCGGAGGCCTGGGCCGGCCAGGGTGTGTGGAAAGCTTGGCTTCCTCCTTCGCTGGGGGCAACCCTAGCCTCCTGCTCTTTCCAGCTCCGTGGCTGCCGCCATTTTTGTTTGGATTTATGTATCTTCTATCATTGAAACTTTGTAGCCTTGAGTGGAGGCCTAGGCCGGCAAGGGCCGGCGGAAAGCTTGGCTTCCTCCATTGCTGGGGAAACCCAAGCCTCCCTCCTGCTCTCTCTGGCCGTAGCCATCTTGGTTGGGTTTATTTGCATACTTGCTCCTGATTGGCTGGTGGGTGTGGCTGGTGGGCGTGGGTTGTGGGTGTAGTGGAGTGATGGTTAATTTGCATATTACTCTTTTATTATATAGGATGTTTTTCTCTTATTCCACTTTGCTCTTATTTCTATAATATTGTGTGAATAGCTTCCAGATTGAACCCGAAAGCACTCTATGCAGGAAGTTATGGCTAAAACATCCATCTTAACATTTCTTCTGCTTATGGAAATGTAGATTCTCTCTTGTGCAGCAAACTAATTAAAGTCCCTTCCCAACACAATATATAAATAGCACATAAATATTTAATAGCCTGATTTAGCATTTTTATTAGATTCTATGACACATCAAAGTATACACTGTTTAAAAGCTGAATTTAAATGATATAGTGTTTTCAAAAACCCCATCATGCATGATGTATTTTACCAATAAAATTTAAAGAAAACATTTTGGCTTTACTGAGAATAAACTATTACTCTTTACTTATTCTGTGACTTGAACATTCACCAATAACTCATTATGCTTTTATGAGCAGTAAGTGATACTGAAAGAGCCATACAGGATATCAAATTACCCAAGGAGTATCCTGTGTAATGTGGCCAGTCCTGCACCTTACGAACTCCCTGTGTGCAATCCTACAGAGGTGTTCACTATTTTCGGCATTACCTTTTCAAAATCGCTGCCTCATCATTTCAGCTAGCTCTACCCATTGTCTTTCTCATGGCCTGTTCTTCCTCTGTCTCCAATTGTTGCTACAGTTACATTCGTCCCCTTGAGGCTTTAGGTCTTGCAGGTTGTTTTTGCCATTGTTGTGTTTTTAAGGAGGAGGGAATTTTCAAATATCCCTTGCTTTTATAAACTACAGTGTGTTTGGCACAGTTTCACCCTCCATTATACCTTGCTAGGGGCTCTTGCCCCTCCCTGGAAGCTACATTATGCCTTGCTTGGGGCTCTTGCCCTCCCTGTCAACTTTCCTGTTATCCTCATTATAGGTTCCATGATTAACGGCCTTCAGTTTCCAGTAAAACGCCTCACCCAGTTTCCAGTGGACTGCCTTCACTTGGCCCCCACCTGCACCTGGTCCAACCAGTTACCCTGACTGACCTTTACAAGAGACATGAATATCCTGCTCCCTCTATTCTGCCCCTCTTATGCCATTTTGGTCTCAGCCCTTCTGCTAGCAGATGTAGCAATCTATACTAATAATCTATAGTACTAAAAGGGTAATATGCTAATTAGACCAGACATCCTTCTGGACAAAGCCACGGTGGCAGGGGCCGAAGCAGAGGCAGTTAGGGGCGATCAGGCTGGCAGGGGAGCAGTTAGGGGGTGATCAGATCATCAGGGGACCAGTTAGGGGGCAATGAGGCAGGCAGGCAGGCGAATAATTAGGAGCCAGCGGTCCCGGATTGTGAGAGGGATGTCCGACTGTCAGTTTAGGGTTTAGGCCCCATCCCACAGGAATCGGGCCTAAACCGGCAGTCGGACATCCCCCGAGGGCTCCCAGATTGGGAAGGGTGCAGGCCAGGCTGAGGGAGCGCCCCCCTCCCCTTGTGCATGAATTTCATGCACTGGGCCTTATTAATTTATAATTCTTTACCCCCTTTGGCCTCATGTGTTCTTCCTTCGGGGACCCTAACACAGCAGACCAACTTCTCAGTAAGGTCTCACCACCATGGTGGCCACCTAATCTTTGTCATTGTCTTGGATTCACCATTCTATTTTCCCTATTCTTTCAGAGAAACCCTATTTAGGAACACCTGTTCTGTGAGCAGTCCTCAGACTCCCCATGTGTTTGAAACCCTTGGCCAGTAGTTATATGTTGCACTAGACCTAATTTGTGTAGACTTTTAACAGTGAGGTTAAACCAAAATAAGCCAACATAGTACTTACTCTTCCCACCAATTTCACCTTTAAACTCCTTGGGGTTGTACCTCCAAACCTAATGTAGCTGAGTTGATAAACAGATATTACAATAGTAAGTAATTCTAATACTTTGCACTATTTAAAATATTGAGACTGGACAACTAATGGGTCGAGGCTACCTGTCACTACTTGAGCCAAGTACGCCGACAAGGTTGAATGATTTATAAGTAAATACCAATAATGCTAGCAGCATGGGAGAGCAGCCGGTCGTCCACAAAAATCTGCTCTGCACACCCCCCCCTCTCCCAAGCCAACTGTTTATATTGGGCAGAAGGATAAAGATTACATGGAGAAGTGGGCAAAAAGGAATTACAGGCCTGGGGAAGTGGGCAAAAGGAATAAGAATGGGTATATTGGTTACAGGTTACAAGCAATGCAGGCTGGGGCAGGTGCCTCAGGGACTCCATTGTTTAGGCAACCAAGTGGTTAATCCTTCCAAGATAATAGGCAGTTCTATTCCTGATTAACTCCCATTCCCAGGGCATAAAACTCTCAGCCAGGTTAGAATGTGCTTTCTCTAATCAGAACAGAACAATCAAGTTAACAGAGCATGATTAATATTTGTGTCCCTAACATTATCAGTATTCTCAAGATTATTTGCTTTCCACAACTTTGACGCTATTCGATACCCGAATAACAGTTGTAGAACAATTGGTAAAGGGTACTGAAAGTTCAGCGCTTCCTGAAATTCAGTTTTCAAGAGGAGGAGAAATAAATATGTAGATATTTATTTATTTATCTTTTTTATTTATATCTATGTTTTTAATTAAACTTTAGAATTTGGGGGTCCTTATTTCTTCAGTTTTTGTCTGCCCCATGCACAATTTTCTCTCCTTCTGTGGCTTCTACTGCAGATATTTTTAATTACTTGATATTGCCCCACATGTCTATGAGGCTGTGTTTATTTTTCTTCATTTTTTTCTGCTTATTTATTTATGTTGAATAATTTATATTGTTATATTTTCAAGTTAACTGACACTTCAGTTGTGTCATATCTATATTGCCTTGAAACCCAGGAATATTTGGTTGTTGTTTCTTTAGGTAGTGTAGGTTTTAGTCCAAAAAATTCTGTTTTGTTCTTCTTTGTAGTTTATTTTTCTCTGCTGATATTTCCCACTACCTCATCCATTACCACTATGGCTTTTCTTTAAGTATCGACACATATTTATGTTAGCCATTTTAAAAATCCTCCCTGCAAATGTCAACATCGAGATCATCATGCTCATTTCTATTGGCGTTTTTGTTCTCTTTGCTATGTCTTTCATATGCATAGTAGCTTTAATTATGTTGTGTGTTATTACAAATGGGATGTTTTAGAGAATCTGGGGTTTTTTCACCTGCCTTCAGGCACTCTTGACTTTTGTTCTATCAGGGAGTTAATTTGGCTGTGGCCTCGAAACCCCTATGTCTCATTTCTGCCCTGAGCAGCAGCTGAAATCTCTACTCAGTTCTTTCATCTTTTTAGCTCTTGTTTCCAGCTGCTTCTTTGTCATGTCTCTAGTACAGGTGCAACTTAGGTGTTATGCAAGGATTTGAGCAAAATTCATATTCAGATTTTAGACTCCACATCTGTGCATCCCTAACTTTCCAGTTGCTCTGGCAACTCCAAACTTTATTCTCTTTGTCTTCAATTCGATAATGTTGTGATTTTTTGGCTTGGGTTCTAGGCATCCAGAACAATGTGGATTAGCCTCAGGTAAAAATCATATAAATGGAATTATCAGCTAGTGTATTTGCTCCTTTTCTAGATTTGACAACCCCCCTATCTTTTCCTTCTTATTTTTAATTTTCCAGTACCTTCAAGTAATTCTCTCTGTGTGTATTTGTATGTGTGTGTGTAAATTCACATTTAATTTAGAGTTTATAAATGACATCTGGAAGATGAATAGTTTTTTTCATGCTGACATTTTTTTAAAGCAGAATTCCAAGGGTTTTAGATTTTATGTAAGGAAAACAGAAAATCTTTGGAGGATTTTTGAGGAAGAGTGTGATATTATTGAAAAGTCCCTTTATAAACTGCACTCTGTGTGTTTATGTATGATGAATGTTATTTTTTTTGTTTTACGAGTGTAAGATTAGGTATAGAGGGTCTAATATAGAAATTCAGACCAAATAAGCAATAACTTGCTCCTGAAGTCACTAGTTTGTTTTGGAAGTAAAATTAAATAAAATGTGCATCACCTTAGACATAGTCTGACATGCAGTAATGCTCTACAGAATTTAATAATTTACTAGGTATATATTACATGTCAGATATTTCATGTTGAATGTAAAAGTACCCCTCTATTCATGGGTCTAATCATAGAGATTAGAAATTAATTAGACATTGATCAAATATTAATAAATACTTACAAATTCTAATGAAATTTATATTGAGTTGTTTATGATGACATAAGAGTCAACAATAAGATGGCTTGACCTAATGCAAGGAATAATATACAAAAAGTATAAAATTATTTCTAATTATTCAATAATAAGAATATTCAATTGGCTAAACTCTAATTCATATCAGTGTTAATAAGAAGGCTGAGAAACTAGAAGTGAAATGAGATCCCTATAAAAATAGCAGTTATTTGAGTGAAGAATGTAGGTAAGATTTCTTTAGAAACAGAAACTGTTAAAAGGTCCCGAGCCTGGAACAGGTGTGGACATGGAAGAAAACCATGTGGCTGGGATAGTGTGAGAGGGTCATCATGCTGCTCATGGTGCTGAAAATACAAAAGAGGCAGACTCTGCGGGGCCTTGCGTGCCATGGGGTTGTGTGGTTTTCATCTTAAAATCAAAGGGAAACTCTATGAGTTTTAGACAGAAAGCTCAAGCCAACCCAGTGTGGAGATCAGAGTGGAGAAAGACAAAATTGGATGAAGCAAGTCTCAGTAAGGATAGACGAATAGATGATATAGATATAATGATGGTATTGCTGCTTCTGTTGCTTGTAGTTGTGCTTCCTTTATCATTTGGAAAGAAGGAGGAATGGTAAGGTGAAGATGGCCTAGTTTTTTTGGAGGGGTGGAATTTCTGTATGTCTCATTCTCTATGGCAGAAAAAATAACTGGCAAAAAAAACCCAACAGCAACAAAAGACAAAATTAGTCTATTTCATACTTCATTAACACCAAGAATAGAAGGAGTTGCTGGGTCTTCCTAAACATTTACCGATCCTGGCAGGTAAACAAGGGATTCTTGGAGCTAATTATTAGGGTTGCAGGAGTATTTCAAAGGTCTCAACTTAAATATTTAAAAGTGGGTTGGAATCCAATATGATTTTAACATAGCATTATCTCAGCAATGGTATTATCATAGCATAAAGCACGTTAGGTACAGTATTTTTTCTTCACTTTGTCAGATGGAAGTTTCTGTGTATCACTAAAGAGACAGAGGAATTGTGCAGAGATGATCATACCAGCCCCCAGATGCATCTGGGAAACAATTAAGAACCAAAGAGAAGGCTAATGAAAAGATCTCCTGTGGTTATAGAAATTACATGCTTTGGTCTTTTCCTCCAGATATTTTCTTCCTTAGTTTCTTCTGTAAAACCTGGCAAAAGCATATTTATTAAACTACCTCTATTTCCCCAATGTGCTTGATCTCTGGGAGACTAAGGATAGAACTAAGGTCTAAGGAAGCATCTAATTTAATTTTCTTTATCATGTCTCTATAAGTGTGTATATGAATAAAGGAGCAGACTAGCCCTCTAATGCCTTCTGTCTTCACATGCACAGGCACATGCATTGCATTCATAAATAATAGGATGTCAAGATCTCAAGAAAGCAACACTATCCACAATATGTATGTTTCTGGATATTTCTAAAGTGTTTCATTTGTCATATCAATTTTACTTCTTTTGGATCATTTATATGGAAGTTGATCAATGCTACCTGACGCATGTCAACTCCATCTAAAAGGAAAAAGTGTCATTGTCCTCCAGAAGAATGGATAGCACAATTAAAGTGATCAACATTTCAGACAGAAGCACCTTGTCTTTGTAGAAAAGTATTGAACAGTTCCAACTATATAAAAATCCATTAATGTTAACTACTAAAAATGTCAAAAGAACTGATGTGAACCAAAGAGAACCCAATTAACAGAGCTGGATGTTTGGACTCATAGTATCAATCCCCATGAGTACTGTTGTGGAAGTTAATGGTCAGAATGGGTTTCTTAGAGGTAGAGAAGCAACCTGCTCTTGTCCCTGGTAACTTTGACTAATAAATATGTGAAGTGTGTGTGTGTGTGTGTGTGTGTGTGTGTGTGTGTGTGTGTGTGTGTGTGTAAAGAGTATGAACATGTTGAATTTTGATCATTGATAAAGCAATCACACATGTAATTTACTGTAAGCATGAACAGTGGCTCACCAGCTACATAAAAATTGCTATAAAAGAAAAGTTAAAGCTGACACAAGATACATGTTTCTGACTTTGAAATACAAATAGGTCCTGATGCATCAGGACTTATAATGCAATTATTAGTTTAAAAATAGGAGCAGATTCTTTTTAGCTCTTTAGAAAAATAATGAGAAATATAAGTACTTTATATATTCTCTTTTAAAAATTGAGTTATTTTAGGTGTGTGTGTGTGTGTGTGTTATGTGTACATGTGTGTAAGTTGGATCTGTTTCTATGAGGCAAAGAAGACTCATTTGAGGTAACTTCAAGATGGCTTTGTCCAGGGATGCTGATGACTAAAACTGAGAAGGCTGGCATTTATGGTACCCAAGAAGACTAGTATTTATGGTCCCCCAGAAAGATTACTGGCCTACCAAGTGCTGTTGCCTATAAAAGAAATTCCAAACGAACCCATTGACTCTGCCAGATAGATAGTCAGGATTTTATACATAGCAGAATTGAATTAGGAAGGAAAGGTATAAACATACAGTGGTGAGATGGGATGACTCCATACATAAAGGTTAGTTAGCCTGCTAAATAATGGTCTTAGGTAAATAGCAAGTGTTAAAGATTAAGAGGGGAATAATAATATATCTGAGATGGTTAGGAAAGACATACAAGAAAAGTTGGGTTTTAAAATTAAAGGCAAGAAGGGCTTTATGGGGAGGAAGTGTCCTGGATGAGAAATTTCCTCCCCATAAAGTTTCTTGGAATGTGAGTGGTAAGTCAGTGGTCAGAATATGGTACTTGAGATAGCCATGAGTTCATAAGTTCAAAAAGGTAGATTCAAACATTCAAAAGCCTACCCCTTTCCCCTTCAGCAAATCCTTGAAAAGCTTGCAGCAGAGACTATTACGAAGTTCCTAATGGAAAGGGAGTAGGCTTGATGGTTTTAGGTTCAAATTCCAACTCTTCTACCTCTAAGTTATGTGACATGGGATACATTACTTCTGTGAACATCAGTACCACTAATACCAAAGGGAGATACTATTTCATACTGAAGAGTCATATAGCTTGTGACTATACTCCAAGTAAGAGCACATACTCCAAGTAAACTTTCTGGGTTCAAATTCTGGTTCTACCCTTTACAAGATCTGGATCCTTGATAAAGCCTTCAAACTCTGACTTTTCCTCACCTCTAAATGTGGTTATCATATAGAGGTGTTGTGAGTATTGAATACATAATATTTTGTTTGTAATAGTGCCTGGAAAAAAATGTTTAAAACTAGTCATTGTTAGTGTTAATGTCATTACATCATGGGTGGTTTGAAAAATGAAATAATATGTTTGTAATGTGTCAAGCATACTATGTAGGATTATTGTAAAGGTGCAATAAGGCTGTTTTATCTCACTCCTGCTTTCCAGCTAAGAAATGTCAAGGTAGACTCTTCCAAGCGCTATTTTCTGCAGGAAATCTCTTTGGCCTCCCATTATTATTTTTTTAACAGTCACACTCCCCATAGGAAATCTTTCTACCAACAGTTATAACTAGCCTTCCCCAAGAGTCAAGAATGAACTTTCTCACCCCTTAATTAATTTGACTACTCAAGTCCCATAAAGTGGAGGTGAAAACTCAATTTCTATATGCAAGCATTCGTAGCAGCAACCTATTGGCACAATGATTCATATTAAGCCATTGATCTAGCAATGGACTCATCTAAATACAGTTAAATATGTTTCATAGATGCACTTATGGTACCATGCAATCATCTATCTCATCATTTTTACTTATATCAAAACTGTACTTCTTTCTACCTAGATAAGAAAAATATATAAGATAAGATAAAATAGCCCTCTTCTCAGCAACATACTTTTAAAAATATATTGAGAACATACCCCAAATTTCATCGCAATTCTATTCATGTAGAGATCAGTAAACACAGACAGATTAACTAAACTGCTTAACAGCTACTGGACACAATACTAATCTATAGAAATCAATTTTCTTTTTCTTTTAAAAATCTATTACTTTATATTTAATATTACATAATTGCTTTTAAAAACACATACCATGTGCCTGAAATAGTAAGCACCATTAATAGTCTACTAAAATTAGCATATTTCTTATTTACAAATCTAAAATTGCTGCGGCAGTCTTATAAACAATTACTATTTAGTTTTAAATAAATGTCACTGGGGTGCAAGACATTGTCTCAATGGAGGCACTCTCTTGCCATCTGTGCCTGAGAAGCCATAGAGACTTTAGATTTGGTAAATGGTTCATCATCTCCGTAGCTTCAGGGACATCAATAAAAATTTCTGTAGATAACAGATTATCTGTCAGAAAACTCCATGTGTGCACTATTTTTCTCTATCACATTTTCAGAACTAATTAAATATTTAGGCTAATCAGATGTTGAGAATTTTCTGATGAGATTTGTGAAAAATACAATATTAACCTAGGGGTTTTACAACTTTGCATTGCTCAATGTCTGAAGATGGAGTCTCTATTTCCAGAGGATATTACCCTTAAAAGTAGTCTTGAAAAGTATGCATGGCCCATCAAAAATTAACCTGCTGTGTGACCTTGGAAAAGGCACTTTCCCTTTCAGAGAGTTAGTTTTATCCTCAATTGGAAAAACAACAACAACAACAACAACACTTTTGATAGATCAACATTTCTTAATATTCATTTATCAGAAATACTCCCAATCAAAACCATTCCCATACTCACCATAACATACTGTTCAAGTGCGGAAATTCTGGTGCCAGAAAGCTTTCTTGATTCTCTGTCAGATTAGGGACCATAGTGGAATTCAGGAGAGTGAAAACAGCAACTATGTGTTTTCATTATCTACTCTGATTAATGCAAACATATATCATACAAAATCAAGTTAAATGTAGCCCCTGTCCGCTGATGATGACCAATCCATCATTCTATCAGAATATATATATATATAAAAGGATAATATGCAAAGTGTCCCCTTGGGAGGTTGACCAGGAGACCGGTAGTTTGATCGCTCGCTATGATGTGCGCTTACCACCAGGGGGCGGCGCGGAATGAAGGAAGGCCCAGCTGGCAGCTGGGGAAGAGAAGCCCCGGCCGGCAGCCGGAAGGCCCCGATTGGCCCTGATCGCTGGCCAGGCCTAGGGACCCTATCCATGCATGAATTTCATGCATCAGGCCTCTAGTTCTATCATAACAGGGCTATTGGGGACCATTGGGCTGATTGATTTTACAGGTAATTCTTATGGTGTTAAAATATCTCTATCTCTTGTCCTCCCTCCTTCCCTCCCATTTCCCTTCCCCCCCTCCCTCACCTCCCTCTCCCCTTTTCTGTTTTCCCTGTTCTCTATCTCCCCTTTCCTCCATCTCCTTTGTTTCCTTACTCTCCCTGTCTGTCTCCCTTTTTTTCTTTCTCTCATTCTGACTTTTGCATACTTGCCTTAGTTTAAGCATTATTCATTGCCATAAGCCCCTAATTCATATATTGCTAAAACTTCAAGTTACTTAGATTCTTTTTTAAAAAATACATTTTTATTGATTTCAGAGAGTTAGGGAGAGGGATAAAGAGATGGAAACATCAATGATGAGAGAATCATTGATTGGCTGCATGCCCCCTATTGGGGATGGAGCCAGAAACCCTACATGTGCCCTGACTGGGAATCGAGCTGGTGGCCTCCTGGTTCATAGATAATGCTCAACCACTGAGCCACGCTGGCCAGGCTAGTTACTTAGGTTCTGATCAACCATTTGCTGGTTGATTCCATCCTCCTCCTTAGATGTCAGTTTCAAACAAATAGGTACCTGCATGCTGATTATCCAAGTAGATTATCCAAAAGAACAGCAGGAGACAGGACAGCAGTGGTCAAAACGTAGTGTCTTGAACAAGGTATGACTGGGTACTGATGAGAAGAAGCAATGAAGAGAGGGATATTCCCAATCTCTTTCGTGTGGAGAGCACTGGATCAGTCTCTCACCAAGGAGTGAGGATCCAGTCTGCTGAAGTTACCTAAATCCCTAAGAAAAAAATGAAATAAAAAACAGGGATGGGACTCTTTTCTAAAAAGGATTAATAATAAGCCAACAGTCTAAATATTGTAAGAATCATGCCATACCAAAGACATCTGTGACAAAGGAGGATGTCATACTGGGTTTCTAAAGATTGGGCTGATTCTCCGTACATCCCTGCTAAAAATGGTCACAAGGGGAATGAAGCTAGACCTCTTGAATGGGTAAGAGGGCTTACTGTGCCCTGACCCGTTTGGCTCAGTGGATAGAGCATCGGCCTGCGGACTGAAGGGTCCCAGGTTTGATTCGGTCAAGGGCATGTACCTTGGTTGCGGGCACATCCCCAGTAGGTGTGCAGGAGTCACCTGATCAGTGTTTCTCTCTCATTGATGTTTCTAACTCTCTTTTCCTCTCCCTTCTTCTCTGTAAAAAATCAATAAAATATATATATATTTATATATATATATTTTTTTTTAAAGGACTTGTTGTAAAGTATTATTTCTTCTCCCTTCTTCCCTTCCTCAGAACTGTCCTGCATGTTCTCCATACTCTCTAGGTCTGTCGCTGTCTTCCAAAGAGATAACAAGCCAACCTGTAAAATGCATTATCCATAGACATTTACTGAAGAAATGTATTACCCACCCCTCATTATTTTTACGTATGTACTTATTTTAAATAGTTTATATTCATGCTTATGGCATACAAAAAAGCTGTGAGAGAAAATGTATAAAATACAAAAGAGTTAAAAGTAGAAAAATGAAAAGAAATAACCCCAAATCAGCTTAAGAATATGACTGTTTTTATGTGTTTTCACCCAATAATTTAGGCATGCTTATATTGTCATGAACATGTAGTATGTAAAATTTTATTTCCTCATTTCTTTTTAAAATTATATCAAGAATTTTCATGTTGGCTTATACAGTTTATGAATAGTATGATTCCATTACATTGTGTTCAGTTAATGTTTTGTCATTGGTTTAACTATTTCCTTATTGTTAGATCATTTATGGTTTTAAGAAAATTTGGAAAAATCACGGCTATTTTATATTTTCCAACATTTTTTCTGCTCCCTTTCTTCTCTTCCTGGAACTTCAGTTACATATATGTTATGTCTGTCCAGTTAAGGTTGTCCTGCAGCTCACTGAAACCTGATGTGCTAATTTTTTTCTCTCGTTTCATTTTTTTTTAAATATATTTTTATTGATTTCAGAGAGGAAGGGAGAAGGAAAGAGAGATAGAAACATCAGTGATGAGAGATAATCATTGATTACATGCATCCTGCATGCCCTATACTGGGAATCGAGCTCACACTCTGGGCACTTGCCCTGACTGGGAATGGAACTGTGATCTCCTGGTTCATGGTTTGATACTCAACCACTGAGCCACACCACCCAGGCTAGATTTTATACATTTAATCAAAACATTGTTAAACAATATTTCAATATGCTAAAACCGACTTTTAGAGAAATTTCTCTCTGACCAAGTTCTCAATATCTCTGCTTCTCCATTGTCATTAATTCCACCCCCCTTTAACTTTTATACTTTTTATATATAAATTTATATTTAGGGGCAATTGTTAAAAAAATGTATTACTGTTGCTTTAAATTAGAAGCTATTTTTCAAGTGACGGGATTCTTTGTACATATTTTCTAACTTGTTTCAAAAAAGAAGGGGATTTCAGGATATTTTAAATACAGTGGGATGGGTTCACAGACCTGTGTCTATGAAGCAAATATTTTTATGAGGAATATGTTTATTTCTAAATGTTAAAACCTTTAAAATATATATATACATGTCATGTTACTAACATATATTTACAAAGATTCTCCTGTGTATAGAAATCCCATTGTTTATACTTGTTTTCAAATTGTTGGGAGCCGTGTTTAATTCATATATATATACATATATATATATACATATATATATATATATATATGTGTGTGTGTGTGTGTGTATTTTCTATTTACTAGAGCCAGTTTGCAACAAATAACTGCCAACCTTCTTTCAAAGAATGTACACATCAATGGCAAAGCTGGAAAATGACATATTATTGCTACTCTGAGGTGCCTACCTTATATAGGATAGAGAGTTGCCAGCATTTTAAATATCCTGCATAGGAAAGTACATAGAAAGTTTTTGAGAATTCATTTCATCAAAAGAAAGTCAGGTTTAGGAGAGAAAAAAAATAAAATACCATTAACACAAAACTATTGAGAGAGGAACTCTACCAAGAAAATACATAGACTCCGAGTTCAGTTCAAAAAGGTAGCACACATTATTTCTAAATGGAATTTTTAAATCCATTCTCTGGTTTAGTGTTTGTATTACTTTGTATAATTAAAAGGTTTCCTCATGTGTAGATTTTCAATTTCATTGCTTGTGGGGCTTAATAGATAGGCAGGTTTGGAAAGGAAATATATGTTTCATAATGTGTTGGAATGACCTACTGCAGACAGTTTTATAGAAAACAGGTATCTCCAGTCCAGTGTAATATGCAATTCTAATTATCTTAGCATCATGTGATACACGCAGCACAGCACATTGCACATTTAAGATACCTTTTTTCTATTCTAATTCCATTTAGCCCACTGCTGTAATCTGTTTTATGTCTGTGTTTTAATTTTGCTTATGTGCCCTCTAACACTGTACTTAATATCTCAAAGTGCTTTGCCATAAGCTCCAGGAAAGCCATGCTTTCATTGCCACAAATTAATTACTTTTCATAGGTTTCATTCCCCATATATCTTATTAAAGTCGCCAGATCAGAGCTGTATCTCTCTTTCTACCTATCTATCTACCTATCTATCTACTGTCTATCTATCTATCTCACATGTGCCTGCACACGCACACGCACACACACACACACACACACACACATAAACCTGAGAAAAGAGAGATGCAATAAGCAACCTGGGTCTATCAGGTTGCTGTCTTTTTGTTGTTGTTGTTAACTTAATTTTTATTGAAACTATTACAGATGTCCCCACTTCTTCTCACCATTTACCCACCTCCACCAATCCCCCACCCTTCTTTCCATCCGGCCATCACCACACTGTTATATGTGTATATGGGTTTTATGCATGTACTAGGGGCCTGGTGCACGAAGATTCATGCACGGGGGGGTGGGTCCCTCAGCCCGACCTGCACCCTCTCCAATCTGGGAGCCCTCAGGGGAGCCCTCTCCAATCCTGGAGTTTCTGTCTTTGCAATCATATGAGTGAATTGTCTGAGACCCCAACCCAGTGTGGTTTGTTGCTCACAGAATAATAGAGGCATTCTTTTTTCTTTGCTTTATTGGTGGAGATTTCCTGGAAGTTTTAGGATATCTTCCCTTTAATTTTTCCTAGACACTCTGATTTTACTTAGGTCTCTCACCTTTGCTTTTCCTCCATCCCTCACCGCAACAATAACTTGCTCCAGGCTCACTTTGCTAGTGTCTAGGACAGGGGTCCTCAAACTTTTTAAACAGGGGGCCAGTTCACTGTCCCTCAGACCGTTGGAGGGCCGGACTATAGTTTAAAAAAAAACTATGAACAAATTCCTATGCGCACTGCTGGCCCGGGACACGTCGGCTGCTAAGCAGGACAGGCAGTGGCACCCGGCGGGCCGGATAAATGTCCTCGGCGGGCCGCATGTGGCCCGCGGGCCGTAGTTTGAGGACGCCTGGTCTAGGAGATCCCTCTGCCACCAGAACTACTACTCTCAGAATTCCTGTGCTCCCCATGCTCTGGGTTTTCCTTTCCTGCTCTGTCTCCATCCCATGGCCTCCCACTCTGCCAAGTCCTCCATACTGCCAGCTCTCCCTCTCTGCTCTCCATCTGGCGGCTTAGAGAGCCAAGTTTCCCAAGCTGCTCCACTCTGCGCCGGCTCTCCCGCTCCACTCTCCGCCCAGTGCCTGTGTGTGCAAATTAACCCACCATCTTTGTCAGGTTAATATGCATACTCCTGATTGGCTGGTGAGCGTAGCAGAGGAACGGTCAATTTACATGTTTCTCTTTTATTCTATAGGATGTTCTTTGGCTAATCTCTACACCTTTCATCCAGTCTCCCCACCCTCTTCTAGCTGACATCGCAGGTCTGTTTCATGTATCCATGCCTCTGTTTCTATTTTGTTTGTCAGTTTATTTTGTTCATTAGAGTCTAAATATGTGAGATCATATGGTACAGGCAGTCCTCAGGTTACATCAGACTCAACGTACATCATTTCCATGGTTACATTGCCATCTCCCATTTATATATTAAAAAAAAGTTTCATCATTTCGACATATGTACATATGTGCTTTAGGTTTTTTATTACTTATTTACCACAAGTAAAGGTCAGGAATTGTTATCTTTCTTTTAAATTTTTTCACTGTTTCACTTTGTTACTGCTGTGTATGTGTTCCATGTGAGTGAAGTAGGTCCTTATGTAGGTGGGTTCCGACTTACGTTGAAAATCGCATTACATCGTGCTGTAGGAACGGATCTCTGACATAACCCGAGGACCTACTGTATTTGTCTTTCTCTGACTGGTTT
This sequence comes from Plecotus auritus, assembly GCF_963455305.1. Classification (NCBI taxonomy): domain Eukaryota; kingdom Metazoa; phylum Chordata; class Mammalia; order Chiroptera; family Vespertilionidae; genus Plecotus; species Plecotus auritus. Next base: position 51,247,886 of record NC_137785.1, read on the forward strand.
ATTTCAATTAGCATAATTATCTCTAGGTCCGTCCACACTGTCCCAAGAGATAAGTCAGTAACAGGCTACTGTCTTTTAATGCATGTATAGAGCTGCCTTGACTGTGGATAGACACAAATGATTGATATGTACAACTTAAATTAGTATTAAAATAATTATGCCAAGTGAAAGATAATAAATGAAAAAAGGACATTCTATATAATTTCATGTAAGCAAAAATCAGGAAAATACAGTCCATAGTTCCAAAAAAAGTGATAGCAATGAGCATGAAGAACAACTTTTGGGAGTGACAGATATGTTTATTAGGTTGATTGTGGTGGCGATTTTATGGGTGAATACATGTTAGAGTTACCAAATTATACCCTTGACACTTGCATATTTTAATGTATCATTTATTCCTCAATTATGTTGTTATAATAATATCTGTTTAAGAGACAAATTCAAGTGAGAAAACAGGAATAATGAAAATAGCATGGAGTCAAGAGCAAGATGACTCTGAACTGGGCAAGTCACTGACTCAGCTGCCTGCATTGTGGTTTCTTAAGACTTTTCAAGTATAGTTTTTGTAGCATGCTTTATTTTGCAGATAAGCAAAGTAGAGTTTGAAAGAGAGGTAATGGCTGAAATTATTTTTATCCTTTCAAATAGTATTTTAAATTATTAAATGTATTTACTAACTATTGAGTATAGTTTTCTCTAAATTAATTAGGAATCACAGTGTATGATATATCCAGTTTTTCTACATCCTTTCCAACTCTTGGTATAGCTTGTCTTTTTCATTTTAGCGATTCTAACTCATATGTGGTAGTGTCAGATTATAGTTTTAATTTGTATTTTCATACACCAGTCAGTAGGCTGTTGAAATAATTCAGAAAAGGAATGCCAGGCTTTTACACTAGTGAAATGGTCATGAATGTTGAAATAATTAGGTAGATTTGAGAAATATTTATGAGCTAGACTCTACATAATTAGAATTTTGTTAGATACCAGGTAAAGATAAGGATGACCAGCTACATTTTTTATTTGGGAAATTATGAGGATGTTGAGATGAGTTTAAGGAGAAGCTGCAGTTTTGCAGTAGATGATAAATTCAATTTTGAAATTAGAGTTTTGTGACCCACCTTTGTGAGATACCTAGATGGGGAAAACAAAATATGTAGTTGTATTTGCAGGAAATATAGAAGGGATGCATTTATTTGGAAATACTCAGCAAAGAAGGGATAATTGAAGAAATGGAAAAGAAAATATAGCCATATATAGAAAGAAGACTGAGAAGATAGAAACAGTAAAAACTTACAGAGCTAAGGAACCTCAATATTCAAATTTCCCACTTTGCAATTAAGGATGGAGGTGCCCTGGTGAGGAAGTTCTATGTACCATTGGGATGAAGTGCAAGTCTTTGCCCAAGGCTAAGGTAATGGGGTGAAGGTAGACATACTGAAGCCAAACTCGTAAGCACAACTGACAGCTCTCAAAGAAGATAGAGGTCTAAGCACCAGGCATTGATTCTGGAATGGTGCCAAGATTTGTTCGCCATAACGTGTTTCCAGTATGAATACTCTGCTGAGAGTCTTGATTCAGAGAAGAAAAGGGAATCAGAGGCAAATGAGACAGCTGGGTCAAGGTCAGGAGGAGGGAAGGTAGTTAGGATCACCTGAATTTTTACTGAGAACTAGAATGGCATTTATGTATCATAGCAATGGACCAGCTAGAATGAAGTGTTGTCAGAAGGTCAGCTCGGTCTGAAGGACCCAGAGCAAAATTGGAAGCATACCCATTTTGACCTTGCTCAGGCAGTACTCACTCTCTTTAATGAAGAGTCTGACTCCAGCCAGGCCAGTGTGTTCAGTGGTTGAGCATCGACATACGAACAAAGAGGTCACTAGTTCGATTCCCAGTTAAGGCACATGTCTGGGTTGTGGGCTCGATCCCCAGTAGCTGGTTGATGTTGATGTTTCTCTCTTCATCAATGTTTCTATCTCTCTATCCCTCTCCCTTCCTCTCTCTCAAAAAAATCAATATAAACATTTTTTTTAAAATAAAAAATAGTCTGACTCCATTTTTTCTGTATTTTGGTGTTTGACCACAGACAGCTTTTAAGCCTCTTTGCCTTGTATCTGTATCTGGACAAGCTGGTAAAAAACCTGAGTGCTTCTCTGGTAGAAGCAGGATATTACATCCACAAAAGTTCTGGCCCACATCCCAGCCCCACCTCCTGCCTACAATAAAAACTCAGCCAGACTCCTTCTCTTTTTCTCTGAAGCTATTTTAACCTGCTTGATAGGGCCGCCTGCTCCTTTCAGAGACCTCAGTTTTTTAGGGAATAAATCTTTGCGTATCCTCTTGGTGTGTTGGTGGCACTATCTGTGTCTCTGAACCAAATTTTGGGTGAGGGGCCCTTCTGCATTTGTAGTGATCATAGAAGTTTCTTTGAGTATAGGATGCCTTGTTTTGCTTGCAACACCTACTATTAGCCAGAGACCCATTTTGAAAAGTCACATTTTTTGAGTTATCTCTTCAAAGACCTAGCATTGCTTATGCCATAGGTAGATTGCATTTCTATAATTCTCTCTCTCTGGCAACAAATCAATATATGTTTCACCACAGCACTTATTTTCCAGAGTCTTAGCTATTGCATCATGCCTAAGCAAGGAGACTTGGACCCTTTGATGGAGCTATATTACATTATATGCAGTGAAAAATCCCTTTCTTGTCACGTTTATGTGGTTGATGGCAACACAGGGATATTTTGCCATGTCCTATTAACCAAGAGAAAGCAAGTCCATTGCAAAGTAGGGACTTACCACTTCTTCAATTCTAGTTGCCTCAACGTTTGCCAAGGTACTCAATTTTTAGGTCAGTGTAGGGTCCCACATAGACTTTTATAGGTGTGTATGAAGGCAAATGGCATCCCAAGAAACATGATTCCATGGTCCCATTAATGTACGTGACTTCCCAAGCTTAAAATGGGCCGTGTTTATTTTCTCCTTCACTTGTCCACAATTTCTCCCATTTAATTTAGATTGTTCAATTACCATTAATTCCAGGCAATCTATTGTTTAATTGGATGGATTTCAATTGCAAATTAAGACTGCTGATTTCAACTGAGGAAGCTAATTTAAACCTGACAACAGGTTTGTTTTAAAAAATTTTTTCGGGAAAATGGTATGAGAGAATAGAGACTAACACAGACATTTGTTTGTATATTAAGGTGTGACTTGTTTGTTTAATTAGAGCAATACCATAGTTTTTTACTAACTAACTTTCTAAATTGCGCAAATAACTAGCATCATGGCTCCTCATGTGGAAAATATATATATAAAAGCTGAAGTGACCGACCATTCGACCGTTAGCTATGATGTGCACTGACCACCAGGGGGCAGATGCTCAATGCACAGGCATGGAAACATGGAACAGACTGATGGATCTCAGAGGGAAGGGGGGTAGGGGGAGGGTGGGAAGAGATTAACCAAAGATCTTATATGCATACTAGAGACCTGGTTCATGGATTCATGCATTGGTGGGATCCCTCAGCCTGGCCTGCAGGGATTGGGCTGAAACCTGCAGTTTGACATCCCCCGAGGGGTCCCGGATTGCAAGTGGGTGTATTTGTCATAAAAGGCTTACCCACCCATTTAACAATTCCAGAACAGTTTCTTTCTATTTACCCAGAGTCTGGCCTTTTAACAATCTCCATCCTATAATCATTCTAAACAAAAATAAAGGTGAAGATGAGCTTATATGATTAAATAGGTGGTACTGTGTATAGCATAAGATGAAAAAAGAGTGAAGAAGGTACTTTCTCAGCCTTACTAAAGGAAGCTCTATGAAATGTTGAGTTATACAATAGCTCTCAGGAAATATGAAGGGCAACTCCAAGGCTAGTATGAGCCTATCATCAGATTCTGGCATATAATTTTTAGAAGGTAAAGAGAGAAAACTCTTCCATTTGAATAATATATAATATTTTACCCATGATCCTTTTTACATAATGGATAAATGTATTTTAAAACCAGAATGTTAAACCAATTCTGGAAGCTTCCTAATAAGGAGATGACAGTACCAAAAAAGATTATAAATCAAGACATTATTTTTTTAATAAAAAATTACACTGATCTGGCTGGTGTGGCTCAATAGTTGAGCATCAACCCATGAACCAGGAGGTCATGATTTGGGCTCCATCCCCAGTAGGGTGCATGCTGGAGGCAGCCAATCAATGTTTCTCTCTCATCAATGTTTCCTTCTCTCTGTCCCTCTCCCTTCCTCTCTCTAAAAATCAATAAAAACATTTTTTTTAAAAAAAAATGACAGTGACCAAAACTTACTGAGGTATTTAACATTTGCTGGTTGCTCCATCAGTGTTTAGAAAATGTGCATATGCACAGTAGAATATAAAAGAAAATATTAATGAAGATTCAGAATTTTTGAGGCACCACCTAGTGATAAGAAAGAAGGATATAAAAGAATCTCAAGGTCTGAGAATTTTCAAAAGCAGGAATAGAATGCCTTGGGAGGAAAGCTTTATGTAGATAAATCTGTGGACTCAAAGTGAGTAATTCATGGTTGTTTTATTTCTCACACACTGGTGACAGCCATTGTCTATGCTGTGGCTTCTGGGAGGTTTATTTATAATGTAGCAACCACAATGAATGGTTTCCAAACAGGAGTGATGGCAAAATGGGGCATTATTATATTCCAAGTAAACATTGTTAATGTATGATGACAAATGAACACAAAAGACAGTCGGTTTTCATAATGCTTATTATCACCAAATAGGAGTAGTAGACATCATAATGGAGATTACTTAAGGATGAATGGCATTTCAATTTCATTCCTTATTCTGCCCAGTCTGGGTATTAGAATCTCTATTACATTACTTAGAAAGGATGAGCCTACTAGCTAGTTATCAATTTCTTACAATTCCTGAATAACATTTTATAAGGATAATAATTGATTGGCTGAAATTGGCTACCTTATACTGTAAAATGGAAATTATAAATATTTTATTCTATAATAAACTTTAAAGACTTTAGAAAAAAGTAGAACTATTATTTATTATTGTTGTGATATAAGATTTTAATTCATTTATACAAAATGATTGGTGAAAATTAATTAACATGGATGACTAAGGGAAAATGCAATTTTTCTTATGCTGTGAAATTTATATTATTCATTCACTCTATCATTAATATTCTTCATAATACATGGATAATACCCAATATATTTTTTTGAGATTTTAAATTTTACAGGGCGTTTCTTTTTAAAAAAATTTGTATTGAATTTATTGGGTTGTCATTGGTTAATAAAATTATATAGGTTTCAGGTATACAGTTCTGTAATACATCATGTATATATTGTACTATGCTGTTCCTTTCTTGTTACAGAGTTATTCTTATTATATACAGGAAACATTTAATGTTGGGCTTTTGAACCTGCTCAAGACTCACCTCAACTGCAAACATTGTGTTAGAAATTTTAGAGATATTCCAAATCTAAGAGGTCTACCTTTTTCAAAAGACTACGACACATCCTATTTTCTAGGATTTTTTTTTAATTTATGGGTGCAGTCTCTATGTTTTCTGAGCCATTCCTGATCTGCAATATCATCATTCTCCCACGCAGGGTGGAGGGTGGTTTCTATTGCTCTCATATACAAGGATTTACCTCCTATGGTCAGAGAGGAAGAGGGTTCCCGTATTACACCTTCACTTGAAACCATGGGTACTTTCTGTACAACACTATCAAAAATCATTTTTTAACTTAACCACTTACATACTTTCATATGGACTGCATTTAGTATATACCTGAGAATTTCCAAAAGAAAATTCTTATAAAATTACAGTCCTACAGCTGAATCCAGTGCTTTAAAAGTCCACAAATGCACAGTGAGCATGAAAGCTGGGCATCTTCCCTTCTACTTAACCACACCAAGATAGAGACCTCAAGACTGCACATTCTTCATAAAAGCTGGATTTGGATTAATAGCCATTTCTCCAGCAAAATGGGTTTATTTGGAAACAACAAAGAATTGCAGTTCAGGACATGAGGTCTAATGGGTCCCATACAAGTCCAGAGAAACAAAGGAGAGCCATGCTCTTTTTTATAAGGACTTGAGGGGGCGATTGTAAACAAAGAGTCCATTGGAGAAAATTGAAAGCTTAAAGTATAGTGACTTTTTATTGGCTGTGTTATGGCAGTCCCCCATTGGCTGAGCTGTTACTGAGTGAGGAGGAATCTGTTCTTCCTTCTGCCAAGTGGTAAAGTAGTATCACTGCCTGTGGGAGATGCAAGGTATGTCAGTTTCTGTTGGGGTCAGTAGCATGCTTTGAATGACACATGTGTGAGCGTTCCTTCTTGTAGCCCCCCAACTCCCTTTTTCAATTAGTTGCTGTTTATTAAATTTCATCGAAAGAGTAAGAGAAATCATGCGCTTAATTCACATATGGCTTGGCTGGGGTATACTGGTGTGACCTGAAAATTGATTGATACTGAACTACTGTCCCACAGGTGGAAGATGAGAAGAAATCCTCATAGTGGGCAGAACTGTGGGTGGATCATAGAGTCCAACACAATAACTATTGGCAATGTGAATTAGTTTTTTCTGCCTTTCAGACAGGAAACAGAATCCTGAGTTATTTGCCCATTAACAGCTACCCATATACCCATCAAGTCTTCAGAGGAAACTGGGAAGAAAATGTTCTGGTGCACTCTGTGATTATCTGTATTTTATGGTTACTAAACACTTTACCGATTAATTTGAAGTTTATTTTTCCGAGATTGCTAATTAAAAATCCCATGCTTTAATTCTTAAATCACTAATTCTAATCTTGGAAAGGGAGGAATTTAAAAAATTATTTTTAAACAGAATGCTTTTTTTTTTTTAAATTTAAAGCTGCATATGTAAACCTAAGTTTCCTGTTGGGTTTTAAAAAGTCATGATTCTGGTGCAGCTATTGGATGGGTCTCTATGTTGATAAATGATACTATGCCATCATTCAAACCTCTATCAAACCTTACTTGAATATCTAATGGAAAAAAAGGACAGGTTCTCCAGATGAATATGATAGAGTATGGTGCTTTGGTTAACTGAGTTTATACTGTGGGGAGACAGACCTGGTTGACTAGAAACACTAATAGATAGAAGCATAATTATCACAGAAAACCTATAAAATTTGAAATGAGTTGATCTTTATATTGCTGCTCCTGCATAGCCAGTAAAAAACACTCCATTTTACCAGAGGAATATAAAATAGAGCCATCTGGGTTATTGGAGAAAAGAGCATTCAAGTGACTTAGATGAGCCAACCCTTATTTTCCAAGGGAATAACTCCAACCCTCCAGCTAAAAAGGATATCAATTTAGAACTCAGTTTGATGTAAAGGGCAAGAGAAGACTGAGATAATTAATTGGCATCTGACCATGTTTAAAGAGTGGGAAGGTTTGGGGTGGAAAACAATCTCAGAAAATTATATTATAATTATGAGAAGAAAACAGGGTCTATCTCATTGCCTGCAGGGAGTAAGAAATAAAGAGTCAGTATAACTTTATGAGGTGCTCAGGGTCTGCAAAGCATTGCTGTTGTCATCGGTTGGGGAAAAAGTGAGGTATCTCATGCAATTTGTTGTATGAGATACCTATAATAGGTGTAAAGCCATATATTTGTTTCCAAAAAAATAAAACAAAATCTCTCTGATAGATTGTTTGCAAAAATAGCCACACTCATTTTACCTTCTATGTCCAAGCCTTTTTACAATGTAAGTGTTCTCTCATCAGGAATGAGCCCCTGTTCTCTGCCATTTGAGTCTGGGATGGTTATGTCTTGATTTGTTTAAAACAAGGTAGCAGATGTGTCATCATGCTAGTTAACCTCATGAGTCCTTGTAAACCTCTGCTTACTCTCCTTGGTTCCTCACTATGCCGTAAGAAGCAGGTCTTGACGAAATGTTCTAGTCTAGAGGATTAAAGACTGTCAGATTCCAGTGTTCACTTTTGCATGAGCACGCTCACCCAATATCAAAATAGTGAGAGCCAATTCCCAGATAACCATGTATACACTAGAGGCCCGATGCATGAAGATTCTTGCAATAATGGGCCTTCCTTCCCCTGGCTGCCAGCATCACCTTTACTCCGGCCAGAGCCGTCTTTCCACCTTCCCACACTGCCCAGAGGCCTGGAGTGGCTGGGGTGGTGCGTCCCACCCTTGGCCACTCAGCACCTGTGCATGCATATTAACCCACCATCTTTGTTGGGTTAATTTACATACTCACTCCTGATTGGCTGGTGGGCATCACGAAGGTTCGGTCAATTTGCATCTTTCTTTTTTATTAGTGTAGATGAGTGCATTGACACAAGCTGGTCCTTCATACTGCCTTAGACCAAAAGAAATGCCTCACTGACCTGCAAACAGTGAGCTAATAAATAGTTAGTGTAATAACCTGTTAAATAGTTTTTTGGTGTATTATACCACAGAAACTACTAATCAGACATTGAACATGAGAAATTATAAAGTATAACCCAAAATTTTAACAAAAGGCATTAAATATTTAAAATAATGTTTTTGAGTTCAGAAAGGAAGTGTTGCAGAAATTAGCAGGAGGCAGGAGGACAAACAACCAGGCACTAGTAAGATTCAGAAAAGGCACTTTATTTCAGGAGCACCGGTGCTGGCTGGCTCAAGGGAATCGGTTCCGAAAGCTGAGCAGTCTGATGCAGTGGGGGTCTGCTTATATAACCCTAAGTTCTTTGTCTCTTAGCCTCCCGGCTTTTTCCCAGCTTTTGCAGTCCTTATGAAGGTTGTAAGGGCAAAGTGAGATTACAACCAATGGCCCTGGCTGGAGCCAGCAGTCAACCCCCTGTGGGGGCTGTGCATGATTTATGGCCTCTGTAAGTTAAGTATTTAGGGAAACAGGTTTTGCAAGGCTAGGGCACAAGCAGGAAGGGGGTTGGGGCTTAATTATAGGTTAGCATATGCTTCAGAATGCACACTCAGGCTGCTAGTCCAAGTTGCCTTCACAGAAGGGAGAGGGAGAGAGAGATAGAAACATCAATGATGAGAGAAAATCATTGATCGACTGCTTCCTGCATGCTCCAAACTGGGGATCAAGCCCGCACCTGGGCATATGCCCTGACCAGGAATCCCACGGTGACCTCCTGTTCATAGGTCCATGCTCAAGCACTGAGCCAAGCCTGCCAGGCCAAATATTTTAATTAATTTCAAAGAGATATCACAGATGTGATAAAGAATTTAGAAATGGGGAAATAATGTGGATTACCAACGTGGGTCCAATTTAAGCACCTAGGTCCCTATAAGAGGAGGGCAAGAAAGTCAAAGAGAAGAGGCAGAGGGGCAGTGAAGCAGAACTTGATGGAATGTGCTTTAACTATAAAGGGGTTGTGAGCCACGGAATGCAGGCTACTACTGAAAGCTGAACAGGCAAGGAAATGAATTTTATCCTAGAACCTGACAAGGGACACAACTTGACAGGCACCTTGATTTTACACACTAAGGCCCATTTCACATTTCTGACCTTTAGAAGGGTAAAATAATACGTGGTGTCTTCAGTCACTGAGTTGGTGGTAATTTGTTACAGCAGAAACAGGAAACGAATACATCCCAGACATGAAAAGATAATAACCCAAGCAGAAGAAAAAAAGAAAAAGATAACCACACAAAGGTACATCATAATTAAATTGTGGATAACCTGCTTTAAGACACAAAACAAACAACCAAATAAAAATATTAGGAATAGTTAGAGAAAAAAGCATACTATGTACAAGGGAATACATATAAGCTTTATAGTATATTTATTTCCATAAAGTAAGAAAGCCAGAATACATATAATAAAATGATAGCTTTAAAGTACTTATAAAAAATTTCTAAAAAGCTCAACCTAGAATCTATAACCAGTGAAAATAAAAAAAATAAAAATTTTAGACAAACTAAAGCTGAATTTCTTGCTACAAAATTACTATAAATTAAATTTTAATAGAAGTTCTAAAGACAGATAGAAAATTCTAATTGAAAATTTGAATCTACATAAGAATAAAGAACAATAGAAATAATTTATATATGAGTGAATATGTCTTTTTTCACTTTAAATATTTCTTAACCTTTTCAAATAAAAAATAAACAATTACCTACCATTCTTTAAAAGAGCCTTGATTTCTTTCATTTCTAATTGTAGTGTTTAGACTTTTCATGACTTCATTTCACTGAACCTTCTTGCTATTTTTCTATTTGTCCCATTGGGTTTTTTGCTTTTGCTTTTCTCCTCCTTTATTTACCTCCCCTCCCTCATTTAATAGTGTAGCTTTTGTATTCCATTTTATTTCCACTAGTGGTAAAAGCTATAGCTCTTGATTGCTCTAGGGTTTAAACTACGTATCTTTAACTTGCCTCAGTTTACCTTCCAATAACATCTTATCTCTTCAAAGTAGCTGCTGTCAGTATACTTGCATTTCACCCTCCCATCTTCTGCGATGTCATTGTTATACATTAAATACATAAAGAAGTTGTTTGCATTTTGTTTTTGGACTAACACGTACTCTGCAAAATCAGTAAGTATATCAGTCACCTCTAACTGAGCACTTGACAAGTTTTACTCTGGCCAATGCATGTATGTAAGAATAATAAATCATAATTGTAAAAATTTAGAGAAAGAAATGCTAATATTGCTTGGTTAGGTAAAATTATTTCATCAGAATACATCTAAAATATCAAATAGACATAAAATTATTTTTCAGTGTTTCCCCATAAGCAAAGTTATTAAATTCCCTTCAGTAATATTTTTCCATATTAAATCTCAAAATACTAACTTTAAGAATGTAAGGGTTGTGCTAATAATGATTAAAGATGCAGTTAAATTTGTGATAAATGCTTCAAGACAATAAAGCTAAAAAAAGAATCTAAACAGCACTGAATTGCACAAATGTTTGGGAAATCTCAGAATTAAGTATAGATCATCATCCCATAGTAACCTTTGATAGTTCTCATTAAAACTCAAGCAATTGAATCTGTTAGAGGCCTCCAGAGAGAGATTATGTGCAAATGCAGAAATTAAAAAATGAATATTGAATGATCCTATTGTGAAATTAAGGCCATTCAATTCTGTTAATGGTGGTAGAGTATCAGATCTATGTTTTTCATCTGTTCCTCTAAAAAGAAAATGAAAGTTTACATCTAATTTACATATTTAATAAAATATAATTCAAGTAATTCCTACTTTGCATCATAATTAGCATTAGGATTTTTATATACTATTATATATAATGTAAATATACACATATACTACTATCCTATATAATAAAGAGCTAATATGCAAATGGTCCTCACATCCTCACACCAGGGCCAGGGACCTGAGGCCGTGCCCCCCCTCCGCCCTGACGCTGGTGCTGGTGGATCTGAGGCCGCACCCCTCCCACCCCCCGCCCAGCAGGGCAGGGCTTGATGGGGGACCTGAGGCTGCGCCCCCTGCCCTGTGGGGCTTGATGGGGATGAGGCCGGCTGAGTCTGGGTATTGCATGATTTTGAGGCATGCACAGGTGGGCAGGGACTTGACTCTGGGTCCTGCAGCGTGCCACAGACTCTGACAGAAGGGATATTTTCATATACATTTTACTAATTTTCTTTCATCTCTGATACTTCTATTATTGAGAAAGGGCAAATAGCAATATTAAAATATTTTCTCCAATTAATTCCCTTTTAATGTGCATGAATTTTGTGCACTGTGCCACTAGTATTACATATATATGTATATATATTCTCACATATACATACACACATATAAAAATGTCACATTTGGGGGTACCACACTTATCAACTTAAGTTTATAAGGTAGTTACATTCAACTTATTAACCTCTCTCTTAGAATAACCTGGGTAAGATAAGATTTCTCATTTTAGGTCACAGATGTACATACTATCAAAATAAGTATGCCACTCTACTTGAAAAAAAAGTTATTTCTAGAATAAGGAGAAGAAAATCTGTTTTTCTCATAATACACTTTTAGAGTTTCAGAGAAAATCCTATCTAATAAAAGAGAAACATGCAAATTGACCATACCTCCGCTATGCCCACAAGCCATCCCCACCAGCCAATCAGGAGCGAGTATGCAAATCAACCCAACCAAGATGGCGGTTAATTTGCATATCCAGGTGCAGAGCGAAGACTGAAGACATTGTAGAAGGAAGCCAAGCACTGCAGAAGGGAGCGAAGCTGCGGAGAAGCAAGCAAGCACGGTGGCAGAGAAGGGAGGGAAGCAGGCGGGGCGGCGGAGATGGGAGGGAAGCAGGCAGGGTGGCAGAGACTAGGAAGCCCTATTCTTGCAGGAATCTTCCTGCAACGGGCCTCTAGTTAAATATAAGAAGGCATCTTATTATCCAATTCTATCCAATGTTTCTTTTTTTTTTCTTTAGCTGTGAATGACAATAAAACACAATGACAATAGAAGCAGCCCCGCCTGCTTCCCTCCAAATAATTGTGCTAGTTAGTGAGAGACCTCAAATTACAACCCAGGCTAATCAAGATCATATTCCTCAAAGCCACACAACTACACTTATTACTCACTTTGCTTTAAAGGCAGGTCAGGAATCCCATTTCATCCCAGAAAAAGAAAAATTGGTCCTGCATTGAGGGAAACAGCTTCTCATGACATCCCTTTGGTGCTCTGTATTACTTTGTTAATAGGCAGCCCCAGGTATTGCGTTAAACACTGGAGTTAAAGAGAAGGAAGGAAGTTGCCCCCTCATCTCAGGAGAGACGGAAGCATCACCAACGGTGTATGTACCAGTGGGGCAGGACACAGCACTGAGGAAGTGCATTGGTTTGGGAGTCACTGGGACCAGGAGGTCAGGGAAAAAAGCCTCACTCGAGGAGATAGTACCTGAACTGTGTCTTATACTGTCTGTGGGCACTGTCCAGAACACAAGAGAAGCAGGAAGTCAAGACAGAAGAAATCCGCAAGAACATTTTGTAAAGATCACCCTGTATTTGAAAGTTTTATCCTAAAACGAAAGCTCTTACTATACTAGGATCTTTTTTTAAAATGTATTTTTATTGCCTTAACCGGTTTGGCTCAGTGGATAGAGTGTCGGCCTGCGGACTGAAGGGTCCCAGGTTTGATTCCGGTCAAGGGCATGTACCTTGGTTGCGGGCACATCCCCAGTAGGAGGTGTGCAGGAGGCAGCTGATCGATGTTTCTCTCTCATCGAAGTTTCTAGCTCTCTATCCCTCTCCCTTCCTCTCTGTAAAAAATCAATAAAATATATTTTTTTAAAAATGTATTTTTATTGATTTCAGAGAAGAAATTCTCTGACTAGGAATCCAACTCTGACCTCCTGGTTCATAGGTCAAAGCTCAATCACTGAGCCACACAGGCCAGGCCTTTTTTTTTTTTGCCATAGTATTTTAATTATTGGGTTCACTAGTAAAGAATGGTGCAAGTTAGGTGAGGGTTCTACTTTTGCAGGTTGTAATTAGTAAAGAGACATGGTTTGGACACTGGCCGCAGTGTTGTCTCCTGGCTCAAATCTCAGGGTGAAATTTCAGCCATGAGGCATCCTGCACTAGGCTTTCTACTTCTTGGCAACACTATAGGCATGAGCTGCAAAAAAGCAGAGAACACCTTCAACACTGCCAGGTAATTACCATACGAGTAAAAGCAGCTCATATTTTAGGGCCAAATTATTCCTATTATAGCGAAGTCTCTTTATGAATTCATTATGTGAATTTCAGCTTTCAAAGCAAGTTTTATGAAAATGAAATGTTTATTTTTCTTTCTACGTGGAGGCATTTGGGTTGTCATGAGCCATCTCTTCCTTTGTTGCATTTTTGATGATGCTTAGTTTGGGGAATGCAATTTCAGATCCACAGTATGTGTAATCATATTCATGGGTAATGGTAAAACATCAGTCAGGCTTCAGGCCGAAAGCAATCTATAATAATAAAAGTATAAAATGCTAATTAGACTGGACAGCCAAACGACTTTCCAGACGTCATTCCGGACATCCTTCTGGGCAAAGCTGTGGTGGCGGAGGCCGAGGCAGAGGCCGTTAGGGGTGATCAGGCAGGCAGGCAAGTGGTTAGGGGCAATCAGGCAGGCAGGTAGTGGGGTTAGGGGTGATCAAGCAGGCAGACAGAGGGGTTAGGGGCGATGAGGCAGGTAGGTAGAGTGCTTAGGGGTGATCAGGCAGGCAGGTGAGCGGTTAGAAGCCAGCAGTCCTGGATTGTGAGAGGGATGTCCAAGGGGTCCCAGATTGCGAGAGGGTGCAGGCCAGGCTGAGTGGATCCCCTCTCCCCATACACAAATTTCGTGCACCGGACCTCTAGTCACTGAGATAAAATAGAAATCCAAAGCTTTGTATGTCAGCCCCACTGTCGCCTCTTCCCCCCGCCTCAGCACCCAAAGCCCATACCTCCCTCTCCACCACACCTTGAGCTGTTCTGCCTGTGCACTAAGTTATTTAGGCCACCTGCCTAAATACCAGGGCCAGTGGGCAGTCAGATGATCAGCATATCAAAAGATCCCACTGTAACATGCTAGTAGGGCTATAAGTGTGTCTGTTCTTTTATTCAATTATGCAAACACAGCATTTACGGTAGTGTTAGTCACTGGCATAGATACAAAGTGTTTTTTGTCATGTTCTAAGGTGGCAGTTATTCCTTTTCCCCACTCAAATGTCTCCAGAGGGATGTTTAGACTTTTTTGGTTCATTTCTTTCTACTTCTCCTATTTTTTGTGTGTCTAAGGATTCTCTGTGTCTCCACACTATGAACTCCTTAGGACGCTCAGCCTCAAGGGTTGGGAAACTTTCCTATAAGGGGCCATCGAGCCAATACTATTTTAGAGTTTGTGTTTCTGCCATTGAAATATGCAATGCATAAGCAAGTGGGTATGTCTGTGTTCTAATAAAACTTTATTTAAAAAATAGGCAGCAGGTTAGATTTTTTGATGGTTTGCTGATTCTAGCCCATATCTGGGTTTTCTGGGGCTAGACTTTGGTGTTGTGTCCACTTGCTTTGGTTTATACCAAATTACTGGAACCAGTTCAGTTCTGTGTCATAATATTGTGGCCTGTGCTACTTTGGTCTGATCTTCTCATGAACCTCCACCTAGCCTGAGCCAGCACTGAGTCTATTGCACTTCCATTCAAACTTGTTTATAATTGTGGCACAAGGAGGACATGAGCTCTGCTCTATTTGCCCTTCAATATATAGACTTAAGTGACCCTCCCTGTCCACTCAAGTCTTAGTTACTGCTTATTCCACCATCCCACCAGCCCCATTTTCTTTTTATTATTATTATTTCAATCTTTATTGTTGAACATATTACATATGTCCCCTTTGTTCCCCATTGACCCTTTCTAGATCCCCCCCCCACCTTAGGCCTTCGCCACCCTATTGTCTGTGTCCATGGGTTATGCATATATGCATACAATTCTTTAGTTGATCTCTTACCATCCACCCACCCTCTCCCACCTTCTCTCTGAGGTTCCAAAGTCTGTTCTATGCTTCTATGTCTCTGGACCTATTTTGTTGGTCAGTTTATTTTGTTTATTAGATTCCACATATAAGTGAGAGCATGTGATACTTAACCCCATTTTCTATGCAAGAGTACAAGGCAGTCTACTTGTGATATGTACTCTGAGCTCATCTATTAGTGATGCTTTCAACTGCAAAAAAAAAAAAAAGAAGAAGAATATAGTGGCTTTACCTACAAAGACTTTTAGTTAACTCATTCAGCAAGAAGTCTGGAGACAGGTGGTTCCAGGTTTGTTATACTGTCTCATAAATATACCCCAGGACCACAGGCCATTGTCATGTTTCTGTTGGTCACCTCATGGACAAAAGCAGTTGCCATAGCTCCAAGCATGCTTATAATACTACATACAACAGTAGATGTAAAGACTCTACAGTTTATGTCAGGAAGAGAAGTCCTCCAACATATTTATATGGAATACTCATTATTCAGAACTGGGTTATATGCTTACCCCTGAAGCACCCATTATTAATTAGGGACTGAACTTATCAGTTTTTGTTCAGATCAATTAGTATTTATTTCCTAGTACTAGGAAAGAGGCTTGCCTTTCCCTCGAGTAAGAGTACTTTGACCAGCTGAAGTCAGTGTAGCTGTTACTGGGTAAGAATAAGTGTGTGAGGCCCTGCTGATGTGTCTCAGTCATTGAGCATTGACCTATGAACCAGGAAGTCAAGATTCAATTCCTGGTCAGGGCACATGCCTGGGTTGCGGGCTTGATCCTCAGGAGGGATTGTACAGGAGGCAGCCGATCAATTATTTTTCTCTCATCATTGATGTTTCTATCTCTCCCTCTTTCTGCCTCTCTGAAACCAATAAAAATATATATTTTTTAAAAAGTAAAGAATGTGTGAGTTGCTTGGTGAAAAATGGTATTAGTCATATCATTGTTTGTAAGCAACAGGAACACTGAGTCCAAAGGAAAGGATAAGAAAAAATATTTCTACCATTCATTTTCAGCATGACCTTGGATGTACTGCTTAACCTTTCTCTCTGCTTGAGCTCCCTGCTGTGAAAAATGAGCTTGATAAAGCAGCATCTTACATCTCATGGAAATAGGAGGCATTGGAATATATCACTCAGCCCCAAGTACTTAATTCTGCATAGACCGGGTATAGATTGTAAAAAGTTTGATTAAAGAGTGTTCTCAAATGACACTTCTGTTGTTGCTGAAAGCTCAATAGAGGATGCTGTGTCTCGCCTGCAGCCCACTGATTTTCTAAATTACCAATTTATAAGTTCTCTTTCAGAAACACTTTGCATAATGTACCTATTGTTCTACCTTTCTTTCCTATTTTTGAACTATCAGCAGCAAAGAGACATATTTCATTTACTTCCAAAGAAGGTTAGTTGCTTCAGAGGTACAAGACTGAATGACCTTTTAGGTGTTATGTATGGAGATAATGTACAATGACAAGCCTGTTTTTTAAGTAACTTCTCTTAAAAAGAACCAAGAGGACCTTGGAAAATTCATGAGGGTAAGAGAGTGGAGAACAGGAATGGGGTGAGCTTTAAGAATCAATAGTTTCATAAGTCTGGGACTCTTCAGTATCTATTGAGATCTGCAGTGTGACAAAAAATGAATTGTTCTCACTCTTCTGTAACTCTGCAACACTGAATTAAATGTACCACTCCAAAAACAATGTAGAGTTGATGGCACTCAAGTGCAAATGACCACTTCTATGATTAGAGTGGCTGGGAGAAAGTCCTACACTCAAGGAGGCACTTAAGCTTTCATTGACAGTGGGCTTCATGAAGCCACAACAATCACTTCTGATCTTGGGATCAGTGGTTACAAATGATGAGATGCTGTTAGGATCATTTTGGCAGATTTTCTGAACTAACGTGCTAGCATATGCTGCAGGAGTCTGTCAGGTTGTTAAGTAGGCAGAGGATTTCTCCGTGATAAAGCCATTCCTGTTTGGTATCACCTCAAAGGAATAGGAGCAAATTCTCATCCTTGTAGGCAGTCCCTAATCATGGATTGAATGACCACTCATCTCAACCTTGGGCTAGGATATAGAGATAAAAGCATATATCTGTACAATCTTTGCCCTCAATTAGCTTAATATGTTCTCTTTTCTGTCTCCCAAATAAATACTTTTAAAGTGATAAGGAACACTTATCTAACCAGTATGTTGTTGAGCTGGTTCTTGGAGGATGAAGAGTTGGAAATGATGCTTAGGGAAGAAGGAATTTAACATGTCTTACATTGGACCTGGAATTGTGATGGATTTGGGAATCATGTAAAGCTGTTTGATTGGGTTTGATATGCCGAGAAAGTGGAAGAACTAGGGAGAGGCTTATCTTGAATCATATTATCAAAAACATGGTATTTTTTCCTGAAAGTAGTAGAAAATCAAATAACCTTTAATTACTTTTCATCATTGTTAGGGGATAATTTTCATTTATCTTCGTATCCATATGCACAGGGAGCATATAGTAAACTAAATAATTAGTGAGGAGAAAACATTCATTAAATGACAACATATACTATTTACTGAACATTCTAGATTGAGTTACCATCAATTCGTTTGAAAAACATGGCTCTAAATACACACAAAATTCTTAGAAGCTATGTTGTCTTCATATGGCTACTTTCAGAACATGTGGAGGACTAAAGTGTTAGATTGAAGCAAGACAAAATAGCTATTTTTATTTGCCCTTTCTTTTTAAAAAAATATATTTTTATTGATTTCAGAGAGGAGGGGAGACAGAGAGAGAGATTGAAACATCAGTAATGAGAAAGAATCATTGATCGGCTGTGTCCTGCACCCTCCCTATTGGTGATTGAGCCTATAACCTAGGCATGTGCCTGACCAGGAATTGAACATACAGACAAACAGGCAAAATATGATACACATACTTTATGGCATTTTGCTTACAGGTTTAGCATCACAATCTGAAAAAGAACTAAGAGTAAGGTAAAACAATGCCGTCGGTCTTAACAATATTGTCAGAACAGAGGATCCAACTTTCTCTCATCCCTTTCTCATAATCTGGGCCTCCTCCAAATCCAGGAAAAGAGAGCAGTCTGTAAATTCACTTTGATTTTTTTTTATAATACATTTTTATTGACTTCAGAGAGGAAGGGAGAGGGGGAGAGAGATACAAACATCGATGATGAGAGAGAATCATTGGTCGCTGACTCCTGCATGCCCCACACTGGGGATTGAGCCTGCAACCTAGGCATGTGCCCCGACTGGGAATCAAACTGTGACCTCCTAATTCATAGGTCGATGCTCAGCCACTGAGCAACACAGGCCGGGCTCAGTTCACTGTAGTTTAATGCATATTTTATTGACCACATCTCCGAGTTAGTCACAAGTCTAGCTGTTTCAAATGATATGAGCTTCACATTGTGAATCAACTATAAGAGTTTTCTTTCTCTTGAAGATTTTTTCTTCCCCCTGCACTCCATAATACCTTTACTTATCTTTAATACGTTCCTCAGATGCCCTTTCTCTATGAAGGATTCCCAGAGACCTCAGAGCAGGTTCCTCAGGTTCTTTGCATTGAACCCGAACCACACCATTCTATTCTCCCACACACAGGTCACACACTACTGTGGTTTATTCCTTATGCATCTTTGAGGAGGCATGGAGCTTCTTGAACACACACTCAAGAAACACTTGCAAGTTTACTACTACATGTTGTAATTTATGCAGGGCCAAATATTGGGAAAAGAAATAATGATGAATTGTCAGGTTCAAAGCACATAAATAAGGTCAGAAATGGGTGCTGCTTGGAGCCTCCAGACCCTCTGGTACCACTACTTTGCACAGAATCTCTCGCTGTAGCCTTGACTTTGGCTCCCGTATTTTGCCACTAGGAAGCTTGGATAAGCCTTCATCCTAGTCCTCAATGCCCCTGAATGAAAAGGGTTGGAGAGAGGGAAGGGAAGTTACACTTACTAGTAAGGTTTTGAATCTCAGTGACTTAGGAAATAATTTACTTTGCCTCTCACCATGGTACAAATGAGAAAATGGAGAATCATGTAGTTAAGTTACTTTTATAGTAGAAGTAACATCTGAGATATTATATCTGATTCGTTACTACTATTGTCTTAATTCCTCATCTTTGATCTCTGCCAAAGCTCTGCCATCCTGCCCCTCCTTTGGATGACTCAGCCACAACACAGAATTCCCTAGGGCTCTCCATATACGCCTGGCTCCTCTGTACTCTAATTTACTTTTGAGCAGATTATAGATGAAAGCCGTTTCCTCCCCTTCCCATTACGTGGCATAGCACCTGTACTTGGAGCAGGATTAATGCCTTCAGTCCAAAGAAGACAGAAATTAAGGCTTAGTCTACTCCTTGATATATTTCAATACATGAATGCAAAAAAAAATTAGATTCTCTAAAAAGAGTTAGCTGGTACAAATTACAGCATTATTAGTATAAACCTATCTAGGGGGGGAAAGTGATCATGAGGTTGGGACAATGCCTTTGACTTCTTACTTTGCTTTAAAAGGTATAATATATAATTTCTGACAGTGCTATTTTTTCTTTAAACTAATGATTCTGCTTTGTTATTTTTACAAAGCACTTAGCTACTACTTTCTCTAAGAAAAGGCTCTTTTATCTTTATCTCAATAGAAAATGCTTCCTGGCTTTCCCCAAACCACTATGACTCCTAATATGGCATTGTTCTTCAATCAATCCCACAGGTACCTATTACAGAGTCAGAAGAATCTATTTTGAAAGAACCCATAGGAATTTTCTTGTTCTCCATTGTAGGGAAGTGGAAAAAAAACCTCACAATTACCCTAACTAACTCCATAACATTTATAATGCAATATTTGGAAATAATTTATTGAATGCTAACCATGTATCCATTCATTTAAAAATATTTATTGGACTCCTATGCTCTATATGTTTTAAATGTGAATCTACTAATATGAATCAAACATGAAGTTGATTTTATCCACAAATTATAGATAGAAAGAATCAAGCCATGAGAGGAGGTCCAGAGTTGGAAAATTTATTCAAAATGATAGAAAATTTTTATAGACGCCATATAAGACGCCATATAAGAAGGTATTATGATCTTAGGGAATTATTGAGATACACTTTGGTTCCATGCAGACATTTTCCAGAGAGAAATAATGCCTGCTAAAGATCTATCTATCTATCTATCTATCTACCTTTCATCTATCTCACAGTTTATAAATCATAGGACTTTAATCACAGGGCTGTCATTACCACTTGCCTATAGAAAATTTGAGTAATTTATATGTAAAACATAGTTTTTTCATGTAAAATAAGAATAATAATAGATCAAATATACTCACAAAATTCTGAGGATTGACTGTAATTACACACACACACACATACACACACACGCATACTCAATTACAGTGGTCACTTCAGTGCCTGCCATTTGATAAATACATGCTGCCTTAGCTATCACCATCTCTGTTTTCTTTCAGTTGATGGACCAAAAAATGGGCTTGGTCTTAAAAGTTTTAGAATTCCAAAATCAGAAAGGTTTATAGCATTGACTTAGTAAAAGACTTTAGAACATAAGCTATATAAGCGATGGCCATTGTTATGACTCTGATGGGCTGATGGAATAGTATGCAATAAAAAATGCTACAAATGTCATGAGAATACAAACAATCTGGAAAGATGGGTAAATAACCTTATTTTGTAAAATTGTACCTGCAAAATATAGATAGGTTGCAGAATAAACTTACATTTGTTCAACTGTTTGTGTCTTTTGAAGATTTTCATCTCAGTCTTAGAGAGGGACTCATGATAGGTTTCTTCATCAGGAAATTTGAATGAAAGTGAGAGAATATGAGGTGGGATGTAGAAGCTGAAAGCTCCAGATGCAGCTTTGTGTAATGAATCAAGGCTTGTGCACTAAAAGATGAACAGCCACTGTGGGAGAGTATTGGTTTTCTCACTATGCTCTTTGCCAAGTTGTTAAATCTCCCTTAATTTCTAGGCCCTCGTCAGAGAAATTAGAATGATGATAAGATTTTTCTCTCAATGTGTGTGGGTGTGTGTGTGTGTGCAAGCATGCACATGCACTTAAGTCATTGTCTGGCCAGTAATGTTCAATAAATGCCCATCACCAAAGGGTTGAGGGTTCAATTCCCAGTCAAGTGCATGTACCTGAGTTGTGGTTCCCTCCCTGCCCCAGGTCAGGGCATGTAAGGGAGGCAACCAGTCAATGTAAGACACATCCATGTCTCTCTCTCTCTCTCTCTCTCTCTCTCTCTCTCTCTCTCTCTCTCTCTCTCTCTCTCTTTCCTTCTCTCTCTGTCTCTCTCTCTGTCTCTCTGTCTCCCTCTCTCTCCTCCCCCCTCCCTCTCTTCCACTCTGTCTGAAAAGTAATGGAAAAAAATGTCTCCTGGTGGAGATTAACAAAAAGAAATAAATAAATGTACATCATGTGAGTCATGCTGTAGCTCCTGATAAGTGGAATTTTGACTTTCAGAGCTCACAAAACCCTTCTCCAATGTAATTTACCTCTATCAGTGACCTATGCAGATTCACCTCAGTCCCTAAGCCCTTGTTCTGACGACCTACCATGGTGGACTTCTGTAGCTGACTCCAACGACAGGTCCTCAGGCAGCAGTCCTGCCTGGTTTTCCAGTCCAACACAGTTCACCTAAGAGTCCAGCTTCCAATTTGGCAAGACACTCTGTCCATACCTCAGTTTCCTCATCGTTAAGATGTGACTAAACTAGCATCCACCTCTAAGACATAGACGAGCTCTATCCATCTCCTTGAATGATGGTATGGACTGAAATATGTCCCCTTAGAATTCACATGTGACTGTATTTGGAAATTGGGCCTTTGAATTGGTAATTAAGGTGAAATGAGGTCATAAGGATTTGGTATTACTCCAATATGATTTGGTGTCTTTATCAGAAGAGAAAGGGACACCAGACACACACACACACACACACACAGACACACACACACACACACACACACACACACAGGAAAGGCCATTTGAGGACACAACAAAATGTGGCCATCTGCAAGTCAAGGAGAGGTCTCAAGAGAAATCAAATCTGCCAACACCTTAATCTTGGACTTCCAGCCTCCAGAGCTGTGAGAAAGTACATTTCTGTTGTTAAAGCCACTCAGTTTATGGTTTGATATTTTATATGGCAGCCCTGGGAGACTACTGCAGGTGATTATGAGAATCAAAGAGGTGATGCATATATAGCACCGTGCCTGACACAATGCAATTGATGTGTCCTTCATAGGAATCTTCCACTCATACATGGTGAAAAATAAACAACCAGAAATTAATGCTCCACATAGAGGTTTTGTAGAAAAAGTGGACACATTGTGACAAAAGGATGCAAAGATCCAAGAACTATATTCAAGGAGATAGTTTACATCAGCCAGAGAGGAGAATCCAGGATGATAGCTGATAATCTCAGGAATCTTGGGTATTTAAGTATGAAAATTGGATGAATGGAAAGGGTATGTTCATGGCCTTTCCTGCTTATATGCAGAATAAATATTTGAGGTGCTTCTTCATCTTTCAGTGTAAAATAAATATTTTAGTAACACTTCTGAATGCTATTTTCCCACTCACTGGGATTAAAAAGTCATTTCCTTCAGGATATCTAAGGAGACTCTGAGTATTTATAATCTTGGAGGTATTCCCAACTCTCCACAGGGGAAAGATATGCTCTCACAGTGTCATATCTAAGAATCAGCTCAGTGTGAAGCTGAGGACAATATCCAGCTCCACAAGGACCCTATCGGATGCCAGTGGAGACTGAAAAGAGGACCAAACACCCAGCCACAGCTGGTAAGAACAGAGTCACCACAGGCCAACTCTTCATCTGTGCTGGTTGTAATTATAGCACATTTAGCAGGCCAGAATAGCAGACTAAAAATATAATGTGAAGATGGAGCCAGTATCATTGACCTCCACGGGAAGGGAAATGGAACTGGCCTCTCAATGCATGTGATGAAGCCAGCCTTGCACTTAGCACCCTAGGGGCGCCAGCAAGGCTGTGTTTAAGCGATTTCCTATGCACCATTTCAGAAGTTCCATCACCATCCCTTCTGCCACCCTTTATCACCACCCATGTTCCAATCTTAGGGGCTCTAGGAAGATAATGTGGTAGTAAAAAAGACCAGCACTTCTGAAAGTTGTGTCCAAGTCTTAGTTCTTTTACCAACTAAATGCAAAATATCTTGGGTAAGTTAAACTACCTGATCTCAATTTCCACTTCTTCTTTCCCCCCATAAGTTTACTCTGAGATCCAATGAAGAAATACTTAATTTCATTTTTCGAAGATTTAATGTATATAGTTAATCCTCACCTGAGGATGTTTGTTGATTTGAGAGAGAGAAACATCTATCAGTTGCCTCCCTTACATGCCTTGCCTGGGGATAGAACCCACAATCTTTCAGTGTATGGGGACGATGCTCCAACCCACCAAGCCACACTGGCCAGGGCTAAGATTTAATATTTTAAAAGTAAGTTATTTTTAATAGCTAAAATATTAAGATTGTTCTAGATTTTATTTAACACATTTAGGAAGGTTCAGATTAACAGCCCAAAATATTTCCTTTATAAGAGCTCTATTGGCATGTGTCAATAATCATTGTGTGGGCACAGCCTCCTCTCACATTTCTTCTCTCAGACATGTGCATATATCTCTCCCTCAACCTACATCTCAAAAAACTTTTTAAAAGGTTCTTCTATCTCACACCATTAACCATCACAGTATGCATTTTAATATGGCCTGGTTGCACTCTCCAAAATTAATGTCTGACACCAGCAATAACCAAAGTGTCAATCTCTGTTAACAGTCTATGCCTTGGCAGATTTTTGTCAATCCATTTATAATGTGTGTAATTGATAGCAACAGAGAGAGGCCACTGCCATTAATTCACTGCAGATCACTGACAATTATTAAGGATGATGGTTGTGGCTTTTTATCTCTTGTCAATCACACTTCTAGTAATTCAAAATTAGTTGTATTAGATAAGAAAAACAACACAATATAAAGTTCTAGAGGTTGATTCATATTTAGCTCAAAGGAACTTTGATTATTTGCTCTGTGCTAGTTACTACTATGTACTTTGCCTGTGTTCTCTACCTTAATCTTTGCAGCGACAATTTGAGACATATTTTACTCTTCTGCATTGCAATGACTTCTGTGAATCTAAGTGTGAATAATATGTGTGATTCAAAGGCCTTTGAGAAACATAGGCCTCATTTTAATTTATTGCCCAGGGTTATATAAATACACTATAAATAAGGCATTGGCTACTCAACAGTTCTTAACCCACAACCTTTGAAACTTTGTCCTTGCTGGCAAATAGAACTTCACAAAGTCAAAGTGAAAAAAAAAATACAAAACAAAAAAACAAAACAGTCTCAGCCTCCCTTAAAGTTTGGTATATTCAAATTAAGTATTAAAGGCTTTTAGAAATTCTGCTCTAGGGAAAACTTGCTAATGTTGTTTAACCCAGGTTTTGCCAAACTTAATGAACCAAGAAACACAATTGTCACGGAACACCCATAAACAACCCATGAGAGGGAGATTCGACATTCTTTGTAAAATAGTGGTCTTAACCTATAAGACCACAAGAAGTAAAATCACCTTGGTATGCAAGAATTAAATAAACATCCAAGTACAAATAAGTAAAACATTCAAGGTTGTCACTGTGACAAGTTTTGTATATCATGAGGCTTGGTATGTTTTTGTAATAATAAAATTCTATTGTTTAGGGAATTCTCAGAGCACAGAATTACTTTCCAAACATTAGACATTTTGTTTGTTTGTTTGTTTGTTGTGGGAGATGGTAAAGCAAAGTGGCTAAGAAAATAGTCCAGTCAGAGAGGCTAGACTTTAAACCCTGGCCACAGCACTTACTGAATGGCATTTAGTAGAGTTACAGGACATTTCTAAGACTTATTATTTTTCTTTCTATTATTTTAATTTTTAATCTGAAAATAAAAATTTTAATAGTTCCGATTTATTGAATTGGTGAGAAAAATCAAATGAGGATAAAACAGGTCTTTGTAAATACCAAGCTTCCAAGAAGGGTTAGTTCTAATTACAATCTATCCACCATCGTCAGCAATCCCATGAAAACCCTGGGAAGAGTCTAGACACCGTGAAATAGGGACTAGAGAACCTTATTTCTTAATTAAGGTATTCCCATGAGTAAAAAACAAATAAACAAATAAAATTGTATATTATAAAATGAAACTGGGTAGTTTAAGGAAAAATAGAAGGAGAAAAGTAAGGTTTTTATTGGGGAAATAGAGGCAGACCAGACAGAAACAAGAGCTCAGATTACACTTCTCATCGCCTAAAAATGGAAAGGGAAGGTTGAGACTGGCATATTGCAATCCTATTTCTTCTTCATGAAAAAATAAAAAAAATCCCTAAGATTCCAAGATGCCAAGCTAGACAGTCAAATTCATTCAGACATACACAGTTTATTCTCTAAAAAGCAATCTCGCCGCCATGCCTATAAAAACAGCTCTGCACTGCAGTGACTGTTGTGAAGCCACCAGGCTGTCGTGGCCTGGAGGAGTTCCATTTGCATGCTAATGAAACCAGAGGCCAGATGCCACTAATTACGGCCCAGTCTCTCTGTCCAACACCCACAACCAACTGCTAGTGGAGGGACCTCATTCCATTATGCAAATGACACTTAGGCAGAACAGAAATAAATTCTAAATAGTGGCAACCAGAGCCACATATTGGCAGGAGGTAAATTAATATATTTTTAAAATGGAAATTAAAAATTATTATTCAACACTATATTTATCATAGCTAAATAAATATGGAACAGTACAACTCCTCCCCTCACCCCCCAGTGTCCTGTGTAATATAGTAAAAATTCCAGTAACTTGCTAAGGTAGAGTCAACTGTGTTTTCGGAAATCATCAATCAGGTTGCTGAAGTATGAGCTAAATGTTCTTAATACATTCAAGTTGTTTCTTCTTCATTAAGGAAACAAAGCCCCCAAAATGCCTGTAGGGTGTTTTCCTTCTTGTGAGTTATAAAGTTGTTATATCTAGATTGCATGTCTATATCAAAATAACTAGTTAATAAGAAGGAAAAAATACATCAATGCATTTGCTACTACTGGTGATTTTTGACATAGAACTTCTGTTGTACTCATGGCTTGGAATTTTTTTCTTACATTTTTAAAAATAAATGTATAGGGGGGCAGGCTATAGAATTCAGAGAAGATTGGTTTGGAGGTGAAATGTCTATGTTAAGACTAGAGATAAATGGCCAGTTATTTGGGAGGGTCACTTCAATTCTCCAGTTCCCTTCTGTCCTAAATTAAACTAGCAATATCTACTCATAGGCTCAATGTGCTGTGCAAAGGAGACAACGTGTTTACAACACCTTGGCCTGCGCTTGCAGCATAATAGGCTTTCATGAAGTAGTAGCTACCCTTTCCCATTACATATCC
Source organism: Plecotus auritus (assembly GCF_963455305.1). Taxonomy (NCBI): domain Eukaryota; kingdom Metazoa; phylum Chordata; class Mammalia; order Chiroptera; family Vespertilionidae; genus Plecotus; species Plecotus auritus. Next base: position 51,274,852 of record NC_137785.1, read on the forward strand.
ACAGCTTTTCTAGACTCTCCTCCTGGACAAGCTGTGTGTCACTTAACATACTTGAGCCTGTATTTCTTTAGAGTCCCACAAAATCTTTGGACTCAGTGGTGTCAAAGAGCCCCTCTTGCTCTGATTTTTAGAATAATATGGAGTAAGTAAGGAGGAAGTGGAGATGTACTTGGAATCAGAATCATTTAAAAGACGAGTTTCTTCTCTGGTTTGAAAGCAGCTTACCTGGAAGTGCACTGAACCTGGCAGCCAGGTGTTCAGGCTGGGAAATCAGCCTCCCCCAGATTGCCTTGAAGGGATAAGTGAGCAGAGATCAGTTCTCCCTCAGGCAGTGTCTGCATCATGGCATCATTTGCATGAAAATCACAATGAGAGTTTAGAATACATCTTCCACATCTCTATTAGCTGCCTGTTCTCTGGGAACATTTCACGAATTCCCAGCTGATTGAACTCCTTATTTTCTGAACATATACTTTATATTTTTCTAGCAGTTTCCGATTGTTTGCATTCTAACCCATAATTAAGGTATTTTGTTGCATGTTTAACTAGCTGTGATGAATATACTATGCCTTATGCCATTTAACTTTTACATTTACTCTTTATCGGACTAGATATTGTAATCATATTCCCAGAAAACCTTCTTCTTTGCTCCCCAACCTCTCTTATTTCTAATAGGCTGAGTATTCTACTCAGAGAGGTTCCTTCAAAACAAATGGGGTTAATATAGAAGGTCCAATGGAATTCACCAGTTTCTCACAAGACTGGCAGATGACTTTTAGCTTCTGTGTTAGGTGATCCATGTGTTAAACCCCAACTGCACACATTGCCTTATACCAGTTGTCCCAATCAGTTTGCACAAGAACTGTGGCACATAGGCATTCGACAAGTACAGGCTGGATAAACAACTCAGGGAAGTGTGCACATGATCTACCTGAGATAGGAGAAGTGGGTCTTAGTAATGGTGAATAATTCTCCAACACCACGTGGTCCCTAAATAAGAGAGTCAGCATCCAAATTCATCTTCTTTTCATTCTAATCCCTATGTCCATAACGAGGATGTTAAACCAATTCTGCCATCCCCGAGCTGATTCTGTTCCTTATTCTTCACTTTCAAGCAGTCCTTGGCTTGCAGTGGTGGCCTGCCAAGCTCAAGTGTCAAGTGTCAATCCATCCCTCCTTCCTCTGGGGAGAACTTACTTACGGAATCGCTGGACACGAGGAAAGTTAAAATGAAAACTTCTTCCCTGATCGTAGGTAGGATGGACAGTGAATGGTGTTTCACAGGGAGTATTTGTTTGAGTCTGGTAAAGGAGGTTTTGTAAATACAAATATACTGGGGAAGTTAGTATTTCCACCTCCAAAGGGAGCTAAATAAAAAGACTCCAGTTTGCTCCACCTGGGCAGCATGATGTGAAGAGGGCTAGCTAAAGATGGCAGCGGGCTCAGAATGGAGGCAGAGGAAAAATGGAAGGACACACAGATAGAAGTGAGACATTCTCTTAGAAATAAGTGGTGAGCAGCATTTTTCAGGAGTATCTAAATAACTGATTAAAAATATTCTATTAAAGTGAAGTACACATACTTGTTTAAAAGAAGACAGGTGTTGAAATTACATGGAGTGGTATGAATTTGATCACATTACTTACTCTCTCTGAGTCTCTTTCTTTGCATGGAAAAGACAAGTGATAATACTTACCTCACAGGATTGTCATGCAGGTTAAGTGAGATGTTGCATGTAACACTTTTTGCCATGTTCCAAAACATGAATAATGTACAATAAGTACTAGCTGTTATTTATATCCTTATAATAACCTGAGCAAACACTGGGAATTTTATGCAAATAAAGGCTTTGGAAAAAAATAGTTTATTAGCACAGATGATGATTAATGGAAAGAAGGAATGACTAAACAGAAGATAACCTCAACAGAAAGTGTCTATTGTTTATTTTTATTTATTTGTAGTCCTGAGTAAATCTGTGTCCACTTACTTAAAGTAGGTGCGAGAGTCATTGTGATAATGTCAGTAGATTTTCGGATGGAAGAGTGAATTAAACATCTTAGTGTTATCAGAGAAGGCTTCGTAGAGGAAGCCTAAACAGGCATAAGTATTATGGCAGAAATCAGGCAGGTGGGAAGCAACAAACCAAACGCACTCAGAGGTTCAGAAAAGGACTGTTTATTTGCACAGATGCTGGCTCAGAGAAGTCAGCTCCCAAGGCTGAGCCCCAAATGAAGTGAGGTTTGGTCTTTTATATTTTCCCAGGCTCTTTGTCTCCCATATATGACATACAACACACTCCCAGGGGTCCTCAAACTTTTTAAACAGGGGGCCAGTTCACTGTCCCTCGGACCATTGGAGGGCCGGACTATAGTTTTTAAAAAAAAAACTATGAACAAATTCCTATGCGCACTGCAGGCCCGGATGAGTCGGCTGCTAAGCAGGACAGGCAGCGGCACCTGGCGGGCCGGATAAATGTCCTCGGCGGGCCGCATGTGGCCCGCGGGCCGTAGTTTGAGGATGCCTGCCAGTGGTTCTCAACCTTTCTAATGCTGTGACCCTTTAATACAGTTCCTCATGTTGTGGTGACCCCAACCATAAAATTATTTTTGTTGCTACTTCATAACTGTAATTTTGCTACTGTTAATGAATCATAGTGTAAATATCTGTGTTTTCCGATGGTCTTAGGCAACCCTGCTAGCAGTTCTCAACCTGTGGGTCGCGACCATCGGAAAACACAGATATTTACATTATGGCCTAGCCACTTTGGCTCAGTGGATAGAGCTTTGTCTATGGACTGAAGGGTCCGGGGTTCAATTCTGATCAAGGGCACATACCTCGGCTGCAGGCTCAATAACTGGCCCCTGTTGGGGCAAGTGCGGGAGGCAACCAATTGATGTGTTTCTCACATTGATATTTCTCTCTCTGTGTCTCTCCCCCTCCCTTCCACTCTCTCTAAAAACCAATGGAAAAATGTCCTCTGGTGAGGATAAAACACACACACACACAAACACACACACAGTCAATGCCAGTATCTTAAGATGACAGAGTATTAAATAGGATAAAGTTAATAAAATCCTTGGCATAGACCTTGGTACATAGAATGCATTGGACAAGTATTAGCTCATTTGATTATGATAAGTAAGATGGAATTGCACCAAATTCTAGCAGTCTTGGTGCTTGCTTCTTTCACTTTTCACATTACAAATGGCTTTATGAGTCCCAAGGAGAATTCCCAAATACTTTTTTGGAATCCGCTCATATTTCATGGGTGCTAAGAGCCAGTCTGTCTTGAAACTTTTCATGGCCTCTGTGCCGGTTTAACAATTGCACTATAAATTGGAATTTAGTCCCTTGAGTCCATGGAATAGTTTTAGGACACTGCTGACTTCAGAGTCAAACACAAACACATATTTAATGAATCAATCAAGTTCTGTGCTTCTAAGATTACATCTGAGGGACCGGGGATGCTTCAGTTCCAGCAGCCTTCTCAAGGGTAGCGTTGTCCACTTAATGGAAATGTAATTTCTCCTCATTTATCTTTTCTCATTAAGTCAATCCCAGAATGAGGAAGTCTCATAGCAGTGATCCACAGATTTATAAGAAAAGATGTCTCTAGCTGAGCTGAGAGGACACTAAAGCCCAGAATCATTGCTTACTCCTGAGTGCCTTATGTAACACTCACATGTACTTATACACTCAACACCAAAACACAACCAATCCAATTAAATAAATGGGCAAAGATGGCCAATAGACATATGGGAAGATGCTCAACATCAAGAATCATCAGAGCAATGCAAATTAAAACCACAATGTGATATCACCACATACCTGTCGAAATGGCTTTCATCAATCAACAAACAAGTGTTGGTGATGCTGTGGAGAAAAAGGAACCCTAGTGCACTGTTGGTGGGAATTCAGCTTGGTCCAATCACTGTGTTAAAGCTATATGGAGTTACCTCCAAAAATTAAAAAATGGAACTGCCTTTCAATGCAGTACTTATACTTCTGAGAATATATCTGAATAAACCAGCAATGCTAATTCACAAGAATATATGCACCCCTATGTTCATTGCAGCATTATTTACAATAGCCAAGATTTGGAAGCAGCCCAAGTGTGCATTAGTAGATGAGTGGGTAAAAAAGCTATGGTACATTTATCCAATGGAATACTACTTGGCTGTAAACAAAGAAGGAAACCTTACTTTTTGTAACAATATGAATGGACCTGGAGAGTATTATGCTAAGTGAAATAAGCCAGTCAGAGAAAGACAAATACTATATAATTCCATTTATGTGTGAAATCCAAAGAACAAAGTAAACTAACAAACAAAATAGAAATAGACTCATAGAGACAGAAAGCCTGATAGCTGACAGAGGGGCTGGATTGGGGGCTGGGTGAGAAAGTGAAAGGATTAAGCAATAAACAAAAACAAAAAATGCCAGTATCTTAAAATGACTGAGAGTATTTAATAGGATAAAGTTGATAAAGCCCTTAGCATAGACCTTTGGTTCATAGAATGCATTGTATAAGGATTAACTGGTTTGATTATTATGATAATTAAGATGGAGTTGCACCAAATAGACAGATATTGTATTTTGATTACCAAAGGGAAAAGGAGGGTGGGAGAAAGTAGAAAAGGGTAAAAGGGAATAAATAGTGATGGAAGGATACTAGACGTGGGATGGTGAACACAGAATGCAATATACAAATGATGTATTATAGAATTGTCCACCTGAAACCTATACAATTTTAGTAACCAATGTCACCTCAATAATTTCAGTTTAAAAAAAGCAATAATTAAAAAAAAAAAAAAAACCCAACAACTTCCAGTAATTCATTGGTTGCAAAGGCACAGGAACAAGAGGAACAAAATATACCTTCACCTTCCAACAAGAGCTCATGGAATAGTTATTCAGCTCAAATGTTAATAACTACCTTCTCTCGTTTGAACAGTTCTGTGTTTTACATACACCAGCTAATTTAATTCTCACTGCTAACCATGCACTAACTATTACCTCTGTCTTACAGATGAGGGAATTGAAGCTAGAGAGGTAATTGACTCCCCTGAGCAAAAGATCTTTTTCCAGGTTAGACTGATAGTCCTCTAAGGTTAAGTACCGCCCCCTGCACCATTTTGACTTTATTGTGCATGGCCTTTTCTCCCCCTGCTCCCCACTCCACACACACACACACACACACACACACACACACACACACACACACGCACACGCACACACACGCGCGTGCACACACAATCAGCTACTGGAGAAGGGAAGGGAGGGTTAATGCCCTTGGCGGGACAATGCTGCGATTCCCTGGGGTGTGACGCTGTAGCTTCCTGAAGCAAACAGGCCTCTGCCTCCCAGCTGAATATGCTCAACCATGTCTGACTCCCCTGATCTCTTGCCCTCATCGATATCTAGCTCGCTATGGTAACATTTAGGTTTTGCACGCCATGCGGTGTCTGCTGCACCTACTCAACTCTGCTGGTGTTGGGAGACAGCAACTGTGGGCCATACAGGAATGAACGTGCTTGGTCATATTCCAAAAAACTGTATTTACAAAAGCAGGCAATGGGCAGATGTGTCCCACAGACTGCAGTTTGCTGACCCCTGCTATAGATAACGAAGGTGATTGTCAGGCAACTGGGATTCTGATTATGGATTTACCACTAAGCTCAGAGGCTTTGGGCAAGTCACTATGTTTGGAGGCCTTGCTTAGTCATCTATAACATAAATCATTTCATCTTTCCCAAAATGTGGACCAATAACGCTGACAGGTAGGTTTCATGACAGCAGAGATTAGTTTGGTTTATTCGATGCATATCACATAGAGCCTAGAACTGTGTCTGACTTGTGAAAAATGCTCAGATATTGGCTGAATTAATGAATTAAATGAAGCAAGAGGTTTACTGGATTTCAGAATGTAAGGCCTGACACAAAGTTGCTCTGAGCAAAGACATTTTGGGAGTAAAAGGGTCACTATGAATAATACCCCTGGGCAAAGGACTGTCCCAGCCAAAGCCAGCCAGTCAGGTTAATCTCTACATTGCCAGCAAATACCCTTTAAACCCCACTGAAGTGCTCTGGCCTTTACACACTCAGAGGTTAGCTTCAGAAGGAGGAAAAAAGTGAGAACTTTAGCAATTACCTATCAGAAAGTGAGTTACTTGAAAAAAACACATTTTAAAATCAGAAATTCCTACAGTGCTTTCAATTAGCAAGTTAAAATCTCCTTTTCCATACCTGACAACATAGCAGGGTGGAGGTGTGCGTACACACACACACACACACATACACACACTCACACACACAGCAGTTAGTTACAAAAGGTAAAGAGGATGCATTTACTCCGCTCATTTATGAACTAATGTGAAAATCTCTACCCCTCTACATTTCCTCCTGGATCTACTGTTCTATCATCTCTGTGTGCAACAGACCCCTATGGCCAGTGAATCCCAATATAAATGAGTAGGAAATTCTTAGCTGGCATCTGCAAGGGAACTCAGTCAGAGGCACTTAAGTCCTCGGTGAACTTAATCTATTGTCCTTAATGAATAAGCCTGGGTGTGCATTTCCATCACAAAAGTAGCAGCCCTTTCTTTTCCTAGTGCCAGGCCAGTACCTGGGAATGAGAACAAAGGATGTTTAAAGACACAGGGTCTGAAAGCTTCGGAAAGCCACCTAGTGAGATATGAAAGGCAACTTGAGAGAATTCTATTTCAAAGGCAAGTTCATGTCTGAGCATTTTTAAAAATATGATTTTAAATGTGACAAAGAAAAACAGAACATCTTGGAAAAGTTTTTGCTCAAATCCGAAGACACAGTCCTTTAGCAAAGATTCCTGTTACCAGAAAGGGGACCTGGCCCTGAACTGGTCTGCCTAGGGTCAGCCAGCAGTGTGTGGGTTCTTGACTTTATGGAGGGAAAATTTCACAACATGAGTCCAGGTGAATTTTAGAGGGCATTTATTAAAGCTGGGTACAGTGAAACAAGAAAGGGCTGGGGAAATGAGCCTAGGCTAGTCTGCTTTGGCTCACTAAAAAGTCAGAGAAAAGGGGGCCTTAGGGGCATGTTACGGGGGGGTTGTCCGAGATGAACTGCTGATGCCCATTGCTGCCCTGGTTGCAAGCCTTGTGGGGTCCCTTAGAGTTTAGGTGATGCATGCCTGTGGGGAAAGGAGGTGGTGGGAGGTGCAGGCATGCTCCTGGGAAGGAGAGCATGTGCCAGACCTTTGTTTAGAGGGGTTTTAAAGGCTGGTCATTTAGGGGAGGTCTTAGGAGATGATTTCAATAGAATATTCATTAGCTTTATGCTGATGCACTAAAATGAGATTTATTCTTTTAATTACATCTGTCCTTGGGTGTGGTTGGCAAATGGCACTAATTGGATTTCTGCTGTCTCCCTGAGTAGGGTGATTTAAGCTATTTACCCTCAGGTTGGGGAGAAGTGCAAATCATTTACTTTTAAGTATCCCTGGTTTAGGGAAGATAGGATTTCCTAGAATGCTGCAAACTGCTTGGCATCTAGATTTTCTAGATGGCTGCAAACTGCTGTTTAACTCTGTCCCAGCTTCCCTCTTCTGCTTGTCCTGGCTTACTGGCCTGTCTTATTCCCACAGTAATCAAAGAGCCCTAACAAGGGCTGTGAGTGTTGTCAGTGGAAGTGGACTTCTTATGGTGCCTTGAGGAAAAGAATTTCCTGAGGCCCCATGGGAGGATGGGGTTCCATGGACAGCTTTATCAATGATGTAAAATTAAGGGGGTTCCCTGCAAGGTCTTCTCTGTCTCACCGTGGAGGAAGTCCTGTCTTGTCCTCAGCAGGGGACGAGCCATTGCCCATAGTTTCTTCTCCATATTGAAGTCCAGTCCAGTCCAGCGTCCGGCTAGCTTAGCTCGTTTTCCCAGCTGCAGTGCATTGCTTAAGGCCACATGACTATGGAGAGAGAAGGGGCTAGTGCAGGGCACAGAGCAAGAGCTAACTAGGAGAGAACAAGAGTGAAGAGGCTCCTTTGGGGATTTTAACCAGGAGTTTCTTCAAACTAACCATTTAACTCTCCAAGATTTATCACGCTTCTGATGGAGTCCACCCCTAGTCAATCCATTGTTCCCCAGGCTAGACTGACAGGCAAGCATTTGCTCTGTGCCACCCTGACTTCTACTATGTGGTGTTTATCTCCTCTTTCTCCCCCAACAATCCAGCACCTGATTGGGGGGGGGAGGGAGAGAGGGGTGTTAATCCCCTTGGAAGAACAAGGCTGTGTGAAGCTGTAGCTTCCTGGTGAAGTTTCCCACATGACCATGCTTCCAAAGTCCGTCTTCCCTTTGCTTTCATTCTTTTATTTGTATGAACTAGCTAATTATGATGATAACATAAGGTCCGGGGCAGTGGAGGAACTGGACTGTTTGCTCTGATTCTGACTCTGACTAGCCACAGCAATCTTGAGAAAGAAGAACACGGTTGGAAGAATCATACCTGATATCAAACTATACTACAAAGCCATAGTAATCAAAACGGCCTGGTACTGGAATAAAAACAGACATATGGATCCGTGGAACAGAATAGAGTGCCCAGAAATAAACCCACACCTTTATGGTCAATTAATAGGCTACAAAGGAGGCAAGAACGTACAATGGGATACAGACAATGTATTTAACAAATGGTGTTGGGGAAATAGGACAGATATGTGCAAAAATGAAAGTAGACCACCTTCTTACACAATGTATAAGAATAAACTCAAAATGGATTAAGGACTTAAAAATGTTAGACTTGAAATGATAAAAATACTAGAAAAAAACATAGGCAGTAAAATCTCAGACATTTTTTATAGCAATATTTTTTCAGTGTGTGTTTAGTAAAATTATTCTGATTTGGTATTCCAAAGTTTTCCAGTTATCTCTATCAAACTTGTGCAAGTTAATGGGATCTGATGTGAATAACTTTTTAAATTAGGCAGAATTAAAATACTTAGACTAAAACCTCTTTAAATGAGCTTGTCATAGTTCTATAAATTGATCCTATTTGCATTCTATTTTTTAAATCAATGAATACTGCATGATATAAGCTGTCAATAATAGGCACACATTTCTATTTTATTTAAATTGCAAGTTGACTCATTAGTAAAGGTAAAAATTGTGGACACAGATTGATTCTGTTCAAAGAAGTTTAGAAAACAAGTTCTTTTGTGTAAAAAAAAAAAAAAAAAAGGTAGAGCATTAAATTATTTCTTTGTTTCACTTTTAACCAAGATAAAACAGGGTCACAAACATCTGTGGACATTTTGGAATGTCTCTGTAACTATTCCTTCCCCCCTCCCCACTTTTCCCTGCTGCACTCACAGATAACCCTCTACATATTTATAGTGTTAGATGGGAAAATAACTCTTAAGAGCTAATTGCAATTGCACATTGGTGGGCAGTAACTCTATTTGAGTGCCAATCAGAAATATATGACAAAACTGAGACCTTCTGTCTTATTAAAGCTGACTTAGCAGAAAGAGATGAGATTTAGGGCAAGTCAGAATTCTTGTTTCATTGTCCTATTTTCAGTAAGAGATGGAATTTAGGACAACTCAGAATGCTCTTTTCTGCCCTATTTTATTGCACCTGTGTTTATTCATATCCAGCAAAAGAAACCCCAATTTTAGCCTTGTAGTTTTTTCATTTTGGACAAAAAGTAATTTTCCCAAGTTAATTTTATTTTTCATTTTAAAATTAATATAGATGATTAAAGAATATAGAAAAATTATATAAATGAGAGCAAAATTTAAAAATGTCCCAGTGTTCCACTGGAGAGTAATAAACTCTGCTTTCAATGAACTCTTGAAAAGTTCCTTTGTAACCTGCTTATGTTCTTATGTTCATTTGATTTGTTGAGGTCATAATGCTTGCGTAGGTTTGCTTTTATCATTTATTTTACATGACAATCATTTTATACATTATTGAAATTTACATGGCTGTATATATTAGATAGTTCCTAATCTATTGTAAGGACATCCCATGTTTACTTAATATTTCTTCTATGTGTTAGACATTTTATCTATTTTAAGGCTTTATATATTTTGATGATGTGCTATATCTATTTATTACCTCCTCCAAGTTTCTAATTTATCAGGATAAATTTCCAGAAATAAAATCAATACATCTAACCTTAGGATTTATTCTAGGCTTATTCTGTGGCATATTGGAATGCATATATTGGTAACAAAATAATAGGGCAGTAATATATATGTTATATATATATATATATATATATATATATATATACACACACACACACACACACACACACACACACACACACACATATATATATTCTGTACACATACATTCTTACCTACCTCTTTCACTCATTTTACTCATACTGTGCTGATCCTATAGAGTTTTCTCAAAAGGTAATACATATACAAATCTTGTGAAAATACGGATTCTGATGAGATAGCTCTTGAGTGGGGTCAGAGAGCATTTCTAACAAGCTCCTTAAGTATGACTGCAATAAAACCATTACCCCCATAGTCCCAACATTAACCATGATATGAATTGGTCTGCCATCAGATGTGAATAAAGGGTGTATCAATATGCTTTTTTTATTTAATCAAACTTTTAGTAGTCCTTCCAACCTGTCCATGCTCTTAAATCTATCTTTTCTTTTTTGTACTATCACTTTAAATGAAATTCCTTGGAATTAGTAGCCATTAGATTTACATATAAACTGTCTTGACTGGATGTGTTGTGTGCAGATATATGTAATTTTAATAATGCTTCAATGCAGGCAAGGAATCAGGTTTTAAACATCTGCATCAGTCCACATTTACTTAAAATGGAATAGCATAGGTTGTGTTAATTTTTACAATAAACACATTAAGTTTAAAAATGGTCCAATGTCACTATAAACTCTGAAATTGACTTTCAAGTCATGCAAATTATAGATTTCATACATTAACCAATTCTTTAAAAAATATTTGATTCTCTTCCATCTTTAGATACTTTGTTAGACCATTTCTCTTTTCTGCCTTCCTGTTCTACTTGATAATTATTCTGCTTCCTAGTAATATCCTGCTTCCTGCAGTCATAACTTATTACCCTTTTCTATGACTTGTTAATATTTTTTAAGGATATATGTTTCTAATCATTTTCTATAATTTAATTTCCATGCACTGTCTTCTGTCAGGCTTTAATTTAAGGGTAATTCTTACTTCATGAAACAAAGTTTGGTAGTATTCTACCTCCTGAATCCTTTTCAAGATCAACTTTGTTTATGTTTGGCATTTTTTCATCCTTAAATGCTTTATATAATTTCATAAATTGCCAGTGAAACCATTCTGCACTGGATTGTGTGTCTGTGTGTGTGCATCTAATTAATTTAAAATGTTGATTTAATAGAGAGCTATTCAAATATTTTCTTTCTTTTTGAGTCACTTTTGGTAAGTTTTGCTATGTAAGGAATTTTTCCATTTAATCAAGCTTTTCAATTATTATATAAAATATGTACTATTATACTGCTTTCTTATTATCTTCATACTCTCTGCAGGATCTTTCTAAAACCTGCTATCTGCGGTCTCTTTTTAGCTTTATTTTTGTTTTTCACCAGTCTTGATAGGGGTTTATTCATTTTATTGAGCGTTGTAAATAACCAATATGTGGATTGATACTTTTTTATTGTTGCTTCTCTGTTTCATTGATTCATGTTCATGGATATTAACTTAATTCTCCTTTCCTCTTAGAAACATTGAAAGCTCTGAAAATTCCTACTTACAGCTTGGCTTTAGCTTCACCCCACAAGTAGTTAAGTCAGGTTTTCATTGTCATCATCTTGAACTATTTTCTGATTTCCCTTGTATTTCTTCTTTCACCTTCAAGATATTTAGAAATATTTTCTTCATTTTGAAATAAATGGGAGCTTTTATAGATATTTATCTTATTTCTAAAATTATTACATTTTTGTCAGAAAAAAAGACACTTAATAATTCATTGAGAATTATTTATGGCCCAACTCACTGTGGTGAACATTTCATGTCACACTTGAAAATATTGTGCATCCTACAGTTTTGAATGTAATTTTCTATATCAATTTCTTGAAGAAAGAACAGATGAATATCTTACTCCAATACCTTCCAAGTTTATTTTTAGTATAAAATAATTTTTTTGCCCTTAGAGTTCCAATGAACTTCCCACAGTATGAATGTTTCTCAGGATTCACTTTGAGAAGCACTGTCCTATTCAAAATAGAAATCCTTTTTCTTTGAACTGTCATTCTCGTCACTTGATTGTTCGACTGTGGGGGCTCCTCCAATGGTGAGGTAGAAATAGGACACCCATCTAGCACGCAGGTCAATGAATCCATCTGCACACATCAAGATCTACTAAACATAAATGACTTACTTTTTTACATTCCAAATTACAGATACTAAAAATTACTAAAATAAAACATCATATAACCAAAGCTTGCATATTTTAAGATGTAGTAAATTATGCAAGTGTATGTACGTGTAATATGTAGTTAAGAGTATATTTATATATTTTATTTAAAACTATGTATTATTTAAGGCAATTCTTAACATACAGAGCTACTTCAAACTCTGATAAGTGGACATTAGCCTCCTACCTCAATATTCAGATTTAAATGCCATCAGATAAATAAAAGTGAAAACAACTGTGAAATTAGATGAGATTCTTAGAGAATCTTTAGAGAATTAAAGTAAGATTAAAATAGACTCATGAATTTTGCCCCAGATATCATGTATCAACACTTTTTTTCTGGTTTTTAGTTAGTATCACAGACAAAAATAATAATTATTATATTAAACTAGAGGCCTGGCGCATGAACTCATGCACCAGTGGGGTCCCTCAGCCTGGCCTGCACCCTCTCGCAATCCAAGACCCCTCGAGGGATGTCGGATAGCTGGTTTCAGCCTGATCCCCACAGGCCCGATCCAGACAGGAGGGAGCCCGATCCCCGCAGGCCTGAACCCCAATGGCCTGATCCAGACAGGAGAGAGCCCAATCCTGTGTGTTGAGCATCTGTCCCCTGGTGGTCAGTGTGCGTCATAGCGACTGCTTGACTGTTCAGTTATCGGTCGCTTAGGCTTTTATGTATATAGCCTAGGGGCCCAGTGCATGAATTTGTGCACCTTGAAAGGAACTGTGGGCTGCGAAGATGTGGTAGGCACAGGGGTGGGTCTTGGCCCATCCTCCATGTCCCCACATGGCCTCTCTTGCAATGGCCCTTGGTCCCCTGTCTGCCAGCAGCCCACTCCCACTGCCGTGCTCCCACCCGCAGACGGCGCGGAGCAATTGGGGCCAGCGCTGTCCATGGGTGCGAGTGGCGGCTGCTGCCCCGATTGCCCCTCAGGAGCGGGGGTGGGGGATGGAGAAACCCTGAGGGCCAATCAGGGCCGGCAGCTGCTGTTCACATCCACTGATGGCATCGAGTGATCAGGGCCAGTGCTGGGTGCTGGCAGGGTGTGCAAGTGGTGACTCCGGTGCTGGCAGCAGGTCTGAGCACTGGGCAGTACCACAGCATGCAGGAGCAAAGAATTTTCAGTAACCACCAGAGGCTCGCCCTGATGACAGCGACTAGTGCCCCGCCTTGGTCTGGTGCTCCCGCTCACCTGTTCCACCATATTGCTGTGGCCAATGCCCGCCATGTTCTGTGCTCTGCCGCCTGCTGCTGATGCCTGTCATGTTTTGCATGCGCCCCCGGTGGTCAGCGCTCATAATAGTGATCAGTTGTTCACTTTTTCTGCCATTCGGTCTATTTGCATATTAGCCTTTTATTATATAGGGGAATATTCTTTTTGGTATGACACGTTACTTGGTAGCACCAAAATTTTAATAAATAATCTCCGTTAATATGCGGTATTTTCCTTCTTCAGATAAAGCAGAGTATTAGGTCTACATCTAGTGTCAGCAATTTTTATAGGAATATGTCTAAATGACCAAGTCTCTTCCTAACACCTTGTCCAATGTACCTATCACAGAGATTGATAATGAAAATCTAACACTATAAATCACTTATAGAGAATTCTTTAAATTATTACTAATATGTATATTCAGTTATTACAATTATTATTATATTTTGTTTTGTTTTGTTTTTAATTCTAACGTAAAGATACTTTTCCATTGATTTTTTTTTTTTTTTTTTTTTTTTTTTTTAGAGAGAGAGTGGAAGAGAGAGGGAAAGACAGAAATATCAATGTGAGAGAAACACATCGATTGGTTTCACCCCGACCAGGGCCCGGGCCAATGTGCTATCCACTGAGCCAAATCAACTAGGGCTAAATTTATTACTATTTTTGATAATGATTGGAAGCTTAAGCTTTTTTGTATCTCCAATTTGGCTTTATCTCATAATAAAACAAATGGATATGAATGAATGGTTAAGTGATTTCTAAAAGGGATGAGTAATTCTCTTCATTTGTTGTTATCATACTGAGTTCTCCAAAGCATATGAGTAAATCTTCTCAGTTAATGTTCTTAACTATAAGTAAATTTTGTAAAAGTTGTATACAAATATCAATTCTCTATTCATTTAGTAACCATCTGCTGAGTTCTACTACATAAGTCCTCTAACACCTACAAGGACTCAAAATGCATTAAATTTTAGTTTTTAAAAAATTAAACTCATTTATACCTGATGGATCACATTGAAGATCTAAATAATACAGGGTAGTCATATTGAAGGGAAAGGTTTTGTTGATATCTCTCTCTCTCTCTCTCTCTCTCTCTCTCTCTCTCTCTCTCTCTCTCTCATTCATGTCCCCCACCTTTTTAAAATGTATCTGTATTGTTTAAAGTATTAACAAAAGTCCCCATTTGTCTTACTTATTGTACAATTTAGGTAATAGTAGGTTTTGTATAAAGGGATACAATGCATGTTCTTCTGATTTTAGGAATGCGTGTACTATTATGGAACTTGATTGAATCAGAGGCAAACTCAAATCTGTTTCGTTCTAATTCATGTGATTTTCTGTAACAGATGCCAGTGCGGGACGAGTCTTCATGAAAACCCTCAGTCATCAATTCAGCCTTCTTTTATGCTCTACTGAAGAAGGTAAGAAATCGGAAAGCAGCCGATCAGTACAGGTAGTCAATGGGGTCATTGTCATTGTGCGAAGGAAAGGGGATATGATTGGTAGTAAGATTGGGGGCTTGGGGGGAAGAAGGGGGTCACCTTCCTTGTTTTACCTAAGCTGCTTTTCATCAGTTTCATGGCTTACAGATATTGTTGTTATTGGTGTTACCATCATCATGAAGGTGATTTTACTGTCGTTGCTTCCATATACTTTTTAATAAAATGATAATGATAGGCCTTGTTTACATACTTCCCTTTTTTTGGTGTGTGTGTGTGTGTGTGTGTGTGTGTGTGTGAATATAATATGGAATATGGATTTTACATGTAATGTGTTCAATTATTGTTTGTATTCAGTCATAAGTAAAGTACTTATTAATTTGCTAATTTGGGGAGGGAAAGCAGTTCCCCTTTCATGCAGATAAAGAAATAGAGTAAGAATTGGGCATCCTGAGGAGAAGTATCTATGTTACTGGGAAATCCCTCTTCTTCCCTGGAGCTAGAGAGAATAGGAAGAATAGAATGAACTGGGGAAAGAAAAAGCATGCATACAGAATTATGGGAGAATAATTCCAGATGAGAATATGCTATGAATAACTTTCTCTTCTATAAGTTAGGTTAAGGTGTTTTATGCATTTTAAATGAGTTAATGGAAGATAAATGGCTTGCGTACTCTCTATATGGATGGCTATATGTGGATTCTATATTATAAAGTCAGAGGTGAATTAAATTCACAATGTATTACTTGCTAGCTTGTGATATTTGGAAAAATGTTCAGCTTCTGTGAGATTTATATTTTATCAATTCAAAGTAGATTGCTAATAGATATTAATAGAATTTTCCACATCTGTTAACTTGAAGATTCAGTAAGAAAATATGTGAATTGCTTTTCATAGACTTGGAATATAGCCAGTGCTTAAATATGGTAACCAATGATGGTGTATAAGGGGTTAGTGCCATCGAAGCTCATTAAACCAGTTGTTTCTGCTTGGTTCTTCCATTTGAACGAGTATCAGATAGAAGGAGAAAATGGTTACTTTTATTCCTTCTCATGTAAAGCTTTCAAAAAATCATTTCCA